>NC_142489.1:24439858-25046446 GCF_049115385.1 Moschus berezovskii
ACTTTCTACAGAAGAAGAGAAGGGAAAGGTGATAGACAAAATGAAAAGATATGTCCGTCTGAATGCACAGTTACAAAGAATAGCAGGGAGAGCTGAGAAAACCTTCCTAAGTGATAAATGTAAAAAGGCATATGAAAACAATGGCCGAGAAGGGCTATAGATTTCTCCCTCAAAATTAGACATACCAAGGGAATATCCCATGCAAAGATAGGCAGAATAAGACAAAAGTGTATGGAGCTAAAGGAAGCAGAAGATATTAAGAAGAGGTGACAAGGATTCACAGAAGAATTTCAGAAAAAAGATCTTACAGTAACCACAGTGGTGTGATCACTCACCTAAAACTAGCAATCCTGGAATGCGAAGTCAAGAAGGCCTTACGAAGCATCACTGCATACAAAGCTATTGGAGACGATGAAATTCCAGCTAAACTATTTCAAATCCCAAATAATGAGACTGTGAAAGTGCTGTACATGATATGCTAGCAAATTAGGGGAAAAAAAAAAAAAATTAGCATTGGCCACAGGACAAGAAAACGTCAGTTTCATTCCTGTTTCAAAGAAAGGTCATAGTAAAAAAATATTGAAATTGTCACACAGTAGCACTCATCTCACACTCTATCAAAGTAATGATCAAATTCTCCAGCTAGTCTTCAAGAGTAAGTGCATTGATAAATTCCAGATGTTCAAGCTAAATTTAGAAAAAGCAGAAGAACCTGAAAACAAATTGGCAACCCCCACTGGATCATAGAAAAGAGAATTCCCAAAAAACAAATCTACTTCACTGACTATGCTAGGGCCTTTGATAATGCACATCACGACTAACTGGAAAACTCTTAAGGAAACAGAAATACCAGACTACTTTACCTGCCTTGTGAGAAATCTGTATACAGGTCAAACAGTAACAGTTAGAACGAGACAAGGTGCATTACATCGTTTACAAATTGCAAGAAAACAGATGACCGAGGCTATATGTAGTCACCCTAATTATTTAAATTATATGCAGAGTACATCATACGGAATGCTGAACTGGATGAAGCACAATATGGAATCAAGAGTGCTAGGAGAAATAACAATAATCTCGAATACTCAGATAGCACTACCCTTCAGGCAGAAAATGAAAAGTAACAAAAGAACTTATTTTGGAGCTAAAAATCCTGTCTTAAAATCCAACATTCAATAAATGAAGATCATGGAATGCAGTCCCATTCAGTTCAGTTCAGTTCAGTCGCTCAGTCGTGTCCGACTCTCCGCAACCCCATGAATTACAGCACACCAGGTCTCCCTGTCCATCACTGCAAATAGATGGGGGAACAATGGAAACAGTGAGAGACTTAGTTTTCTTGGGCTCCAAAACCACTGCAGATGGGGACTGTAGTAATGATTTAAAATATCCTTGTTCCTTTGAATAAGAGTTTTGATAAGGCTAGAAATCATATTAGAAAACAGATACAGTACTTTACCAACAAATGTCTATCTAGTCTAAGCTATAGTTTTTCCTGTAGTCATGTATGAATGTATGTGAGTGTTGGACCATAAAGAAAGCTGAGTGCCGAACTGATGCTTTTGAACTTCAGTGTTGGAGAAGTCTCTTGAGAGTCCCTTGGACTGCAAGATCAAGCCAGTCAATCCGAATGGAGACCAACCATGAATATTCATTGGACGGGCTGATACTGAAGCTCTAGCTGACTCAAAGTTCGAATTCATTGAAAAAGACCTTGATGCTTGGAATGTATTGAAGACCGGAGGAAAAGGGGATGGCAGATTAGGAGAAGGTTGGATGGTGGCACCGACTCAATAAACGAGTTTGAAGAACTCCAGGGCTTGGTGACGACCAGGGAAGCCTGGCCTGTTGCAGTCCATGGGTTTCACAAAGATTTGATATGATAGATCCACTGAAGACAACTCAATTGAAATATTTGTGAAAGAGCATGCTATCAAAACGTGAACCATGGCTCCAGATCTATTAACTATGCTATATGTTGGAAGAACTCCAATAGAGAATTCTCCCACAAGA
Organism: Moschus berezovskii; assembly: GCF_049115385.1. Lineage (NCBI taxonomy): Eukaryota > Metazoa > Chordata > Mammalia > Artiodactyla > Moschidae > Moschus > Moschus berezovskii. The sequence goes on from NC_142489.1 coordinate 24,441,872, forward strand.
CCACCACCCCCCTGCCCAAATACTATCTCCTGAATTTCTAAGTGCTAACACTGCACTTGGTCTAGAATAGCATTCTGAGATCTGCAGGCAGGTTTGGTGTTGCTCCCACCAACTCAAACAGTCAGATCCAAGCTCTGAAATCTCCGTTTCATTCTCCTCTCCATCTTCCTCCATCTAATCACCAACCTGTAGCACCATCTGTCGCTTGCCTTGGAAATGTTCTTTGTTCTTACAGTCTTAATCATTTTCCGAGAGGGCATGTAGATTGTCTATATATTAACTGTCTGAGGATTGAATGAAAATATTTGAGAAATGGAAATTTGAGCCTGCAGACAGGCCTGAACTGAAACTTCTTGACTAGGTTCCATAGAGGGAAGCTGCAATACCTTATGGCCAAGTTGAATGTTATTAGTAATTTGAGTCCTATTGACTGTATCAGTTGGGAGATGACCATTTTCTCTCTGAAACTAGCATTAAAGGTTTCTATATTACTACACTTTGGTTGCACATCAGCTAAAAGGTGTCCTATACCTGGTACTGTTCCCTGCAAAAATTATTACTTATGTATGCATTGGGCATGATGTGCTGGAGTACAGACTCTGTCTTTTGGACTTGACTAAGACAGAAGGTAATATATATATAACTTTATTTCCCTCTAGTTGGTGAAAGTGAAAGTGAAGTCACTGAGTCATGTACGACTCTTTGCGACCCCATGGACTGTAGCCTACCAGGCTCCTCCGTCCATGTGATTTGCCAGGCAAGAATACTGGAGTGGGTTGCCATTTACTTCTCCAAGAGATCTTTCCTATCCAGGGACTGAACCCGGGTCTCCCACATTGTAGGCAGATGCTTAACCATCTGAGCCACTAGGGATGTGGCCTCTAGTTGATAGTGGACTTCAAATCTACCCTCTCTATTGATACTGAGGATATGTGTCTGGCATTGGCTGCAAGTGTTAATGGCGAGCTTGCCTGAAGCTGTGGTATTGCTGCTCATAAGAGCCCTTCGTGTGTCTGAGGACCATTTAACATCTCCATGGGTTGGAACCCTTCACTTTGGATTGGGTTGTATTCCTGTATTTTTAAGATATGTAGTCTACAGGCTAAAATGATGGTCTCTTGGGTGTCTCAGGAATCGAGAGGGTTGGTGATAAAAATGGCAGGCATAAACCACAAATTCTGCCATAGAGATGCTGACACAAACATTCCTGGCTAACTGTCTGGTGGAAAGGCCCAGGTGACCCCAACAGTTTGGGAAGATTTGTTGTCCTCTAGGCTGCCCCATGGTTACTGCAGCTTAGTGTCTTGGTTTGGGAATGTTTAGGTCTGTATGATTACCACAACATCACATCTTTGTGATTTTCCCAAGGCATTAGGAAGCAATGCCTTGGTGACTACCACTTTTCTCCTAGGGAATTAAACATGATGTATGGGAAAGATAAGTGGAGAGGGTTGTATATTTTCAATGTCAGCCTGCTTTCCCTGTGCTTATTTTCTACCACTCCCTGTAAATTATGATCATGCTAATATGTGCTAGGTCATTTTTAACCATGAAGTAGGAATAAGTTCTAACACAGCTGAATCTCTAAGAAAGAATGATAACTCTTAGGGAGCACTAGGACGTTGTGAGGGCAATCAATTGATGGATAAGAGAGTTTTTTTGCCAGTTTCCAATCCCTGAAAACTTGTGTAAGAAATGGAGGATTCTTTGGGAATTGACAGATGCTTTTCAAAAGAAGCACATATATTGGTTTGCTAGAAGACTCTTGAGAGTCCCTAATACTGCAAGGAGATCCAACCAGTCCATTCTAAAGGAGATCAATCCTGGATGTTCATTGGAGGGACTGATGCTAAAGCTGAAACTGCAATACTTTGGCCACCTCAGGCGACGAGTTGACTCACTGGAAAAGACTCTGATGCTGGGAAAGGTTGGGGGCGGGAGGAGAAGGGGACGAAAGAGAATGAGATGGTTGGATGGCATCACCGACTCTGTGGACATGAGTTTGAGTGAACTCTAGGAGTTGGTGATGGACAAGGAGGCCTGGCGTGCTGTTATTCATGGGGTCGCGGAGAGTCGGACACGACTGAGCGACTGAACTGAACTGAACTGAAATCTGCCATAACAAAGTGTCCTATACCAGGGAGCGTCAATAAATCTATTTCAAACTTCTGAGGTTCAAGGCAGTAATTAAAGTCAGCTGATTTGTTTTCATCTGAGACCTCTTTTGGATTTTTACCGGCCATTTTCTGGTTTTGTCTTCACATAGTAATGTTTCTGTTTGTCTCTGACTGATCTGCTTTTCTTATAAAGTGCCGATCGTATAAACTCAACTAGCAATCTAGAGGTCCTATTTACAAATAGGGTCAGAAAGAACTATAATTTACTCACAGTTTCACTAACTATAAAGTACAGAGAGTTAGAGCTTCAACATACAAATTTCGAGAGAAAACTACGTATTGTATAATATTGAGTTTCTTCTTTCCATTTTGTACTGCTGTATATGCATCTGTTTACCATGTTCACAAAAGTAGACAAGACTCCTGAACCCAAGAGTAACTGGTTAAGAGAAATGGGTTGTGCATGGATTATACAGATGAAAGCAAATTTCAGTTTTTGTTTGTTTGCTTGTTTGTTGTTAACCAATCTAGAAGTCCTCACCACAAAGACATATGGGAAGGAAAACTTTTCTGTTTGTGAATGAATACTAAGCCATAAGATGATGCTCATGATAAGTAAACTACTAAAAAACTGTAAAGACAAAAAGATATACTCTATATGTTTATGCTAGCAAATCAGTTCATTACAGAATTTTAAAAACTAATAGATTGCAGCCAGAAAATTAAAAGACTCTTACTCCTAGGAAGGGAAGTGATGGCCAACCTAGACAGCATATTAAAAAGCAGAGACATTACTTTGCCAAACAACGTCTGTCTAGTCAAGGCTATGGTTTTTCCAGTGGTCATGTATGGATATGAGAGTTAGACTGTGAAGAAAGTTGACACTGAAGAATTGATGCGTTTGAACTGTGGTGCTGGAGTAGACTTGTGAGAGTCCCTTGGACTGCAAGGAGATCCAACCAGTCCATTCTAAATATCCAATCCTGGGTATTCTTTGGAAAGACTGATGTTAAAGCTGAAACTCCAATACTTTGGCCAACTCATGCGACGAGTTGACTCAGTTGAAAAGTCTCTGATGCTAGAAGGGATTGCGGGTGGTAAGAGAAGGGGACGACAGAGAATGAGATGGCTGGATGGTATCACCGACTCAATGGACATGAGTTTGAGTAAACTCTGGGAGTTGGTGATGGACAGGAAGGACTGGCGTGCTGTGATTCATGGGGTCGGAAAGAGTCGGACACGACTGAGCGACTGAACTGAACTGAACTGAAGTAAGATTTAATGACAACATTTTTTCAGTTTGTTTAAATTCACCTGGTAATTGGGGTTACCATCAGCCTTTCCAAGCTCGTTTTCTATAGAAGAATACACATTCTCATACTTTCATGAGAGAATGTGGTTTTGGATGTGGTTTCAGATAGTCAGCAACCTTCTAAAGACTTGAGAGATTAGGTGCTACTGTTACCAAATAGCCATGTGCCCAACATAGTTAGGCTAAGCAATATCAGAACATAGGTGTTTAAAACCAAGGTGTTTTTATTGCAGGGCTTTTTTTGTTTTGAGAAATCGGGTGGGTTATACCTTTGAAAAACGCTAACAGGCTTGGCGTGAATCACAGGCCCCCCGTGATTCATGGGGTCGCAAAGATTCGGACACGACTGAGCGACTGAACTGAAATGAACTGAACCTGTCCCCACAGCTTTCAGCAAAGCCCACTTATAGGGAAGTTGAGGGAAGGGTGTGATTAGCTGTTGCAACCATCTTCCTGTAGACCCTCTGTTCTTGAGGTAAGGTCAGTGTCAGGTAACAGTGTTCCTGTAAACTTCCACAGAAATAAATATAATTTCCTACCCTGAAAGGAAAGGGGCCCGCGTTTGACTTTCACCTTCCAAGGTCCTGGTAAGGAGGAGGGTGTCCCTGTGCATGCTGGCTCTCCTGTCTGGGAAAAATGCATCCAGCACCCATTCTTGGTCCTGCCACAAGTGCCCACTCCCAGCTGAGGAGATATCTCTCAGTTTTCTCTGCCTTCCTTTTACCAAGATCCTCATACTATACCCACGCATCTTCAATAAGGAAAACATGTGCCCAGTATGCAGTTGGCCTTCAGTCTTCTCAGTTTATCCAAATGGGGCACCGGATCCCACAGACAGTGACCCACACAAATTGCCACGACCATAGGTCATGAATGTGGGGATAGGACACATTGGCTATTACTTTGAAACTCAGGACACGTCCATGAGTGGCTCTAGCAAGTGCTCTGAGCCTCTGCAAGACACAGTTTGTTTTGAAACTCTGCTGCTCTTTACTCAGCCTAAGGCCAGAGAACATGGAGGGTTGCAATACATCTTTCACTACACTCTGCTGAGAAGTTTTCTGTTGGTGGAGTTGGACTTCAAACTTCACTTATGTTCCTGTCCTAAGGGCTGCCATTCCATGTCCATCCTGCCTCTATTACAGTCTTCTGTGTTGAGATTATTCAACCTGTGACTAAAAGTTGGTAACCTGGATCAACATGGTTCATTTCCACTAGCCCAGAAACCACATTCCACTCTCTGTTTCTATAACTCAGGTACTTTAACAACGTAGTGGGATTATCAAAAATTTGCTTCTGCTAACTTAAGTACTTTACCTAGCATAATGTCCTCAATGACATATATAGTGCAGAAAGGCAACCGTTTATTTACTCTTTGTTGGAGGTATAGTTGATGCAGTATTTTTCACCAGTTTTTATTGAACTATAGTCACATTAAAATTTTGTTGGCTGTAAGTGAAAGTGAATCAGTTTCATCTGTACATATTCACTTTTTAATATTTTTCCATTTGCTGCTGCTGCTGCTAAGTCACTTCAGTCGTGTGCGACTCTGTGCGACCCCATAGATGGCAGCCCAACAGGCTCCCCCATCCCTGGGTTTCTCCAGGCAAGAACACTGGAGTGAAGTGCCATTTCCATCTCTAGTGCATAAAAGTGAAAAGTGAAAGTTAAGTCCCTCAGTGGTGTCCGACTCTTATCCACCCTATGGACTGCAGCATACCAGGCTCCTCCATCCATGGGGTTTTCCAAGCAAGAGAACTGGAGTGGGATGCCATTGCCTTCTCCGATTTTCCATTTAGGTCATGATAAATCAATGAATACAGTCCTTTCTTCTTTTGCATTTTTTAAACTATATATTCTAATTATATCAGAAGTATAAATGTTATATAATATTGTGATGATTTCTGTCATTTATCAACATTAATTTATCACAGGTATCAATGTGTCCTTTCCATCATCAAGCCCATCCCACATCCTTCTCTACCTTATTCTTCTGGGTTGTTCCAGAGCACTAACTTTGGATGATCTACTTCAAGCATCAGAAAACCTAAATGATGATTTTCCTGCATTATGTATGTAATATTCTATGTTTCAAATGAGAAAATATGGGTGTAGCTTTTTCTATGTGAAATAAGAAATCTGTTTCATGTTTGAAAATCTACTTACATATGTCTTTAATCATACATTGAATCTTGTATGTTTCACATGTGGATAAGTACACACAAATTTTTCCTTCCTCAATATGGAATTCTAGATATTTCATATGTGAAAATGGTGCCTACATTTTACTGGTTGAATTGTGAAATTGTATACATCCAATATCAACATGGCAATCAAGTTTTACTGACAAAAAAGTGTAATAAAGATATGGGAAGGGCAAATGGGTTTGGAATTAGCTCTATTTCAAAAATGAAATTCTGGCCACCAATGTTTCTTCATGAAATATGAAATTCTTCTTCGTAGTATTCATTTATACCAAAACAACAATTTTTCCCCATGAAATACGAACATATTTGTATTTCTCATAGAAGTCTGGACAATTTCCCCCTATCAAATTCTCTATATGTCCCATATAAAAATCTAGGAACTAATCATTCTTCATGGAAGTTGGAATTCTCTACATTTACATCTGAAGATCAGAATGGAGAAGACTTTCCAAGAAAATAAGGAAATCTCTCAATTTATATGACCCACTGGTATTTCAACTAATGAAACACCTGTGTTCCCTCTTTACATCAGTGTCCCTATGCCTGGAGCTGACAGATTTTGGGCCAGGTTTTCCAGGATGGTTTGGTTAGGGGGTACGTGTGGGGACCAGACAGAGAGCCAAGGGAAGTGCTATTCTCCTTCCTCAGAGATTGACTGCATTCCTGACACTATTGTAGCCCAAGGCACAAGTTTTTGGATGGACTCTGCAACAGCTGACAGAAGGCGAGGTCATTGTGTGCGCCACCCAACCCCACTCTCTGCCCAGGACTTGCAGTTTGAATCCAAGGTGAGGACCTCTGACCCTCAGGGCTACCTTCTCTCACCAGAGTGTACTCCTCGGTACAGGCAGTCACACACTGCCCCAGAGGCAATTTCAGGCTTGAGGAGGGTTACAGCATCAGGTTCCTAATCCTTGATTTGATTGTTACTGGCCCTGTTGTCCCACTCACTGCTCAGTCTCTTCTCCATTGTTGCCCAGTGAAACAGTTTCTGAGGACTCACCACAACTTTGTCTTGAGCCAGTTTTGGCAACGGGGTCACTGTTGCCAGATTGCCATTATTACAAGGGCATTGTTCCTGTGAGAAAAGGCCTGTCGATTCCGTTTCATTGGTTCATGATAGGGTGTGGAGGTCAGGGTGTAGAAGTGAGTCCCCTCTCACCAACAAATTATGCATGTGTGATGTCACAAGACCCTGGGACAAACATGTTTCACATTCCCTGCTCATAGGTTGTAGGCAAGAAACCAATTAGTGGGGAGTGGCTGAGCTTAGGGGAACCTGCTGTGCTTTGGTGTCCAGTTCCTTTGCAGTTCTGGGACAATACCAGTGCCACATAGAGAGTGAGACCAGAGGAAAGTGGGAGCACCCCTGGACCAACCTGAATCTGCTTAGTTGTGAGTGTGAGTCTGCAAGGTACATGGGACTCTGGACCCGCTGGTATGGTGGATCCATCTGGGAATGTTTCACGGACAAGGTGGCACACCGGGTGAGGAGGCCACTCTTATCAGTGGCGAGTCAGTGGAGGAAACCATGTTCCTGAACGAGGGAGAGGTGTCAGAAATTGGGTAAGAGTTCCAGCTGCTGGTTGAAGACCTTGCTTTGAGGAAGTTCGAGTGATGGCAGAGGAGGAGCAGGAGCAGGAGTCCTTCCAGGAGTATGAGCAGGACCTGGAGGAGTAGGGCCAGGAACATCCAAGGAGAAGCGTCTAGAGTGACCAGCCCCCACTGGAATTTACAGAAGGTGTTGGTGTCTCTGCAGGTGGAGCTGAGCTCGGAGAATGAGAAAGACCCCAAACCCATCTATGGCTCCAGAGGAAGGGCGATAAGAGAAGGCATCCATTTAATCAGAGAAGTGCCATCATCCAGGGCATCGCTGGCTTCTGAGCCAATGTCGTATATTTCCTGCCACTTCTTGGGGGTGAGTTGCTCAGGAGAAGGAGAAAGAACAGGAGCAGGAGAGGGCCAGGTGTGATGGCACAGGCTAGGAGACAGGGGCCAAGTGAATTTGGGGCTCCGGGAATTACGATCACCAAAGGCACAGTGCCAGAACAGCCTGGGAATCACTATACCTGTATGTCTGAGCGAATGACTATAGAAGACTGCTTTTGACTCACGTTTGAATAGAAGCCATACAATTTGGCAGGAAATGTATGTCATCAGTGACCAGAGACTGTGTACCAGAGTAGTGTTTTCAGAGAGTTATTTTTGAAATTCTGGGTTATCCAGAAAGTAGCAAGGTGTTGCAAGGTCAGTTTGTTCTGTTAAAATACCTGGCAATTCCAGAATGAGGTGACTGTTAAGGAGCATCTCATTAGCATCAGTTGTAAGAGACAGTTCCCTGGATGTCAAGGGTAGGAGCAGAGAGGCGTGGGTTTAATTTGGCAAGTGATTTTGGTCCATCTTTCATACTCCTTTTCCTACAGGATACCGCGGAATTCATTCCATTACAACTCAGCGGTACCCAGGATTTGAAAAGTTGCTTATGAGCTACAGTGAAAGGTACTTGGATTCGTGTCCTGGGGAAGACAGGAATTCAATCTGTGGCCACTTAGGATTCTTCATCATGCAGATCATTTGTGTAATAAGGTTTTATTTTGTGTAATAAGATTAAAAAAGAGTTAGACATAGACATTAGAAGGGGGAAGAAAGAGTGACCCTTTGCCTCTCTTTAGTCAAAGTTTACATAGGTACTAGCAGGACGCTAATTAGAGAAAGAAAATGTCTCAAAAATCAGAGATCCTCACCCATAACATACATTTTGAGATAACACTGACGCAATCTGTTTTGTTCTGCGCCATAAAATGGTTTAGCTTTCCCAGCAAGCACATCATCTAATTACCATAACTTGGGAAGGGTTGGGGGCAGGAGGAGAAGGGGACGACCTAGAATGAGATGGCTGGATGGCATCACCGACTCTGCGGACATGAGTTTGAGTGAACTCCGGGAGTTGGTGATGGACAGGGAGGCCTGGCGTGCTGTGAATCATGGGGTCGCAGAGAGTCGGACACGACTGAGCGACTGAACTGAACTGAACTGAACTGAAGCAAAAATTTATGTTAGACAAACATTCTGCTTTGTCAAGTAGGTTATGAATCTTAGGCAGAACGGTGTTGAAAAAGACAGAGCAAAGGGAAAGTGTATAGTTCATTAACATAGCTTAAGGAAATCATTTCCTTATGAAAAAGGCATTGGTTGGATTAAGACCTGAGAAATTTAAATTCAGTTCTAATCAAGTGTCCTCAAGGCAGCACAGAATTTTAAATGAAACCTACTTTTAAATCTGTATACAGAAGGGGAAACAATCAAAAATTTATAGTTTGCTTCCTCCTGCCACTTAAGAGAGATAAAAAAATGTCTGATACTTGTGGCCTATTTCTCCCATTTGAAGACCACTGGTCTTCTTGCCAGTTACCCTCTAAGGATTGATGATAATGCAAACAGCCACTGTCATTGCTAGAGCACCTGAAATCTCTTAGAATGGTTCTCAGGCAAAAATTGAAGGATCTAGCAGGAGTGCAGTTGTGGGATCAACCTGAGCCTCCAAAAATTGGCAATTGATATGGAGAAATTGCCAGCGAACAGGGCGACTCAGCATCTCACGAGCCCTGTGTGGACTTTGCTTGTTTCCTGGAAGATCACCTTTAAGAATCTATGTCCAAAACCATTTCAGTACTAATTGTAGGAGAAGGCTGTGAGGAAGCCAAGTGAGGAGACTGGAGGCTTGGCCATGACTTTTTTGTTTACAGGAATGTGGGTCATTTATTAACCTTATGGAGAAACTGATCCTCCATGGACCACAGAGTGACACAGGACAAAAGGGAATCAAGATGTGTCAGAAGTGTGAAGAACTATGCACTAGGGAAGACTGAGATAGACGAAGCAACTTAACCGACCAAACTCACTACTCAGATTGCAAAACGACTCGGTTTCAATGAGCCTCTCTGCTGTCATTCAATTGCCAATAACCCCACCCAGAGTCTCGACTTAAATTTGGGTTCACCTACTATTCCTCTTAAAAGTCCCTTTTCACAAAAGTTAGTGTATCAATTTTTACAAACACATGACCCACATTCCACCGTTGGTTTCTCTTTTTTGATCGCATTTAAACTGTAATTTCCTTTGCATCTCTCTGACATCCCCAGTCCTTCTGAGATTACTGTCCTTTGTGCAATACTACGGTGAATAAACTTTTTATTAATTTATTTCGTGCAATTGGAGGGTAATTACTTTACAATATTGTAATGGTTTATTGCCATCTATCAAGATTTATCAGCCCTAGGCATACTGGTGTTCCGCACACACACAATTCCTGAATCCCTTCCTAACTTCTTGCCCACTCTCTCTCTCTGGGTTATCCCAGAGCACAATGTTGGGTCTCCAACTTCCTGTGTCAGACTCACACTGGTCATTTATTTCACATTTATATGGTAATGTCTGTATTTCTGCGCTAGTGTCGCAAATCTTTTCCCACTTTCGCTTTATCCGTCTCAGTTCAGAAGTCTATCCTTTAGGTCCGACTCTTATAGGATGCCTTGTATATAGGATTGTCAGTAACATCTTTTTAAATTCCAAATACATACATTGATGTTCAGTATTCTTCTTTCTCTTTCTAACTTTACTCTGTAAATGAGGCTCCATGTTCATCCACCTAGTTAGAAGTGAATCAAATGCATTCACTATTATAGCTGAGTGCAGTAGATGAGCTGAGTATTAGACCACATTTTCCTTATCCATTTATCTACTATTATCTCTACATTTTGCTACATGAAGATTTGAAATTCTGTAGAAAATCTGTGTGTCCTTTCTCCTATATTAAATACGATATACTCAGTATTTCCAAGATCTAACTCTGAGTACAGACTTTATCACATACTCATATATAATATAAAATCATTTCTAAGTCACTACTGAGAAACTGGGTGCAGTTTTTCCCACATGAAATATGGAACCTCTGAGGTTCATTCGTGAAAATGGGTGCAGATAATCTTATCAGAATTTTGGAATCATCTAAATTTCACATATAAATTTAAGACACAACTTTTCTTTTTTTTTAATAAGATATTTTATTTTATTTGCTTTTCCAAATTTATTTATTTTAATTGGAGGCTAATTTCTTTATATTATTGCACTGGTTTTACCATACATTGCATGAATCTGCCCTTGGTGTACCTGTGTTCCCCATCTGAACCCCCCTCCCAACTGCCTCCCCATCCCATCCCTCTGGTTCATCCCAGTACACCAGCCCAGAGCATCCTGTATCATTCATCGATCCTGGACTGGCAATTCATTTCCATATGATAATATACATGGTTTAATGTCATTCTCCGAAATCATCCCACCCTCGCCCTCTCCCACAGAATCCAAAGACTTCTATACATCTGTGTATTTTTTGCTGTCTTGTATACAGGGTTATCATTATCATCTTTGTAAATTCCATATATATGTGTCGGTATACTCTATTGGTTATTTCCATTCTGGCTTATTTCACTCTGTATAATAGGTTCCAGTTTCATCCACCTCCTTCATGAAATAAGGTATGCTTTATATGTCATATATTTCCATCTAGGTGTTGATGTATTTAACTGAAATATGGGGTTCTCTGTATGTCATATACTTCATTCTGCAAGCAGAGTTTCCTACATGCAATATGGAATTCTCTATATTTCATATATTCACTTTAATTAACCTGACAAGGAGATTTTTGACGTGGAAATTTTGGAATTTTGTCCCTTTCCAATATGAAAACCAAACTACAGAGTGTGCAATAAGACATACACTTTGAGTGCAGATTTGTCCATGAAATATGGAACATTCTATGTTTCAATATGGAAATCTTACATCAGATATACTTATATGAAGTAGAGAAACCTTGCATTCGAGAAAAGAAATCTGGACACCAACTTTTCACCTCTTGCAGTGCCAGATGCTCTATTTCCCATATAAATAGCTGGGTGTTGATATTCCTTCCTGAAATGTGGAATTATCTGTACTTCCCTTATTAAAATATGAGCCCAGGTGTAATTTCTGAATTGGGAATGGTTCATAGTCTACATTTGAAAATATGTGTGCTGTTATTCATAAATATGTAATGTAAAACAATACTTTATATATAACAGTTGAAATTTTAGGCATGGATTTTCCTGCATGAAATATGGAATTCAATACAGTGGAAGGAAATACTGAATTTTTTATATTGCATTTATGAATTTCTTTGTGTGCTCTTTCCCGGATGGCCAGTGTAAACTCAGGACAGTGGGTCCACAAATCGGGAATTACATCAAGAAAAATAAAGAAGTTCACAATTTCTGTTGTGTTATTTTGTGTGTTTATACTGGGAAGCAGATGTGAAGGTTTTGAGGAGTCACTAACAGTTAATCAAGTGATATGAGGCTCTCAAAGTCCTCCCTGTGGATGCCAAGGGACCTAATCTCTGATGAAACCCAGGATTGGTCAGAAGCGGAAGACCTGCCTAGAACAGAAAAATTCCATGCACGGGGAATCTGCCACTTCTGGTTCAAATCTGTGGGCCCATTGGGTGCTGTCGCATCCATTTTATCTGGGCTATGAGAAAAAGAGTTGCAGATCTGGAGGCATGGGTACAAAATATACTTACTGGATAATGAGTGTTGGCTGCAGTCCTACAAATCGGTTCCTGATTTACGGGTGATGGCCCTGTTGTTCTGATGAGCACAAACTGATGCTTGGCCTGTCCTTGCAGCTGTCTTAATCAGAATTGTTATTAGCACCAGGGACAGACTCTTCAGAAAAATGGGTTGTGTGCTACACACTTCCCATCCAAAACACTGAGTGAATTTGGGGGTGAGGTTTTTGGGATGTCTAAGTGCTCATGCTAGTCCTAGCGAGCAGGCTGTGTTTTCCAGGAATAAGCTAATTTTCAGGAGTCCAAGATGAATGTCCATTCTAAAAGAGATCAGTCCTGGGTGTTCATTGGAAGGACTGATACTGAAGCTGAAGCTCCAAAACGTCGGCCACCTCATGTGAAGTGTTGACTCAATGGAAAAGACTCTGATGCTGGGAGGGATTGGCGGCAGGAGGAGAAGGGGACGACAGAGAATAAGATGGCTGGATGGCATCCCCGACTCGATAGACATGAGTTTGAGTGAACTCCCGAGTTGGTGACGGACAGGGAGGCCTGGAGTTCTGTGATACATGGGGTCGCAAAGAGTCGGACATGACTGAGTGACTGAACTGACCTGAAGATGGATCTCAGGGCCTTCAGATAGAACAGCACCTCCTTTGGGGAAGAGTTTGATATGCACAGACTAGGGGTTTTGGCCTTCATACATTCTGGGTGAGCAGAACGTGACTCGTTACAAGTCGCAAATTAAATTCAGATGATGTCGGATGATGCTAGACTGGGTTTTGTCTTCCAGCCCTGTCACCTCTATCATCTAGAGGCTCCTTGACCCAAAGTAGTTTGTAAACCATTCCCAGATGACAGCCTTGATTAGATACTGTGAAGAAGACATGCTTTACTGCTACATGATGAACTTGAATATCAGACTGGAGACAATGTCATGCGAAAGGATGGTGAGTGTGAAGGGGTGGGTACACATTTTGCCCCTGAAAAGAGGAAAGGACAGCTTTCATGTAATGAGGTTTCACACCCCGCCTACCTTGAGTTTGTCCTGGCAAGTGGAGGAACTCAGGCAACCCACGGATTGATGTAACAGGACACTGTTCTTTCGCAAGCAGCCACGGTAGTGAACTGATTGTTAAGGAGTAGCCAGCATCACTGGTATAAGGCAGCACCCTGGATATGGAGAGTGGGGACTAAACGGGATAGTTTAGCCTTGGTAGATGATTTAAGTCCTTCCCCCATACCCTTTCTGTCCTGGAGCATCCTGAATCAGCAAGTCATTCCCCTCCAATTCAGTGGCACGAAAGACTTGAACATAAAACACGGTCCTACAGGCACCACAATTATAGCAACAGCATGAACTTTTTCAGGTTGTTCTATGACCAAAATTTAGCAGGATCTAGCAGGATTGTAGACGTTGGCTCTCTCTGTGCCTGCACAGAATTGGCAGTTCACGTAGGAGTGCTCGGTGAGCTCAGGGTCTGACCAACCTTCTGTTGACTTTACTGGTTTCCCTGGCATATCATCATTGAGGTTCTCGAGCCCAAAACTCTCAGTGCTAGTTCTGACTACTAGGACTAATACTAGGGAGAAGGCAACACCGTGAAAGACAACTGACAGGAGGCCAAGTGAGGAGACTGTGGGATGGGCACTGACAGGCATGTTTCCAGGAATCTGGGTCATGTATTTCCCTTGTGGAGAAACTGAGCATCTGTGTAACACAGCGTGACACCAGTGCATGAGGGCAGCTGGATGAGATAGCATGTGCATACACCTACTGAATAAGAGGTTCCCACTAGGGAATCTTGGGGTAGATGAAGCAGCCTGACCTACAAAAGTCACTTCTCAGATTTACAGATGACTCAGCTGCACTGTGCCTCTGAACTCTCATTCCATAACCAAGACCCCAACTACAGGTGCTTCCTCATTTTGGGCTCAAATACTATCACTCTTCCGAAGAAATCAGTGAGTCTCCTTTGTACAGAGCTGTGCCTCACTATCCATCATTCGTTTCTCTTTTCATCATCGCACTTACTTTGGATGTGCTTTGGCATCTCTCTCTCTTCCCACAATCGTTCCGAGGTTCCTGGCCATTGTGCAATAGTATGGTGAATAATATTTTCATTCATTTATTCATTGTAATGAATGGTAGCTACGTTAAAATATTGTGAGGGTTTTTGCATTAATAAGATGAATCAGCCCAAGCTATATATGTGTTCCTCACACACACCCCTTCCTTAATCCCCTCCCACCTTCCTCCCCATTCACTCCCTCTTGGTTGTCCCAGAGCACGAATTTGTGTGTCCTGCTTCCTCTACCAATTTCCCGCTGATCATTTATTTTACATATACATGGCAATATATAAGTTTCAGTGCTATTCTCTCAAATCATCCTACCTCACCTTATCCCACTCAGTCCACAAGTCTGTTTTTTATGTCCGTGTCTTATTTGATGTTCACTATGTAGGATTGTCAGTTCCCATAAAATTTCAAATACACGCATCGACCATGAACTGGTGATTCTTTTCACATATGGCAACAAACATGTTTTAATGCCATTCTCCCAAATCATCCCACCCTCACCCTCTCCCACAGAGTCCCAAAGACTGTTCTATACATCTGTGTCTCTTATACAGGGTTATCATTTGCATCTTTCTGAATTCCATATATATGCGTTAGTATACTGTATTGTTGTTTTCCTTTCTGGCTTACTTCACTCTGTATAATAGTCTCCAGTTTCATCCACCTCATTAGAACTGATTCAAATGCATTCTTTTTAATGGCTCAGTAATATTACATTGTGTATATATACCACAGCTTTCTTATCCATTCATCTGCAGATGGACATCTAGGTTGTTTCCATGTCCTGGCTGTTATAAACAGTGCTTCAGTGAACATTGGAGTACATGTGTCTCTTTCAATTCTTGTTTCCTCGGTGTGTATGCCCAGGAGTGCGATGGCTGGATCATAATTCTGAACTGACTATTCCACATGAAATCAATAATTGTAATAATGTGACTCTGGGTATGGGAAAAAAGATCAAGGGGAAATATTTTCCTGGACAAGGAGGCTAGTAAAACAGTGGTCCAGAGACTTTTGCTACTTGCAAGACCTGGTCCAATTTTTGCACACTCAGTGGCCCATCACTTCCCTAGACCTGGAAATGAGCCTTCCCAGCACTGCGGGACACAATGGCCATGAAATGGTGTCACATGGTCAGATATGTGGCTATGAAGTGACTCTGCTGACTGGAAGTTGGCCCTTGCCAGCTGCCACTACAAAGATTACATCATGACCATTGCAAGCTGCTGACCTTCAACACTCCCTGAAAGAAGTTCAGGGTGAAAATCAGGAATGGGGCACTCTGTGCTCTGAAAAAAAGAAAAAAAACTGGCAGAACAGGCCTTCATATAGTTAGATCTTTTCAGGAAAATGTTTTATGAGTTTCAATTCTTGCATCTTCTCATATCTAGAAAAACACTGACGTCATTAATGGTGAAATCTGCTTTGGCTTTTAATTTTTTTTTTACAATTAAAAATCAAAATAGAGTAGCTATGTTTCAGACATCTTGGGAAATAACTAATTCCAAGATATCCTGAAAAATGATATTATGGGTGTGATTTCAGATTAGACTCTGTGACCTAATGTGGAACTTAATGCTCCTGTAATGATTTTTTGGTTCTGTACTTTGCTTGCTGCTTGTAAAACCAAAGTTACTCCATTTTAAGACAAGGTTGTTTTTAAGTAAATTTTCCTAAAATTGTTTTTGAAAAAAGAAAAAAAAGATGGAAAACCTTGAAAAAAAATAAATTTCAAATACATGGATTAATATTCAGTATTGATTTTTCTCTTTCTGAATTTATATAAGAGTTTCCATGTCCATAAACCTCGTTCAAAGGAGTAAAATGCATTCCCTTATACAGCTGAGTAATACTGCTTTGTTGTGCATCAGTTCAGTTCAGTTCAGGTCAGTTCAGGCACTCAGTCGTGTCCGAATCTTTACGAGCCCATGAATCACAGCATACCAGGCCTCCCTGTCCATCACCAAATCTGGAGTTCACTCAAACTCATGTCCATCGAATCGGTGATGCAACCCAGCCATCTCTTTCTCTGTCATCCCCATCTCCTCCCACCCCCAATCCTTCCTAACATCAGACTCTCTTATAGGCACGATAAATTCTTTTCCCATTCATCTGCCTCTGTGTGCAGGTTTTACTGCATGAAGTTTTGAAATTCAGTTGAAAATCAGGTCATCCATTTTCCTACATTAAATATGAAACTCTCAGTCCTTCCAAGATCTAATGCTGAGCCCAGATTTTATCACACATAATGTCATTATCTTTATTTCACTGATAAAAATCTGTGTTCAGATTTTCCGATGATGAAATGTGAAACCTCTGTAATTCATTCATGAAGTTAAGTGCAGATCATCTCCCCTGATTTTTGCCATTATCTAAATTTCACATATAAAAATCAAGGCACTTGTTTTCTTGCATGAAATACTGTATGTTTTATGGGCCATATTTCTCCATCTAGGTGTCGAAGTTTCTAAAGGAAATATGGAAGGCTGCGTATCTCACATACTTAAATCTGCAAGAAGAGTTTCCTACATGCAATATGGAATTCTCTCTATTGCATATATATTCTTTTTAATTCACCTGATGAGGAATTTGTGATATGGAAAATTGAGGTTTTCTTCATTTCTCATATGGAAACAAGGCTATAGATTATGTAAGAGTACATATGAAGTGTACATATTTCGGATATGAAAATTTGGTTACAGATATTCACCGTGATATGTGAATTTCCCATATTTCTAATATGGAAATCTTACCTCAGATATTCTTGTAGGAAATTCAGAATCCTTACATCGCATATAAGAAATCTGAATACTGATTTTTCTCCCTATGACAGGACAGATGCGATGTGTAACATATGCATAGCTAGGTGTAGACTTTCTTCTCTTGAGTGCTCTGTGGAATTCTCTGTATTTTCCTTATTAAAATATGAGCCCAGGTTTAATTACTGACATAGGGAATGTTTTATATTCTAATTTGAAAATATGAGTGCTGTAATTTCTACATTTTATATGTCATGAGATGGAGTACCCTATATGTGTCATTTGAAAAGCTTGGCACAGATTTCCCTGCAGCCAATATGGAAATCAGTGTACAGGGAATGGAATTTTGAGTTCTTTATATTACATAAAGGAATTTCTCTGTGCACACTTTCCTACACGATATATGGAATCCCCTGTTTGTCCCCTCTGAAAATATGGACATGCATTCGTCCTCCATTCAATATTAAATTATCTATCAGTTCTTTTCAGTTCATTCACTCAGTCCTGTCTGACTGTTTGAGAACCCATGGGCTGCAGCAGGCCAGACCTCCATGTCCGTCACCAATTTCCATAGTTCATGCAAACTCATATGCATTGAGTCTGTGATGCTGTGCAACCATCTCATCTTCTGTCATTCCCTTTTCCTCCCGCCTTCAATCATTCCTAGCCTCAGGGACCTTTCTAGTTAGTCAGTTTTTTGCATCAGATGGCCAAATTATTTAGTTTCCGCTTCAGCCTGAGTCCTTCCAATGTATAATCAGAATTGATTTCCTTTAGAATGTGCCACTTGGATCTGCATGCTTTCCCAGGGACTCTCAAGAATCTTCTCCAACAGAACAGTTCAAAAGCATCCAATCTTCCACGTTCAGCTTTCTTTCAAGAACAACATTCACATCCCTACATGACTACCGGGGAAACCATAACTTTTACTAGATGGACATTTGCTGCAAAGTAATGTCCCTGTTTTTAACACGTGTCTAAGTTGTTCATAACTTTTCCGACAAGAAGCCAGCATCTTTGAACTTCCTGGCTGTAGCCACCATTTGCAGTGATTTTTGTCGTGAGTTCCACAAGCTCCACAAAAGGAATACAATTCTAAGTCAGGATCTTTTTTGCCCCAATAGAGCTTTCGCTTGTGAAAGACCGTGTGTTTCAGCTCACAGTAGGCCCTTTAGGGGGTGCAAGGATTGTGGCTTAAAAGCCCCACACCAGTGGGTGACTCCTCAAAATCTCAACACCTTCCTCCCAGTACAAGCACACACAACACACAGCAAACATTCTGAGTGTGTTTATGTCTCTTAAGGTCATTCCAGATTTGTGGAACCACTGTCCTGAGTTATCATCAGCCATTCTTTCCAATTTCAAGTCCTGAACTGGGGCACTGTGGAAATATATTAACCAGTCTCCTGCTGTCTGTGGATGCCTTGTGCCTCCTCTTTGGGTTGCCCCAAATCTCATCTACTGCTGTCTTCTTGTCGGCATCTTCAGTGGGCTGGATACACACATACACACACACACACAGAGGTACAGGTGTTCCAGTAGTGAAAATGTCTCTAGGCACTGTATCCTGCCCTTTTGGTATCCTTTACCATTTCTTCCCACAACCCTTCAGTATTGACCTGAACCAGCCTTAAGCCATTACAACCTTTGCCTGTGCAGTGGTGGTGAAAGGCCACATGGTGAGTGGAAATTGAGAGAAGACGCCAACATCAGCCAAGATGTAATGGTACACCTTAATACCAAAACCAGACAAGGATCCCACAAAGAAAGAAATCTACAGGCCAATATCAGTGATGAACACAGATGCAAAAGTCTTCAACAAATTTCTAGCAAACAGAATCCAACTGCATTTTAAAAGATTACATATCATGACCAAGGGGGCTTTAAAGCATTGATGCAAGGATTTTTCAGTATTTACATATCAACCAATGGATTACACCAGGTTAATACATTGAGATGTGAAAACAAAACAAAACAAAAAAGCATACGATTTTCTCAATAAATCCAGAGAAAGCCTTTGACCAAATTCAACATCAATTTATGATGAAATCCTCCAGAAAGCATGCATAGAACGCACATACCTGAATATAATAAAAGCCATATATGATAAAATCACAGCAAACAGTATCCTCAATGGTGAATAATTGAAGGCATTTCTCAAAGTCAGGAATAAGACGTGTGCCCACTCTCACCACTACTATTCAACATAATTGTTTAAGTTTTAGCCACAGCAATCAGAGAAGAAAAATATATAAAAAGAATGATTGAGAAAGAGCAAATAAGCCTCTCCCTGTTTATAAAGAACATGATCCTTTATATAAAATAAATAAATAAAGACACCAGCAGAAAATTACTAAAGCTAATCAATGAATATAGTATCATGGCAGGATATAATAATAGCATACAGAAATCACTTGCATTCCTATACATTAACAATGAGAAAACAGAAAGAAATTAAGGTAGCAATTCCATTCACCATTGCAGAGAATAGATTAATATACTCAGGAATATATCTACCTAAAGAAACAAAGATCTCTACATAGAGAACTATAAAACACTGAAAAAAATAAAAGATAACACAAGTAGATGGAGAAATATACCATTTTCATGGATTCAAAGCACCAGTATAATAAAAATGAGTATAATACCCAAAGCAATCTATGGATTCACGCAATCCCTATCAAGTTACCAATGGTATTTTTTTTTAAATAATTGGAAAAATAGCTTCACAATTTGTATGGGGAAACAAACAAACAGTAAACCTTGACTAGCCAAAGCAAACTTGAGAAAGAAGAATGGACCTGGAGAAATCTACCTGTCTGACTTCAGACTATACCACAAAGCTACAGTCATCATGACAGTATGCTACTGGACAAAGACAAAAATATAGATCAATAGAATAAAGCAGAAAGCCAAGACATAAACTGAGACAACTATGGACGCTTTGATAAAGGTAGCAAGAATATACAATCAAGAAACGACAATCTCTTTACCAAATGGTGCTGGGAAAACTGGTCAACCACTTGTAAAAGAGTGAAATTTGAACACTTTCTAACACCACACTAAAAAATAAATTCAGAATGGATTAGGGATCTAAATATAAGTTGAGAAACTCCAAAACTCCTAGAGGAAATCAAAGGCAACATACTTTCTGACATAAATCACAGCAGGATAGTCTATGAACAACTTATTTTATTCATGTTTGTTAAGGAAACTTTTTTTGGTTCCTTATCATTCCCTTACATTCATTTCTATATACTACATTACAAGTTTGAGAATTATTTTGACTTATACCATTTTTCCAGTATTTATAGTAGTTTATATAGATAGAGATAGCATATTAAAAATCAGAGACATTACTTTGCCAAACAATGTCTGTCTAGTCAAGGCTATGGTTTTTCCAGGGGTCATGTATGGATGTGAGAGTTAGACTGTGATGAAAGCTGATCGCCAAATAAATGATTCTTTTGAACTGTGGTGCTGGAGAAGACTCTTGAGAGTCCTTTGAACTGCAAGGAGATCCAACCAGTCCATTCTAAAGGAGATCAGTCCTGGGTGTTCACTGGAAGGACTGATGCTAAAGCTGAAAGTCCAATACTTTGGCCACCTCATGAGAAGATATGACTCACTGGAAAAGACTCTGATTTTGGGAGGGATTGGGGGCAGGATGAAAAGGGGACGACAGAGAATGAGATGGCTGGATTGCATCACCGACTCGATAGACATGAGTTTGTGTGAACTCCGGGAATTGGTGTTGGACAGGGAGGCCTGGCATGCTGTGATCTATGGGACCACAGACAGTCGGATAGTACTGAGCGACTGAACTGAACTGACAGTAGTTTGAATTCTATTCTAGGTTCTTAATCTTTGACTTTTGAAACTTTTTATTAATCAATGTTTATACCTTAAGGAATTCTATCTTTAGAATCTATTTTCACTTATGGATTTATTTCCTGAGTTGATTGCATGCTGGCCTTTTTACTCTCCCTTTTCTTCTCCTAGAAACCTCTATCTCCCACCTCACTTTGCTCTGCTCCAAAGAACTCTGTGAATCCTTTTGATTGTTTTTGGCTATAGAAAATTACTTCACCATAAACCTTGGATTATCTCCTGTCTGAGGATGCAGAATTCTTGATGCTTCTGTAACTCAGGGACCAAAACCCAGAGACCACGAGGTCAATTCCCAATCTTTAGATCATTGTTGAACTCCTGACACCAAGGAACACTAAAAGAGAAGCACATTTAAAAGTTTCCATGCCTACATGGAAATCAAGCCCCGAGTTGAAGTCAGCAATTTCAGTGCAAGTCAATCCGCACCTATTCTCCAGCAAAGCAGAAACACAAAAATAAATAATATAAAAGTGCTACCTGAAGGCATACCAAAGCCACAGACCCTGCAAAGCACCTTGCAGGATAATTCATTGCACTTCATAGAGAAGTGACCTAGCGCTTCCTGACAGACCACAGGCAGAAGATCCGCCAAATATTAAACCTTGGAAACTTACTGGTCCAATCTAACACACAAAATCAGCTTCCACAGTAAATTGGATCCATAACCCTCCAGCCTGAAGAAAGGGGACCCAAACTGCAACAATCTAAACAAAATGAAAAGGGAGAGAATTATTCAACTGCTAAAGGTACATGATAAGAACACACCAAAACAAACAAAAGAAGAGGGAATAGGAAGTCTTCCTGAAAAATAATTCAGAATGATGAGAGTAAAGATGTCTAACATCTTGAAAGCTAAATAGAGTTGCTAGTAAATACCTGGAGGCTCTATTGAGAAGAAATAATCATGTTTACCATGGATCTAGAAGAAGTAAAGAAGAATCAATTGATAGTAATCAATGCAATTACTGAGATTAACAACACTTGTTAATCTGGAATGAACCAACAGTAGAATAACTGAGACAGGGAAACAACTAATTAGGTGGAGGAAGAAAGGAGAAGGCAATCGCACCCCACTCCAGTACTCTTGCCAGGAAAATCCCATGGACAGAGGAGCCTGGTATGTTACAGTCCATGGGGTCACGAAGAGTCGGACACGACTGAACGAATTCACTTTCACTTTTCACTTTGATGCATTGGAGGAGGAAATGGCAACCCACTCCAGTTTTCTTGCCTGGAGAATCCCAGGGACGGAGGAGCCTGGTAGGCTGCAGTCTATGGGGTCGCACAGAGTTGGAAACGACTGAAGCGACTTAGCAGCAGTAGCAGCAGAAAGGAGGAAATAAAACACATTGGGGTGTGTAAGAGGAAAAAAAAATGAAAACACTGCAAATTTAAATACAAAAAACAAATATTAAAAGCAGCAAGAGGAAAGATATAAATATCATACAAGTGGATCCCCATAAAGATAGCAGCTGCTCTTTCAATAGAAACTCTTCAGGCCAGTAGAGGATGGTAGAACATTCTCAAAATGATGAATGAGCCAAACCTAACACCAACAAGGATCTCATTCAGATATGAAGGAGAAACCAAATGGTTTAAGCAAAACGTTGAGTATTCATTAACATGAAACCGCCAAACTCTTAATGATGCTGTTAAACTGGGACACTGAGTTCATATGTCATCAGATTTAGAAAACTCATCAGTGGCCATGAGGGTGGAAAAGGTCAGTTTTCATTCCAACAACAAAGAATGGTAATGCCAAAGAATGTTCAAATAAGCATGCACTGTTGCTTCTTTCACATGCTAGCTGTGTAAAACTCAAAATTCTTCAAAAGAACATAAACCAAGAACTTCCAGATGTGAAAGCTAGACTTTGAAACAATCGACGAACCAGAGAACAATTAGGAAACATTCATTGGATCCTAGAGGAAACAAGATAATTTCAGAAAATTGTTTACTTCTGGTTCACTGACTCCACTAAAGACATTGACTGTGTGTATCAAAGCAAACTGTGAATAGTTTGAAAGAGACTGGAGTCACAAACCTTCTTACTGTCACTTGAGAAATGTGTATGCAGCACAAGATGCAAGTGTTGGAACAAGGCATGGAACAATTGACCATTTTAAACCTGGGAAAGGTGAGGAAGAAGACTGCGCATTATCACTCTGCTTATGTGAGATATATGCAGACTATACTATTCAAAATGTCAGGATGGATGAATAATAAACTGGAATCAAGGTTTCTGGGATAAACTTCAACTCTCTTAGATATGCAGATGGGAACACTGTAAAAAGAGAAAGTGAAAAGGAACTAAAGAGTGTCTTGATGAGGATGAGTGTGGAGAGTAGAAACCTTGCTGAGAACTCAGCATTCAAAAGACCAACACAGGGTGCCTGGTTCCATCACTACTTGGAAGAAAGAAGGTGGAACCATGGAATCAGTGGCAGACTTAATTTTCTTGGGCTCCAAAATCACGGTGAATGGTGACTGCAGGCATGAAATTAACAGACATTTGCTTCCTGGAGGAAAAGCTATGACAAACCTAGATCTTGTGTTAAAAAGAATTGACATGAGCTTATTAAAAAAAACCTCCTCAGTCACAAACCTCTGCATAGATGTGAGAATTGTAATCTAAAGAAGGCTGAGAGCTGAAGAACTGATGCCTTCAAAATGAGATGCTGAAGAAAACTCTTAGGGGTCCCTTGGACTGCAAGGAGACCAAATCAATCAATCCTTAAGGAAACCAAACCTGAATATACTTTTGAGGCACTAATGCTGAAGCTGAAACTCGAGGATTTTGCCAATCTGATGAAAAGAGCCAACCTTGGAAAATAACAAGATACTGGGAAAGATTGAGGACAGGAGGAGAAGGGGGTGACATAAGGTGAGAACGTTGGATGGCATCACCAGTTCAATGGACATGTGTGAGAGCAAACTATGGGAAACAGTGAAAGAGAGAGAGGCCTGGTGTGCTGAAGTCCAGGGAGTGACAAAAGAGTTGGACATGAATGAATGACTGAACAATATCAATCAAAATATCTCAAAATATTTCTTAAAATCACTCTAAATGTTATTTAGTAAAATAAATAACAACAACAAAACCCACACTTTAAGGTGGTAAACTAGAAGATGGGAAAATGGATTTTTTTTTTCTTAATATGGCAAAGATAGACTATCAAAGAGACAAATCTTACAATTGAATAGATTCCCAACATTATTTTGTAAGGAACATTTTATGCAAACAATAAGTAATAGAGTGTCATAGTTACTGTACTAATAGTAGACAAAACTGACTTTAAATAAAAAATGGTATGAAACAAAAGGCATTAAGTATATTCAGTTTAGTCATACAGTCGTATCTGATTCTGCCGCTCCATGGATTGCAGCATCCTAGGCCTCCCTGTTCTAACTGTTGCTTCCTGACCTGCATACAGGTTTCTCAAGAGGCAGGTCAGGAGGTCTGGGATTCCCATCTCTTTCAGAATGTTCCACAGTTTATTGTGATAGACACAGTCAAAGGTTTTGGCATAGTCAATGAAGCAGAAATAGATGTTTTTCTGAAACTCTCTTGCTTTCTCCATGATCCAGCGGATGTTGGCAATTTGTGGAACAACAGACTGGTTCCAAATAGGAAAAGGTGTACGTCAAGGTTGTATATTGTCACCTTGCTTATTTAACTTATATGTAGAGTACATCATGATGAACGCTGGGCTGTAAGAAGCACAAGTTGGAATCAAGATTGCTGGGAGAAATATCAATAACCTCAGATATGCAGATGACACTACCCTTATGGCAGAGAGTGAAGAGGAACTCAAAACCGCTTGATGAAAGTGAAAGAGGAGAATGAAAAGGTTGACTTGAAGCTCAACATTAAGAAAACAAAGATCATGGCATGTGGTTCCATCACTTCATGGGAAATAGATGGAAAAACAGTGGAAACAGTGTCAGACTTTATTTTTTTGGGCTCCAAAATCACTGCAGATGCTGATTGCAGCCATGAAATTAAAAGACGCTTGCTCCTTGGAAGAAAAGTTATGACCAACCTTGATAGTATATTAAAAAGCAGAGACATTACTTTGCCAACCAAGGTCCGTCTAGTCAAGGCCATGGTTTTTCCCGTGGTCATGTATGGATGTGAGAGTTGGACTGTGAAGAAGGCTGATCGCCGAAGAATCGATGCTTTTGAACTGTGGTGTTGGAGAAGACTCTTGAGAGTCCCATATACTGCAAGGAGATCCAACCAGTCCGTTCTAAAGGAGATCAATCCTGGATGTTCATTGAAGGGACTGATGCTAAAGCTGAAACTGCAATACTTTGGCCACCTCATGCGACGAGTTGACTCACTGGAAAAGACTCTGATGCTGGGAAAGGTTGGGGGCGGGAGGAGAAGTGGACAACGGAGAATAAGGTGGCTGGATGGCATCACCGACTCTGTGGACATGAGTTTGAGTGACCTCCGGGAGTTGGTGATGGACAGGGAGGCCTGGCGTGCTGTGATTCATGGGGTCGCGGAGAGTCGGACACGACTGAGCGAATGATCTGATCTGATCTGATCTGAGGCCTCCCTGTCCAAAACCAACACACGGTGTTTTCTCAAACTCCTGTCCATTAAGTTGGCAATGCCATCCAACCATACATCCTCTGTTGCCCATTTCTCCTCTTGCTTTCAAACTTTCCCAACAACCAATTTTTCCAAATGAGTCAGTTCTTCACATCAGGTGGCCAAATATTGGAGTCACAGCTTCAGGATCAGTCATTCCAATGATTATATTAATTATATATTTTCTATTTATTTTTGGGGATATTGCAACTTTTTTTAATTTTTTTATCAGAGGCTAATTCTTTTACATTAATACATTGGTTGGTTTTGCCATACATTAACATGAATCCCCCCTGGGTGTACATGTGTTCCCCTTCTTGAACCACCCTCCCATCTCCCTCCTGCCCATATGCTCCCTCCCGGTCATCCCCGTGCACCAGCCCCGAGCATCCTGTATCATGCGTCGAACCTGGACTGGTGATTCGTTTAACACATGAAAATATACGTGCTTCAATACCATTCTCCCAAATCATCCCACCTTCACCCTCTCCCACAGAGTCCCATAGACTGTTCTATACACCTATGTCTCTGTTGCTCTCTTGTATACATGGTTAAGGTTACCATCTTTCTAAATTCCATATATATGAGTTAGTACACTGTATTGATGTTTTTCTTTCTGACTTATTTCACTCTGCATAATAGGCTCCAGTTTCATCCACCTTATTATAAATGATTCAAATGCATTCTTTTTGATGGCTGAAGAATACTCCATTGTGTACATATACCAAAGCTTTCTTATCCGTTCTTCTGCAGATGGACATCTAGGTGGCTTCCATGTCCTCGCTATTATAAACAGTGCTTCATTGAACATTGGAGTACATGTGTTTTTTTCATTTCTGGTCTCCTCAGTGTGTACGCCCAGGAGTGCAATTGCTGGATCATATGGCAGTTCTATTTCCAGTTTTTAATGGAATCTCCACACTGTTCTCCATAGTGTCTGTACTGGTTTGCATTCCCACCAACAGTGTAAGATGATTCCCTTTTCTCCAAACCCTCTCCAGCATTTATTGCATGTAGACTTTTGGATAGCAGCTATTCTGACTGGTGTGAAATGGTATCTCATTGTGGTTTTGATTTGCATTTTTCTGATTACGAGTGATGTTTAGCATTTTTTTACGTGTTTGTTAGCCATCTGTATGTCTTTTTTGGAGAAATGTCTGTTTAGTTTGTTGGCCCATTTTTTTATTGGGTCATTTATTTTTCTGGAATTGAGCTGCAGGAGCTGCTTGTATATTTTAGAGATTAATTCTTTGTCAGTTGTTTCATTTGCTATTATTTTCTCCCATTCTGAAGGCTGTTTTTTCACCTTTCTTATAGTTTCCTTTGCTCTGCAGAATCTTTTGATTTTAATTAGGTCCAATTTATTTATTTTTGTTTTTATTTCCAATATTCTGGGAGATGCGTCTTGGAGGATCCTGCTGTGATTTATGTCGGAGAGTGTTTTGCCTATGTTCTCCTCTAGGAGATTTATAGTTTTTGTTTTTACATTTAGATCTCTAATCCATTTTGAGTTTATTTCGGTGTATGGTGTGAGGAAGTATTCTAGTTTCATTCTTTTACAAGTGGCTGACCAGTTTTCCCAGCACCACTTATTAAAGAGACTGTCTTTTCTCCATTTTATATTCTTGCCTGCTTTGTCAAAGATAAGGTATCCATAGGTGTGTGGATTTATATCTGGGCTTTCTATTTTGTTCCATTGATCTATATTTCTGTCTTTATGCCAGTACCATACTGTCTTGATGACTGTGGCTTTGCAGTAGAGCCTGAAGTCCAGCAGGTTAATTCCCCCAGTTCCATTCTTCTTCCTCAAGATACTTTGGCTATTTGAGGGTTTTTTTTTTTTTTATTTTCATACAAATTGTGAGATTATTTGTTCTAGTTCTGTGAAAAATATTGTTGGTAGCTTGATAGGGATTGCATTGAATGTATAAATTACTTTGGGTAGTATACTCATTTTCACAATATTTAATCTTCCAATCCACGAACACTGTATATTCACAGTATCATCTTTGATTACTTTCAAAGTGTTCTACAGTTTTCTACCTACAAGTCTTTTGTTTATTTAGGTAGATATATTCCTACGTATTTAATTCTTTTCACTGCAACAGCGAATGGAATAGTTTCCTTAATTTCTCTTTCTATTTTCTCATTATTAGTGTATAGGAATGCAAGAGATTTCTGTGTGTTGATTTTATGTCCTGAAAATTTTCTGTATTCATTGATTATCTCTAGTAGTTTTGTGGTAGAGTCTTTAGGGTATTCTGTGTAGAGAATCATGTCATCAGTGAACAGTGAAAGCTTTACTTCTTCTTTTCCAATTTGTATTCCTTTGATGTCGTTTTCTGCTGGGATTGCTGTGGCCAAAACTTCCAGAACTAAGCTGAATAGTAGTGGTGAGAGTGGACACCCTTGTCTTGTTCCTGACTTTATGAGAAATGCTTTCAGTTTTTCACTATTGAGGATAAGGTTTGCTGTGTGTTTGTCATATATAGCTTTTATTATGTTGATGTATGTCCCTTCTATTCCCACTTCCTGGAGGGTTTTTATCATAAATGGATGTTGAATTTTGTCAAAGGCTTTGTCTCCGTCTATTGAGATAGTAATATGATTTTTAAATTTTTTTAAAATTTTTATTTACTTATTTATTTTATTTTTTTCAAAAACAATTTTAGGAAACTGTACTTAAAAACAACCTTACCTTAAAATGAAGTAACTTTGGTTTTACGAACAGCAAGCAAAGTATAGAACCAAAAGTGCATTACAGGAGCATTAATTTCTACATTAGGTCACAGAGTCTAATCTTAAATCACACCCATAACATCATTTTTCAGGATATCAGGGAAATAGTTATTTCCCAGGATGTCTGAACCATAGCTACTCTATTTTTACTTTTAATTGTAAAAAATAAATAAATAAAAAATAATAGCCAAAGCAGATTTCACCATTAATCACGTTTTTTTCTAGGTATGAGAAGATGAAAGAATTAGAACTCATAAAACCTTTTTCTGAAAAGGTCTAACTATCTGAAGGCCTGTTCTGCCAGTTTTTTTCTTGTTGTTGCTATTGTTGTTTTTGTTTTTTAGAGCACAGAGTGCCTCATTCCTGATTTTCACCCTGAACATCTTTTAGGGGGTGTTGAAGGTCATAAGCTTGCAATGGTCAGGATGTAATCTTTGTAGAGGCAGCTGGCAAGGACCAACTTCCAGTCAGCAGGGTCCCTTCATAACCACATATCTGACCATGTGACAACATTTCATGGCCATTGTGTCCCACGGTGCTGGGAAGGCTCATTTCCAGGTCTAGGGAAGTGATGGGCCACTCAGTGTGCTAAAATTGGATCAGGCCTTGCAAGTAGCAAAAGCCTTTGGACCACTGTCTTACTAGCCTCCTGGTCCAGGAAAATATTTCCTCTTTTTGCTATTTCCCATACCCAGAGTCATATTATTACAATTATTGATCTCATATGGAACTGTCAGTTCAGCATTATATCACAGGCTCAGTGAAACAAGTGATATAGAAAATAATACAGCCATCAGTTCAGTTCAGTTCAGTCGCTCAGTCGTGTCTGACTCTCCGCGACCCCATGAATCACAGCACGCCAGGCCTCTCTGTCCATCACCAACACCCGGGGTTCACTCAAACTCATGTCCACAGAGTCGGTGATGCCATCCAGCCATCTCATTCTCCGTCGTCCCCTTCTCCTCCCGCCCCCAACATTTCCCAGCATCAGAGTCTTTTCCAGTGAGTCAACCCGTCGCATGAGGTGGCCAAAATATTGCAGTTTCAGCTTTAGCATCAGTCCCTCCAAAGATCATCCAGGACTGATCTCCTTTAGAATGGACTGGATGGATCTCCTTGCAGTATAAGGGACTCTCAAGAGTCTTCTCCAACACCACAGGTCAAAAGCAACTATTCTTCGGCGATCAGCCTTCTTCATAGTCCAACTCTAACATCCATACATGACCACGGGAAAAATCATTGCCTTGACTAGACGGACCTTGCTTGGCAAAGTAATGTCTCTGCTTTATACTATCAAGGTTTGTCATAACTTTCCTTCCAAGGAGTAAGCGTCTTTTAATTTCATGGCTGCAATCAACATCTGCAGTGATTTGGGAGCCCAAAAAAATAAACTCTGACACTGTTTCCACTGTTTTTCCATCTATTTCCCATGAAGTGATGGGACCAGATGCCATGATCTTTGTTTTCTGAATGTTGAGCTTCAAGCCAACCTTTTCACTCTCCTCTTTCACTTTCATCAAGAGGTTTTGAGTTCCTCTTCACTTTCTGCCATAAAGTTGGTGTCATCTCCATATCTGAGGTTATTGATATTTCTCCCAGCAATCTTGATTCCAGCTTGTGCTTCTTCCAGCCCAGCGTTCCTCATGATGTATTCTGCATATAAGTTAAATAAGCAAGGTGATAATATACAACCTTGACGTACACCTTTTCCTATTTGGAACCAGTCTGTTGTTCCATGTCCAGTTCTAACAGTTGCTTCCTGACCTGCATACAGGTTTCTCAAGAGGCAGGTCAGTCTGGTGTTAATCTCGTGGTTGTACATTATGGAGCATCCAACCTTTATCTGAAGATTGGTTACTGAGATAAGCCTTGGAAACTACCCTAGAGTATCCTTTTAATAACTTAATTAAATGTTTTAGCAGTATCATGTAACAAAGAACTGTCCCAGCATTGAGTCTTTGTAAACACTAGACATTAACAAAACTAGAAACTTAATTTAACAATTTACAAACTTATTATTCCATGATCTTTCATTATGGAGGCCCTGTAGCCAGGGAGGCTTTAACCCATCAAATAAAAAATGAGGTTTGTCAGGGAGCTGGGAAAAGCCAAGCAGCCATCTTGGTTTTCCCATAGCCCTGACTCTGATTTCCAGCTATTATTTTTAATTTTCCAATTTCGAAGCAGACTGTTGCAATGGTTTAAGAACATTAGGATGGCATAAGTATAACAGAGTTTTTGTATAAGCAGAATGAGCTTTTACATGTCTACAAACCCGACATTTCATTTAGTTTCTAAAACTAACATAGGATCAGACCTATGGTAGAAAAGCATTTGATTTATATGCAGAGGGCTAAGAAGTCAAGAAAACATTATAAATAATCATGCGAATCAGGTCCAGTATCTTGGGCAAGCTGTCTACCTCTGATGTCGTCGTCTTTGCATCCTGGTGTAGTGTAGTTTCTTCTGAAAAGAGTTTTTCCATCTAGGTTGGAGACAGTCCTTTAAATTATGTCCTTTTTTTTTTTTTTTAAGTCATGGTTGCAGGTCACGAGGCATCTGATCTTCATCCAAAGACAGATCACTGAGATAAGCTTCACAAACAAACTTAGGGTGTTCTTTAAGAATTCAATTAAATTTTACATTAATATCATATAACAGCAAGGAACTGTCCAAGAAATGAGTCTTACTACCTCCATTGGTAGACCGCCATTAACAAACTGGGATTTAAGATTTATTGAAAAATCCTATTCTCCCTAAAATCACCCTCATTTTACCAACTATAACCAAATTAAGACTTGTTTTAAAAAATAGATCTGTTCTCAATAAACAAGACCTGATTTTTTAATATAACCATAGACCTTTTTTTTTTTCTTTTTTTTGCTGAGACTTTTATGGAGTCTCAAACTTAACTTATTTATTTTTTATTGTTTTTAATGGGAGGCTAATTATTTTACAATATTATATTGGTTGGTTTTGCCATACATTGACATGAATCCGACCTGGGTGTACATGAGTTCCCCCTGCTGAACCCCCCTCCCACCTCCCTCCACCCTTTATCCTCCCTCTTGGTCATCCCCGCACACCAGCCCTGAGCATCCTGTAACATGCATTGACCCTGAACTGGTGATTCGTTTCACATATGACAACATACATATTTCAATGTGATTCTCCCAAATCACCCCACTCTCACCCTGTCCCACAGAGTCCCAAAGACTCTTCTACACATCTGTGTCTCTATTGCTGTCTCGTATACAGGGTTATCATTTGCATCTTTCTAAATTCCATATATATGCGTTCGTATACTGTATTGGTGTTTTTCTTTCTGGCTTACTTTACTCTGTATAATAGTCTCCAGTTTCATCCACCTCATTAGAACTGATTCAAATGCATTCTTTTTAATGGCTGAGTAATACTCTATTGTGTATATGTACAGCTTATCCGCAGCTTTCTTATCCATTCGTCTGCAGATGGACATCTAGATTGTTAGTACACTGTATTGGTGTTTTTCTTTCTGGCTTACTTCACTCTGTATAATGGGCTCCAGTTTCATCCACCTAATTAGAACTGATTCAAATGCATTCTTTTTAATGGCTGAGTAATACTCCATTGTGTATATGTACAGCTTATCCACAGCTTTCTTATCCATTCATCTGCAGATTGACATCAAGGTTGTTTCCATGTCCTGGCTATTATAAACACTATTGCAATGAACATTGGAGTACATGTATCTCTTTCAATTCTGGTTTCATCACTGTGCATGCCCAGGAGTGCGATTGCTGGATCATATGGCATATTTACAGTTTTTTGAGGAATCTCCACACTGTTCTCCGTAGTGGCTGTACTAGTTTGCATTCCCTCCAACAGTGTAAGAGGGATCCGTTC
Source organism: Moschus berezovskii (assembly GCF_049115385.1). Lineage (NCBI taxonomy): Eukaryota > Metazoa > Chordata > Mammalia > Artiodactyla > Moschidae > Moschus > Moschus berezovskii. Next base: position 24,474,064 of record NC_142489.1, read on the forward strand.
TCGCCACACACCCTACAGCATTTATTGCATGTAAACTTTTGGATGGCAGCCATTCTGACTGGTGTGAAGTGATATCTCATTGTGGTTTTGATTTGCATTTCTGTGATTATGAGGGAGCTTGAGCATTTTTTCATGTGTTTGTTAGCCATCTGTATGTCTTCTATGATTTGTTCATTATCCAGCAGTGCGTTGTTCAGTCTCCATAAGTTGGCATTTTTAATACTTTTTCTCCTGTAATTGAGATCTAATCTTACTGCATTTTGGTCAGAAAAGATGCTTGGTATGATTTCAATTTTTTTGAATTTACCCAGGCTAGACTTATGGCCCACTATGTGATCTATCCTGGAAAAGGTTCCATGTGCGCTTGAGAAAAAGGTGAAATTCATTGTTTTGGGGTGAAATGTCCTATAGAAATCTATTAGGACTAACTGGTTTATTGTATCATTTAAAGTTTGTGTTTCCTTGTTAATTTTCTGTTTAGTTGATCTATCCATAGGTGTGAGTGGGGCATTAAAGTATCTCACTATTATTGCATTGTTGTTAATTTCCCCTTGCATACTTGTTAGTAATTGTCTTACATATTGTGGTGCCCCTAAGTTGGGTGCATAAATATTTATAATTGTTATATCTTCTTGGATTGATCCTTTGATCACTATGTAGTTTCCTTCTTTGTCTCTTTTCACAGCCTTTGTTTTAGTCTATTTTATCTGATATGAGTATTGCTACTCCTGCTTTCTTTTGGTTTCTATTTGTGTGGAATATCTTTTTCCAGCCCTCACTTTCAGTTTGTATGTGTCCCTCGTTTTGAGGTGGGTCTCTTGCAGACAACATATATGGGGGTCTTGCTTTTGTATCCATTTAACCAGCCTTTGTCTTTTGGTTGGGGCACTCAACCCATTTACGTTTAAAGTAATTATTGATAAGTATGATCCCATTGCCATTTTCTTTATGGTTATGGGTTCCAGTTTATACACCATTTCTGTGTTTACTATCTAGAGAAGATCCTTTAACATTTGATGGAGAGCTGTTTTTGTGATGCTGAATTCTCTCATCTTTTGCTTCTCTGTAAAGGTTTTGATTTTTCCTTCATATTTGAATGAGATCCTTGCTGGGTGCAGTAATCTGGGCTGTAGGTTATTTTCTTTCATCACTTTAAGTATGTTTTGCCATTCCCTCCTTGCCTGAAGAGATTCTGTTAAAAGTTCTGCTGTTATCCTTATGGGAATCCCCTTGTGTGTTATTTGTTGCTTTTCCCTTGCTACGTTTAATATTTGTTCTTTGTGTCTGATCTTTGTTAATTTGATTAATATATGTCTTGGAGTATTTCGCCTTGGGCTTATGCTGTTAGGGACTCTTTGGGTTTCTTGGACTTGGGTGATTCTTTCCTTCCCCATTTAAGGGAAATTTTCAACTATTATCTCCTCAAGTATTCTCTCATGGTCTTTCATTTTGTCTTCTTCTGCTGGGACTCCTATGATTCGAATGATGGGGCGTTTCACATTGTCCCAGGGGTATCTAATATTGTCCTCATTTCTTTTAATTCGTTTTTCATTTTCTGTCAATTCATTTCTACAATTATATCTTCTAGCTCGCTTATCCTGTCATCTGCCTTCGTTATTCTACTGTTTGTTCCCTGGAGAGTGTTTCTGACCTCGTCTATTGCATTATTCATTGTATATTGACTCCTTTTTATTTAAACATTTCTTGCATCTTCTCAATCCTTTTCTCCAGGTTATTTATCTGTAACTCTATTTTGCTTTCCAGATTTTGAATCATTTTCACAATTAAAATTTGAAATTCTTTATTATGTAGGTTCCCTATATCTTCCTCTTTTGTTTGTATTGGTGGATATTTATCCTGTTCCTTTACTTGCTGGGTATTTCTATGCCTCTTCATCTTGCTTATATTGCTGTGCCTGGGGTGGCCTTTCCGTCCTCTGGCAGTTTGTGGAGTTCCCTTTATTATATAGTTACCTCATTTTGTGTGGGGTTGGATGGGTGACTTGTCAAGGTTCCCTGGTTTGGGAATCTTGTGTCGGTGTTCTGGTCAGTGGAGCTGGATTTCTCTCTGGAGTGCAATAAAGTGTGCAGTAATGAGTTTGAGCGGAGAAGGCAATGGCAAGTCACTCCAGTACTCTTGCCTAGAAAATCGCATGGACAGAGGAGCCTGGTGGTCTGCAGTCCATGGGGTGGCTACTAGTCGGACACGACAGAGCGACTGCATTTTCACTTTTCACTTTCACACATTGGAGAAGGAAATGGCAACCCACTCCAGTGTTCTTGCCTGGAGAATCCCAGGGATGGCGGAGCCTGGTTGGAGGCAATCTATGGGGTTGCACAGAGTAGGACATGAATGAAGTAACTTAGCAGCTGCAGCAGTAATGAGTTTGAGATGTCAGTGTGTTTGGAGTGGCTTTGGGCAGCCTGTATATTGAAGCTCAGGGCTGTTCTCTTGTGTTGTTTGAGAATTTGCGTGGTATGTCTTTCACTGAAACTTGTTGACCCTTGGGTGGTGCCTGGTTTCAGTGTATTTATGGAGGCATTTGATGGGCACCTATCAATTAATGTTCCCTGGAACAGGAGATCTCTGGTGTTTTCAGGAGTTGGACTTAAGCCTCTGTCTCTGGTTTTCAGTCTTATTCTTGCAGTAGGCTCAAGACTTCTCCCTCTGTTACTTGCAAGGCAGTTCCTTCTGTTAAAGCTCTTCTGTTTGCTTGTCTCTTCAGTGTCTAATTCCCGTCCTGACACCTCGGGACGGTGGTGGACTCTTATTTTCCAGCTCATCTGTTCAGTCCTGCTGTGGGGAGGGAGGAAACCTGCTAAAAAATATCACTGGCGTCTGTGAGGAGTGCTCGCAGTGTCACAGCTACACTGGGATTGCTCCTGCTTGTGGCATGTGTGTTTTCCCTGTCTATGCTGCTCAGGCTCTAGGTTACTCTGCCAGAAGCTGTCCATGGCTGGCGCTGGGTTGCATGCACTTCCCATGTCTGAGTGGCTCAGGTTCAGGTCCTTGAGTACTCCACAAAGGCACAGACTTGGTTGGGCCTGCATTTTGTACCTTCCCCGGTCTGAGCATCTCAGGTGACCAGGCTTTTGGTGAGCACTGTCACCGTGATTTATTGCCTCCCCTGTCCCTGCCTCTCGGTTTTCTGGGTGTACAACCGGAACACCTGCTCAGGTGGATATCGACCGACACCAACCCAAGAAGTCTTGGTTAGCAATGAAGCCTGCCTGCAGCTTGATATGGGAAGCCTATCTGGGGCTGCCGCTGACTCTTCCGGTGCTGGCCGCCCTCCCTGCCAGACCCGGCGGGGGATGGGGGATGTTCCGACAGCAGCCTGCTTGCTCTGCTCAGTCCTTTGTTCTGTGAGTGGGGCTGGTGGAGTCTTAGGTTAGGGCTTTTTGCCTTTTCACAGGCTTTTCATCTTTTACCTGCACAGTCTACTTAGCTATCTCCTGTTAGCGCCCTCAGATTGCCCTCATGGCGTTCAGGCCCTGTCCTCTCTCTAAGCATTGCTGCCATGCCTCCCTGCCCAGCCCCCGCCTGCTAGTGGTTGCGGGCGTCTGCGCCTCCTCTCCATTGAGAATTTCCTCTGGGAACTTAGTCTGTGGGTTTTAATTATTTATTTCTTTTTCTCCTGGTTATGTGGCCTCTGAGGTTCCAGAGCTCACCACAGACTCGTCCGTGAGTTTTTCCAGGTGTTTGGAAAATTCTCTCTCTCTCTCTCTCTTTTTTTCTCTTTAGGCCTCCCTTCCTAGAACAGAGCTCCTTCCCTCCCTCTTTGTCTCTCTTTTTATCTTTTATACTATTTCCCATCTCCTTTCAAAGACTATGGGCTGTTTTTCTGGGTGCCTGGTGTCCTCTGCCGGTATTCAGAAGTTGTTTTGTGGGATTTACTCAGCATTCAAATATTCTTTTGCTAATTTTTTGGGGAAGAAAGTGTTCGCCCCATCTTCTACTCCTTCTAATTTTATATTTTCATATTGTCTTATATTAATGATATATTGGTATATCACATACACACACACTCATAATTTCACATCATCAAAGAGTTACAGTTACCTAATATTTGAATCATTTATGCTAACATGAAGTGTAAAACAAGCAAAACATGAGCAAGGATTATAGTCCAAGAATAAACATCCAGCAATAAATATCCAAATCATTCAAGAAAAAGATAAGACCCCTAAGGAAAGGGAAAACCTAAACGACAATACAAACCAGTGGACTCAACACAGATGTGCAGAGCATTCCATTCCAAAAGAACAGAAAAATACACATCTATCTCAACTGCACATGGAATAATCTCCAGAACATTCCTGATAACTGGGTTTATATTAAGCCATGGAATTTCCATTAATTATGTAAATCATACCAAATATGGTATCTGGCATCCAACCATGTAAGTTGAAATCAACAATGGGAGGATAATTTGAGAAATGTAATGTGTGGAAAATTAAACAACACATTCTGAAGGGCTCGATGAGGCAAAGAAAAACACACAGGGGAAATAAGAACATATTCTGAGGTGATTCAAAATGAAACACAAGGTAGCAGGTCATCAGAATGGAAACCCACATTTATTTAAGCTTACATAAAATGAAAGCTCTGCCATCCTGGGAAGAAGCTAATGCCTTCTTCAGAAACCGAAAACAAAAATCTTCATTCACAGCAAAGAAAAAGAGGAAATCAGCAAATATTGGTATGGGTATAAGATAATATAGATAGTAAAACAATAGAGAAAATTGAACAAAAATCAAAATTAGTTAAAAGAATATTAGATAAACTAAACAAAGAAAAAGAGAAGATTTAAGTACTGAAATGAGTAAGAATAAGATGTCATTTCTAGTAAACACACTAAATAAAGAGGAATTTTAGGTATTTAGGACAGGTATTTCTGTCAACAAAAGTCTCAAGCTATGTAAAGAAGTCAAATTACTAGAATAACAAAGAGACTAAAACAGTTTTAAAAACTGGAAAGAAATGAACAGATTCATTAAAAAAAGAGGTAGAATTGGTTACCACACTATTTGTAAATAAGCCCAGAGAACTGGACATTTTTAATGCTGTACTATACTGATTGTTACTGAGCATATCATTCGTTGTAAATGAAAGGAGCAGGTGTACAATACATGTACACACACACACACACACATATATATTATATTATACTATTATATCACATATAATATATATTAATAATATATAATATATACTATTATACATTATTAGCATAATTGTTTACATATATTATAGTGTATATTGTATTGTAATATGTGTGTATATATATATATATATATATATATATATATATTTAAGCAACATTTAAAGTGATATTTCATGTGTTAAGTCACTACACTCCTGTCTGACACTGCATCACACAGACTGTCGCCCATCATGTATTCTCAATCCACTGAATTCTCAAGGTGAGGAACTAGGACTTGGTTTTCACCCTTAGTTTTAGGAGATCGTCCCAACACTTGGATCGAACCTGCATCTCTTATGACTTCTGCGTTAGAAGGCAGGATACTTACTACTAGTGCAACCTAGACAGCCATATATGTATAGCTAAACATATACATGCATATGTATATGTGGAAAGTTTACGTAAATTATATTGCTGTATATAGGTAGCAGTATATATTCTAATGGAGACCAATCCTGGGTGTTCATTGGAAGGACTGATGCTAAAGCTGAAACTGCAATACTTTGGCCACCTCATGCGACGAGCTGACTCACTGGAAAAGAGTCTGATGCTAGGAGGGATTGGGGGTGGGAGGAGAGGGGGACGACAGAGAATGAGATGGCTGGATGGCATCACTGACTCGATGGACATGAGTTTGAGGGAACTCTGGCAGTTGATGATGGACAAGGAGACCTGGCATGCTGTGATTCATGGTGTCGAAAAGAGTTGGACACGACTGAGCGAATGAACAGAACTGAACTGATGCATTTTGCAGGAGGTATACAATTTCAGGTATGTCCTTGTGATTAAGGACTTGTATCAAGAGAGTTGGATTGTGAAGAAAGCTGATCGCTGAAGAATTGATGCTTTTGAACTGTGGTGTTGGAGAAGACTCTTGAGAGTCCCTTGGACCGCTAGGAGATCAAACCAGTCCATTCTAAAGGAGATCAATCCTGGGTGTTCATTGGAAGGACTGATGCTAAAGCTGAAACTCTAATATTTTGGTCACCTCATGAGACGAGTTGACTCACTGGAAAAGACTCTGAGGCTGGGAGAGATTGGGGGCAGGAGGAAATGGGGGCGACAGAGAATGAGATGGCTGGATGGCCTTACCAACTCGATGGACATGAGTTTGAGTGAACTCTGGGAGTTGGTGATGAACACGGAGGCCTGGCATGCTGTGATTCATGGGGTGGCAAAGAGTCGGACACGAGTGAGCGACTGAATTGAACTGAACTGTACTGAACTGATCAAGTCCTTAGTTACTGCAGCTGCCACAAGTGTTGCCTGAAGGACTGATTCCAGACAGAAAGAATAGATACTAGCCCTAGTTAAGGTGCTTATCAAAGGAATTATTTCAAGGAGCCCAGATTTTTGCATATTCCCAGAAGTAAAAAATATCTCAATCCATTCACTTGTGGTGTCCAGTGTTTCTTCATTAACCATAATATTTGGACATTCTCCATACCTGATCATTGTACCAAAACTTTTGTAAAACCTGGCTCCATCTATCCTTGTTCAGAGCAGTCTTTTGGCAATACTTGAGAAGTTACTCCTCATGATAAAATCCTTCTTAGGATGAAAGTCCTGCTAAAGAAAATATAATTCTCCACTTTTAGGCTATGCATTTTTCCCAGTCAGTAGCACGCATTCTCGAAGCACATACAAGCCACTCCAGTATCCATGCCTAGAAGATCCCATGGATGGAGAAGCCTGGTAGGCTGCAGCCCGTGGGGTCGCTAAGGGTCAGGTACGACTGAGAGACTTCCCTTTCACTTTTCACTTTCACACATTGGAGAAGGAAATGACAACCCACTCCAGTGTTCTTGCCTGGAGAATCCCAGGGACAGGGGACCCTGGTGGGCTTCTGTCTATGGGGTCACACAGAGTTGGACACGATTGAAGTGACTTAGCAGCAGCAGAAGCACACATCCTAGTATTGCGATATAAGGGATTCTTGTTCAGCACCTCAGTTTTAACCTATGCTTACTAATTCCTACTTACCATAGTTCTGAAAGTCAAAGGCCTGCTATTACTTATTAAAACTTCAGGGGATTCATGGATTCATAAAATGGTGACATCATTTTATGAAAACATATCACGTCTGTTTGCTTTATTTTAGGAACCCCTTCTTTATGTTTATGACAAATTAGAGAAGTGAAGGGGCACTTAAGTGTAGAGTCTGAACTTATTCTGGCTAACTTAGTTCTGCATTTTAAGTGTGTTTGTTTATTTTTGCTAAGTCTATACATACTAAAGCAGTCTACATATTTTACTTGACATGCCCTGGATACTTTATTTGTCACTTTCACAAGTTGGCCAAGGACTGATTTCCTTTCTTCAATTGAAACAAAATGATTAAAACTTGGAACATAACTTACAATGTTGTGTTAATTCCTGCGGCTCAGCGAAATAAATCAGTTATTAGTAAATATAGCTGAGCCTCCCTTTTGAGCGGTCCTCCCATCTCCCTCTTGTACCTCCTCTCCTACCCCACAACCCACTCCACTAGAACTCTCCATAGCACTAGTTATCTACTCCGTACTTGGTATTTTACATATGTCTGTGCAATTTGTCAATGCATTCCATTCTCTCCTTCCCACACTGTGTCCACCAGTCTGTTTTCTATGACTGCATCTCTTCCTACCCTTCAAATGGGTTCTTCAGTACCTATTTTCTAAATTCCACTTATATATATTAATATGCAATATTGGTCTTTCCGTTTTTTAATTCCTTTACTGTGTAATAAGCTCTAGATTCATCTGCAACCCTGCAAATAATCCAACTTTCTCCCTTTTTATGGGTGAGTAATTTTCCATCCTATATATGGACTATAGCTTCTTTATCCATTCTTCGTTTGATGGACACTGAGGTTGCTTCCCTTTATTGGCTACTCTAAATGGTTTTACAACGGTTACTGGCATACACATGTATTTTTTGTTTAAGGTTTCCTTTTAGTGTATGGCAAACAGTGGGATTATTGGGTTATAGGCAGGGGGTTTCTCTTTTCTCCACACCTTCTCCTTCATATATTAGTATGCAATCATATAAATATATATATATGTATATACAAGTATATATTTACTTCTTTATTTGGTTGCAACAAACTTCAATCGCTGCATGTGGAATCTAATTCCAGGACCAGGGATCAAACCTGGGACCTCTGCACTGGGATCATGGTGTCTTAGCCCCTGGACCAGCAGGACTGTTATAGATTTTTTTTTTTTTTAATGATGGCCATTTGGAATGGTCAAGGTGATACCTCATAGTTTTGATTTTTGTGGTTTTGTTAATTGCGGTAGTTTTTGCTATGTTCAATTGTTGGAGAGTTTCTATCACAAATGATTATTGGAATATATGAAAGATTTTTCAGCATCTATTGAGGTGATCATATGGTTTCAATCCTTCTGTAGGGGATTGGAATGCAAAAGTAGGAAGTCAATATACATTTGGAGTAACAGATACATTTAACCTTAGAGTACAGAATGAAACAGGGCAATGGCCAATAGAGTTTGGCCTAGAGAATGCATTGGTCATAGCAAACAGGCAAACAGCTTCTTCCAGCATCACAAGAGAAGACTCTACACACAGACAGTCAGCACTGAAATCAGATTGATTATATTCTTTGCAGCCAAAGATGGAGAAGGTCTATACAGTCAGCATAAACAAGACCAGGAGCTGACTGTGGCTCAGATCTTGAAATCCTTATTGACAAATTCAGACTTAAATTGAAGAAAGTAGGGAAAACCTCTCGGCCATTCAGGTATGACCTAAATCACCTCCGTTATGTTTATACAGTGGAATTGAGAAATAGACTTAAGGGACTAGATCTGATAGAATGTCGGATGAACCATCCCCATGGAAAAGAAATGCAAAGAAAGCAAAATGGTTGTCTGATGAGGCCTTACAAATAGCTGTGAAAAAAAGAGAAGCGAAAAGCAAAAGAGAAAATGAAAGCTATAAGCATCTGAATACACAGTTCCGAAGAATAAGCAAGGAGAGATAAGAAAGCCTTCCTCATCGACCAATGCAAAGAAAGAGAGGAAAGCAATAGAATGGGAAAGACTAGAAATCTCTTCAAGCAAATTAGAGAACCCATGGGAAGATTTCATACAAAGATGGGGTTAATAAAGGACAGAAATGGTATAGTACTAACAGAAGCAGAAGATATTTTGAAGAGGTGGCAAGAATACACAAAACTGTACGAAAAAAGTCTTTATGACCCAGATAATTATGATGGTGTGATCACTCACCTAGAGCCAGACATCCTGAAATGTGAAGTCAAGTGGGTCTTAGAAAGGATCACTATGAACAAAGCTAGCTGAGGTGATGAATTCCAGTTGAGCTCTTGCAAATAATGCAATTTGATGTTTTAAAAGTGCTGTACTCCATATGCCAGGAAACTTGGAAAACTCAGCAGTGTCCACAGGACAGGAAAAAGTCAGTTTTCATTCCAATCCCAAAGAAAGACAATGACAAAGAATGCTCAAAAAACCTCACAATTGCACGAAACTCCCACGCTAGTAAAGTAATCCTCAAAATTCTCCAAGCCAGGCTTCAACAAAATGTGAACTGTGAACTTCCAGATGCGCAAGCTGGTTACAAACAGGCAGAGGAATGAGAGATCAAATTTCCAACATCCGCTGGATCATCAAAGGAGCAAGGGAGTTCCAGAAAAATATCTGTTTCTGCTTTATTGACTATGCCAAAGCCTTTGACTGTGTGGATCAAAATATACTGTGGAACACTCTGAAAGAGACGGGAATACCAGATCTGTCTCTTGAAAAACCTATATGCAAGTCAAGAAGAAACAGTCAGAACTGGACATGGAAGAATAGACTGGTTCCAAATAGGAAAAGGAGTATGTCAAGGCTGTATATTGTCACCCTGCTTATTTAACTTATATGATGAGCACGTATAAGAAATGCAGGGCTGGAAGAAGCACAAGCTAGAATCAAGATTGCCAGGAGAAATATCAATAATCTCAGATATGCAGATGGCAGCACCCTTATGGCAGAATGTGAAGAAGAACTAAAAAGCCTCTTGATGCAAGTGAAAGAGGAGAGTGAAAATGTTGGCTTAAAACTCAACATTCAGAAAGATAATATCACGGTATCTGGTCCCATCACTCCGTGGGAAATAGATGGGGAAACAGTGGAAACTGTGTCAGGCTTTATTTTTGGGGGCTCCATAATCACTGAAGATTGTGATTGCAGCCATGAAATAAAATACGCTTACTTCTTGGAAGGAAAATTTTGACCAACGTAGATATCATATTAAAAAGCAGAGACATTACTTTGCCAACCAAGGTCCTTCTAGTCAAGGCTATGCTTTTTCCCGTGGTCATGTATGGATGTAAGAGTTGGACTGTGAAGAAAACTGATCGCTGAAGAATTGATGCTTTTGAACTGTGGTGTTGGAGACACCTCTTGAGAGTTCCTTGGACTGCAAGGAGATCCATCCAGTCCATTCTAAAGGAGATCAGTTCTGGGTGTTCATTGAAAAGGACTGATGCTGAAGCTGAAACTCCAATACTTTGGCCACCTGCTGGGAAGAGCTGACTCTTAGAAAAAGAACCTGATACTGTGAGGGGTTGGGGTCCAGGGGATAAGGGGAGACAGAGAATGAGATGGCTGGATGGCATCATCAACTCCATGGACATGAGTTGGGTGAACTCCGAGCATTGTGATGAACAGGGAAGCCTAGCGTGCTCTCATTCACAGCGTCGCAACGAGTCGGATATGACTGAGAGACTGAAGTGAACTGAACTGACCCATTGATATGCAGCTTCTGAAGATGTTTCTGTATCTGTCATATACCCTCCACTTAGTAATGGTGTTAAGTCTTTTTAAGGTATTGGTGGATTTTTTTGCTCGTATTTTGCTAAGTATATTTGCCTCTGTTCATCTATGTGATATAGGTCTAACTTTCCTTTTCTCTGTTATGTTGGTGTTGGCATTGGAGTGATGGTGACCTTGTAGGAGAGTTTGTGGGGTTTTCTTCCACTCTAGAATTTTAGAAGTGTTTCAGAAGTCCATGTGTTAGCAGTTTTCTGACTGGTTTTTAAAATTCCCATGTGAAGCCATCTGCCTTAATTTTATCAATTGGAAAACTTTAATCACAGTTTCAATATTAGTGCTCACCATTGTTGGGTTAATATTCTCTGTTTCTTCTTCGTTGAATTTCAGAGGATTTATCCATGGATTCAAGATCCTGAATTTTATTGACATACAGTTGTTTGCTGTAGTCTCTTATGATTCTTTGTTATTTCTGTGGTATCCGTTATAATGTCATCCTTTGTCATGTCAAATTTGATTGATTTAAGTGTTTGTCCCTTTTTTCTTGATAAGTCTGGACCATGATTTATCTATTTTGTCTATCCTCTACAAGAGACCCCTTTTAAAGATATTGATTTTGGCTATTTTCTTTCATCATGTATTTTCTTTAATTTCTGCTCTGAGTTTTTTTTTGTATCACTTTTGTCCCTTGTATTCACTTTGGGGAATTTTGTCTGCTTTTTCTTCTTTCTCTAAATGCTTTAGATTTAATATTATGCTAATTACTTGAGATGTGTAGTATTTATCAACTTCACTCTCTTACTGCTTTAGCATGTTCCACAACGTTCAGATAATCATGCTTTTAATATTATTTTCTTTTAAATATTTTTTTTAAATTTTCTTTCTGTTTTAATCAGGGATCTCTTGGCCATGTAGAGGTGTATTTGTTAGCCTACATGGATTCGTGATTTTTACAGTCTCTGCCCCATATCTGGTATGTAAAACATAGCATTGTGGGTTTTAAAAAAAAATGATACAATTACCATTACCTTAAAATTACTGAGGCTTGATTTGAGAGTCAGTTAGTGATATATCCTGGAGATATTTCGTTTTCGCTTTAGAAAAATGCATATTTTTCTCTGTTTGGTTGAAATATCCTATATGTATCATTTAACTTTGTCAGGTATCTTTTGCCATTGAACAGTTGTATTTCTTTTTAAACTTCATTTTTTTTTAATTGGAGGATAATTGCTTCCTAAAATTGTGTTGGCTTCAGCAGTACAACAGTGTGTGTTAGCCTATAGGAGACCAATGTCCATTTTTATTAATGTCCATTGTTAATTATTTTTTTTTACTTATTCATTTTTCTAGGCCCTTCAAAAATGTTTCTCGTCTTTTCTCCATTCTATCTCAGGAATGCTTTTCTCACCTTTACTATCGTTACTTCCAAGTATTTTGTAGGGAGCCTGCCCGTTTTTTCTTTCATTGTGTTTTGAATTTTTACCACATTCCTTTGCCCACAACATATTTATCTGTCTTCATATTTCCCTACTTTCTGTGTTAATGGTCATTTCTTCTCAAACTGCTGGGTTATAGTTATTGCTCCTCGTCTCCACTCCAAGTCGATAAAGTTGGTTGAGTGACTACTTTGGACTTTGGAGTGGGAGAGACTGGCAACTATGTTCTTGAGTCTGCAGCTGAGACTTCTCTCACTAATGATGGGACCATGTCTGTTCATGTCATTTGCATGTGTCTATGGGATTAGTCTGACATTAGCCAGTGTATCTGCTGATGATTTGGTTTGTGTTTCTGTCTTGCTTGTTGTGTGGTGTGAGGCATCAGCCCTGGGTTGCGCAGGTCGTTGGTTGGAGTACATCTTAGATCAAGAAGGAGGCCTTCATGGAGACTGTCACCAGTTAATATTCACTGTAGACAGGAATTCCCTGGTGTCCCATGATACTGTTTTCCGTGCTGACACCTGAGAAGATCAGGCCCAACTATGCTCAGAGAACCACGATACCATAGGAAGAGATTGAGGAGATTTAAAAAAGTAACACAGGTAAATGGCAAAAAGAAAAAAAAAATAAATAAAAGGAGCACAAGCAATAAACACAAAACAGATTCATAAAAGGAACCAATCAAAAAAATCTCAAGCCAAAAAAACAACACCAGAGCAGAGTGTCAACTGAAGAATAAAGAAAGCAAATCTGACAAGATCAGATACAGCCCCCACAGAATCACAGAAAATCACAATTAATGTAGAAATGCATACCTTTTAAAAAGGAAGCGATGCAACAGCAACTAAAGGCATGGAAAATAAGTAGCCAAAGTAAAAGTTGAAGCAGCTATACAAGAAATAAAAAATATGGTTGAAATAATCTTAAAAGGCCAAAGCAATGTGTAATAGCAAAGAAGGCTACAACTGGGCAAAATAGTGCACCAACAACACAACAATGCAATGCATCAAAAGAATAATGCATATTTCCTCGCGTCTCATCTGTCAGTGTCCTAGTCCCCAAGATGAGTCAGAGGACAACTATACCTCTTTAGGAAGCTGTCCAACGATGGAGGAAACTGGACTCTGGATCTCTCCAAGGACAGCTCATACTTAAAACTGCTATAATTACTGTGCGTTCTTACAGCTGCCTGAGCCTGGTCATTTTCTTTTGCTTGAGCTCTTATCATCTTTTGATCTATTCTGTAGATACAGGGTCTATGTGATTAATAGTGTGTATTTAATCTGTGGCATGCTCAACCGGTTGGAAGATATCCAATTCTCTTCCTTAATGTCTCTGTCCCTGGGTCTAAGATGTAATTTTCATCTTTTCTTCACCTGTGGTCACTAAAGGAGTCTTCCCTGAGACACTTGTGGAGCACTGGGGTCTGCCTTGGTGAGCACAGGAGTGGTACAGCTGCTTGGAATGCTGGAACCCTGGTGGTGCCAATTATGAATAGGAGCCAGCAGCCATGGGCATAAGAGATATGGAATGAGTGGTACTTCTGGCTGGTCTTTCTCTATTGCCTTGCAGTCGGTGTTAACAGGTGGGAAGAGCAGGGGCTACAAAATGTCTCTACCCCCTGAGTGTGATCAGCAGTAAAGTCCTGCCTCTTTGGCAGTTTGGGAATACTCAGAACGCATTCCCTGCTACATATCTACTCGTACCTGCTCCATTAGGCCATCTCCACATAGTCAAGAGCAGTCCTCTCCCAGGATGGCTCTCTAAATCCAGTGTTCCAGCTGCCAGACCCCATGCACACTGGTTGAGCTGCATTGTAGTCTGGGCCGTATAGGGCCATGACACACATTGTCTGTGTGACTCTTGCTCTATACAATTTATATTTCATTAGCTGTCCCGCCTTGTTTCCTTTCAGCCCAAGTAATGTACACTTTAGTGAAGCATCTTGCCTTGTTCTGAAAATCTCTTCCCTGCTTCTCCATCTCCCACCCCAAGGTGCAGGTTTTGTCTTGCTTCCTCTTACCTTCCTTCTTCCATCTTATTTCCTCTCCACCCCAGTATATCTGAAACCCTCAAGGGACATTCTGGTGACCCGGGTCTTCTGCTAGTATTTATTGGATGCTCTAGGAGAACTGTTGTCAGTGTAGAAGTAGTATTTGTTATCCATTCTTTGAGAGAGTTGCATTTCACGTCCACCTAAATTTCTGTCTTCTTGAAACTTCTGTTTTTCCTGGCAAGCTCTATTATTCTTTTATCCTTGAAAGCAAAACATGAAACATTAGTTAACATGAATTACTCTGTTTGGTGGGAGGTTGCATACATACACACATAAGTGGTACTACTTTGACTTCCAAATGCAATCAAGTGCATTTTGTTGTTGTTACTGCTTTTCTTTCGCCCTTGGAAATTTCTCTTAATGAAGAATTTTCATCAGCATGAAGAAATTCAGAACTTTCCACGTAAACTATAATAGCATAATTGAGCTCAAAAAGTCAGCACTTGAATATATCTAGCTTTTTTTTTTTTTAACATTCCTGACATTTTCCCACAGCACAGATGTCTAATTTTGGATCTCAAAGCTTAACTCCATTCATTGGGTGTCAAAGGTCAGAGACTGCCATGACCATAACTTAAATCTTGTAGAATAAGAAGGCAAACACAGGAAATTACCAGTTCCTACTTGAATACTTGCAAAAGAGAGAAAACCACAATAGCAATAATGACCAAAATATAAAATTAAAATACAAAACAAACAAAACAAAATGTGTAGTTAGTGATTTAATCATGAGAGGTACACATTAATTGATATTTGGATCATAGAAAAAGAAAGGGGATACCATACAATCATCTATATCTGCTTAATTGTCTCTGTGCATGACTAGGACACTGTGAATCACACACAAACCAAAACAAAGGGAAAATAATTGTGGAAAATTCCTAGCTATAAGAATACCAGAACTTCTTACCTGTCTCTTGGGAAATGTGCGTGCTAGTAAAGGTGCAAAAGTTAGAACTGAAGATGGGACAATAAACTGGTTCAAAATCGGGAAAGGACTATGTCAAAGCTATGTATTGTTACCCTACTTATTTAACTTCTCTTTCTGAGAACATCATGAAAAATAAAATCCTAGATGAAGCTCAAGCTGGAAACAAAATTTATGTTGGAGATATGAATAACCTTAGTTATCCCAGTGACAACACTCAAATGACAGAAGAACAATAGGAACCAAGGAGTCTCTTGATGAAGGTATTTTCTGTTTCAAGCATAGACATCTGAAACGAGATAGTCCTAAATAAAAGATGAAATTCTAAGTTTCACATAAGAAAATCTAGATGCAGGTTACAGTAGGTGAAATACAGAATTCTCTATTATTCACATATACTAATCTGGGGACAGTTTTTCCAATTTGAATCATGGAATTCTCTATACATCACACATGAAAGTATGTACACAGAATTTTCTGCATAAAATCTGGAATTTTTCACGTTAGAGCCATGATAATCTGGATGCAGATTCTTTAAAGGAGATATGAAAATGTCCATTTCACATATCAAAACATGGTCACAGGTTTTCTAACATGAAATATTAGATTATTTTCATATTTCTCATTTAAAAATCTTTGTGTTGTCTTTCCTTCATGAAATACTGAATACTGTCTACTTAATATGTGAAAAAATTGCACTAATTTTCCTACTAGACATATAGAATTTGCGCACAGATTTTCATGCTTGAATTATGAAATTTTCTGTATTTCCATCAAGAAATTTTGAATGAAGGTCTTCTGATAGGAGATTTGGAAATCTGTGTATTTCATATTTGAAAATCTGGGGAGAAAGGTTCTCATATGAAATCTCAATTATTCACGTATGAAAACTTTCCCCAGATTTGTAAACTTAAAATGGAGAATTTTCAATGATTCAGAAATTAAGACCTGTGCTGAACAGTCAATCATTGAACAGATATATTTCATGTATTTCCCTATTACCATATAGAGTTCTCTGTATTTCTTAGATGAAAGCCTGGGTGAATATTTCCCTACATGAAACAGGGAATTAATATATTTTACACATGTAAAATCAAAGCCCTTATGATTATACAGTGGAAGTTGTAAACAGAATCAGGGGATTATAACTGATCGAGTGCCTGAAGACCTATGGGTGGAGATTTCTGACATTGTACAAATGATCAAGACCAGTGATCAAGACCATCCCCATGAAAAAGAAATGCAAAAAGCAAAGTGACGTGGCCTTATAAAGAGCTGAGAAGAGGAGGCAAACTAAACGAAAAGGAGAAAAGGAAAACTATACACATTTGAATGCAGAGTCCCAAAGAATAGCAAAGAGAGATAAAACTTTCCTCGGTTATCAATGCCAATAAATAGAGGAAATAAAGAGAATGGGAAAGACTTCAGATCCCTCCTATAAAATCTGAGACACCAAGGGAAAATTGCATTCAAAGAGGAGCACATTAAAGACAGAAATGGTACAGATGTAACAGAAGCAGAAGCTATTTAGAAGAGGTGGCAAGAATACACAGATGAATGATACACAAAAGTTCTTCATGACCCAGTTAAACACAATGCTGTGATCACTCACCTAGAGTCAGACATCATGGAATGTGAAGTCAAGTGGGATTTAGGAAGCATAACTACAAGCAAAGCTCGTGGAGGTGATGGAATTCAGTTGAGCTATTTCAAATTCTAAAAGATGATACTAGGAATGTGCTGCCATCTATATGCTAGCAAATTTGGAAGACTCAGCTGTGGCCAGAGTACTGGAAAATGTCAGTTTCATTCCAACTGCAAAAAAGGCAATCCAGAGAATGTTCATGCTACGGCTTAGTTGCACACATTTCACAGGCTCGCAAAGTACTGCTCAAAATTCCCCAAACAGCCTTCAACAGAATGTGAACCATGAGCTTCCACATGTTCAAGCTGGATTTAGAAAGGACAGACGAGCCCGAGATCAAACTGCCAACACCTGTTGGGGAATGAAAAAAGCAAGAGAACACCAGGAAAGCATCTACTCCTATTTGACAATGTCAAAGACTTTGATTGGGTAGATCATAGCAAAATGAGAAATTCGACAAAAGATGGGACTACTAGACCATGTTATATGCCTCCTGACTAAACTGTATGGAGGTCTAGAAGCAACAGTTAGAACAGGACATGGAAGAACAGACTGGTTAGCAGTTGGGGAAGGAGCACGTCAAAGCTGTATATTGTCACCCACTTTATTGAACTTACATGTAGAATTAATCATACAAAAGGCCACGCTGGATGAAACAGTGTTTGCAATCAAGGTTGCTGGAGAAATATCAATAACCTCAGATATGCAGATGACACGATTCACATGGCAGAACTTCAAAAGAACTAAAGAGTCTCTTGAGGAAAGTGAAAGAGAATGAAAAAGATGACTTAAAACACAGCATCCAAAATAAGAATCATGGCATCTGGTCTCATTACTTCATGTCATAAAGATGGGGAAACAATGGAAACAGTGAGAAACTTTATTGGTTGAGGGGGCTCCAAAATCACTGCAGATGGTGACTCTGGTTATGAAATCAAAATACACTTTCTCCTTAAAAGAAAAGTTATGACCAGGCTAGACAGCATATTATAAAACAGACAAAGTTCCGTCTAGTCAAAGCTACGTACAGAGTCAAGTAGAAGTGAGAATTGGACTAAAAAGAAAGTTGACCTCCAAAGAATCAATGCTATTGAAATGTGGTGTTGGAGAAAACTCTTAAGAGTCCCTTTGACTGCAAGGATATCAAAGCAGTCAATTCTAAGGGAAATCAGTCCTGAATATTGATTGGAAGGCCTGATGATGATACTGAAACTTGAATATGTTGGCCACCTGATGGGAAGGATTGACTCACTGGAAAAGACCCTGATGCAGAGAAAGATTGAAAGCTGGAGGAGAGGGCGAAGACAGAAGATGAAATGCTCAGATGGAATCACTGACTTGATGGGCATGGGTTTGTGCAGCTCTATGAGTTTCTGATGAACGGGGAAGCTTGGCAGGCTACAATCCATGGGGTCTGAAAGAGTTGGACAGGACTGAGTGACTTAACAGAATTCACCGTACTTACTTAGGTTCTCACGGAAAGGAAAGTGGTAAAGAACACTCTTACCCATCAACTGATAATCCTCAAAGATTCCTAGTGCTCCCTAAGTGTTTTCACTGTTTCCTCAGAGATTCAGCTGGGATGAACATTCTATTAAATGGGTAAGATCTCCTAGGAAACAATGGAAGGGGCATAATTTAGAGAAAGGGATAGAAGAAAGGAAGCAATCAGGAAGCAGCATGACCTGGTCAACAACATACAGAACTCTCCTTTAATCCTTCCCACTGATTTCCTTCTAAATCCTGAGGATAAGACCTGACCAATCCTGAGGACTGGTCGTTGCAAAGGGCAGTGACCAAGGCATTGCTGCCTATTGATTTAGTGATGACACAAAGCAAGCACATCATGGTAATCACACCTCCGTTAACCTCCCCTAACCAAGACAGTAGGCTGCAGTAGCCTTTAGGGAGATTAGAGGATCACAAGGTCTCCCACGATGTGTTGGAGCCACCTGGGCCTTTCCCACAGAGAGTTTTCCAGGTGAGATGAAGTCCCTTTTTAAAAGTTTTCATCTATGGCGCCCAATCTTACTGCCAGTCCTCTGGATTTGTGAGAAAACCAAAAGACCACGATTCTAGTTTGCAAAGTGCACAACTGATAAAAATAAACAAATAAATACCAGTCCAAACTGAAGGGCCTATGGATAATCACATGCTCCTCAGCTCTATGAAGGGCCATTAGAACAGCAAAACCACAGCTCCAGGCAAGTTCATTGTTAACACCTGCAGCCCTTCAAGGGACATGCCCCAGTATTGATACAGAGTCCTCTACCAACTTGAGAAATTGGGCTAACAAGACCTCTGAACCTCCCGTCTTAGCCAAGCCTAAAGGACAGAATGTGTGCACATCAGGGCAAGGTATGTTCAACTGGGAATATTGGGAGGGAACAGTACCAGGTATAGGAGACTATAGAGAAGGCGTGCAACCAAGTGAAATCATACAGAAATCCTTTGAACAGTTTCACAGAGAAAATGTTCATCTCCCAGATGACCCAGTTGATAGGATTCAAGTCACTAATAACATTCAACGTAGCCATATGTCAGTGCAGATTCCCACTATGTAACTTCAGAAGCTTCTGTACAGGCCTGTCTGCAGCATCTGATTGCCATTCGTAAATTATGTTCATTCAATCAGCAGAGAGTTTGAAATATAGACAATGGGTAGTCACCCCTGGACGATGATGAAGAAGACTGTAAGAACAAAGAATCTTTCCAGGGCAAGGGAAAAAAGACACCACTGGTTGGTGATAAGATGGGGGAAGTTGGAGAGGAGAACTAAGGGCAGATTTCAGAGTTAGAATCTGGCCTTTTGGGTGGTGGCAGACGCGCCAGACTTGGCTTCAGGTCTTGGGGAGATATTTCCAAAGGTAATAAATTAATGTGGTCTCTGTCCTCAACGAGCTTTTACAATCTTAAATCCTCAGCCTATGATACTATACCAAGTACAGTGCCATAGCTTAGAAATGCAGGAGATAGTAATTTAGGGGAGGTTCTGGGAGACTTGCGGGGGATGTGGTCTATCAGACATGTTCTAACACTTAGCATAATTAATAGGTTTCGAGCCAGGACTCATTTTTATGCATATAGACTGTTTTCTTAGGCATATTTCAATTTTGAGATCATATACCCTCACATCAGGGATTTCACTTTCTTGATGAGTACTTCTCGACTCATAGAAATGGAAGATAGCAATAGCTTGGAAGTCACATCTTTGTATTAGGACTTTTCTATCAATTTTCCAACTCTACCAATTGTGCTGGGTAACTTCCTGCCACTTCTAAACATGGCCAACTTTAAAGTACCTCCTCCTCCCGTACCCGAGACACTGCAATAAGTGTAAAAACAGACAACCTACAAAAGAACATTTACAGCTCATGATTATTTGCTAATTTTCTTTTCAGTTGAAGTGTCCATAGGTGTGAGTGGTATATAAAAGCTCCCATTATAATTGTGTTACTGTTAATTTCCCCTTTTCTACTTGCTTGCATTTACCTTACATATTGAGGGTCTCCTAAATAGCACAATTGTCTACTTACACCTAATTGCTACATATAGGCATTACACTCATTAGTAATGGACACACCTTTCCTCAAGTGCACATGGAACAGCCTCCTGGAAAGATCAAATCCCAGTCCATAAACCTACCGTTGCTAAATTCAAACAAAAAAAAAAAAAAAAGAAGAAAGAAATAAAGAAAGAAAAGTGAAAGAATTTCGAACATCTATTCCAATCACAATGAAGTAAGAATAGGTGTCAAACACAGAAGAAAAATTAAATAAATCTTCAAACATATGGAGGCTAAATAACAGACATCTGAATAAGCAACAGATCACAGAAAAAGTCAAAAGGAAATCAAATTTAAATTCAATCAAAGGAAAATTAAAACACATTTACACCTGGGGCAGATTCATGTTAAGGTATGGCAAAACCAATACAATAATGTAAACTAATTAGCCTCCATAAAATAAATAAAATTACAAAAAGGAAATTAAAACACGACAACCCAAAACTTTGGGTTTCAGTAACAAGCAGTGTTAAGAAGGAGTTTCATAACATATATATCTGCCTCAAGGAAGAAGATGAACATCAAAGAAAGAGGTTACCTTTACACCTAAAGCAAACACAAAAAGAAGAAAAGAACCCCCAAGTTAGTAGAATGAATAGAATCATAAAAATTGGAACAGAAATAAGTGAAAAAGAAACAATAGTGACTATGGCAAAACTCAATAAAATGAAAATCTGGTTCTTTGAGAATATAAATCAAAGACAAAGCATTAGGCAGAGTGATGAAGCAAAAATAAAAAAAAAGGGGGGGTGCTGGGGTGGTGGAGAAGAATCCAAATAATAAAATTACAGATGAAAATAGAGCAATCACAACAGAAAACACAGACATACCAAAAGTATGAATCTTAGAAAAGAATAACTGTCCATAAATGGACGAGCAAGTAGAAAATCTTATAGATGAATCAGAATCACGGAAAGAAAACCTGTAATCAAGAATCTTTCAACGATCAAAAGGCCAGGACCAGATGGCTTCACAGGTGAATCCTCCTTTTTTTTTTTTTTTTGGAATTTACCAAAAAATGGTTTATGGAAGAACAAAGCCTTAACCAACTCAAACTCTTCCAGAAAATTGCAGAGGCTGATAAGCTCCTCAACTCATTCTCCAAGGCCACTATCACCCTAATACCGAAACCAGACAAAGATGAAACAAAGAAAGAAAACTACAGGCTAATGTCACTAAACATATTGGTAAACATAGGTGCAGAAATTTTCCTGCAACTTCTAGCAAACAGAATCCAAAAACATATCAAAAAGGTCATACATCATTACCTTAGAAGCACATGGGCATCACCCCAGGGATGCAAGGATTCCTTAATATTTGCAAATCAATCTGATACACCATATTAAACTGAAAGATTAAAAACAATATGATTATGTCAATAGATGCAGAGAAAGTCTTTCACAAAATTCAACACCTCCTTATGATAACTCTCCAGAAAGCAAATGTAAGAGGAAAATATATTAACACAATAAAAGCCATATATGAGAAACCCACGACAAACAGTATCTTCAATGGTGAAAAATTGAAAGGATTTCCTATAAAATCAGGAGCAAGCCAAGGGTGCTCACTCTCACCACAACTATTCAACATTGATTTGGAAGTCCTAGACACAACAGTCAGAGAAGAAAATGAAATAAAAAGGAACCCAGGTTGGTTAAAAAAAAAAACAAACTAACTCTCTCTATTTGCAGACGACATGATCCTCTACATAGAAAGCCCTAAAGACACCACAAGAACATTACTAGAGCTAATTGACGAATATTAAAATGTTGCAGATTATAAATTATTACCCAGAAGCCGCTTGCATTGCTATACATGAACAATGAGAAAATAGAAAGAGAATAAATCCTCTTCAGCATTGCAGTGAAAAGAATAGCATATTTAGCCGTAAATTTACATAAAGAAACAGACTTATATGCATATATAGAAAACTATAAAACAATGATGAAAGAAAGATGAGACAGATAGAGAATTATACCAGGTTGATGGACTTGAAGAAATAATATAGTGAAAATGAGTACACAAACCAAAGCTATCTATAGGTTCAATGCAACTCTTACCAAGTAAGCAATAGTATTCTTCACAAAACTAGAACAAATATTTTCACAGTATTTATACTTTCACAGTAAATATACAAACACAGGGAAACCTCTAAAAGCAGAAGCAACCCTGAGAAAGAAGAATGAAATGGAGTAATCAACCTCCCTGACTTCAGACTATACTAAAAAATTACAGTTATCAAGACAGTAGCACAGAGACAGAGATCTAGATCAGTGGAACAAAATAGAAAGCCTAGACATAAATCCACACATACATGGGCAACTTAATTTTGACAAAGGAGGTAATAATATACAATGGAGAAATGATAATCTCTTTAACAAGTGGTGCTGAGGGAAAAAGCATCAACCAGTTGTAAAAGAATGAAACCATAACCCTTCCTAACAAGATATGCAAAACTAAACTCAAAATGGATTAAAGATCTAAATATAAGACTAGAAACTATAAAACTCTTAGAGGAAAATGTAGGCAGGACACACTTTGATGTAAATCACAGCAAGATGCTCTCTGACCCACCTCCCAGAGAAACGGAAATAAAGCTCAAACAAACATATGTGACCTAATTGAAGTTAAAAGCTTTTGTACAATGAAGGAACCTAAAAGAAATGTGAAAAGGCACCCTTTGAAACGGAGAAAATAACAGTAAATTAAGCCAAGCTCCTGAGAAGTGTTGGAGATAAAGAAAGACCATGGAAAAGTAGACCATTAGACGACTGATTGACATAATAGTGTGGAAGAAGCTCTGATGAGAAATTAGCAATCCTTGTACATATATTATTTGTTGTAGATATCAAGAAATCCATTTTCTCCCACTAAGGTCTCATCAAGTCTCTCTCCTCAACAAATACACTGCTTACAGGTGATGAACCAGCTTCCTCTGATATTTAAACTGCAAATTATAACTTCTTCCTTACTTGACTGACAGGATAACTTATGACTTCATTTGATATCCGCTCTTTTACTATAGCGAACAGTAGTAGACTATAAGCAATGAGAAAAGGCACCCTATGAAACAGAGAAAATAACAGGAAACGAAGTCACTGACAAATAATTAATCTTTACACTACAAAAGCAGCTCATGAAGCTCAATGCCTAAATAACAAATGACTGAAAGAAGAAATGGGTCAATAAAGCAGAAATCAGACTTTGTTTTTTTGGTCTCCAAAATCACTGCAGATGCTGATTGCAGCCATGAAATTAAAAGACGCTTGCTCCTTGGAAGGAAAGTTATGACCAACCTTGATAGTCTAGTAAAAAGCAGAGACATTACTTTGCCAACCAAGGTCCGTCTAGTCAAGGCAATGGTTTTTCCCGTGGTCATGTATGGATGTGAGAGTTGGACTGTGAAGAAGGCTGATCGCGGAAGAATCAATGCTTTTGAACTGTGGTGCTGGAGAAGACTCTTGAGAGTCCCTTATAATGCAAGGAGATCCAACCAGTCCATTCTAGAGGAGATCAATCCTGGATGTTCATTGGAGGGAC
This sequence comes from Moschus berezovskii, assembly GCF_049115385.1. Lineage (NCBI taxonomy): Eukaryota > Metazoa > Chordata > Mammalia > Artiodactyla > Moschidae > Moschus > Moschus berezovskii. Next base: position 24,498,217 of record NC_142489.1, read on the forward strand.
TGATGCTAAAGCTGAAACTGCAATACTTTGGCCACCTCATGCGACGAGTTGACTCACTGGAAAAGACTCTGGTGCTGGGAAAGGTTGGGGGCGGGAGGAGAAGGGGACGACAGAGAATGAGATGGCTGGATGGCATCACCGACTCTGTGGACATGAGTTTGAGTGTACTCCGGGAGTTGGTGATGGATAGGGAGGCCTGGCGTGCTGTGATTCATGGGGTCGCGGAGAGTCGGACACGACTGAGCGACTGAACTGAACTGAACTGAACTGAACATGTTTTATGGAACTATCTTGTTTTTTCCATGAAACAGGGGGCATTGGCAATTTGATCTCTGGTTCCTCTGCCTTTTCTAAAACCAGCTTGAACATCTGGGACTTCACGCTTCACGTATTGCTGAAGAGTGGCTTGGAGTATTTTGAGCATGATTTTACTAGCATGTGAGATGAGTGCAATTGCGCGGTTGTTTGAGCATTCTTTGCCATTGCCTTTCTTTGGGACTGGAATGAAAACGGACCTTCGCCAGTCCTGTGGCCACTGCTGAGTTTTCCAAATTTGCTGGCATATTGAGGGCAGCACTGTCACAGCATCATTTTTCAGGATTTGAAACAGCTCAACTGGAATTCCATCACCTCCACTAGTTTTGTTCCTAGTGATGCTTTCTAAGGCCCATTTGACTTCACAGTCCAAGATGTCTGACTCTAGATGAGTGATCACACCATCATGATTATCTTGGTCGGGAAGATTTTTTTTTGGAGAGTTCTGTTTTCTTGCCACTTCTCCATTTCTCCTGCTTCTATTAAGAACCCATACCATACAATTTCTGTTCTTTATCGAGTCCATCTTTGCATAAAATGTTCCCTTGGTATCTCTAATTTTCTTGAAGATATCTCTTGACTTTCCTATTCTATTGGTTTTCTCTATTTCTTTGCATTGGTCGCTGAGCAAGGCTTTCTTATCTCTCCTTGCTATTCTTTGGAACTCTGCATTCAGATGCTTATATGTTTCCTTTTCTCCTTTGCTCTTCACTTCTCCTCTTTTCACAGCTATTTGTAAGGCCTCACCAGACAGTGATTTAGCTTTTCTGCATTTCTTTTCAACGGGGATGATCTTGATCCCTCTCTTCTGTACAATGTCACAAACTTCCGTCTATAGTTCGTCAGGCTCTCTAGCAATCAGATCTAGTCCCTTAAATCTATTTCTCACTTCGTCTGTATAATCTTAAGGGATTTGATTTAGGTCATATATGAATGGTCTAGTGGTTTTCCCTATTTTCTTCAATTTAAGTCTGAATTTGGCAATAAGGCATTCATGATCTGAGCCACAGTCAGCTCCTGGTCTTGTTTTTGCTAACTGTATAGAGCTTCTCCATCTTTTGCTACAAAGAATATAATCAGTCTGATTTCAGTGTTCACCATCTGGTGATGTCCAGGTGTAGAGTCTTCTCTTATGTTGTTGAAAGAGGGTTTTTGCTATGACCAGTGCGTTCTCTTGGCAATACTGCACTACAGCCCATGCAGAAGTGATGTCTGCTGTGCGATGGTCCACGCAGAAGCATGACCAAGAGGAACTACCCCTCGCCCGAGCTCTGGGTTGTGGCTGAGAGGAGCAACCCCATATCCAAGTGGTGGCGACTGCACAGGCGCAGGAGGGCCGAGATGAGCTATTCCATGTTCAAGGTCAGGAGGTGCGGTAGTTAAGAGTAAGGAGCAGTGCTGTGTTTTGCTGGAGCGACCGTAAAGAGATACCCCACACCCAAGGTAAGAGAAACCCAAGTAAGATGGTAGGTAATGCGAGAGGGCATCAGCAGGCAGACACACTGAAAATATAATCACAGAAAACCTGTCGATATGATCACAGAGACTACAGCCTTGTCTAACTCAGTGTGGTTCACTGCAGAAGGGAATGGCAAACCACTTCAGTATACTTGCCTTGAAAACCCCATAAACAGTATGAAAAGGCACAATGATAGGATACTGAATGAGGAATTCCCCAGGTTGGTAGGTGCCCAATATGCTACTCGAGATCAGTGGAGAAATGAATCCAGAAAGACTGAAAGGATGAAGTCAAAGGAAAAACAAAGCCGTCTTGTGAATGTGACTAGTGATAGAAGCAAGATTCATTGCTGTAAAGAGTAATGTTGCTTAGGTACCTGGAATGTTAGGTCCATGAATCATGGCAAATTGGAATTGGTCAAACAGAAGATGGCAAGTGTGAACATCGACATTTTGGGAATCAGTGAACTCAAATGGACTGGAATGGATGAATTTAACTCAGATGACCATTATATCTACTACTGTGGGTTAGGAATCCCTTAAAAGAAATGAAGTAGCTATCATGGTCAACAAAAGTGTCTGAAACACAATACTTGGATGCAATCTCATAAACGACAGAATGATCTCTGTTTCCAAGGCAAACCATTCAATATTAGAGTAATCCAAGCCTATGCCCCAACCAGTAACAGTGAAGAAGCCAAAGTTGAACGGTTCTATGAAGACCTACAAGACCTTTTAGAACACCCAAAAAAAAGATGTCCTTTTCATTAGAGGTGACTGGAATGCAAAAGTAGGAAGTCAAGAAACACCTGGAGTAACAGGCAAATCTGTCATTCAGGTACACTTAAACTCCTTGCTTTATTATTTTCCTATTCAGGGTCTTGTCAATGTTTTTTTTGCCAGAGGTGTCCTTCCCTTCTTTCCGAATGTCTCCTACTGAAACCTCGTCATTACTTGAAGGCCGAGATCAGACTCATTTTAATCTTCAAAAGCTCCCAGAAACACCAAGAAACTTCCACAAATATATCAGTATCTGTAGTCTGTCCAAAGTCTATGCATTAATATGAATTCTTCATATTCAATACCACCATTTTTGACTCTATCTTCTCTTTAGACTAAGGTTTAAATAGTATAAATTGTGCTTTAGCACATCTATATATATAGCTTATAAATTCCTAACATATTTAAACACAGAAACTTTCTGATGAATAGCCATAGATAGGACCTTGCCATTGTCTTCTCCACAAGCATGACAGATAACTTTAATATTGCTCATCGTTTAGACATTCATCAAAGAGACTCACAGCTAGAATTTTATATCTCTAGAATAATATATAAAAGAAATTTATCTGTCAAAACTGAACATGATCAGAAACAGTTCCACTAGAGCTACTGCTGCTAAGTCACTTTAGTCGTGTCTGACTCTGTTTGACCCCATGGATGGTAAACTACCAGGCAACTCTATCCCAGGGATTTTCCAGGCAAGAACACTGAAGTGGGTTACCATTTTCTTTTCCAATGTATGAAAGTGAAGAGCGAAATGGAACTCGCTCAATCATGTCGATTCTTCACGGGTCGACAGACTACCAGGCACCTCTGTCGATGGGATTTTCCAGGCAAGAGTACTGCAGTGGGTTGTCATTGCCTTCTCCTACTGCTGATGAGAACAATACAATGGAAATATGGAAAATGATGATACTGATAATAGTGCCTTGCACAGAGTATCAGGTTGCTTGGTGTAGTCCCTTGTCCAACCTTAGGGAAATGTGAGAATAACAGTAGCTTGAGAATGTACTACAATTTCATCAAGTGGAGAGTTCCTGAGGAAACATCGTACTAATAACTTTCTGGACTTGAACAAGCAACTCCCCTTATATGTCTATGTCTTCTAAATACTTAAGATATTTTCAGATTAGCAGCCGCCAAACTCTAAATTTTAACAATTTCTTCCTCAGATTATCTTGCATAGAGTAGATAAAATGTAAACTGTTTGAGGTGGAACTATGGAATGAATGTGGGCCTGCAAAGCTCTGTCTTCTACTTTTTATTTTTCTCATAATCTTCATAATCAAACCATTTTCTTGGAAATGTAAAGCTCTTTCATATTTAGGTATTTTCAATACCAACCACTTGGTTATTTTGCTCCTTAGCAGGCTTTCTTCCCATATGTAGTGGTCCAAAGATCAGAGGTAGACTCTATTTCAGGGGTATGATAAGTAAAAAAACAAATTTTTAAAGATAGATTAAGCGTGGCAAGCTGGGGAGACTGTGTCCAGACTATCTGTCTTTTACAGTGCCCCCACCCAGGTCTCTTTAATGAGGCACCCTTCAAGCTCAACAAGCCCTGGCAGCTAATCTCTTTAAAAAGCTCCCTAGTCTGAAAATAATTTCCTATGGTCACATGAAAGCCTCCTCGTGTGAGAGGAGAAGATCCCATTTCCATGGGTAAAACTTAAACAGTGAGTGACTTGGAAACAAATGGCTTAAATCAAAGTGAGAAAAACTTTTGAAAAATTTATATACAAAGTGGTGCAAATTGTTCTACACTTAATATTAGATTCTGTACTCCTTCTGATATATCTCTGTTCCCTCTTTCCATTTCTCCTCGAAATCCTCAGCAATAAGTCACTTGAAGAGCAATTATGGACCCTGATTTAAGGGATACTGATGAAAACATTCCCACTACAGAAGAGCAAATACCATTCACCAGGAAAAGGAAAGTGAAAAATATTTTTACTCTAACCACAATTTCTCTAAAGTAGAAATGCCCCTGTCTGTTATTTAGCACTCCTGATGTAGAATTCTGAATTTCATTTTGTTTGTTTGCTTTTATATGTTCTAATCCTTTTTAATTTGCAGTTTTCTTTTTTCTTTTTTCTTTACTTTTAAGTAGTGTATTGGTTTGCCAGGTATTGACATGAATCTCCTATGGGTGTACATGTGTTCCCCATCCTTAAACTCCCTCCTACCTCCCTTCCCATCCCATCCCTCTGGGTCATCCCAGTGCACCAGCCCTAAGCATCCAGTATCATGCATCGAACATGGACTGGAAATTTCTTTCACATGTGACAATTTACATGTTTCAATGTCATTCTCCCATATCATCTCTCCCTCATCATCTCCCACAGTGTCCTAAGACTGTTCTTTACATCTGTGTCTCTTTTGCTGTCTCACATACAGGGTTACCATTACCATTTTTCTAAAGTCCACAAATATGCATTAGTATATGCTATTGGTGTTTTTCTTTCTGGCTTACTTCACTCTCTAAGTAAGGCTCTGGTTTCACCAACTCTTTAGAACTGATTTTAATGGCTGAGTAATATTCTACTACTGGAACCACAGACTGGTTCCAAATACGAAAAAGAGTACATCAAAGCTATATATTGTCAGTCTGCTTATTTTAGTTATTCAGAGTACATCATGAGAAACGCTGGTCGGAAAGCACAGTCTGGGATCACGATTCCTGATAGAAATATCAATAACCTCATATATGCAGATGACATTACGCTTATGGCAGAAAGTGAAGAGGAACTAAAAAGCCTCTGGATGCAAGTGAAAGAGGAGAGTGAAAAAGTTGGCTTGAACTCAACATTCAAATAACTAAGATCATGGCATCTGGTCCCATCACTTCATGGGAAATAGATGGGGAAACAGTGGAAACAGTGTCAGATTTTTTATTTTTGGTTTCCAAAATCACTGTAGATGGCGATTGCAGAATGAAATTAAGACACTTACTCCTTGAAAGGAAAGTGATGATCATCCTAGACAGCATATAAAAAAAACAGAGACATTAATTTGCCAACACATGTCTGTCCAGTCAAAGTTCTGGTTTTATCAGTGGTCAGGTATGGATGTGAGAGTTGAATTTGAAGAAAGCTGAACACCAAGGAATTGATGCTTTTGAACTGTGTTGTTGGAGAAGATTCTTGAGAGTCCGTTGGACTGCAAGGAGATCCAACCAGTCCATCCTAAAGGAGATCAGTTCTGGGTGTTCATTAAAAGGACTGATGCTGAATCTGGGTCAATATTTTGGGTACGTCCTGTGAAGTGTTGGCTCATTGCAAAACACCCTGATGCTAGGAGAGATTGTGGGTAGGAGGAGAAGGGGATGATAGAGGATGAGATCGCTGGATGGTATCACCGACTCGATGGAAATGAGTTTGTGTAAACTCTGGGAGTTGGTGATGGAAGGGATGCCTGGCATGCTGACACTCATGGAGTGCAGGAATCGCACACTACTGAGCGACTGAACTGACCTGAAGTGAATATTCCAGTGTGTATATTCATCACAGCTTTCTTATCCATTCGTCTTCAATGAATGGACATCCAGGTTGCTTGCATACCCTGTCTATGATAAACAGTGATGTAATGGAAATTGTCATACACCTGTCTCTTTCAATTCTGGTTTCCTCGGTGTGTATGCCAGACAGTGTAATCTGGGTCATATGGCAGTCCTATTGCAGTTTTATCTTTTAAGGAATCTCCACATTGTTCTCCATAGTTGCTGTGCTAGCTTACATTCCACCAACAGTGTAAGAGGCTTCCCTTTTCTCTGCAACCTCTCCAGAATTTATTGCTTGTAGACTTTTGGCTAGAAGTCAATTTGACTGGTATGGAATGGTACCTTATTGCGGTTTTGCATCTGTGATAATGAGCATCGTCATATGTTTGTTAGCCATCTGTTTGTCTTCTTTGGAGAAAAGTCAGCTCAGTTCTTTGGCCCAATTTCTGATTGGGTAGTTTATTTTTCTGGAATTGAGCTGTAGGAGTTGCTTGTATATGTTTCAGATTAATTCTTTGTCCATTGTTTCATCTGACATTTGCCTTAATCAGCATTTAAAAATATGCTTTTCAAAGAAGCTGATGAAATTTTTTGGCTGATCTAGGGATGAATAGACAAAGTTGGCAGTTTTAACTTGCAAACAATATACTCCATTCTTGGAGATAATTTTCTTTTCAAATCTAGAATTTATTAAGATTTATATGTTTAAGTTTTGTTTCTTATTTGTTTCATTATTTAGGCTGTATTTTTCAAACAGAACCCTCTAATCCTGAACAGCGGTGAGTAAATCATAAACAGAAATAATCATATGATTTGATTGTTTATTTCAACTGGAGAACATATCATATCAAAGAACATCAAACAGGTCAATATGGAATAGTCATCACATAAGAATGTACAAAATAAAGAAAAAAAATCTTCATTAGTAATTTAAAAGAATGTCTCATATACACTAACAGCAAAGAAAATTCAAGGGAAATAGATAATTGGCATATGCACACAGTGTGAGACCGAGATGAACAGAACAGAATGAAACATCAGTGTGTCAGGAAAATATCAGGATGCTGATGGTTAGGAAACCACTGAAACATGTGGAGTTTAACATCACACAAATTTTGGGCCAAGTGGGTAGCAATAAAAATAGCAAAATGTAGGGTGAGGTGGGATAGAAAATGAAGTAGTTAAAAAAAAAAAGCTACTCCTGTCATGAACAGAAGGAGACCATTTTTTGTTATTCAGTCATTAAGTCAGCTCTGGCTCTTTGCCACCCCATGGACTTTAGCCTGACAGGCTTCCCTTCACTATCTACCACAATTTGTTCAGATTTCTGTCCATAGAATCAGTGATGCTATCTAACCATCCCATCATTGGCTACCCATTTTTCCTTTACTTTCAATCATTCCCAGCATCAGGACACTGTCTAATGGGTCAGCTCTTTGTATCATGTAGCCAAAGGAGGAAAAACAAACAAACCGAAAGATACCTAAGTATTCCAAGGAGAGTTATTGAATCTGTTTAGGATATAGATTAAGAAAAAGCTTTTGACAAAATTTAACGCCTAGTTATGATTAAACCTGTAGAGGAAGAGGGAATAGAGGGAATCTTATTTAACCCAATAAAGGCCATTTATGGATAAACTCACCAAAAACAGTGTTCTCTATAGTAAAATTCTGAAACCATGACCCCTAATTAATGAATAAGAGAAAGATGCTTCCTATTCACCATGGTTACTCAACACCGTCTTGGGACACCTAACTACTGCAATCAGGGAATAGGAAGAAGAAGGAAAAAAGTTTCAAATGAAAAGGAAAATAAGAGGTAAAACTGTCATTGTTTGCAGATGATATGATACTATGCACAGAGAATCCTACCATACAACCAGATAATTACTAGCAGTACTCCATGAATTCAGGGAAGTGTCTGGCTATAAAATTAACACACTGCAATCTCTGGCATTCCTATAAACTAACACCAAAAACAAATTAAGAAAGGAATCCCAGTCACCACTGCAAGAAGAATAAAATTCCCGAAAGTAAACCAGGGGAAAGATTTGTGTGCTGAATAATAATACATGGAGGAAATAAATCAAGGGTGACAAAATAAATGGATAAATATAACATTCTCTTTGACTTGGAGAAACAATACTGTGAAAATGGCTGTGCGACAAAAAGCAGTTTACATATTCAAAGCAATTGCTTTGAAATTGCCAATGACATTTTTCACAGAACTAGATAATTTTTTTTTTTTTACAACTTGTTGGGAAATATAAAAGACCTTGAATAGTCATGCTATCATGAGAAAAATAAACAGACCTGGAGGAATCAGGTTTCCTGCTTTCAGTCTGTAATACAAAGTTGTAGTAATCCACACAGCTTGAAACTTGCAAAAAAAAAAAAAAAAAAAAGAATACAGACCAATGGAACAGATAGAAGACCCTGAAATAATCTCTTGTCCAAATGCTTCCCTAATCTATGACAAAGGAGGCAACAATATACAATGGAGAGAATATATTATCCTTTATAAGTGCTGCTGGAAAATCTTGAGAGATAAAGATGAAAGTGCGATTAGGACGCTCCCTTTTGCTGTTTAGTGGCAAAGTCATATCTGACTCCTTGTGATGTCATGGACTGCATCAGGGAGGCCTCAATAGGCACCACCATCTCCCGGAGCTTGCCCAAGTTCATATCTATTGCATTGGCAGTGATGCCATCCAACACACTCATTCTTGTCACACCCTTCTCCTTCTACCTTCAGTACTTCTCATTATCAGGTTCGTTTCCAATGAGTTGTCTCTTTGCATCAGATAGACAAAGTATTATAGCTTCAGCTTCACTAGCAGTTCATCCAATGTGTATTTTGTGCTGATTTCCTTGACGATTGACTAATTTGATCTCCTTGCTGTCCAAGGAACTCTCAAGAATCTTCTCCAATACCACAATTCAAAAGCATCAATTCTTCAGCATGTATTCTGCCACTTTTGTGGTACTGCTCAATCAACTCTATGTGAATACCGCAAAGACCATAGACTTGACTATACCAAAGTTTGTGAGCGAACTGGTATCTTTTCTTTTTCACACATGTCTCGATTTCTCACAGCTTTTCTGACAAGAAATATTTGTTTTCTAATTTGATGGCCAAAGTCACCATCTGGAGTGATTTTAGAGCCCAAAAAGATAAAATACGTCACTGACTTCCATTTTTCCCCTTCTATTTGCCATGGAATGATAGGACCGCGTGCCATGATCTTAGCTTTCAGAATGTTTAGCTTTGAGCCAATTTTTTCACTCTCCTCTTTCACTTTCATCAACAGGCTCTTTTACTTCTTCTTCACTTTCTGTCAAAAGGGTGGTGTCATGTACATATCTGAGGTTAGTGAAATAAGTCCCAGCATTCTTGCTTCCATCTTGTGCTTCCTCTAGCCCAGCATTTCACATGATGTACTCTGCCTATAAGTTAAATAAGTAGGGTGACAACATACAGCCTTGATGTATCCCGTTTCCTATTTGGAAGCATACTGTTGTTCATGTCCGTTCTAACATGTTGCTTCCTGACCCTCATACAGATTTCTCAAGGGACAGATCAGGTGGCCTCGTATTCCCATTCCCTTTGGAATTTTCCATAGTTTACTGTGATCCACACAGTCAGAAGCTTTGGTATAGCCAATAAAGAAGAAATAGATGTTTCTATGGAAGTCTCTTTCTTTTTTGATGAACGAGCAGATATTAGCAATTTGATGTCTGGTTCCTCTACCTCTTCTAAAACCAGCTTGAACATCTAGAATTTCATGGTTTACATATTGCTTAAGCTTGGCTAAGAGAATTTTGAACATTGCTTTACTAGCATGTGAGATGAGTGCATTTTTGTGGTAGTTTCCGCATTCTTTGGCACTGCCTTTCTTTGGAATTGAAATGAATGTTGACAATTTCCATTCCTGTCGCCACTGCTGAGTTTCCAAATTTGCTGAGAGTGATCAACGAAATTTAGTACTTCTATGACTTCTAAAATCCAACAAGTGGTGACTATTTCAACTCTTATTCCTCTGATGTGTCTGACCCAGCTTGAACATCTGGAGTTCCTCAGTTCATGGAATGATGAAGAGAAGCTTAGTGTATTTTGAGCATAACTATACCTGCTTGGAAGACAATTGAAGTTGTGCAGTGGTTTTTATCGTTCGTTAGTACTGTCTTTCTTGCCGACTGGGGTAAGAATTTCCTTTTTCTAGTCCTATGACCACTCCTAAGTTTTCCACATTTGCTGACATATTGAATGTCACACTTTCATAGCATCAATATTTGGAATTTTATGCAGCACTGACAGAATTCCATCACCTACATTAGCTTTGTTGACAGCAGTGCTTTGTAAGGCCCACTTGACTTCACACTCAAGAATGGCTGGCTCTGTGGGATTCATCACAGTGTCCTGGTTATCTGGGGCAGTAAGATCTTTTTGTCCTAAAGTTCGTTGCATGCTTTCCACCTTGTCTTGATCTCTTTTCCTTCTTTTAGGCCTTTCAACTTTCTGTCCTTTACTGAGCCCACCTGTGGATGAAATTTTGCATTTATATATTCAGATTTTTTAAGAGATTTTTTTACTCTTTCCCCTTCTTTTGATTTCTTCTATGTCTTTGCATTGTGTACTTCAGGAGTGCTTTACATCTCCTTTCTCTTCTCTGGAAATCTGAACTTTGTTTGGGTACCTTTGCCTTTTCCACTTGCTTTCTGCTGCTCTTCTTTCCTCAGCTATTTGTACATCCTCCTCCATGCTTTTCTTTTTCTTTGGCATTGTTTCACTCACTGTTTGCTGTACAATATTTTGGACCTCCTTCCCTAGTTTTTGAGGTGCTCTGTTTACTAGATATAAACCCTGGAATCTCTTTGCCACCTGCACTGCATATTCATAGAGGATTTGATTTTCTAGTCCCTGGCTGGCCTAGTAGTTGTGCACCTGACCTTCTGAAGTTGGCAGATTGTTACTGATGATCTGATCCATAGTGGGGTCCAGATTTTCTTTTTCCCCTGACCTTATACACTTCTCCCTGTGATTATATAGTCAGGTTGATACCATTAGGAACCATTTGGTGATGTCCATGTGTAAACCCATCTCTTGTGTGGTTGTCAAAGGATCTTTGCTTTGACCAGTACATTCTCTTGACAGAGTTTGATTAGTCTTTGTTCTGCTTCATCTTGTATTCTAAGGCCAAACTTGCCTGCTATTCCAGATATCTCTTGACTTTGTCCTTTTGCATTCCAATCCCTTATGATGATAAGGACATCTTTCACTTGCTATAAGGAGGTGTTCTTGGTCTTCACAGAACTGAAGAATCTGAACTTCTTCAGGATCAGAATTCAGGGCAGAGACAAGCATTACTGTGATTTTGAATGGTTTGCCTTGGAAACGAACTAAGATCATTCTGTCATTTTTGAGGTTGCACCCAAGTAGTGCGTAGTGAAGTGACTCTAAAATTATATCAGACTGGGGAAGTAGAATCATAGGACAAATTAGAACATTGTCTTAGAGTATAAAAACTTGATTATTGCCTAAAAAATACCCAACGTGGAATCTGGGGAGAATAGAAGAATTTCTATGTGAGGAAGAAGACTCAGGGTGTGAGAGTTTAGCAAGATGAGGACAAAGAGCTTCTTTTTTATCCATTTCTGGAATCACTTTTAGGAGTATCTCTTTAAGAAGCTTGTTATGGCATTCAATAAGCAAAGTCCTTTGCATTGAAAATATGAAAGAATTTTTTGCTGAGGTGTCCACTGTTGAGTTTTCTGAGAGTTGAAGTGGTTTCACTGACCAGAGTCAGTGATAACTATTGATTCCAAGGAACCAAGAATAAATTACTTAAGAGAAGCAATTACCTGTCTTGAGTAGGAATCCTGTGTTAGTATTAGTGATTGTGGCAGCAGTGTGTCTGAGTCCCCAGGAGAAGGGAGCAGTGAGCAGGTGAAATCAATTTACGGAGGGGGAGTAGGGGGGTGGGCATTAGCCACAGTATAGGAATCTGTGAATGTGCATATATTTTTGAGAACCCATTTCGTTGTGGCATCCCTAAGGACTAGGTGAACAGATGCAATTTCAGCCAATTGGGTGAGACTGGAGTACTATTCTTAAAGAGAGAAGCCTGAGGGCAGGAAGAATGGAGCAAACCTCCAGCGACATTGCATTGTTTATAATGAGGGTGTTGCTACTCATAAATGACACTAATACTTTTCATTCTAAAGTTGCTGGCCACAGATGGCTCCACAAAATGCAAGAAGAGTGGGTAGTGTGGATACTGGCATCACTGCCTGAAAGGTCTCATTTAAGGGTCTGTGGATGGATGAAAACACATCCTGTGGAAATTTGGAAAGGCTTTTAAAATCAGATGAGTTTTGTGGTTCAGTCATCAAATAATGTCCTTGGGGTGATTCTTTGATACTCCCCCCTATAGATAGCAGCATTATTTGGCATTGACTCTCTTTGGGATTGGAATGAAAACTGACTTTTTACATTCCTGTGGCCATGGCTGGGTTTTCCATATCTGCTGGCATACTGAATGTAGAACTTTCACAGCATCATCTTTCAGGATTTGAAATAGTTCAACTGGAATTCCATAGCATCCACTAGCTTTGATCATAGTGATGTTTACAGAGACCCACCTGACTTCAATTTCCAAGATCTTTTTTGTACAGTTCTTCTGTATAATCTTGCCACCTCTTCTTATTATCTTCTGCTTCTGATGGGTCTCTACCATTTCTGTCTTTTATTTAGCCCATCTTTGCATGAAATTTTTCCTTGGATTCTCTAATTTACTTGAAGATATCTCTAGTCTTTCCCATTCTATTATTTACCTCTCTTTCTTTGCATTGATCACTGAGGAAGGCTCTCTTATCTCTCCGAGAAATTCTTTGCAACTCTGCTTTCAAATGGGTATACATTTCCTTTTCACCTTTGCTTTTTACTTCCCGTCTTTTCACAACTATTTGTAAAGGCTCCCCACATGCATTTAACTTTTTTTGAATTTCTTTATCTTGGGGGTGGTCTTGATCTCTGTCCTGTACAATGTCACGAACCTACATTCATAGTTCATCAGGCTCTCTGCCTTCCAGAACTAGTCTATTAAATCTTGGCTTGGGTATCAGGATTCTACAAAGGATGGTTTTGATTTATTCTCCCGCTGCACCTGGCCCCACAAGGTTAGGGTGACAAAATAAACAGGGATGTTACCTAACCTGGAGGAGGAAATGAAAAATGCCATGGCTAGTAGAAGGAAAGAAATTATAAAAATTAGGAGAGAAGCAAATTCAAAAGAAACAAATGAGAACATAGCAGAAATCAACAAATATAAAAGCTGGTTCAATGAGACGAAAAATAAAATTGAAAAAAAAAAAAACATTATCCATAGTCATTAAGAAACAAAGGAAGAAAAATCAATCAACAAAATTAGAAATGAAACTGGAGAAACTACAGCAAACAATACAGAAATACAAAGGATCATAAGAGACTACCATCAGTAACTATATGCCAATAAAATGTACAACTGTGAAGAAATGAACAAACTCTTAGTGCAGTATAACTTTCCAAAACTGAAGCAGGAGGAAATAGAAACACTTAACAGACATGTCACAAGCACGGAAATAGAAACTGTAGTCATAATTCTTCCATCAAACAAAAGCCCAAAACCAGGTGGCTTCACAGCTGAATTCTTAAAAAAAAAAAAAAAAAAAAAAAAATTGACAAGCGCTAACACTTATTTTTTATTTTTTTTTATTTATTTTTTTAACACTTATTTTTTATTGGCTATGCCAAAGCCTTTGACTCTGTGGATCACAATAAACTGAGGAAAATTCTGAAAGAGATGGGAATACCAGACGACCTGACCTGCCTCTTGAGAAATCGGTATGCAGGTCAGGAAGCAACAGTTAGAAGTGGACATGGAAAAACAGACTGGTTCCAAATAGGAAAAGGAGTACGTCAAGGTTGTATATTGTCACCTTGATTATTGACGTTATATGCAGAGTACATCCTGAGGAAAGCTAATCTGGAAGAAGCACAATCTGGAATCAAGATTGCCGGGAGAAATATCAGCAACCTCAGATATGCAGATGACACCACACTTATGGCAGAAAGTAAAGAGGAACTCAAAAGCCTCTTGATGAAAGTGAAAGAGGAGAGTGAAAAAGTTGACTTGAACCTCAACATTCAGAAAACGAAGATCATGGCATCTGGTTCCATTACTTCATGGGAAACAGTTGGGGAACCAGTGGAAACAGTGTTGGACTTCATTTTTTGGGCTCCAAAATCACTGCGGATGCTGATTGCGGCCATAAAATTAAAAGATGTTTACTCCTTGGGAGCAAAGTTATGACGTACCTAGATAGCATATTAAAAAGCAGGGAGAGTACTTTGCCATCCAAGGTCTGTCTAGTCAAGGCTATGTTTTTTCCAGTGATCATGTATGGATGTGAGAATTAGACTGTGAAGAAAGCTGATCGCTGAAGAATTGATGCTTTTGAACTGTGGGGTTGGAGAAGACTCTTTAGAGTCCCTTGGACTGTAAGGAGATCCAACTAGTCCATTCTAAAGGAGATCAGTCCTGGGTGTGCTTTGGAAGGACTGATCCTAAAGCTGAAACTCCAGTACTTTGGCCACCTCATGCAGAGTTGACTCACTGGAAAAGACTCTGATGCTGGAAGGGATTGGGGCCAAGGAAAAGGGGATGACAAAGAATGAGATTGCTGAATGGCATCACCCACTTAATGGAGGTGAGTTTGAGTGAACTCTGAGAGTTGGTGATGGACAGGGAGGCCTGGCGTGTTGTGATTCATTGGGTCACAAAGAGTCGAACACGACTGAGCGAATGAACTGAACTGAACTGAACACTTATTCTACTCAAATTCTTCAGCAAATTTGCAGAGTTAGTGAAATTTCCAAACTCATTCTATGAGGCCACTGTCACCCTGACCCCAAAATCAGACAAATATGCCACAAGAAAAAAAAAAAATTACACTCCAATAACACTGATGGACGTAGATGCAAAAATCCTTAACAAAATCCTAACAAACAGAATCCAAGAGCATTTTAAAAAGATCATACATCATGAACAAGTGGTCTTTATCTCAGGGATCCAAGGATTTTTTAATATCTTCAAGTCAATCAACATAATACACCACGTTAACAAATTGAATGATAAAACACATATGATTATCTCAATAGATATAGAAAAAGTCTTGACAAAATTCAACATTCATGTATGACAAAAAAAAATAATAATAAGGAATAGAAGGAACATACCTCAACATAATAAAAGCTGTATATGACAAACAAACAGCAAAGATGATCCTCAATGGTGAAAAATTGAAAGCAGTCCCCCTAAAGTCAGGAAGAAGACAAGAATGCCCACTCTCACCGCTACTATTAAACACAGATTTAGAAGGTTTTACCAGGCAATCAGAGAGGAAAAGGAAATAAATTGAATCTCTATTGGAAAAGAAGAATTAAAACTGTGAGTCTTGGCCGATATCATGATCCTCTACATAGAAAACAGTAAGGACTCCACCAGAAAATGACTAGCTCTGATAGTCCCTTGGACAGCAAGGAGATCCAACCATCCATTCTAAAGGAGATCAATCCTGGGTGTTCATTGGAAGGACTGATGCTAAAGCTGAAATTCCAATACTTTGGCCAACGCATGCGACCAGTTGACTCAAGGGAAAAGACTCTGATGCTGGGAAGAATTGGGAAGGACAGAGAATGAGATGGATGGACGGCATCACCGACTCGATGGACATGAGTTTGAGTGAACTCCGGGAGTTGGTGTTGGACAGGGAGTCCTGGAGTACTGTGATTCATGGGGACCCAAGGAGTCAGACACGAGTGAGCAACTGAACTGAACTGAACTAAACTGAAGCAATAAAATAGTAAAGTTGCAGGATGTAAAATTAACACCCAGAAATTCCCTGCATACCTATTTACTAACAATTAGAAAACAGGAAGACAAATTTAGGAAACATTCTCATTCACCATTGAAATAAAAAGAATAAAATACTTAGAAATAAATCTACCTAAAGAAACAAAAGATATATATATATATATATATATATATATATATATATATATATATATATATATATATATAAACTAAAAAAAAAAAAATACACTGATGAAAGAAACCAAAGAGGACATAAATAGATGGAGAAATATATCATTTTTATGGATTGGAAGTATGAAAATAGTGAAAATGAGTATATTACCTAAAGCAATCTATAGATTCAATGCAATCCCTATCAAGCTACCAAAGGTATTTTTCATAGAACTATAAACAAATAATGTCACAATTTGTATGGAAATACCAAAAACCTCGAATAAATAAGGCAATCTTGAGAAGGAAGGATGGACCTGGAGTAATGAACCTGCTTGACTTCAGGCTATACTACAAAGCTGTAATCATCAAGACATTATGGTACTGGCAGAAAGATGAAATATAGATCATTGGAACAAATAGAAAGCCCAGGAATGAAGCCACACACCTATGGACAACTTCTCTTTGAAAAGGGAGGCAAGTATCTACAACGGAAAAAAATTAAAAAGTCTCTTAAACAAGTGGCGCTAGGAAATCTGATCATCCAAGTGTAAAAGAATGACACCAGCAAAGAGGTAACACCTCATGCTGGTCAGAATGGATACTACCTAAAAGTCTACACAAAAGAAATTCTGGAGTGGTGTGGAGAAAGGAGAACTCTCTTACACTGTTGATGGAACAGCAAACTAGTATAGGCACTATGGAGAACATTGTGGAGATTAGGTAAAAAATTGGGAACAGTACTACTATATGACCTAGCAATCCCACTGCCTGACATACACACCAAGGAAACCAGAACTGAAAGAGACACGTGTACCCCAATGGTCATCACAGCACTGTTTATAATTGCCAGGACATGGAACCAACCTAGATGTCCACTGGCAGAAGAATGGATGAGAAATTTTTGGTACATATAGACAAAGGAATATTATTCAGTCATTAAAAAGATTTAATTTGAATCAGTTCTAATGAGGTAGATGAAACTGAAGCCTATTACACAAACAGAAGTAAATCAGAACAAAAAACACCACTATGGTACACTAATGCATATAACGAAATTTCAAAATACGATATCAATGACACTATAGGCGAGACGGCAATAGAGACACAAATGTATAGAACAGTCTTTAGGACTCTGTGGGAGAAGGTGAGAGTGGGTTTATTTGAGAGGATAGCATTGAAACGTATATGATCATATGTGAAACAGATCACCAGTCCGGGTTCGATACATGAGACAAGGTGCTCAGAGCTGGTGCACTGGGATGACCTGGAGGTTTGGGATGGGAGTGGGGTGGAAGGAATGTTCACATGAAGAACATTGTAAACACATGGCTGATTCATGTCAATGTATGAAAAACCCACTCAATATTACAATTAGCCCCCAATTAAATAAATAATTTTTTTTAAAATGTACCAAAAAAAAAAAAGAAAAGCCTCTTGGTCTTCTCCAGTGATCCAGTGGCTTAAGAATTTGCCTGTCAATGCAGGGGAAATGGGTTTGATCCTTGGTCTGAGGAGACCACACATACTAGCAAAGTAGATAAACCTGTGTGCCCCCAAGTGCTAAACCTGAGAGCCCTAGACCTTGTGCGCGGGAAGTGAAGACACTGCCATGAGAAGCTAGCTCATTGCAATGAAGAGTAGTCCCCAACTGCTGCAAGTAGAGAAACTTTCTGCACCTCAATGAAGACTCGGTGGAGCCGTAAATAAATAAATAAGTACTAAAAATTATGAATAAATGAAATCTAGAAACATAAATTTCTTCCATGTAATACGAATTTTTTGTATTTATTGATTGTCCAGTTGTTGATTTACCACTTGAAATATGGAATTCCTGTATTTCGAATATGAAAATTAAGGGCAATATTTTCAAACAAAATATAAGTTGTCTATATTTCATATATAAACATCTTGGTGTATATTTTCCTATATGATTCTCTAAATTTCCCATATGAAAATCTAGTTGTCAGTTCTATTTGAAAGTTGGAATTCTCTATAATTCACATTTGAAATGCAGGATGGTTATATTCCTACTACGAATGTGGAATTCCCTAAGTTTGTATGAAAATCTGGGTGTAGATTTTTGTAAATGAAGAATGCAAGTTTCTTTTTTTCAATTCTTTATCATCAAAGCTACCAGGAAACTTTAATAGATTTAGGAAAACCTCCAAGATTTTATAAAATTAACACCAAAAAGGGATGTCCATTTCATCCTAGCTAACTGTGACGTAAAAGCAGGAAGTCAAGCGATACGTGGAGTAACAGGCAAGTTTGGACTTGGGGTACAAAGTGATGCAGAACAAAGGCTAAAGGCAGAATTTTGAAAATAGAAAGGTTTAAAATGAAAACAGTAATAGACAGTGAATAGGCTCCAAAATCACTGGGGACAGATTACAGCCATGTAAATATAAGACTCTTCCTCCCAGGAAGAAAAGCTATGAAAACCTAAACACAATGTACTGAGAAGCAGAGACATCACTTTGTCAATAAAGGTGCATATAGGCAAAGCTAGGTTCTTTCCCAGTGGATATGTATGTTTGCCTCTCATGTATGGCCCTACACAGCATGTCTTAGTTTCACTGAGTTAGACAAGGTGGTGGTCCATGTGATGGATTTGTTAGGTTCCTGTGATGGTGGTTTCAGTCTTTTTGCCTTCAAATGCCCTCTGTCAGCACCTACCATCTTCCTGGGGTTTCTTTTCCTTTGGATGGGGAATATCTCTTCACTGCTCCTACAGCAAAACACAACCTCTGCTCCTTACATTGGGTGTGGGATATCTCCTCTTGACTGCTGGCTGCTCCGGGGCCACACAGCCACAAGTTGCTGCTCCAACTAATTTGGAAAACTCCGAAATGGCCAAGGAATGGAAAAGGTCAGTTTTCATTCCAATTGCAACAAAAGACAATGCCAAAGAATACTCAAACTACTAAACAAAGATCTTCATCTCACGCGCTGGTAAAATAATGCTCAAAATTCTTCAAGGCAGGCTTCAACAATATGTGAACTCTGAACTTCCAGATATTCAAGCTGGTTTTGGAAAAGGGCAAAGGAATCAGAGAACAAATTGTAAACATCCGCTGGATCTCTGAAAATACAAGAGAGTTCCAGAAAACATCTATTTCTGCTTTATTGACTATGCCAAAGCCTTTGACTCTCTGGATCACAGTAAACTGTGGAAAATTCTTCAAGAGACGGTAATATCTTGATTCAACAAACATGAGTCTGTGCAAAGTGTTGGAGACACGGAAGGTCAGGGAACCCTGGAGTACTGCTGTCCACGGTGTTGCAGAGTTGGATATGACACATCAACTGAAAAATACCGACAACTCGGTTTCACACTTGTCAATAAGGGGGAGATTTTCGAAACTGAAATATGGAATTCTGTATATGCCTTTAGAAAAATTACATGCTTCTTTAAGAATGATGGACGTCTCTCTATTTCATTTATGAAAGTCTGGTTGGATATTTTACTTCTTAAACTATGAGGGATTCAATTACTCAGGCACCCAAATTTTAATGAAAATATGTTTACATATAATATGGAGTATTTCCATTTCAAATGTGAAAATCAGAGTATGCATGTCCTTATGTGATATATTTCACATATGATTATGGGCACACTGTCGAATTTTCTATTTCTTGTGTTGAAGTTTGACATCAGACAGTCCTTCAGCAAAGAGGAAATTCTCAGTTTCACATATGAAAATCTAGGTGCAGATTTTAAGACACGAATTATGAAAGTCTCTATAATTCATATTTGAAAATCTGGGGAACAAGTTTCCAACATGAGAATTATTGGTGTATCACATATGAAGATATTGTTGAATGAAATATCCAATTTTTAATATTACAGTTATGAAATTCTGAATGCAGAGTTCTATTCAGGGAATATGAAAGTCTCCATTTCACGTCTTAAAGTACCGTCACCGATTTTCAACTTGAGTAGTGGAATTTTTTATATTTCTCGTTTGAAAATCTGTGTGCTAACATTCCTTCAAGAAATAGGCAATACTGCGTGCTTAACATCAGGCATCTATTTCCCTACAATAAATATGGGATTTTATGTATCATATAGAAAAATCGCTTGAGCTATGAATTTCTTTTTATTTCAGCAAAGAGAAATATGGAATTTCTTCTGTGAAATATGGAATACTGTATATTTTGCATTTGAAAAACTTGGGACAAGAATCAAATATGGAATATGAACTCTCAGTTATTCACATAAGAAAATTTGTGTCAGATTTTCATACATAATTTTTGCAATATTCCATGATTCGTTTAGATCGGTGCCAAACAGTCAATGTACATGCATCTATGTTTCCTGTAAGAAAATGTGGCCACATAATTCCCTACTTAAATTTAGTATTCTCTATATTAAATTTTGAAAGGCTGGGTGAAGATATCCCTACATGATATATGAAAAAAAATCTATATTTACTTTTGAAAATCTGGGTGCCAATATTTCTACATGAAACAGGTAAATCACTGGAGTAAAATTTGGATTTCTAGGTTGTGATGTTCCCACATGAAATATAAGATCTGCATATTTCACATATGGAAATCTGGATGCCATTTTTTCTTCCGTGAAACATGGAGTTCACGTATGAATTTCTGAATGCAGATTTTACTACATGATGCTCTGAAATTCTGTAAATATGTCATTAGAAAATCTGTGTCCGTTTCCCACATTAAATATGAAATTCTCAGTATTTCCAAGACCTAAACCTGAGCACAGTTTTTGTTACATGAAATATGTAATTGTTTTTATTTCCCTTTTAAAAATCTGGTTTTAGACTTTCCAGCATGATAGAATATGTGGAACTCATGCATAAAAGATGGGTACTAGAAAATCTTACATAAATTATGGAATGTACGTTATTTCATGTATAAAAATCAAGGCACATATTTTCTTGCATGAAGTACAGTATTCTCAAGTGAAAGCTAAGGTTTAATAGAAAATAAAATTATGTAAAATAATTATCCCTAAGTTAAAAATAAATAAACTAAGAAAACTGCCCAAAGCAAGGTATTCTGTATACTTTATATTTCATCATCTAGATGTAGATGTTTCTAACTGAAGTAGGGAATACTGTATAGCTCACATATTTAAATTTGTAAGCAGAGTCTCCGATATGCGGTAATGAATTCTCTATATTTGACGTATGAAAAACTGCTGAGGAATTTTGGACATGGAATGTGGGATTTTTTGTTCATTCACACGTGAAAACCAGGATACATATTGTCTTAGAAGCGATGAACTGTACTTATTTCAGATATGAAAATTTAGTGTAGTAATTTTACATGGAATTTGCATCTACTTAAAGCTGTTGTTTATCCAGAAATTATGTATGGATGTGAGTTGGACTATAAAGAAAGCTGAGCAGGAAAATTAATGCTTTTGAACTGTGGTGTTGGAGAAGTCTCTTGAGAGTCTCTTGGATGGCTAGGAGAAATTCAACCAGATTATCCTAAAGGATATCAGTCCTGAACATTCCTTGCAAGGACTGGGGCTAAAGGTGAAACTCCAATACTTTGGCCAGCTGATGTGAAGAACTGACTCATTGGAAAAGACCCTGATGCTGGGAAAGGTACAATGTGGGAGGAGGAGGGGCAACAGAATATAACTGGAGAGCATACCGAATCACTGGACTTGAGTTTGAATAAACTCAGTGAGTTAGTGAAGGATAAGGAGGCCTGACATGCAGCAGTTTATGGGGATGCAAAGATTTGAACATGACTGAGCCACAAAACTGAACTCAACTGAACATGGACCTGTCCATCTGAATAAGAACCAGTTTTCCCCTCAGTTAGTCTCTCCCATCAGGAAGCTTCCACAAGCCTCTTATCTTTATCTATCAGAAGGAAGACAGAATGAAATTCATAACCACAGAAAACTGATCAAACTGATCACCTGGTCCATAGCCTTGTTTAACTCAATGAAATTATGAGCCAGGCATGTAGGGCCACCCAAGATGGATGGGTCATAATGGAGGGTTCTGACAAAATATGGCCCTTGGAGAAGGGGATGGAAAACCGCTTCAGTATTTCGGCCTTGAGAAACCCATGAGTAGCATGTAATCCAAAATATAGCATACAGAAAGAGGAACTCCCAAGGTTGGTCTTTGACAAATATGCTATGACAGATCAGTGGAGAGGAAACGACAGAAAGAATGAAGGCATGGAGCCAGAATAAAAACAGAACCCAGTTGCAGATGTGACTGGTGATGAAATGAATTCTGATGCTGTAAAGAGTAATATTGCATAGGAACCTGGAATGTTAGGTCCACAGCTTTGTGAAGACCTACAAGAACTTCTAGAACTAACACTCATAAAAGATATCTTTTCATCACAGGGGAATGGAATGCAAAATTAGGAAATCCAGAGATACCTGGTGTAACAGACAAATTTGACTTTGGAGGACAAAATGAAGCCAGTCAAAAGAAACAGAGCTTTGCCAAGGGAACACACTGCTCACAGAAAGCACTCATTTCCAGCAACACAAGTCAAGACTCTATACATGGACATAACCGGATGGTCATAACTGAAACAAGACTGATTCTTTTCTTTGCAGCCAAAGATGGAGAAACTATATACAGTCAGCAAAAATAAGACTGGGATCTATTGTGGCTCAGATCATGAACTCCTTATTGCCAAATTCAGATTTAAATTTAAAATAGTAGGGAAACCACTAGACTATTCAGGTAGGACCTAAATCATATCTCTTATGATTAAACAGGGAAAGTGACAAATAGATCCAAGGGATTAGATCTGATAGAGTTCCTGAATACCTACAGACAGAGGTTTGTGAAATTGTACAAAAGGCAGTGATCAAGACCATCCTCAAGAAAAAGAAATGCAAGAAGGCAAAATGGGTGTCTGGATATACCTTACAAATTGCTGAGAAACGAACAGAAGCTAAAACAAAGGAGAAAAGGACAGATATATTATTGTGTGCAGAGTTCCAAAGAAGAGGAAGGAGAGATAAGAAAGTCTACCTCAGTGAAAATGCAAAGAAATAGAGGGGAAAATTGGAATGGAAAAGACGAGATCTCTTCAAGATAATTAAAGATAACAAAGGAACATTTCATGCCAACATGGTCAAAATAAACAACAGATATGGTATGGACTTAATAGAAGCAGAATATTTCAAAAAGAGGTGTCAAGAATACACAGAAAAACTATACAAACAGGATCTTCAATACCCAGATAACCTCGATGGTGAGATCATTCACCTAGACTCAGACATCTTGGACTATGTAGTCAAGTAAGATTGCAGCCATGAAATTACAAGACCTTTACTCCTTGGAAGGAAAGTTATGACCAAGCTTAATAGTATATTAAAAAGCAGAGACATTACTATGCCAACAAAGGTCTGTCTAGTCAAAGCTATGGTTTTTCCCGTGGTTATGAATGGATGTGGGTGTTGGACTGTGAAGAAAGCTGATCGCCGAAGAATTGATGCTTTTGAACTGTGCTGCTGGAGAAGACTCTTGAGAGTCCCTTGTACTGCAAGAAGATCCAACCAGTCCATTCTAAGGGAGATCAATCCTGGATGTTCATTGGAAGGACTGATGATAAAGCTGAAACTGCAATACTTTGGCCATCTCATGGGACAAGTTCACTCACTCGAAAAGACTCTGATGCTATGAATGGGCTGGAGGAGAAGGGGGCGACAGAGAATGAGATGGTTGGATGGCATTGCTGATGCTTTGGACATGAGTTTGAGTGAACTCCGGGAGTTGGTGATGGACAGGGAGGCCTGGAGTCCTGTGATTCATGGGATCGCAGAGAATCAGACACAACTGAACGACTGAAGTGAACTGAACTGAACTGAATCCTTATGAAGCATCATATGGAGAAAAATATTGGAGTTGATGGAATTCCAGTTAAGTTATTTCACAGGCTAAAAGATGATTCTGTGAAAGTGCTACTCTCAACATGCCAGCAAATTTGAAAAACTCAGCAATTGCCCCAAGACTGGAAAAGTTCAGTTTTCAGTCCAATCCCAAAGAATGTTCACATTACCACACATTTGCCCTCATGTCAAATGCTGGAAAAGTAATGCTCAAAATTCTCCCTTCCAGATTCAACAGTACATGAACAATGAACTTCCACATGTTCAAGCTGGATTTAGACAAGGGTAGGGAAAGAAAGACCAAATTGCCAACATGCATGGGAATCATCAGAAAAGCAAGAGATTTCCAAAAATAAGAAAAACCGAAACCTCTACTTCTGCTTCATTGTTATGCCAAAGCCTGTGACTGTGGGGATCACAACTAATTGCTAACCAATAATGATAATAATAAAATGGTGGGAAAACCAGACCACCTGACCTACCTCTTGAGAAATCTATATCCAGGAAAAGAAGAAACAGGATATGGGGTGACAGGTTGCTTCCATATCAGGAAAAGATTGTTCCAAGGCTGCATATTGCCAACATGCTTAATTAACATCTATATAGTGTACAACTTGCGAAATGCCAATCTGGATGATTCACAAGCTTGAATTAATATTGCTGGAAGAAATACAAATAACCTCTAAGAAGTAGATTCACTTCAGTTCAGTTCAGTCGCTCAGTCGTGTCCGACTCTCCACGACCCCATGTATCACAGCATGCCAGGCATCCCTGTCCATCACCAACTCCTGGAGTTCACTCAAACTCATGTACAGAGAGTCGGTGGTGCCATCCAGCCATTTCATTCTCTGTCGTCCCCGTCTCCTCCATCCCCCAACCTTTTCCAGAATCAGCGTCTTTTCCAGTGAGTCAACTCGTCACATGAGGTGGCCAAAGTATTGCAGTTTCAGCTTTAGCATCAGTCCTTCCAATGACCACCAAGGATTGATCTCCTTTAGAATGGACTGGTTGGATCTCCTTGTGGTACAAGGGACTCTCAAGAGTCTTCTCCAACACCACAGTTCAAAAGCATCAATACTTCGGCGATCAGCTTTCTTCACAGTCCAACTCTCATATCCATACATGACCACGGGAAACACTATAGCCTTGACTCGACTGATCTTAGTTGGCAAAGTAATATCTCTGCTTTTTAATATACTATCAAGGTTGGTCATAACTTTCCCTCCAAGGAGTAAGCGTCTTTTAATTTCATGGCTGCAATCAGCATCTGCAGTGATTTTGGAGCCCAAAAAAATAAAGTCTGACACTGCTTCCACTGTTTTCCCATCTATTTCCCATGAAGTGATGGGACCAGATGCCATGATCTTTGTTTTCTGAATGTTGAACTTCAAGCCAAACTTTTCACTCTCCTCTTTCATTTTCATCAAGAGGCTCTTGTGTTCCTCTTCACTTTCTGCCATAAGGGTGGTGTCATCTGCATATCTGAGGTTATTGATATTTCTCCCAGCAATCTTGATTCCAGCTTGTGCTTCTTCCAGCCCAGCATTCCTCATGATTTACTCTGCATATAAATTAAATAAGCAGGGTGATAATATACAGCCTTGATGTACTCCTTTTCAAATTGGAACCAGTCTGTTGTTCCATGTACATTTCTGACTGTTGCTTCCTGACCTGCATACAGGATTCTCAAGAGGCAGTTCAGGTGGTCTGGTATTCCCATCTCTTTCAGAATTTTCCACAGTTTATTGTGATCCACACAGTCAAAGGCTTTGGTATAGTCAATGAAGCAGAAATAGATGTTTTTCTGGAATTCTCTTGCTTTCTCCATGATCCAGCGGCTGTTGGCAATCTGATCTCTGGTGCCTCTGACTTTTCTAAAACCTGCTTGAACATCTGGGAGTTCACGGTTCACATATTGCTGAAGCCTGGCTTGGAGAATTTTGAGCATGATTGTACTAGCGTGTGAGATGAGTGCAATTGTGCAGTCGTTTGAGCATTCTTTGGCATTGCCTTTCTTTGGGATTGGAATGACGACTGAACTTCTCCAGTCCTGTGGGCAATGCTGAGTTTTCCAAATCTGTTGGCTTATTGAGTGCAGCACTTTCACAACATCATCTTTCAAGATTTGAAATAGCTCAACTGGAATTCCATCACCTCCACTAGCTTTGTTCGTAGTGATGCTTTCTATGGCCCATTTGACTTCACATTGCAAGATGTCTGGCTCTAGGTCAGTGATCAAATTATCGTGACTATCTTGGTCGTGAAGATATTTTTTGTTCAGTTCTTCTGTGTATTCTTGGCACCTCTTCTTAATATCTTCTGCTTCTGTTAGGTTCATACCATTTCTGTCCTTTATCGAGCCCATCTTTGCATGAAATGTTCCCTTGGAATCTCTAATTTTCTTGAAGAGATCCCTTGTTTTTCCTATTCTGTTGTTTTCCTCTATTTCTTTGAATTGATCACTGAGGAAGGCTTTCTTATCTCTCCTTGCTATTCTTTGGAACTCTGCATTCAGATGCTTATATCTTTCCTTTGCTCCTTTGCTTTTCGCTTCTCTTCCTTTCACAGCTATTTGTGAGGCCTCATCCGACAGGCATTTTGCTTTTTTACATTTCTTTTCCATGAGGATGGTCTTGGTCTTTTTCTCCTGTACAGTGTCACGAACCTCCATCCAGAGTTCATCTGGCACTCTATCTATCAGATCTAGTCCCTTAAATCTATTTCTCACTTCTACTGTATAATCATAACGGATTTGATTTTGGTCATATCTGAATGGTCTAGAGCTTTTCCCTACTTTCTTCAATTTCTGTCTGAATTTGGCAATAAGGAGTTCATGATCAGAGCCACAGTCAGCTACTGGTCTTGTTTTTGCTAAATGTATAGTTAGCCAGCTTTGGCTGCAAAGATTATAATCAATCTGATTTAGGTGTTGACCATCTGGTGATGTCCATTTATAGAGTCTTCTCTTGTTTTGTTGGAAGAGGGTGTTTGCTAAAACCAGTGCGTTCTCTTGACAAAATCTATTAGCCTTTGCCCTGCTTCATTCCTTGCTCCAAGGCCAAATTTGCCTGTTACTCCAGGTGTTTCTTGACTTCCTCCTTTTGCATTCCAGTCCCCTATAATGAAAAGCACATCTTTTTGGGGTGTTAGTTCTAAAAGGTCTTGTAGGTCTTCATAGAACTGTTCAACTTCGGTTTCTTCAGCGTTACTGGTTGGGGCATAGGCACGGATTACTATAATATTGAATGGTTTGCCTTGGAATCGAACAGAAATCATTCTGTCATTTTTAAGATTGCATCCAAGTACTTCATTTCAGACTCTTTTGTTGACCATGATAGCTACTTCATTTCTTCTAAGGGATTCCTGCCCACAGTAGTAGATTTAATGTTCATCTGAGTTAAATTCACCCATTCCAGTCCATTTTAATTCACTGATTCCTAGAATGTCTATGTTCACTCTTTCCATCTTCTGTTTGACCACTTCCAATTTGCCTTGATTCACGGACCTAACATTCCAGGTTCCTATGCCTTATTGCTCTTACAGCATCGGACCTTGCTTCTATCACCGGTCATATCCACAACTGGGTGTTGGTTTTGCTTTTGCTCCATCCCTTCATTCCTGCTAGAGTTACTTCTCCACTGATCTCCAGTAGCATAGTTTGCACCTACAGACCTGGGGATTTCCTCATTCAGTATTTCCTCTTATTTTGCCCTTTGATATTGTTCATGGGGTTCTCAAGGCAAGTATACTGAAGTGGTTTGCCATTTCCTTCTCCAGTGGACCACATTCGGCTATGGTCCATGTGATCAGATTGACTAGTTTCTGTGATTATGATTTCAGTGTGTCTGCCCTCTAATGCCTCCTCGCAATACCTACCTGGCGGCGCAGACCTGAGAGATGCCGGCCCCGGAGCAACCGACCATGCAAAGAGACACGGCCCTGAGGAGCTACCCCGCGCCTGAGGCCAGGACCGGTGGCCGAGAGGAGCTAACTCACGTCCAATAGGTGGTGGCTGCGCGGGCACAGGAGGGCAGAGAGGAGCTACTCCACTTTCAGGGTCAGGAGGGGCGGCCTTGAGGGGATACCCCTTGTCCAAGGTAAGGTGCAGCAGCTGCACTTTCTTGGAGCAGCAGAATATGGGGAAATGGTAACCAGCTCCCCCAACAGGTCTCTTACACTGAAAACTTCTGGGACGTGGCTTACCATTCAATTCCTGTCCCGACCGCCTCCTGCTTGGGCCTCCTCTCCCGGAGGGTGGCCGTGTCCCTGGACGGCAGAGCTGTGGGAAGAGATAGAAGCAGCTAGAGGCCAGGTATCCACCTGGTTCCCTTCCTGCTGCGTCTTAAACGATGGCCACAAATACGAAGTGGGCTCACCAGGTGGAGAATCAAATGCGGCCAGGGAGCAGTTTTGAAAGTGCAGCCGGAATAAGGTCACTAGCCTACTAGGGGCAGGCACGGTGCGGAGGCGGGTTTCGGGGAGCACTCTGTCCTCAGGTCCTGTGGTCACTGCTCCTCGCTGGCCCTTAGACTTGGGGCCACTCCTTGAGCATGGCCTTCCCCGGGCCGGGCGGGGGAAGGCGACTGGGGTCCCTGTGCTCCAGCCTCGGCCCACCCTGGGCTTGGTGCCGGGGGCACCTCGCCGCGGCGGCAAACCTATCCTGCCGGGCCTCGCGCTCACCAACCACCCGCATGTCTGGATCCAGTGTGCCCCGCCCCGCGCGCAGCTGGCAGCGGAAACCACCACCCTGCCGGGCCCTCTGGGAGCCGGGCCGCGCGCTTACACCACAAATAAGATGCATTTTTATGTGTATAAAATGTAATTTTTAGGTTCACTTAGAATATATTTTATTTAATTAGTTAAAACTCTGTTGGCACACTGTTGAATGCAGAACCTCCTTTTTAAGAGAACTGCCATATTATATCGACGTTTCATATTCTTGGTCTCAGCTTTCACGTCTCCACAGTATACCAAATAGTGGATGCTGTCCAAGAGTGCCCTGTTTACCTAGACATCTGCATTGCCGCCAGGGGTGGGGACGATTCCAGAAGCCTGTCCCCCCCGGCAGGCTTCTGAGCTTGTACTCATATTGAATGTAAGGAGTGAAATGAAATCAAAACCGTATTTTTATACAGTTTTGAAGTTTCTACTTTGAACCGACCACCTCCTGGCCTCACAGAGAGTTTACAGAGTGCAAATCTGTCTTTACTTGGCTTGGTCATTGCAGTATTTTTGCACATGTGGGGCCCGCTTTTTTTGTTCTGTAGTTTCAAATATATATGTAAACTGAACAATCTGTAAACTTTTTATAGAATAAATACTCAGCTGTGAAAACGGGCTGAATGAAACTAAGATTTTTTAACTCTTTCAAAAAAGAAAAAAGAATAAGTGTGTGGCCCCATGGGGAGAGGGATATATAAGGTTGCTCAGGGCCTCTTGAGCAGCACCTAGTGTACTGCAAGTATCACATTCATGACCTCAATCGGTGCCACAGCAAGATGCAGAAGTAGGGCAGTTTCAGCAGAAGTAACCAGACCTCTCCAAACCATGCCCAGAAGCAGATCTCCAGATGCAGCAAGAGCAGCTTTTCAAGGCTGCCTCCAGAGCACTAGTTGTTGGCAAGGGGCATTAGGCCAAGAGTATCCCGCTGTTTGCTGCCAGCCTGATGTTCCGAAGATCCCCTCTCAGGGCCTGGACCCCAAAACAACATGGACCCGGCCTGGCAGGCATCAAGATGCTCATGCCCAAGTGCCCCATCAAGAGCAGGAGTGGGGTGGACGGCTTTCAGGATGAAAGCCCTGAGAAGTCAGACACTGTGAATCAGGGAGGGGAGAACTCCCCGGCCCTGGAGGCATCGTTCCAGAATCTGGTCAGGGCCCTCCTGGGTCCAGGGGCTGAGCAGGCACAGATAGGACACCAGCCCCTGATACACCGGCTTGTGCCACAGGTGTCCGGCCCTTGAATTCGGGCATGACTATGGGGCTGACGGTGAACAGGAAAGGCAACTCCCTGTTCATGGACACGCTGACAGCCATCGGGACCACTACCCTGCAGACGTTTGTTTAGGGGCGTCACAGCCGGCAAAAGGAAGTTCATCAAGGACAGACGAGACCAGCCCTTTGACAAGAGGCTGTGCTTCAGCATGAAGCAGACTGAGAGCCCCTACAGGTACCGAGATATCATGGTCTGGAAGCAGGACAGCTTCACCCACATCGTGCTGTCCATATTGTCACCGTGCTTATTTAAATTGTATGTAATTATCACTTCAGTCGTTCAGTCGTGTCCTACTATTTGTGACCCCATGAACTGCAGAACGCCAGACCTGCTTGTCCGTTATCAACCCCTTGAGCATACCCAAAATCATGTCCATTGAATCGTTGATACTCTCCAACCACCTCATTCTCTGTCATCCCTTTCTCTTCCTACCCTCAATCTTTCACAGCGTGAGGATCTTTTCCATTGAATCAGTTGTTTGCATCAGGTGGCCAAAGCATTGGAGTTTCAACTTCAACATCAGTCATTCCAATGAACATCCAGGACTGATCTCCTTTAGGATTGGCTGGTTGGATATCCTTGCAGTCCAATGGACACTCAAGAGTCTTCTCCAACACCACGGTTCAAAAGCATCAATTCTTGGCACTCAGTTTTCTTTATAGTCCGAATAACACATCCATACGTGACTACTGGAAAAACGATAGCTTAACTAAACAGAGTTTATTGGCAAATCAGGTCTCTGCTTTTTATTTATGCTGTCTAGGTTGATCATAGCTTTCCTTTCAAAGAGTAAGCATTTTTCATTTCATGGCTACAATCACCATCTGCAGTGATTTTGGAGCCTCCCACTGGGGAAAAAAAAAAATATTGGCAGCCACTCTTTCCCCACCTATTTGCCAGAAGTGATGGGACTGGAGGCCATAATCTGAGTTGATAAAAGTTGAAATGTAAGCCAGCGTTTTCATTCTCCTCATTATGTTAATCAAGAAACTCTTTAGTTGTTATTCAGTTTCTGTCATAATTGTGGTGTCACCTGCATATCTGGGTTGTTGATATTTCTCCCAGCAATCTTGATTCCAGTTTGTGCTTCCTTCAGCCCAGCGTTTCTCATGATGTACTCTGCATAAAAGTTCAATAAGGAGGGTGAAAGTACAGCCTTGACATACTCATTTTCCTATTTGGAACCAAGATGTTTTTCCATGTCCAGTACTATCTATTGTTTCCTGACCTGCAAACAAGTTTCTCAAGGGACAAGTTAGGTGGTCTGGTATTCTGATCTCTTTCAGAATTTTCCATAATTTATTGAGATCCACACAGTCAAAGGTTTTTGCATAGGAAATAAAGAAGAAAGAGATGTTTTTCTGGAACTCTCTTGCTTTTTCGATGATCCAGCAAATGTTAGCTGTTCGATCTCTGGTTCCTCTGCCTTTTCTAAAACCACCTTGAACTTCTGGAAGTACGCGGTTCACCCATTTTTGAATCCTGGCTTGAAGAATATTGAACATTATTTTCTAGCGTGTGAGATGAGTGGAATTGCGCGGTAGTTTGGAGCATTCTTTGGCATTGCCTTTCTTTGGGATTGGAATGAAAGCTGATCATTTCCAGTCCTGTATTCACTGCTGAGTTTTCCCAGTTTGCTGACATGTTGAGTGCAACATTTTCACAGCATCATCTCTTAGGATTTGAAATACCTGAACTGAAATGCTGTCACTTCCACTGGCTTTGTTCATAGTGATATTTCCTAAAGCCCACTTGAATTCCCATTCCAGGATGTCTGGCCATAGGTGAGCGTAAGTGATCACATCATTGTGAATTTTGAGTGAACTCTGGGAGTTGGTGATGGACAGGGAGGCCTGGAGTGCTGTGATTCATGGGGTCGCGGAGAGTCAGACACGACTGAGCGACTGAACTGAACTGAACTGAAAGATCTTTTCTGAACAGTTCTGAGTATTTGTTGCAGCTCTTCTTAATAGTTTCTGCTTCATTAGGTCCATACCATTTTGGTTCTTTATTGAGCCCTTCTTTGCATGTAATAGTCCCTTGGTATCTCAAATTTACTTAAAGGGGCTCTCGTCTTTCTCATTCTATTTTTCCTATCTATTTCTTTACATTGATCACTCAGGAAGGCTTTCTCAACTCTCCTTGCTATTCTTTGCACCTCAGCAATCAAATGGATAAATCTTTCCATATCTCCTTTGCCTTTGGCTTCTCTTTTTTTTCACAGAATATTGTAAGGTTTTCTCAGACAGCTGTTTTGCTTTTTTGCTTTTCCTTTTCTTGGGGATGGTCTTGGTTCCTCTCTCCTGTAGAATATCACAAACCTCCATCCATAGTTCATATGTAGTGTACAACATGCTAAATGCCAGACTTTAAGAAGCACAGGCATGAATAAAGATTGCTGCAAGAAATATCAACAGCCTCAAATGAAATCACTCTTATGGCAAAAATTAAGTAGATATAAAGAACCTCTTGATGAAAAAAGAGGAGACTGAAATTTTTGAATTAATATTCAACATTCAGAAAACTAAGATCATGACATATGGTCCCATCCCTGCTTAAAATATGGGTGGAGAAACAATGGAAATACTGATAGACTTTATTTTGGGGGGCTCCAAAATAATTGAAGATTGTGACTGCAGCCATAAAATTAAAAGCACTTGGTACTTGGATTAATAGCTATGAACTACCTAGACAGCCTTTTGAAAAGCAGAGACATTGCTTTGCCAGCGAAGGTCCACCTGGTCAAAGCGATGGTTTCTCCTGCAGTAATGCACGGATGTGAAATTTAGACTGTAAAGACAGCTGAGCATGGAAGAATTGATGCCTTTAAAATGAGGCATTGGTGAAGACTCTTGAGAGTCTCTTGGACTGCCAGAAGGCTAAAGGAAATCAGTCCTGAATATACATTTGAAGCACCGATGCTGAAGCACAAACTCCAATAATCCGGACCCCTGATGCAAAGAACTGACTCATTGGAAAAGACCCTGATCCTGGGAAACATTGAAGGCAATGAGAAGAGAATGACAGAAGATGAGGTGGTTAGATGGCGTCACCGACTCAATGAACATGAGATTGAGTAATCTCTGGGAGTTGGTGATTGACAGGGAAACAAGACAAGCTGCAGTTCATGGGGTCGCAAAAGTTGAACACGACTAAGATTCTGGAATGAATTGAACTTAAATGGAGAATTACCTACATTTTTACGTGCAAATATGGTGATGCTTGTTTTACTCCATGATATACTGCATTTTTTTTCTTCATTTTAAAATCTGCAAGCTGTTTTTTTTTTTTTTCTGTTTGTTTTGTTTTTAATGTGAAATGTAGACTAGTCTACACCACATACATGAATGTGGGTGGTGGTCCTTTACCATTAAGTGTGAAGTTTTGGAAATTTCACACATGAAAATCTTAGCACTGCTTTTTGAAGACATGGAAAACCAGTATGAAATTGGAACTGTCTGTACTGCACAAGTGAAAATATGGGCACCACTGTTTCTTCATGAAGTAGAGAGTTAGTTGTATTTCTGAAAACATATCCCAAAACAAAGAATGGATTCCATGAAGTGGGAAATGGCTTGTATTTACTGTATCAAAACATGGGGGGAAGACTCCGTCATGGAATTTGGACTTCTGTACACTTCATATTTGAGTTCAGAATGGATATTTTCCTTTAAGAAATAAGGAAATCTCTATATTTCATATGAAGCACTGGTTCTTCAGTTTCAGAAACACCTATGTGCCCTGTTTGCCTATGTTTCAATGTACCTTGCACATTTGTGTGTGTCTAGCCACGTAGGCTTGTTTCCCATGTTTGTGTGTTTTTCTGTGTGGATGTTCATCCAATCACAGCTGACACAGAGATGAAAATCAGAGACCACACGATATGGAGCAAGCGGAAAGAGGCACCAGGCATCCACAGACTGGGAGAGATTGGTCCATGCATCTCTGAGGTGGTCCTGCCTGCGCAAGACAGGACTGAGGAAAGGATGACCAGTTACAACTCAGTACTGTGTGCTCACAAATCTGGGTTTACATCAAGAGACATGAAGAATCTCATAGTTTCTGCTATGGTCATGTGTGTTTGTAGCAGGAAGAGGATGTGGAACACTTGAAGATTCATCCAGTATAATTCCAGTGGTGTGGGGCTTTGAAAACAGCCTGTGGACCCTTCAGTGTGGGGGAAGAGGGCTGGCCTGTGGAAATGGTGGACACGGTTGTAACTGAGTATGAAGAGGTGAAGGTCCTTCAGAAAAGAGTAGAAACTGAAAGGAGGAGAAACAGAAAGAAAACCTGCTGCACTGTAAAAAAATTTCCAAATTAGAGGAAGGCTCTGGGAGAGTGCTGCCTCGGATCAGCCAATCACGTAGCACACTCTCTGTTTATGAGTGATCAATAGCATCATGTGAGACGAATGACATGAAAAGGTAAAATCCTTAATTGTGAAACCACACACATCCAAGAAAACACAGGGTGACCTTGGCCCTGTCCAGGTACTTCCTGCCTATCTGAAAGCTCAGAAAGGTGAAGAAAGTGCAGATGTGGGATAGAGGCATTTCCCCCTTGGTAGTGTGTGCCCGTGAGGGAGCGAAGATGGGAAAGTAGAACAGTGTGAAACAAAGTTTCCCTGTGAGAAGTCCAAGATTACAGTTTGTTTCTGAAGGACCTTTGACAGGAGAATGTTGGGTCCCACCAAAAAGAGCAATAACAACAGCAGATATCCAAGGGCAAAGGAAAACTAACAAGAATGTAGGAGCAGTGAATTTGCATTTAGAATCAATAAATACCAGCGATGCCTCAAGTGCTCAATAAAACTTTTTGTGCACCTATACCCAGAGACCACACAGAGACAGAGTCAGAACTGCATTTGAGTGATTGAGTGTCTCCTGAAGAGGCATGGGTCAGCAATGCCCTCACAGGGAAGAGAGGCTCTGGCTGCTACAGACCTGGTCATGCAGTTTGTGACATAAACTCTCTCAGAAGAGGTCACCTTACAAGCTAACATAAAGCCGCCTAACACACAATGCACAAGTTGAAGGATGATTATTCCAAAGAAAGTTTTGTACATTTAAGGAAGTTCTAGGACTCCTACAGTTTTCTCAACCTGGGGATCTGTCAAAGGGACTGAGAACCCCAGGGAATTTGACTTCGGAGGGCAGTGGGATTTGAATATACAACTTCCACAGGAGTGAAACAGACTGTTGGAGGGCGCACACAAAACCTTGCGTGCACGAGGAATCAAGAATAAGGAGCAGTGTCCCCAAAAGAGACTGAGCCAGACTTGCTTGTGAGTGTCCAGGAGTCTCCAGCAAAGTGTGGGATGCATAGTCACGGGAACTGAATATAAGAGTGCTTGCTCAAATCCTTTTGAAGGAGGTCCCAAATACTTTCGTTTCCCATATGATAGTTTGGGCTCAGTTCAAACAACGAGACCTGAACACAGCCACACTCATCAAGAGATAATTGGATTAAAGATTCACTGAATATGGCCCCACATATCAGAGCAGGACCGAGGCTCACTCAGTCTGTTTCTCCCATAAGGATGTTTTCATAAGCCTCTTATCTTTATCCATCAGAGGGCAGAGAGAATGAAAAGCACAATCACAGAAAGCTAACCAAACTGTTCAAATGGATCACAGCCCTGTCTACCTCAATGAAACTATGAAATATGCCAGGTAGGGCCACCCAGGATGGATTGGACATGGTGGAGAACTCTGGCAAAATGTGGTCAACTGGAGAAGGGAATGGGAACCACTTAAGTATCCTTGCTTAGAAAACCCAATGAACGATATGAAAAGCCAAAAAGATAGGACACTGAAAGATGAACTCTCCAGGTTGGTAGGTGTATTATCTACTTCTGGAACTCAGTGAGGAAGTAACTCCAGAGAAAATAGAGATGAAACCAAAGGAGAAACAACACCGAGTTGTGGATGTGAGTGGTGATAAAAGTAAAGTTTGATGCTCTAAAGAATGATATTTCATAGGAAGCTACAAAGTTAGGTCCATGATGAAGGTAAAATTTAAGTGGTCAAACAGGAGAGGACAAGTGTGAAGATCAAAGTTTCAGCAATCCATTTGTTCATGAATGGAATGGACAAATTTAATTTAAATGACCATTTTATCTTCTAAAGTGGTCAAGAATCCCTAGAGAAGTAATGGAAGAAGCTACCCTCATCAATAAAAAGAGTGTGAATTGCAGTACATGATTGCAATATAAAAATGAAATATCTCTGCTTATTTTCAAGGCTAACCATTCAGTAGTACTGTAATCCAAGTCTAGGTCATGACCAGGAATGCTAAAGTGGAAGTTGAGCTGAAGGTCAGGGTGAAGCTGAGGTTGAGTAGGTCTGTGATTACCAGTAGGACATTCTAGGACTTACACCCACAAAATAAGATGCTATTTTCAACATATAGGACTGGAATGGAAAAGTAGGAAATTAAGAACTACCTAAAGTAAGAGACATGTTTGGCCTTCGGGTACAAAATAAACCAGGGCAAAACCTAACAGTTTTGCCAAGACAAGTTACTGTCATTGGATACACCCTCTTCCAACAACACGAGACATGACTCCACATATGCACATCATCAGATGATCAATACCGAAATCAAACTGATAATATACTATGAAGTTGTGGATAGTGAATCTCTTTCTGTTCAGTTCAGTTCAGTTCAGTAGCTGAGTCGTGCCCAACTCTTTGTCACCCCATGAACCGAAGCACAAGAGGCCTCCTGTCAATCACCATCTCCTAGAGTTACTCAAACTCATATCCATTGCGTGGGTGATGACATCCAACCATCTCATCCTCTATCATCCCCTTCTCCTCCTGCCCCCAATCCCTCCCAGCATCAGGGTATTGTCTATCGAGTCAACTCTTCACATAAGATGGCCAAAGTATTAGAGTTTCAGCTCTAGCATCAGCCCTTTCAAAGATCACAAAACACTGATCTCCTTTAGAATTATTCCTTTAGGACTGGTTGGATTTCCTCACAGTCCAAGGGACTCTCCAGAGTCTTCTCCAAAACCACAGTTCCAAAGCATCAATTTTTTGGCACTCAACATTCTTCACCATCTAACTCTCACATCCATACATGACCACTGGAAAAACAATAGCCTTGACTAGATGGACCTTTGTTGGCAAAGTGATGTCTTTGCTTTTTAATATAATATCTAGGTTAGTCATCACTTTCCTTCTGAGAAGTAAATGTCTTTTACTTTCATGCCCATAATCACCATTTTCAGTGATTTTGGAGCCCGCCAAAGTAAATCCTGACACTGTTTCCCCATCCAGATCCATGAAGTGATGGGTCCAGATGCCATGATCTTAGTTCTCTGAAAGTTGAACTTTAAGCCAACTTTTTCACTCTCCTCTTTCACTTTCATCAAGAGGCTTTTCAATTCCTCTTCACCCTCTGCCATTTGGGTGGTTTCATCTGCATACCTCAGGTTATTGATATTTCTCCCAGCAATCTTGATTCCAGCTTCTTCTTCCAGCCCAGCGTTTCTCATTATGTACTCTGAATATAAGTTAAAAAAGCAGGGTGAAAATACACAGCTCTGACACACTCCTTTCCTTATTTGGAACCAGTCTGTTTTTCCATGTCCAGTTCTAACTGTTGATTCCTGACCTGTATATAGCTTTCTCAAGAGGTAGGTCAGGTGGTCTGCAATTCCCATCTCTTTCAGAATTTCCCACAATTTATTGTGATCCACACAGTCAAAGGCTTTGGCATAGATAGTCAATAATGCAGAAATAGATTTGTTTTCTGGAATGCTCTTGCTTTTTTGATGCTTGAGAGGATGTTGGCAATGTGATCTCTGGTTCCTCTGTCTTTTCTTAAAGAAGCTTGAACATAAGGAAGTTCACAATTCATGTATTGCTGAAGTCTATACAGGCAGTCAATACAATACTGGGAGTTGATTGTGGCTCAGATCAGCAACACACGTTGAAAAAAATCATTCTTATATTGAAGAAAGTAGGGAAAACCCCTTGATCATTCAAGTATAATCTAAATAAAATATCTTTTGATTGTAATTGCAAATGCAAATTGATTCAAGGAATTAGATCTGAGAGAGAAGTTTGTGCAGAAGTTTGTGATATTGTACAAAATGAAGCAATGAAGAATATCCCCAGAAGAGAGAAATGTAAAAGGAAAAATGGTTACCTGAAGAAGCCTTAAAAGCAGCTGAGGAAAAGGAAACAAAAAGAGAGAGAAAGAGAGAGAGAGAGAGAGAGAGAAGTGGAAGGAAAACAAGCACAGGAAAGTTACACCCACCTAAATGCAGAGTTTTGAAGAATAGTTATGGTTTATAAGAAAACCTTTCTCATTGATCTATGTGAAGAAATAGAGGAAAACAATAGAATAAGAAAGGCTAGAGATCTCCTCAAGAAAATTAAATATAGCAGGGGAACATTTTGTGCAATAAAGGGCACAATAAAGGACACACATATTAGGGAAGAAAGACAAGCAGAAATATAAGAAAAGGTGGCAAAAATACACAGAAGAACTACACAAAGAAAATGTCCAATGCTGAAAAGCACAATGGTATCATCACTTACCTAGACCCAGGCATCCTAGAATGCATAGTCAAGAAGGCTTTAGGAAGCATTAGTGAGAACAAATCTGGTGGAGGTGATGTCTATCCAGTTGAGATATTTCAAATCCTAAAATATGATGTTGTGAAAGTGCTGCACTCAATATGAAGGCAAATTTGGAGAACTCAGCAGTGGCCACAGGGCTGAAAATGATCACTTTTCATCGCATTCCCAAAGAAAGACAATGTCAGAGTCTTTGTACTAACACACAATTGCACTCGTTTCACATAAAGCAAAAAGTAATGCACGGAATTCTCCAAGGAAGTTTTCAACAGTATTTAAAAGAAGAATTTCTAGAGGTTCAAGCTGCATTTACAAAAAGCAGAAGAACCAGAGATCAAATTTTCCATAGTCACTGTATGCTCAAAAAAGCAAACAATTTCCAGAAAAACATCCCCTGCTTTATTGACTATGTCAAAACATGGCTTGTGGAACACAAAAAGTGTGGAAAATTCTTCAAGAGATGGGAATATCATATCACCTGACCTGTCTCCTGAGAAACTTCTATGAAGATAATGAAACAACAGTTATCATGGAAGGGGAACAATGGACTGGTTCCAAAGTTGGGGAAAGTAGACACTCAACGCTGTATATTGTCACCCTGTTTAGTTTTGTAGAATGCATCATGTGAAATGACAAGCTGCATGAAGAACAAGTTAGGATCCAGTTTGCTAGGGGAAATAGCAGCAAACACAGATATATGACGACACCACCATTACGACAGAAAGTGAAGAGAAACTAAGAAATCTCTTGATGAAAGTGAAATTGGAGAGTGAAAATTTTGGTTTCAACCTGCACGTTCAATGACTGAAGTTCATGGCATCTGGTCCCAATTCTTCACGGCAAAGAGATGGGGAAACAGTGGAAACCATGACAGGCTTTCCTATTTTGGACTTCAGAATCACTGTAGATGGTGACTGCGGCCAAAAAAGCTATGCCATAAATAGACAGCATATTAAAAAGCAGAGATATTACTTTGCTGAAAAAGGTCCATCTAGTCAAAGCTATGGATTTCCCAGCAGTCAGGTATGGATGTGAGATTTGAAACTTAAAGCTGACTACCAAAGAACTGATATTTTGATCGATCCTATTGGAATAGACGATTGAGATTTGCACTGCATGTAGAAGAAACAAGTGAATCCTAAGAGAAATTGGTAATGAGTATTCGGACAGATGCTGAAGCTGAAACTTCAGTATTTTGGCCACTTGATGTGAAGAACAGACACTGTAAAACACTCTGATACTTGGAAAGACTGATGACAGAATGAGATTTGGACGACAAAAAATGAGAAGGTTAGATGGCATTACCGTTTTTCAAAGAATAGCAAGAGAGATATTGCATCACCACTTGATGGAGATGTATTTGAGCAAGCTCTGAGAGCTATAGATGAACAGGTAAGCCTGGCATGCTTCAGTTGATGGGGTCACAAAGTGTAGGATGAATGGGGGACAGAAATAAGTTGAACTGAATGGTGGCGGGCTGTTTGCATCAAGAGATCCTAGGACAGTGGAACACTTTGATGCTCATGAAAGCAGTTCAGAGCCTTCAGGTTTTCAGGCTTAGGGAGAAGGGAATAGCAGTCGTCACAAAGATGTTCCACTTCTTGGACAAAAAGCCTGACATAAATTCCTTTCTTTCTCTGGGATCTCTTCCTTGGCTGTGGATGGCAGAGAGGGAAAATGTCTCTCTGCACTTGAGGGATGGTTCTGAAAGTCTCACTGGAGGACAATCTCTGATTTTGTTACGGTAATCCTGAGTGAAATGTGCACCATGAGACTCACAAGGAGACTGGAATTTAAGCGGGCATCTGGTTGTCCCCCAGCCAAAACTTTAGCTGAATTCATGGTTCATTAACTCCATAAGCTAAAAGCCGGGCAGGGATCCTGAGCTATAGGAAGATCTACCACAGCCTCATGAGGGCAACAGAAAGAGAGCCTTGGCATTTAGCAAGTTAGGGAGCCCTGGCCTGGAATCATGCCTTCTTGGGAGAGGAATGCCACTTTCTGCACAATGAAGCCATGAGTTGTGGGCCCAGGGCAGACAGGCTCCCCAGGGTGTGATCTGTGTGGGGATTCTGTGTATGTGTGGGTAGAAATAAACTATGGTGTTGCCAAAAATGGAAGCCACCTGACCTTTTGGGCTTCACGTTCAGTGACTTGTTTCAGCAGAGGTCCTTTGGATCCCTCTGTACCTTCTTCATGATATTGCTTCAGACACAATCCTGTCACATTCTCTTTGGCCTTTTGAAATATCCAACTTGGCCTTTCCCTGCTACCGGGAGATAACCACAGGGGGAGGGGGAGTGAAAATATCTCCAAACAGGCTCTTACACAATTAGCAGACACAGGGGCACCTCTCTCAGAAGTTTTGGGCCTGAGTGGGTACTGGGTCTGCCATAAGTGCATGACATTGACAAACAATGATTTTGAGAGACCTTGCTGAGATGGGGTGCTTCAAGTCAGTGCAGTCCGAAGCCCCATGTTATTCTGGTGTGGTTGCTGGAAGGAAAGTGCATGGAATTTAATCATGCCAGTATGACTGGCACTGTGAACCAGTCAATACGATGGAGGAATACAGAATAGCACCACTCATTCAGCTGTTCACCACAAGCACTTCCAGCCCACTCAACTCTGAGCAGGTCAGTCCTCCTCATGACATGTCCCAACATTTCGTAACCTTCCAGAATAAACAGTATAGGTAGGAGAGGACACTAACTTGATTCACAAGTAAATGGAAGAAAACTACCAGAGAAAATGAGAGGTCCTTACCCAAGTCCATTATCCTGGACAATAAAGGTATAGTTCTGCATCCGTGAAAAATTTCTTTTAGTGTTGGGTGTATCTGTGTCTGTATCTGCACTCACTGGCCCCAATCTGCATGCAAACTGCCAGAACTGGCCTGGCTGGCAGTTTGAAGGCAGGGAATCAAGCGCAAGAATGTCAGAGTGGAGGCAAGAGAGCACTCAGGGCCATTGAGGGAGATGCAAAGCAGCCAAGAAACAGAATGATCCAGATTACAAAGCAAAGAGATGGGGTATGCAGAGCCCCTACAAAGAGCTTTCTGTCTTTCTAAAATGCAGCAGTACTCTTTCAGCCACAGGACCAGGCACATCTTTCTTTTATGTAAGGATTGGGACCCTGATGGCTCTGTAGCATAAGCTGATGCTGCCTGCTGAGTAGAATTGCCCAAGAAAGGCAATGCCAAAGAAGCTCAGACTACCACTCGGCTACACTCAACTGACACATGAATAAAGTAATGTTGAAAATTCTCCAACCAGACTTCAACAATACATGAATCATGGACTTCCAGATATTCAAGCCGGCTTTAG
This sequence comes from Moschus berezovskii, assembly GCF_049115385.1. Lineage (NCBI taxonomy): Eukaryota > Metazoa > Chordata > Mammalia > Artiodactyla > Moschidae > Moschus > Moschus berezovskii. Next base: position 24,540,104 of record NC_142489.1, read on the forward strand.
AAAAGGCAGAGGGACTTGAGATCAGATTACCAACATCCTATGGCTCATCACAAAAGCAAGAGAGTTCCAGAAAAACATCTATTTCTGCTTTATTGACTATGCCAAAGCCTTTGAGTGTGTGGATCACAACAAATTGTGGAAAATTCTGAACGACATGGGAATACCAGACCACCTGACCTGCCTCCTGAATATCTGCCGACAGATCAGGAAGCATCAGTGAAAACTGGACATGGAACAACAGACTGGTTACAAATAGGAAAAGGCTGTATATTTTCACCCTGTTCATTTAACTTATATGCGAATACATCATGAGAAACACTGGGCTGGATGAAGCACAAGCTGGAGACAAGATTGCCGAGAGAAATATCAATAACCTCAGATATGAAGATCATACTTATTGCTGAAACTGAAAAAGAACTAAAGAGCCTCTTGATGAAAGTGAAAGAGGAGAGTGAAAATTCTGGCTTAGAGTTCATCATTCAGAAAACGAAGATCATGGCCTCTTGTCCCATCACTTCATGACAAATAAATGGGGAAAGAAGCGAAAAAGCAGCTGCCTTTAATTGTTTGGGCTCCAAAATCACTGCAGATGGTGACTGCAGCCATGAAATTAAAAGACATTTCTTCCTTTGAAGGAAACATGACCAATGTAGACAGCATAGTAAAAAGCAGAGACATTATTTGTCGACAAAGGTCCATCTAATGAAGGCTATGGTTTCTCCACTAGTCAGGTATGATTGTGAGATTTGTAATATAAAGAAAGCTGAGCACTGAAACATTGATGCTTTCCAACTGTGGTGTTGAAGAAAGCCCTTGAGAATCTCTTGGACTTCAAGAAGATCCAACCAATCCATCCCAAAAGAGAGCAGTCCTAAGTATTCTTTGTAAAGACTGATGTTGAAGCTGAAACTCCAGTAATTTGGCCACCTTATGCAAAGAACTGACTCAGTGGAGAAGACACTGATGCTGGGAAAGACTGAAGGCAGGAGGAGAAAGGGATGACAGAGGATGAGATGGTTTGATGGCATCACAGACTCAATGGAGATCAGTTTGAGCCCACTCCTGTAGTTGATGCTATACAGGGAGGTATGGCATACTGAAGGCCATGGGCTCATGAATAGTAGGACACGACTGAGGGCCTGAACTGAACTGAACCTGCAGAATTTGCCAGTTTCCAACATCACTCAAATCTTCACAAAATTTTTAAACATCAGTGCTTTGCAGTGAATGGCTTAGGATGATCCTTCTGCTGCTCCCATCCCCACAGGGCTGAGGTGATAGGGTTAGCTGGCACGTGTTCTCATGTGGAAGCAGGAAGAAAACAGAACACTTTGAAAGGGCCTCTGTACAGTAAATGAGCTGACTTCAATGTCGCTGCACTGATGAGTCATGTCCCATAGCGGGATGCTGACCTTGATAAACCTTAATTAGATATTCTTCACCTGTAATTCTCTTTAGAGAGAATTCCATCTCTAAATATGGAATTCTCTGTAGGTCGCATATTGACGTACGGGCAAAATGTTTCTACGTGAAGCGCAGAAGTCAGTGTTTCAAATACAAATGTATGCATGTAAATTCCCTGTATGAAATATGGAATTCTCTATATTGCATACGTGAATTTCTCAACCCTCAATTTCAACAATGAAAATGGAAATCTCACTTGGTCTTAGCCAAAAGTGTGCACAGTTTCGTTTTCAATTGTTTGTGAATCCATTTGGTGAAGGATAACCCATGTGTTTACCAAACCTTGGAAAGAATGGCTGATGCAATATGCAGTGGGAGAGTGCATTTCCATCTCTTTTTAAGCTGCATATTACAGCGTGAATCTTCCCCTCTCTGCATTGCCTACAGCTGTGCACTAATTAAGGCATCCCACAGAAAGGTAGATTTCATCCTGTCTCCTGTATAGTGCCTAAAGTCATAGAAATGACGTTACCAAGAATGTTCCCAAAGTTTAGAGCACACTAAACAAGACTAATGGTTCTAATGGTGGGAATGACACACACACACACACACACACACACACACACAATAATTTCCTAATTAAGTAAAAAATCTTACTGGTTGTAGTTCAAACAAGAACCCTCCAAAATCAGGCAGCATATGTTACTGCAAATTAACATCTGGATAACTAATATACTTTTACACCTGTTCATTAAACTAATTACTGAACGCTGCTGAATGTCACCAGAACACTGTGCTTAACAACGTGTGTAGCTAATATTGTATATCTTCAATTGGATCTCAATACCTAATCATTTAATAGATACTTTAGGAAGAACAAATAAAGTTGGCTTGGAAGATTTAGGGAGGGTTTCCCTCATTTGAAATAATCATTTAAATGTCAGAATTGAAGTATAGTTCTTACTTCATCCCTGTACTTGACAAACGTTGTGCTGGGAGCCCTTCTGGCTAAACTTTAACCTCTGTGAATACCTTACTCAATCTCTAGTTAATCCCTTTTTCCGCAAATCAGCTCAGACTTTGTAAGTAGGGACTGATCAAGTACCTACAGGCCATTGCATACACCCAGAGGGTCTCCTGTTCTATCAAATTTTCTAATTCATGTCACAAATCAGTAAGTCCAGCAAGAAACCCCGAGAGCTAAGTGTGTCAAACAGGACCACTGGGAAAACATCACTGTAGGAATTACAAGGCTAAAACCCAGTGCTGCTAGGCGAATAGGGCATTTTTTTATTGAGAATAGAGTTTGGACATTCATCATATCCAGTCTTTTCTTTCTTAATGTGGTCCATTTCAGACTGGTACAAGTATTGCATACAATTCAGTTTAATGCAGAAGGCAATTATCTATTTTGAACAAGAGGGAACAAAATAACACCCCAAGAGATGTGGAAACAGGTCCTCAGCTTGACAATGTAGGCTTTTTAAGTCTGGGTTTTAAGTATACTGAGCATGTCTAGAAGAAGGTCAGCATTCTAGATCCCATCAAGGACTTATTCAAATGACAGAAACTTGGAAACTCTCTTATAATAATTTAAAAGAAACTTTCAAAAGAGAGTTCTTTCTTCTAAAAAAGAAACTTCTAATCCCCTAGATATTTCTACATAATTGACCAATAATTGTCTCCAATTTAGCACATCTCTTGCCTGACTCCAAAACCTGCTTCAGTCTTTTAGTCAAAAAATGGCAACTCAGTTCCAATTGTTAAAAAAAAAAAGGCACAGTCATCATTGACTTTCTTCTTTCACAGGCCACATTTCAGTCTTTGGCAAATCTAGCATTTGAACACTTCTCATCTTCTTCACTTATACTGGAGGGTTTCAAGCCTTCATTACTGCTAACCTTCTTTATTTATTGTTTTTCTGTCATTAAGTCATGTCTGACTCTTCGTGACCCCATGGACTGCAGTACATCAGGCTTCCCTGTCCATCACCAACTCCCAGAGCTTGCTCAAAATCATGTCCATCCAATCGGTGATACCATCCCACCTTCTTACCCTCTGTGAAGCCCTTCTCCTCCTGCCTTCCATCTTTCCCAGCATCGGGACCTTTTCCAATGAGTTGACTCTTTGCTTCAGGTGGTCAAAGTATTGGAGCTTCAGATTCAGCATCAGTCCTTCCAATGAAATTTCTGGACTGATTTCCTTTAGGATTGGCTGGTTTGATCTCCTTGCAATCCAAGGAACTCTCAAGTGTCTACTATACCAGCAGAATTAGAAAGCATCAGTTCTGTCACTGTATCCTGTCAATTCATTTTATATCCCCATTCTGTACTCCTTAATGATTCTCTGTATCATTTTGAGTAAAAATAAAAGTCTTTGCAGTTAAAAAAAAAAAAAAGAAGAAGAAATGAAAAAAATAATGAAAATCTCTTTACTTCATGTGAAAATCTGTATGCATATTTTTTACATGAAAATGGGAAATTAATGTATTTCACCTATACATAACTGGATGCTAAATTTCCTAAATGACATCTGGAATTTTGTGTATTTCGCTTATTAAATGCTAGCCATCGATTTTAGTACACAAAGTAAGGATTTTGATTGTTTCACATATGTAAATCTGGGCACTGATTTTTTTCCTTTAAGTATGGAATTCTCTGTATTTCACACATTAAAACCATATCGCATGAAAAAATGAATTTCCTATATTCTATTCAGGAAAATATAGGCCCAAATTATCAATTGTCTGTATTTCACAAATGAAAATCTCGCTCTGATTTTCCTACATGAAATATGGATTTCTGTATTTTCTGTATTTGAAACTCTAGGTATGGTGCTTTTTTCCATGAAGTATGAAATCATTTTTTTTCACATCACCTATACAGGTGCCAAATTTCCTACTAGAAATATGGAATTACTTATTTAACATAGGCAAATCAATGCCTATATTCCTATTTGAAATATCAATTCTCTACAATTTACATATGAATATTTGGTGAAGATTTTTTTCCTACATTACATATAGAATTTTCTACCTTTCACATGAAAATCAGGATAGTTGTTTTTCCTACAAGGAATGAGGAGTTTCTTTTCTTAAGCAAGAACATAGGGGTGCAGATTTTCCTGCATGAAAAATGGAAATCTCTGCTTTTCAATTCTTTACCATCTATGCTAATTGGGAACTTGAATGGTTTTAGGAAGACTTGTAAGCTCTTTCTAAAATTAAAGCTGAGAAAAGATGTCCATTTCATCATAGGGTTCTGGCATGTAAAAACAGAGAATCAAATGATACCTGGTGCAATGGGCATGTTTGACCTTGGTGTATGAAATGAGGTGGGACAAAGACTAGCAATGTTTTGGCAAATAGAAAGGGTAAAAATGAAAATAGTGACAGACAGGTTTCTTTGTTTCCACAATCTCTGGGGACAGTGATCACATCCCTGAGAATAAAAGACCCCTTCTCCTGGGAAGAAAATCTATGATAAGCCTAGACATAGACACAATATACTGAAAAACGGAGATATCTCTTTGGCAATAAATGTCCCTTTAGTCAGGGCTACAGTTTTAGCAGAAGACATGTAGGGATGTGCTAGCTTCACTATAAAGAAGGCTGAGTTACAAAGCATTGAGGCTTTGCAGCTGAGTGCTAAAGATGGCTCTTGAGAGACCCTTGTCTAGCAAGGAGTTCAACCCCACCAATCCTAAAGGAAAGTAACCCTACACGTCCATTGGAAAGACTGATGTTGAAACTGAAATTCCAATACTTTGGCTACCCTGGTGTGAAGAAATAATACATGGGAAAACATTGAGGTTCTGCCTTGCCACTGGAATAAAAAAAAATATTATCGGCTCTGATATGGGTAGATGGTGGACCGGAGGATAATGGGGGGACAGGGGGTGAGATCGTTGGACAGCATTACTTAAGTCGATGAACATGTGTCTCACCAAAGTGTTGGAGACAGTAAAGGATAGGGAGGTCGGGAGTGCTACCATCCACGGTATTGCAAAGTGTTGGACCTGACTGAGTGACAGAATATCACCAACAAATGTATTTCACATATATCAATCGGGATGAGATTGTCGAACTTGAAACATGGAAATCCTTTTTTGTCCACAGGAAAATTAGATATTCCTGTATGAAATATGGAATTTTCTCTACTTCATAAATGGATGTCTTGGTACAGAACTTTCCTTGTAAACTATGACAGTTTCAATATTTCATGCACCAAAATCTGAATTAAAATATCTTTTTTTTGGTAATTAATTTATTTTTTATTGGAGGCAAATTATTTTACAATATTATATTGGTTGGTTTTGCCATACATTGACATGAATTCGCCCCGGGTTTACATAAGTTCCCCCTCCTGAACCCCCCTCCCACCTCCCTCCTCCCTTTATCCTACCTCTGGGTCATCCCAATATGCCAGCCCCGAGCATCCTATAACATGCATTGACCCTGAACTAGTGATTCATTTCACATATGACAACATACGTGTTTCAATGCCATTCTCCCAAATTATACCACCCTCACCCTCTCCCACAGAGTCCCAAAGACTGTTCTATACATCTATGTCTCTTTTGCTGTCTCGTGTACAGGGTTATCATTTGCATCTTTCTAAATTCCATAGATATGCGTTAGTATACTGTATTGGTGTTTTTCTTTCTGGCTTACTTCACTCTGTATAAAAGGCTCCAGTTTCATCCACCTCATTAGAACTGATTCAAATGTATTCTTTTTAATGGCTGAATAATACTCCATTGTGTATATGTACCAAAGCTTTCTTATCCATTCATCTGCAGATGGACATCTAGGTTGCTTCCATGTCCTGGCTTTTATAAACAGTGCTGCAATGAACACTGGAGTACATGTGTCTCTTTCAATTCTGGGTTCCTCGGTGTGTATGCCCAGGAGTGCGATTGCTGGATCATATGGCAGTTCTATTTCCAGTTTTTTGAGGAACCTCCACACTGTTCTCCATAGTGGCTGTACTAGTTTGCATTCCCACCAACAGTGTAAGAGGGTTCCTTTCTCTCCACATCCTCTCCAGCATTTATTGCATGTAGACTTTTGGATAGCAGCCATTCTGACTGGTGTGAAATGGTATCTCATTGTGGTTTTGATTTGCATCTCTCTGATTATGAGGGATGTTGAGCATTTTTTCATGTTGTTGTTAGGCATCTTTATGTCTTCTTTGGAGAAATGACTGTTTAGTTCTTTGGCCCATTTTTTTGATTGGGTCACTTATTTTTCTGGAATTGAGCTGCAGGAGCTGCTTGTATATTTTGGAGATTGATCCTTTATCAGTTGCTTCATTTGCTATTATTTTCTCCCATTCTGAAGGCTGTCTTTTCACCTTACTTATAGCTTCCTTTGCTGTTCAGAAGCTTTTGATTTTAATTAGGTCCCATTTGTTTATTTTTGCTTTTATTTCCAATATTCTGGGAGGTCAGTCATGGAGGATACTGCTGTGATTTATGTCGTAGAGTGTTTTGCCTACGTTCTCCTCTAGGAGTTTTATAGTTTCTGGTCTTACATTTAGCTCTCTAATCCATTTTGAGTTTATTTTTGTGTATGGTGTTAGGAAGTGTTCTAGTTTCATTCTTTTACAAGTGGCTGACCAGTTTTCCCAGCAACACTTGTTAAAGAGACAGTCTTTTTTCAATTTTTTTATTCTTGCCTCCTTTGTCGAAGATAAGGTGTCCATAGGTGCGTGCGTTTATCTCTGGGCTTTCTATTTTGTTCCATTGATCTATATTTCTGTCTTTATGCCAGTACCATACTGTCTTGATGACTGGGGCTTTGTAGTAGAGCCTGAAGTCCGGCAGGTTAATTCCCCCAGTTCCATTCTTCTTCCTCAAGATTGCTTTGGCTATTCGAGGTTTTTTATATTTCCATACAAATTGTGAGATTATTTGTTCTAGTTCAGTGAAAAATATCGTTGGTAACTTGATAGGGATTGTATTGAATGTATAAATTACTTTGGGTAGTATACACATTTTTACAATATTTATTCTTCCAATCCATGAACATACTATATTTCTCCATCTGTTAGTGTCCTCTTTGATTGCTTTCGGTAGTGTTTTATAGTTTTCTATGTACAATTCTTTTGTTTCCTTAGGTAGATATATTCCTAAGTATTTAATTCTTTTCGTTACAACAGTGAATTGGAATAGTTTCCTTAATTTCTCTTTCTATTTTCTCATTATTAGTGTATAGGAATGCAAGGCATTTCTGTGTATTGATTTTATATCCTGCAACGTTACTGTAATCATTGATTAGCTCTAGTAGTTTTCTGGTAGAGTCTCTAGGGTTTTCTGTGTAGAGGATCATGTAATCAGTGAACAGTGAAAGTTTTACTTCTTTTCCTATTTGTATTCCTTTTATGTCTTTTTCTGCTCTGATTGCTGTGGCCAAAACTTCCAGAACTATGTTGAATAGTAGTGCGGAGAGTGGGCAACCTTGTCTTGTTCCTGACTTTAGGGGAAATGCTTTCAGTTTTTCACCATTAAGGATAATGTTTGCTGTGGGTTTGTCATATATAGCTTTTATTATGTTGAGGTATGTCCCTTCTATTCCCACTTCCTGGAGGGTTTTTATCATAAATGTTGAATTTTGTCGAAGGCTTTCTCTGCATCTATTGAGATAATCATATGATTTTTATTTTTCAGTTTGTTAATGTGGTGTATTACGTTGATTGATTTGCGGATATTGAAGAATCCTTGCATTCGTGGGATAAAGCCCATTTGGTCACGATGTATGATCTTCTTAATATGTTGCTGGATTCTGATTGTTAGAATTTTGTTAAGGATTTTTTGCATCTATGTTCATCAGTGATATTGGCCTGTAGTTTTCTTTTTTTGTGGGGTCTTTATCAGGTTTTGGGATTAGGGTGATAGTGGCCTCATAGAATGAGTTTGGAAGTTTCCCTTCCTCAGCAAATTTCTGGAAGAGTTTGAGTAGAATAGGTGTTAGCTCTTCTCTAAATTTTTGGTAGAATTCGGCTGTGAAGCCGTCTGGACCTGGGCTTTTGTTTGCTGGAAGACTCCTGATTACAGCCTCTAGTTCCGTGCTGGTGATGGGTCTGTTCAGATTTTCTATTTCTTCCTGGTTCAGTTTTGGAAAGTTGTACTTTTCTAGGAATTTGTCCATTTCTTCCAGGTTATTCATTTTATTGCCATATAATTGCTGATAGTATTCTCTAATAATCCTTTGTATTTCTGTGTTGTCAGTTGTGATCTCTCCATTTTCATTTCTAATTTTATTGGTTTGGTTCTTCCCCCTTTGTTTCTTGATAAGTCTGGCTAGTGGTCTGTCAATTTTATTTACCTCCTCAAAGAACCAGCTTTTGGTTTGTTGATTTTTGCTATGGTCTCTTTTGTTTCTTTTGCATTTATCTCTGCCTTAATTTTTACGATTTCTTTCCTTCTACTGACCCTGGGGTTCTTAATTTCTTCCTTTACTAGTTGCTTTAGATGTAGAGATAGGTTATTTAGTTGACTCTTTTCTTCTTTCTTCATGTGTGCCTGTATTGCTATGAACTTCCCCCTTAGCACTGCTTTTACAGTGTTCCAGAGGTTTTGGTTTGTTGTGTTTTCATTTTCATTCATTTCTATGTACATTTTGATTTCTCTTTTGATTTCTTCTATGATTTGTTCAATATTCAGCAGCGTGTTGTTCAGCCTCCATATGTTGGCATTTTTAATATTTTTTCTCCTGTAATTGAGATCTAATCTTACTGCATTGTGGTCAGAAAAGATGCATGGAATGATTTCAACTTTTTTTGAATTTACCAAGGCTATATTTATGGCCCAGGATGTGATCTATCCTGGAAAAGGTTCCGTGTGCGCTTGAGAAAAAGGTGAAATTCATTGTTTTGGGGTGAAATGTCCTATAGATATCTATTAGGTCTAACTGGTCAATTGTATCATTTAAAGTTTGCGTTTCCTTGTTAATTTTCTGTTTAGTTGATCTATCCATAGATGTAAGTGGGGTATTAAAATCTCCCACTATTATTACATTGTTGTTAATTTCCCCTTTCATACTTGTTAGTAATTGTCTTACATTTTGCGGTGCTCCTATGTTGGGTGCATAAATATTTATAATTGTTATATATTCATCTTGGATTGATCCTATGATCATTATGTAGTTTCCTTCTTTGTCGCTTTTCACAGACTTTGTTTTAAAGTCTATTTTACCTGATATGAGCATTGCTACTCCTGCTTTCTTTTGGTCTCTATTTGCATCGAATTTCTTTTTCCAGCCCTTCACTTTCAGTCTGTATGTGTCCCTCGTTTTGGGGTGGGTCTCTTGCAGGCAACATATATGGGGTCTTGTTTTTGTATCCATTCAGCCAGCCTTTGTCTTTTGGTTGGGGCATTCAACCCATTGATGTTTAAGGTAATTATTGATAAGTACGATCCCGTAGTCATTTTCTTTATTGCTTTGGGTTCGAGTTTATACACCCTTTCTGTGTTTCCTGTCTAGAAAAGATCCTTTAGCATTTGTTGGAGAGCTGGTTTGGTAATGATGAATTCTCTCAGCTTTTGCTTGTCTGTAAAGTTTTTTATTTCTCCTTCATATTTGAATGAGATCCTTGCTGGGTACAGTAGTCTGGGCTGTAGGTTATTTTCTTTCATCACTTTAAGTATGTCTTGCCATTCCCTCCTGGCCTGAAGAGTTTCTGTTGAAGGATCGGCTGTTATCCTTATGAGAATCCACTTGTGTGTTTGCTGTTTTTCCCTTGATACTTTTAATATTTGTTCTCTGTGTTTGATATCTGTTAATTTGATTAATATGTGTCTTGGAGTATTTCTCCCTGAGTTTATCCTGTTGGGGACTCTGGGTTTCTTGGACTTGGGTGATTATTTCTTTCCCTATTTTAGGGAAGTTTTCAACTATTATCTCCTCAAGTATTCTTTCTTGGTCTTTCTTTTTGTCTTCTTCTTCTGGGATTCCTATGATTCGAATGTTGGAGCATTTAACATTGTCCCAGAGGTCTCTAATATTGTTCTCATTTCTTTTAATTTGTTTTTCTTTTTTCCTCAATGTTTCATTTATTTCTACAATTCTATATTCTAGCTCGCTTATCCTGTCTTCTGCCTCTGTTATTCTACTGTTTGTTTCCTCCAGAGTGTTTCTGATCTCATCTATTGCATTATTCCTTGTATATTGACTCTTTCTTATTTCCTCTATGTCCTTATTAAACCTTTCTTGCATCTTCTCAATCCTTTTCTCCAGGTTATGTATCTGTAACTCCATTTTGCTTTCAAGATTTTGAATCATTTTCACCACCAAAATTCGAAATTCTTTATCAGGTAGATTCCCTATGTGTTCCTCTTTTGTTTGTGTTGGTGGGCATTTATCTTGTTCCTTTACTTGCTGGGTATTTCTCCGCCTCTTCATCTTGCTTATAATGCTTTGCTTGGGGTGGCCTTTCCCTCTTCTGGCCGTCTGTGGAGTTCTCTTTATTATGTAGTTTCCTCGCTGTTTGTGGGGTTGGACAGGTGACTTGTAAAGGTTCCCTGGTTATGGAAGCTTGTGTCAGTGTTCTGGTGGGTGGAGCTGGATTTGTTCTCTCTGGAGTGCAATGAAGTGTCCAGTAATGAGTTATGAGATGTCAGTGGGTTTGGAGTGACTTTGGGCAGCCTGTATATTGAAGCTCAGGGCTAGTTTCCCGTGTTACTGGAGAATTTGCGTGGTACGTCTTGCTCTGGAACTTGTTGATCCTTCGGTGGTGCTTGGTTTTAGTGTAGGTATGGAGACATTTGATGAGCTCCTATCGATTAATGTTCCCTGGAGTCAGGAGTTCTCTGGTGTTCTCAGGATTCGGGCTTAAGCCTCTTGCCTCTGGTTTTTGGTCTTATTCTTGGAGTAGCATCTAGACATCTCTATCTGTCATTTCCAAGGTGGTTCCCTCTGTTTTAGCTTCTGTTTGCTGGTCTCTTCTGTGTCTAATTTCCGCCCTGATACTAGGGGGTGGGTGGACACTTTTGAAGGCTCAGTTGTTCAGTCCTGTTCTGGGAAGGGAGGAACGCTGCAGACGAATATCTCTGGTGTCTGTGGGGAGTGCTTGCAGCGTCTCGGCCACACTGGGTTTGCCCCCACTCACAGCACATATGCTGTCCCAGTCTACACTACACAGGGTCTAGGTTGCTCTGCCAGGAACTGCCCAAGGCCGGCACCGGGTTGTACGCACTTCCCAGGTCTGAGCAGCTCATGTTCAGGTTCTCAGATACTCCACAAAGGCGCAGACTTGGTTGGGCCTGCGTTTTGTGCCTTCCCTGGTCCGAGCAGCTCAGAGGACCAGGTGTTTGGCGAGTGCGGTCTCTGCGACTTATCGCCTCCCCAGTCCCCGCCACTCAGTTTTCTGGGTGTACAACCAGAGCACCTTCTCAGGGGGATATCGACTGGCCCAAGCACAAGAAGTCCTGATTAGCAACAAGCCTGTCCGCAGTTTGTATCAGATGCCTTTCTGGAGCCTCGGCTCTGGCTGCGCTCCCTGCCTGTCTCGGCGGGGCATGGGGGATGGGCCAGCTGCAGCCAGCTCACTCTGCTCAGTCTTTTATTCTGTGCGCGGGGCTGGCCGAGTCTTAGGTTAGAGCTTTCAACCTTTTCGTGGGGAAGCTATCCCACAGTTCTCTCAAATTGTTCTCGCAGCATGCATTCAAGCCCAGTCCTCTCTCTAAGCAGTTCAGCCGGCTCCTCCCTGCCCAGCCCCCACTTGCTAATGGCGTATGCATGCGTCTGTGCTGCTTCTCTGTTGGGAGTTACCATTTGGCGGGTAATCTGTGTGTTTCAAAAAAATCGTAAAAGAAAAAAGAGGGTTATATGGCCCTCTGAGCTTCCAAGGCTCGCCATAGATTCGTCAGTGAGAGTGTTTCCTGGTGTTTGGAAACTTCTCTCTTTTTAAAGCCTCCCTTCCCGGGACGGAGCTCCGATCTTACTTCTTTTGTCTCTCTTTTTATCTTTATGTTTTTTCCTACCTCCTTTCGAAGACAATGGGCTGCTTTTCTGGGTGTCTAAAGTCCTCTGCCAGCATTCAGAAGTTGTTTTGTGGACTTTACTCCGCGTTCAAATGTTCTTTTGATGAATTTGTGGGGGAGAGAATGGTCTCGCCGTCCTATTCCTCCGCCATCTTGTTCCTTCTCTCTGAATTAAAATATCTTGACATGGAACATGGCCTTGAAAAATGACATGAAATATTTTACATTTCAAATACGAAAATCTAGGGATACATTTCTTATGTGAAACAACATATGATTATGGATTCATTGCTGAATTTTCTGTTTCATAAATTGAAATCACACCAGATAGTCCTGCATGAAAGATAAAATTCTCAGTTTCACATCAGAACCACTACCTGCAGGTTTTAGGGCATGAACAATGCAACTCTCTATAATTCACATATGAAAATCTGGGGACAGATTTTTCAATTAAATGTAGGGAATTTTCTGTATATCAAATGAAAGTATAGACATAGAGTTTTCTGCATGATATAGGAAAATCTTGATGTAATTTTCAGATTTCTCATTTGAAAATCTGTGTGCTGCTTTCCTTCATGAATTACAGATTGCTGTGTATTTCATATTTGAAAAATGGCATCAATTTTGCTACAAAAAGATGGAATCTTCTATTTCACATGAGACAATGTGATTTTCATGTTTGAACAATAAAATTCTTTATATTTCACCGAAAGAATCTTCTGACAAGATATATGGAATCTGGTATATTTCACACTTTGAAATCTGAGGACAGATTTGCTCATACGAATTTCAACTGCTACTGCTACTGCTAAGTCACTTCAGTCGTGTCCGACTCTGTGTGACCTCATAGATGGAAGCCCACCAGGGTCCCCTGTCCCTGGGATTCTCCAGGCAAGAGCACTGGAGTGGGTTGCCATTTTCTTCTCCAATGTGTGAAAGTGAAAAGTGAAAGTGAAGTCGCTCAGTTGTGTCCGACCCCTAGCGACCCCACGGACTGCAGCCCACCAGGCTCCTCCATCCATGGGATTTTCGAGGCAAGAGTACTGGAGTGGCTTGCCATTGCTATTATTCACACTGGAAAACCTGTGTCAGATATTTCACACATAAAATATGGAATTGTCCATGATTCAGAAGAGCTGACTCATTTGAAAAGAACCTGATGTTGGGAAAGATTGAAGGCAGGAGAAGGGGATGACAGAGAATGAGATGGTTATATGGCATCATGGCTTAAATGGATATAAGTTTACTTAAATTCTGAGAGTTGGTGATGGACAGGGAGGCCTGGCGTACTGTGGTCCTTGGGGTCGCTAAAAGTCAGAAACGACTGAGCACCTGAACTGAACTGATGATTCAGAATTTAAGATCTTGGATGAGCAGACAAATAAAGAATCGACTTATTTCTTGTCTGACTGTCTGATACCTGATTTCCCTATTTAAATATATAATTCTATGTATTTCATTGATGAAAGTCCACGTGAAGTTTTCCCAAATTGAAATACGGAATAAACTCTATGTGTCACATGAAAGTTTGGGTGCAAATATTTCTACGGGGAAATGTGTACATCTCTATAGTAACATGTGAATTTCTAGATTTTGGATTCCCCACATGACCTATGGAAATCTGTATATTTCACGTGTAAAAATTTCATGAAATATGGAACCTCAGCAATTAATTCATGAAAATATCGGTGCAGATGGTCTCATGTGAATTTTGGAATCCTCTAAATTTCACATATAAAACCAAGTAACTTACTTTCTGACATGAAATATGGTAGTCTTTAAATTTTTTATTTCACCATTTAGGTGTAGCTATTTCTAGCTGATACATGAAATTCTCTGTACATCAATATTTAGATCTGCTAGCAGATATACCTCCACGCAATATGGAATTCTCTCTATTTCACATATAAAAATGATGAGGACGTTTTGAGATGAAATAAGGATTTTTGTTCATTTCACATAAAAAATCAGGGTGCAGATTTTCTGGCAAGACATATGATCTGTATATAGCTCAGATGTTGGTAATTTGATCTTGGTCCCTCTGCCTTTTCTCAAAGCAGCTTGAAAAGACAGAGGAACAAGAGATCAAATTGCCAACATCTGCTGGATCATTGGAAGAGCAAGAGTGTTCCAGAAAGAGATCTATTTCTGCTTTATTGACTATGCCAAAGCCTTTCACTGTGTGGATCACAGTTTATTCTGTGGAAAATTCTGAAAGAAATGGGAATACTAGACCACCTGACCTGTTTTTCAGAAACCTCTATGCAGTTCAGGAAGTAACAGTTAGAAGTGGACATGGAACAGAGTAGTTTCAAATAGACAAAAGAGTACTTCAAGGTTGTAAATTGTCACCCTGCTTATAAAACTTACATGCAGAGTACATCATGAGAAACACTGAGCAGGAAGAAGCACAAGCTGGATTCAAATTGCCAGAAATATCAATAACCTGAGATATGCTGATGATACCACCCTTATGGCAGAGACTGAAGAGGGACTAAAAAGCCACTTAATGAAAGTGAAATAGGAGAGTGAAATAGTTGTCTTAAGATCAACATTCAGAGAATTAAGATTATGGCTTCTGGTCCCATCACTTCATGGGAAATAGATGGGGAAACAGGGGAAAGAGTGTCAGATTTATTTTGGTGGGGCTCTAAAATCACGACAGATGGAGACTGCAGCCATGAAATTAAAAGACGCTTACTGCTTGGAGGGAGAGTTATGACCAACCTAGATAGCATATTAAAAAGCAGAGACATGACATTGCCAACAGAAGTCTGTCTAGTCAAGGCTATGGTTTTTCCAGTGGTCACGAATGGATGAGAGATTTGGACTGTGAAAAAAGCTGAGTGCTGAAGAATTGATGCTTTTGAACTGTGGTTTTAGAGAAGACTCTTGAGAGTCCCTTCGACTGCAAGGAGATCCAACCAGCCCATCCTAAAGTAGATCAGTCTTGGGTATTCATTGGAAGGACTAATGTTGAAGCTGAAACTCCAGAATGTTGCCACTTCATGTGAAGAGTTGACTCATTGGAAAAGACCCTGATGCTGGCAGACATTGATGCCAGGAGGAGAAAGGGCTGACAGAGGATGAGATGGCTGGACAGCATCACTGACTCAATCGACAAGAGTTTGTGTAAACTCCAGGAGCTGGTGATTCACAGGAACGCCTGGCATGTTTCACGGGGTCACAAAGAGTTGTACATGACTGAGTGACTGATCTGAACTGAACTGATAGTTGATTTGCAAAGGATACCTTTGAACTGGATGCCTTAGTAAAATTCAGATTTTCTTTTGCCTACAGCCATCATGGGAATGTATTTCAACATATCAATATGACCAGTTAAATATTTCGTAAAGCTGAAATTCCTGTGAATGAAGAACTATTGCTCTTAAAAGTAAATCATAAAGGAGATTTAAAAGAGCACACAGATTGCCATTCATCCATAACAGATTGGTAAAAGATGTTGTGTGTAAATACAATGGACATCTCAAAGAAGCAATGCAATTGAATTAAATACAACAAATTAAAAACAATAGAATATATAAAATGTACAAAAACATAGCATGGGTCAACCAGACAGAGTTGATTGTTGATGGTTCTGTTCCGCCTCTTTTATGGTAACTTTTCTTTTGGGGAAATTTTTTCTATCATTAGACGTGCACAAATGTAGCAAAATATAACGTACACTCACTTTAATTTTTATTGATGTTTTCTTAATAAATGTGTTATGAATTTAGATATAGCTTTCTGAGGTTTGCATTGCTTTTGTCATTAAGGTGTACACATTTTCAGTTCTACCTTTGACTTCCAAGATAATGTGAGATTCATTAAAAATATTGATGCTTAAGAAAGGTTATTATATCTTTAATACTGAAATTTTTTTGGAATATACTTGCTTTACATTATTTTGTTAGTTTCTCCCCTAAAGCAAAATTAGGGAATGCTGCAGTTCTTCAAGTCATAAGCAACGAAACAAGATAGTGATTAAAGAGCAACCACATATCTATCTCCATGTTTTGACTTCTTTCTAAATCTGTTCACCCCAGTGCATTAAATAGACTTCCCTGTGCTGTACATATAGATCAAAAGTATATATGTTTCCGTTGTAATCTCCCAGTTGCTACCACCACCAGGTATTTCATCCTTGAGAAGTGTATATTTCTTCTCCATTGCTGTGTCCCTATCTATGCTTCTCATAGAGAATCATCTATTCCAGTTTTATTAAGATCCCACATGTTTGTGTTAATATATGATATTTCGTTTCCTCTTTTGACTTAGCTTCATAGTATCTAAAACTGTCCCTGTCCTTCTACATGTATGCAACTAACCTGATTTCATTCCATCTTAAGACTCTGGTATGTATATACCAACTCATTTTATCCATTCCTCTTTAGATGGATATTTCTGTTGCTGCCATGGCCTGCTATTGCAAATATTGTTGCTATCAATATTGAAGTTGTGCATCTTTTGGAATTATGATTTTCCTCATGAAAATTATTGACAATTATTGGAATTTCTTGATCACATGGTAACTTTATTCTTATTTCTAAGGGAACCCTGTTCTATTCTCCATTTTAATCGATCAATGTGCATTCCTAGCAACAGAACAGGATTGTTCTGTTTACTCCACACCATCTCCACAAATGTCTACAGGATTTGTTTTGTGCAGAATTATATATGTATATATACATATATATATGAGTATTCAGAAAAATGTGAGTTGATACCCCCATTGAAGATTTTATTTCCATTTCTCTCACAGTTAATAATGCTGAGCATACTTTCCAATATTATTGGACATCTGTATGTCTTCTTAGAAGAAATGGCTATTTTATCATCTATTCATTTGTTCCAATTTTTTTTTGTTTGTTTTGCTATTATTGAGCACATTAGATGCTTCCATATTTTGGAGATTCTTCTGTTGTCATTATCTTCAGTTGAAAATGTTTTTCCCATAATGAGATTTCATTGTTATCTTGCTTATTGGTTGGTTGTGCAAAATATTTAAGTTTAATTAGGTCTCTTTATTTAATTTTTTTTCAAATTTCCCAAGGAGGTAGGTCAAAAAGAAAAGTTGTTGCTGCATTTCATGTCACAATGTATTCTACCTATTCTTTCCTCAAATATTATTTATTTACAGTTTCTGGCCTTATATGTAGGTCTTTAATCCGTCTTGAATTTGTATTTTCTATGCTGCTAAGGAGTGACTGAACTGAACGGAACTGAAAGCAGTGACTAAATGTGATCCACTGGAGGAGTGAATGGCTAACCACCCCATTATACTTGCTATGGGACTTCCATGAACTATATAAAAAGGCAGCAAGGTATGACTCCAAAAGATGAGTCTCCTAGGATGGTAGGTGCCAAATATACTGCTTGGGAGGAGCAGAGGGTAATAACTAATGTTTCCAGAAAGCAATAAGTGGTTGCCCCAAAGTGGAAATAAGCCTCATTGTTTATGTGTCTGAAGATGAAAGTAAATGAAATGCTGAAAAGGAGATGAAAGTAAATGAAATGCTGAAAAGGAAAGTACTGCTGGGCAACCTGGAATGTTAGATCCATGAACAATTTAAATTGAATGGGGTATAATAAAAGATGGCAACAGCCAGCACATTGGAAAGACCCTGATTCTGGGAAAGATCGAAGGCAACAGGAGAAGGGGAAAACAAGGATGAGATGATTGGATGGCATCATCTATACAATGGATATGAACTCGGGCAAACTCCAAGAGGTGGTGAAGGACAGGAAGGACTGGCATGCTTCAGTTCATGGCATCCCGAAAGTCAGACACCACTCGGCCACAGAATAACCAGGTGCTGTTCTAACTGTATTCTTTTACTTTTAGCTGTCCAGATTTTCCAGCTTAACTTGTCAAATATAGTTTCTTCTTTCCACTGCATATTGCTGCCTCCTTTATCATAGATTAGGTGATCATTTGGGCAAGAGATTATCTTAGGGTTTACTATCTGTTCCATTGGCTTTAATCCAAATATTGTGCCAATTGCATGCCATGTTTAAAACTATAGATTTTTATAGACTGAAGTGAGGAAACCTGAGTCCTGCAGCTCAGTTTTTCTATCTTCAGTTTGCCTGGTTAATCAGTCTTTGTGTTTCCATCAAGTTGTAAAGTTTTTCTTGTTATTGTTGTTCTATTTCTGTGGAAAAGGTCATTGGTAATTTAATCGTGATGACATTGCATCTGTAAACTCTTCTTTATAGTGTAGCCATTTTCACATATTGATTTTTATAGTCCAAAGAATATTATATCTCTCATTCCATTTGTGTCATCTCTGATTTGTCTAATCCATACCTTATTCTTTTCGGGTTACGAGTCTTTTCTCTGGTTAGGTGGGCTGATTTCCAAGGATTTTATTTTTCTTGTTACAATGGTGAATCAGATTTTTTCCTTAATTTTTGGTTTTGGTTTTCTCTGGTCATTTATAGTCATGCAGGAGATTTCTGCCTGCTTATTTCTTTTCCCAACAACTTCCATAAAATCATTGTCTATTAATTTTCTGTTGCAATCTTAGGAGTCGCTGAAACAGAAACTTCTGTCAGCAAACAGTGCCGGTTTTACCTATTGTTTTTCAGTTTGCTGGTAATTTTTTTTTTCCTTGACTGATTGATGTAGCTAGGAGTCCCAAGATTAGTTGAATAACAGTGATGAGAGTTTCAAATTTTGTCTTTTTCACAACCTTAGGCAACATACTTTCAAGTTCCACTCTAAGAAACATCATAGTGCTGGGTTTATTCATACATGGCCTTTATTAAGTTGAAGATGATACTTTCTGTCCCCACTTCCTGTACAGCTTTTATCATAAATGAGTCCTTAATTTTGTCAAAAGCTTTTTCTGTATCTGTATTTTAGATGTGTTCAAGACCTCTCCTTTGAAACTTTTATTATCTTTCATTGGTCTTTTCTCCTCTGGCCACCTGATGCAAAGTGTTGTCTCATTAGAGAATGCTCTGATACTGGGAAAATTTGAAGGTAAAAAGAGAAGTGGGTAGCAGATGATGAGAGGGTTAGATAGCATCACAAACCCTATGGACATGACTCTGAACAAATTCTGGGAGATAGGGAATGTAAGACTGATGGGACACAGTCCATGGGGTGACAAAAGGGTGGGCATGAATAACTGACTGAACAACAAGAGCAAAACATTCTTTCCTGTTATTGACAGTAGTAGTTATTAGTGACTACTTCATTTTCTATCTCACCATACCCTATCTATATCTCAGTTGCATTAATTTCACCACATACCATGCAAAGATTCAGCCACATTTGCTGTCATTATTGTCCCACAAATGGTCCGAAATTTATGTGATTTCTCAACTACACATGATCCAGTGGTCTCCGAACCATTCTCCAGCATCCATTTATGTTCCTCAGAAACTCTCTACCTTGCTATAGCCAGAGAAAATTGTCACTCACTAGCTAAGTCATGAGCTAGAAAGCAAGTTCTTGAGAATAAATACCCTTTCATGATTCTGTATTCTAACTTTGTCTCAGTCTTCACATTGTTCGTTTGTCCCATTTCTTCAATCACACTGAGGTTTCAGACTGTGTTCTGTTCTTCTCAGTCTCACTGTCTGTGCGGAGACGGTTCTTCTGTCTTATTTGATTTTCCTTTTATGAATAATGTCTGTGAGATCTTATTTTAAATTCCACTGAAACTTTTTTTTCACTTTACAGATCATTTTGAGATTTTAAAATTAGATTAACCTGATTGACGAGCTTTGATAGACTGTCCTCTCCAAAAGGAATACATTATGACAACCCACATCTATTTTATCTTGTGATTTACTCGCCTGTATTCAGGCATAAAGGATTGTATTTGAATACTACAATCTGAATCGGTGTGCAAATTAGTCACTGAGTCATGCCCAACTCTGCAACCTCATGGACTGCAGCCCATCAGGCTCATGCACTTTTCCAGGCAAAGATACTTGAGTGGATTGCATTTCCTTCTCCTGGAAAACATGAACAGTGTAACTAATAAGAAATCAAAATTTTAACTGATAAAATTTAATAAATTCTGAACTTGAAGAGTTAATTCCCTCAAAAGAAAAAAAAAAAGTATCTTGATTGCAAGCTAAAATCACCAACTTTAGTTGTCTGTCCCAAAATCAGGTAAAGAAAAAATCATCAGCTTCTCTGAAAAGCATATTTTTCAATTATTAATATGACTAAGGAATATTTAAAAAAAGCAAAAAGAAACCTCAGAGACCTATATCATAGATAGTAAATAGAGGCAAATAATGGCATTTCTCTTCAAGACAAATTGAGGCTAGAATATGAATCTTTCTCACTTTCTTTTTCTTGGTGAATGTTATTTGGCATTCCTAGTGGTAAATTTTCTTCTGCTACTGCTACTGCTAAGTCACTTCAGTCGTGTCCGACTCTGTGTGACCCCATAGACGGAAGCCCACGAGGCTCCCCTGTCCCTGGGATTCTCCAGGCAAGAACACTGGAGTGGGTTGCCATTTCCAAGTTCCCTTAAATCCAGGTCCATAGTTGTTTTTCAAGTGAATTATTGGTGAGGATTTTCAGGAGAACGGAATGAGGGAAGCAAGATACAGCAGAGTGAAACTAAATCCAATCTCAGTTGGAGGCAAAATTGCATTGGGTGTAGAATTTCTACATCAAATGTATCAGTTCAGTTCAGGTCAGTTCAGTCTCTCAGTTGTGTCTGGCTCTTTGCGACCCCATGAATTACAGCACGCCAGGCCTCCCGGTCCATCACCAACTCATCTGTAAATATGTATATTTTACATCGAACATACTAGTGCAGGTTTGCATCTTCATATTTGGAATTCTCGATTTATCAAATATGAAAAACCTGAATGAATATTTTCTAACAACACGTGAAACTTTGCATATTTGGACAAAGAATGGCTGGTGAATTTTTATCTGAAATACGAACTGTGAATTTCACATATAGCATTATAGGTTCAGTGTGGAGACCTGAAATAGAGTTGTGTGTGTGTGTGTGTGTTTTTTTCTTAAATAGGAGAACATGTGAATACATTCTCAAACATGTAGTATGGAATGAACACTATTTCACATTTGAAAAGTTGAACACAACATTTAATTATATAAGTTTGGAATTTTCTGTGCATGATATATGAACAACTGAGCTGCAATTTTAACACGGAATATTGAAGTCTCTACATTTCAAATATGAATAACTGGGTATCAGATATTCTCCCTGAAATATGGAATACTGTATATTTCACATATGAAATTGTGAACATATCTTATCTTACATGTAATATGAAGACTTTTCAACGTGACACATGAAAAGCTGCACTCTGATTTTCCTACATGAAATATGGAAAACTCTATGTTTAGCGTAGAAAACCAGGACACAAATTACTTTTCAGTTCAGTTTGGTTCAGTGGCTCAGCCGTGTCCGACTCTTTGCGACCCCATGAACCACAGCACACCAGGCCTCCGTGGCCATCACCAACTCCCGGAGTTTACTCAAACTCATGTCCATCGAGTCGGTGATGCCATCCAGCCATCTCATTCTCTGTCGTCCCCGTCTCCTCCTACCCCCATTCCCTCCTAGCATCAGACTCTTTTCCAGTGAGTCAACGCGTCGCATGAGGTGGCCAAAATATAACATAGATAGACTTCTCTATGTTTTGCATGAGAAAATCTGGGGACACATTCTCTACTGAAACATGACATTTTCTACATTCAAAATATAAAATTCTGGGCATAGTGTTTTTGTTGAACAAAAAATATAACATCCTTGTGTATAACTAACATGTGAGAATCTGGACACACCTTATCCTACATGAAAAATGGAATACACTTTCACATTTAAAACGTGGGTGGGATTTTCTTTTCCTCCGTGACCTATAACATTCTCTGTATTTCACATATGATAATTTAGGGAAAACAAAAGATAGGTGAAATTTGGAAATGTTTATATTTCCCAGGCAAAACTCTAAAATCTGTCATCCCAAATGGAACTCTGTGTATCTTACAGATAGCATGACATTTTTTCTATATTTTTACATACAAAATTTTATGTTGATATTCATATAAGAAAACCAACTATCTGGTTCTCCTGTATGATGAACATTGTGTAAAAATGTTCCGTCATGAAATGTAGAATTTTTTGCATTCCACATAAAAAAATCTTGGTGCTGATTTTCCAACGTGAAAGGTAGAATCCTTATATTTCACACTTGGAAACCTGGGAGTGACTAGCGGTCTCTGGATAATGGAATTTTCTATGTTCATGTGTGTTAATCTAAGTTCAATAATTCCTATATGAAATATGATATTCTCTCTGTACACATATGAAAATCCTAGTGCAGACTGTTATGAAATATGGTTTTCTCTGCATATGACATATGGCAATGTAATCACAGATTTTCTTAAGTGAAATTGGGAATCATCTACATTTCATATTGAAAATGGAGTCTCATAATTTCCATAATGAAGTATGGAATTCTCTGTGTTTCACATATGAACATCCGCTCGAGGATATTCGGACATGTGATGTGTACTTTTCTATATTTCATATGCCAAATCTGGGCAATAATTTTCTAACGAGAAATA
The DNA here is from genome assembly GCF_049115385.1 of Moschus berezovskii. Lineage (NCBI taxonomy): Eukaryota > Metazoa > Chordata > Mammalia > Artiodactyla > Moschidae > Moschus > Moschus berezovskii. The sequence goes on from NC_142489.1 coordinate 24,563,067, forward strand.
TGGATTTTTCATTATTACACATGTGAAAATCTGACTATCTGGAATACACTAAATTTCTTTTTTATTTATTTTAATTTTATTTATTTATTTATTTTACCTTATATTATTGTATTGGTTTTGCCATACTTTGACTTGAATCTGCCCCTGGTATGCATGTGTTCCCCATCTTGAACCCTCCTCCCACATCCCTCCCCATCTTATTTCTCTGGTTCATCTCAGTGCATCAGCCCCGAGCATCCTGTTTCATGCATCGAACCTGGACTGGCGATTCGTTTCACATATGATAATATACATGTTTCAATGACATTCTCCCAAATCATCCCACCCTCGCCCTCTCCCACAGAGTCCAAAAGACTGTTCTATACATCTGTGTCTCTTTTGCTGTCTCCTATACAGGGTTATCATTATAATTTTTCTGAATGCCATATATATGCATTAGTATACTGTAATGATGTTTTTCATTCTGGCTTACTTCACTCTTTATAATAGGCTCCAGTTTCATCCACCTCATTAGAACTCATCCAAATGCATTCTTTTTAATGTCTGAGTAATACTTCATAGTGCATATGTACCACAGCTTTCTTATCCATTTATCTGCAGATGGACATCCAGGTTGCCTCCATGTCCTGACTTTTATACACAGTGCTGCGAGCAACACTGGAGTACATGTGTATCTTTCAATTCTAGTTTTCTCAATGTGAATGCCCAGGAGTGCAATTGCTGGGTCTTATGGAAGTTCTATTTCCAGTTTTTTAAGGAATCTCCACACTGTTCTCCATAGTGGTTGCACTAGTTTGCATTCCCACCAACAGTGTAAGAGGGTTCATTTTCTCCACACCCTCTGCAGCATTTTTTGCTTGTATACCCTTGGATTGCAGCCATTCTGACTGGCGTGAAATAGTACCTCATTGTGGTTTGATTTGCATTTCTCTGATTATGAGTGATGTTCAGCATTTTTTCATATGTTTGCTAGCCATCTGTATGTCTTCTTTGGAGAAATGTCTCTTTAGTTCTTTGGCTCATGTTTTGATTAGGCCATTTATTTTTCTGGAATTGAGCTCAGGAGTTGTTTGCATATGTTTCAGATTAATTGTCAGTTGCTTCATTTGCTATTATTTTCTCCCATTCTGAAGGCTGTCTTTTCACCTTGCTTATAGTTTCCTTTGCTGTGCAGAAGCTATTAATTTTCATTAGGTCCTATTTGTTTATTTTTGCTTTTCTTTCCAATATTCTGGGAGGTGGGTCATGGAGGATCCTGATGTGATTTATGTCGTAGGGTGTTTTGCCTATGTTCTCCTCTAGGAGATTTATAGTTTCTGTTCTTACATTTAGATCTTTAATCCATTTTGTGTTTATTTTTGTGTATGGTGTTAGGGAGTGGTCTAGTTTCATTCTTTTACAAGTGATTGACCAGTTTTCTCAGTACCACTTGTTAAGTAGATTGTCTTTTCTCCATTGAATATTCTTGCCATCTTTGTCAAAGATAAGGTGTCCCTAGGTGCATAGATTTATCTCTGGGCTTTCTATTTTCTTCTATTGATCTATATTTCTGTCTTTAAGCCAGTACCATACTGTATTGATGACTGTGGCTTTGTAGTAGAGCCTGAAGTCCGGCAGGTTGATTACCCCAGTTCCATTCTTCTTTCTCAAGATTGCTTTGGCTATTCAACGTTTTTTTGTATTTCCATTCAAATAGTGAAATTATTTGTTCTAGTTCTGTGAAAAATACTGTTGGTAGCTTTATAGGGATTACATTGAACCTATAAATTACTTTGGGTAATATATTCATTGTCACAAAATTTATTCTTCCAATCCATGAACAGGGTACATGTCTCCATCTATTAGTGTCCTCTCTGATTTCTATCACCAGTGTTTTTTAGTTTTCTATATATAGGGTTTTTTGTTTCTTTAGGTAGATATATTCCTAAGTATTTTATTTTTTCTGTTGCAGTGGTGAATGGAATTATTTCCTTATTTTCTCTATTTTCTCATTATTAGTGTATAGGAATGCAAGAGATTTCTGTGTGTTGATTTTATATCCTGCAACTTTACTGTATTCTTTGATTAGCTCTAGTAGTTTTCTGGTAGATTCTTAAGGGTTTTCTGTGTAGAGGATGAGGTCATCTTCAAACACTGAGAGTTTTACGTTTATTCAAATTTGGATTCGTTTTATGTGTTTTTCTACCCTGATTGCTGTGGCCAAAATTTCCAGAGCTATGTTGAATAGTAGTAGTGAGAGTGGGCGCCCTTGTCTTTTTCCTGACTTCAGGGGAAACGCTTTCAATTTTTCACCATTGTGGATAATGTTTGCGGTGGATTTGTCATATATAGCTTCTATTATGTTGAGGAATGTTCCTTCTATTCCTGCCTTCTGGAGGGATTTGATCATAAATGAATGCTGGATTTTGTCAAAGGCTTTCTCTGCATCTATTGAGATAATTATATGGTTTTTATTTTTCATTTTGTTAATGTGGTGTATTACATTGTTTGACTTGCGGATATTGAAGAATCCTTGCATTTCAAATATGCAAAGTTTCATGTGTTGTCATGAAACATTCATTCAGATTTTCATATATGATGTATCAAGAATTCTATATATGAAGATGAAAATCTGCACTAGGAATTTCATATGTAAAATATACACAATTATACATTTGATGTAGAAAATTCTGCACCCAGTGCAATTTCGCCTCCACTTGAGATTAGATTTAGTTTCACTCTGCTGTATCTTGCTTACCTCATTTCGTTTCTCCTGAAAGTCCTCACCAATAATTCACTTGAAAAACAGGTATGGACCATGATTTAAGGGACCTTGATGAAAAATTACCACTGGGAATGCCAAATAACATTCACCAAGTAAAAGAAAGTGAGAAAGATTCATATTCTAGCCTCAATTTCTCTTGAAGAGAAATACCATTATTTGCTATTTCTTTTTACTTTTCTTTATATATTCTTAGCCGTATTAAAAATGGGAAAATATGCTTTTCAGAGAAGCTAATGATTTTTATTTAACCTGATTGTGGGATAGACAACAAAATTTGGTGATTTTAACTTGAAATCAAGATACTCTTTTCCTTTCAGGTGAATTCTTTCTGCAAATTCAGAATTTATAAGATGAAAAATTATATTTAATAGTTCCAGTATTCTTGTTGCCCTGGAGAAGGAAATGGCAATCCACTCCAATATCTTTGCCTGGAAACGTCCATGGGCAGACGAGTTTGTTGGGATGCAGTCCATGAGTTTGCAGAGTTGGGCATGATTCAGTGACTAAGATGCACCTCAATTCAAGTTGTATTATTAAAATACAATCCTTTACGCCTGAATAGAGGCGAGTAGAATCACAGCAAAAATAGATGCGAGTTGTCATAATTTATTCCTTTTGGAGAGGACAGTCTATCAAAGCTCATCAAAAAGGTCAATCTAAAGTTAAAATCACAAAATGATTTGTAAAGTGAAAAAGAACTTACTGAGGAATTTAAAATAAGATCTCACAGACATTAATTAAAAAGAAAAATCAAGGAAAAGAGAAGAACAGTGATAGCACAGACACTGAGACTGAGAAAAACAGAACACAGACTGAAACTTCAGTGTGACTGAAGAAATGGGACAAACGAACAATGGGAAGACTGAGACAAAGTTAGAATACAGAATCCTGAAAGGACATTTATTCTCAAGAACTTGCTTTCTAGCGCGTGGCTTCGCTAGTTAGTGACAATTTTATCTGGCTATAGCAAGATAGAGAGGTTCTGAGGAACATAAATGGATGCTGGAGAATGGTTCGGAGACCACTGGATCATGTGTAGTTGAGAAATCACAAAACTTTCGGATCATTTGTGGGACAATAATGACAGCAAATGTGGCTGAATCTTTGCATGGTACGTGGTGAAATTAGTGCAACTGAGATATAGATAGGGTATTGTGGGAGAGAAAATGAAGTAGTCACTAATAACTACTACTGTCAATAACAGGAAAGAATGTTTTGCTCTTGTTGTTCAGTCAGTTATTCATGCCCATCACTTTGTTACCCCACGGACTGTGTCCCATCAGTCTTATATTCCCTTCTCCCAGAATTTGTTCAGCCTCATGTCCACAGAGTTCTTAATGTTATTTAACCCTCTCATCATCTGCTACCCACTTCTCTTTTTACTTCAAATTTTCCCAGTATCAGAGCATTCTCTAATGAGACAACACTTTGCATCAGGTGGCCAGAAGAGAAAAGAACACTGAAAGATAACAAAACTTTCCAAAGAGAACTCTTGAAGACATCTAAAATATAGATGCAGAAAGCACCTTTGACCCAATTAAACACTTATTTATGTAAAAGGCAGAACAGGACGTGGGAACAGAGATGATCATCTTCAAATTAATAAAGTCCATGTATGGATAAACCCAACACTAAAGTGCTTCTCCTAGGTGAAACCTGAAAGCATGTTGCCTAAGGTCATGAAAAAGACAAAGTTTGCCACCCTCACGACTGTTATTCAAAATAATCTTGGGACTCCTAGCTACAAAAATCAGTGAAGAAGAAGAAGAGAAAAAAATTACCAGCAAACTGAAAAAGAAGAGGTAAAACTGTCACTTTTTTTGACATTAGTTATTGTGTCAGAGAATCCTAAGATGGCAAAAGAAAATTAATAACAATGATTTTAGGGAAGTTGTTGGATAAAAAATAAACAGGAAGAAATTTCCTTCATTCCTATAATAACAAAAGAAAACCAAAAACAAAAACTTAAGGAAATAATCTGATTCACCATTGTAACAGGAAAAATAAAATACTTGGGAATAACCCTGCCTAAATACTATCAAGGTTGGTCATAGCTTTCCTTCCAAGGAGCAAGCGTCTTTTAATTTCATGGCTGCAATCAGCATCTGCAGTGATTTTGGAGCCCAAAAAAACAAAGTCTGACACTGTTTCCACTGGTTTTCCATCTATTTCCCATGAAGTGATGGGACCAGATGCCATGATCTTTGTTTTCGGAATGTTGAGCTTCAAGCCAACCTTTTCACTCTCCTCTTTCACTTTCATCAAGAGGCTTTTGAGTTCCTCTTCACTTTCTGCCATAAGGGTAGTGTCATCTGCATATCTGAGGTTATTGATATTTCTCCCAGTAATCTTGATTCCAGCTTGTGCTTCTTCCAGCCCAGCGTTCCTCATGATAAATTGCAATACTTTGGCCACCTCATGTGACGAGTTGACTCACTGGAAAAGACTCTGATGCTGGGAAAGGTTGAGGGCGGGAGGAGAAGGGGACGACGGAGAATGAGATGGCTGGATGGCATCACCGACACTGTGGACATGAGTTTGAGTGTACTCCGGGACTTGGTGATGGACAGGGAGGCCTGGCGTGCTGTGATTCATGGGGTCGCGGAGAGTCGGACACGACTGAGCGACTGAAATGAACTGAACTGAACTGAACTGAAATAGAAAACGGAGTATTGTGCTGGAAAGAATAAGGTATGGATGATCCAAATAAAAGATATCACATCCTTTGGAGAGGGTTCAGAGAAATGGTAGACCTCTTACACTGTTGGTGGTAATGCAAACTAGTAGAGTCACTATGGAGAACAGGGTGGAGAATCCTTTAAAAAACTGGAAAAATAGTGCTGCGATATGACAGAGCAATCCCATTGCTGGGGATACACTGAGGAAACTAGAATTGAGAAAGAGATGTGCACCCCAATGTTCATTGCAGCACTGCTTACAACTGCCAGGACTTGGAAGCAACCGAGATAGCCATTGGTAGATGAGTGGATAAGAAAGCTTTGGTACATATACACAATGGAATATTACTCAGCTATTAAAAAGAATGCATTTGAATCAGTTCTAATGCGGTGGATGAAACTGAAGCCTATTACATAGAGTAAACTAAGTCAGAGAGAAAAACACCAATACAGAATATTAACACATATAGAATATAGAAAAATGGTAACAATGGCCCTGTATTTGAGACTGCACAAGATTCAGTTCAGTTCCCTACAGTTCAGTCGCTCAGTTGTGTCCAACTCTCCGCGACCACATGAATCACAGCACGCCAGTCCTCCCTGTCCATCACCAACTCCCGGAGTTCACTCAAACTCATGTCCACAGAGTCGGTGATGCCATCCATCCATCTCATTCTCTGTCGTCCCCTTCTCCTCCCGCCCCCAACCTTTCCTAGCATTAGAGTCTTTTCCAGTGAGTCAACTCGTCGCATGAGGTGGCCAAAGTATTACAGTTTCAGCTTTAGCATCACACAGATGTAAAAAACAGGCTTTTGGGCTCGGTGGGAGCAGGCGAGGGTGGGATGATTTGAGAGAATAGCATTGAAATGTGTATGTACCATACATGAAATAGATCACCAGTCCAGGTTTGATGCATAAGACAGGGTGATCAGGTCTGGTGTACTGGAATGACCCTGACGGATGGGATGGAGAGGGAAGTTGGAGGGGGTTCAGGATGGGGAACACATGTACACCCATGGTTGATTCATGTAAATGTATGGGTAAAACACTACCATATTTTAAGGTAATCAGCCTGCAAATAAAATAGATAATTTAATTTTTTTAAAAAGGTGACAGAAATGGAATGAGAGCTATACTATTCTTTGGATTGTAAAAATCAATATGTGAAAATGACTACACTACAAAAGAAGTTTAAAAATTCAGTGTCATCCCTAATAAATTACCAATGACATTTTTCACAGAAGAGAACCAAAACAAAAAACAAAAAATCTTTACAACTTGATAGAAACACAAAGATTTTGAATAACCATGCAAACTTGAGAAAGAAAAACTGAGTTTCAGGACTCCTCACTTCAGTCTATACAAAAACCATATAGTTATGAACATGGCGTGCAATTAGCACAATATTGGGATTAAAACCAATGGAACATATAGAAAACCCTAAACTAATCTCTTGTCCAAATGATCACCTAATCTTTGACAAAGAAGGCAACAATATGCAATGGAAAGAAAATAATATATTTGACAAGGTAAGCTGGAAAATCAGGACAGCTAAAAGTATTAGAATACAGTTAGAAAACGACCTGGTTATTCTTCTGTGGCCGAGTCGTGTCTGACTTTTTGGGATGCCATGAACTGCAGCATGACAGTCCTTCCTGTCCCTCACCACCTCTTGGAGTTTTCCCGAGTTCATACCCATTGCATAGGTGATGCCATCCAATCATCTCATCCCTGTTTCCCCCTTCTCCTGCTGCTTTCAATCTTTTCCAGAATCAGGGTATTTTCCAATGAGTTAGCTGTTGCCATCTCCTTTTATATGTCATTCAATTTAAATTGTTCATGGATCTAACATTCTAGGTTACCTTGCAATACTGTTCTTTACAGCCTTCTGTTTTAATTTCATCGCTAGACATATAAAATGAGGTTTATTTCCACTTTATGGCAACCACTTACTGCTTTCTCTAAAAGTTAGTTACTAACCTCCGCTCCTCCCAACTAGCATATTAGGCACGTATCCAAAAAAGACGTCCTTTTCATTATAGGGGACTGGAATGCAAAAGTAGGAAGTAAGCAACACTTTGAGTAACAGCAAATTTGGCCTTGGAGCACGAAATGAAGCAGGGCAAAGTCTAATAGAGTATTGCTAAGAGAACGCACTGGTCATCACAAACACCCTCTTCCAACAACACAAGAGAAGACTATACACATGGGCATCACCAGATGTTCAACACCGAAATCAGATTGATTATATTCTTTGCAGCCAAAGATAGAGAAGCTCTATACAGTTAGCAAAAACAAGACCAGGAGCTGACTGTAACTCAGATTATGAACTCCTTTAAGTCTGAACTGACAAATTCAGACTTAAATTGAAGAAAGTAGGGCACACCACTAGACTATTCACATATGACCTAAATCAAATCCCTTATAATTATACAGGCAAAGTGAGAAATAGATTTAAGGGACTAGATCTGATAGATAGAGAGCCTGAGGAACTATGGACGGAGGTTCGTGACATTGTAAAGGACACAGGGACCAAGACCATCCCCATGTAAAAGAAATGTAAAATAACAAACTGGCTGTCAGAGGAGGGCTTACAAATAGCTGTGAAAAGAAGAGAAGCGAAAAGCAAAGGAGAAAAGGAAAGATATAAGCATCTGAATGCAGAGTTCCAAAGAATAGCAAGGAGAGATATGAAAGCCTTCCTCGGTGATCAATGAAAAGATAGAGGAAGAGGAAAACAACAGAATAGGAAAAGCAAGAGACCTTTTCAAGAAAATTAGAGATATCAAGGGAACGTTTCATGCAAAAATGGGCTTGATAAAGGACAGAAATGGTATGGACCTAACAGAAGCAGAAGATATAAAGAGGAGGTGTCAAGAATACACAGAAGAACTGTACAAAAAATATCTTCACAATGAAGATAAACATGATGGCGTGATCACTCACCTGGAGCCAGACATCTTAGAATGTGAAGTCAAGCGGACCTTAGAGAGCATCACTACCAACAAAGCTAGTGGAGGTGATGGAATTCCAATTGAGTTATTTCAAATCCTGAAAGATGATGCTGTGAAAGTGCTGCACTCAATATGCCAGCAAATTTAGAAAATTCAGCTGTGGCCACAGGACTGGAAAAGTTCAGTTTTCATTCCAATCTCAAAGAAAGGGAATGCCAAAGAATGCTCAAACCACTGCACAATTGCACTCATCTTACACGCTACTAAAGTCATTCTCAAAATTCTCCAAGTCAGGCTTCAGCAATATATGAACTGTGAACTTCCAGATGTTCAAGCAGGTTTTAGAAAAGGCAGAGAAACCAGAGATCAAATTACCAACATCCGCTGGATCATGGAGAATGCAGGAGAGTTTCAGAAAAACATCTATTTCTGCTTCATTGACTATGCCAAAGCCTTTGACTATGTGGATCACAGTAAACTGTGTAACATTCTTAAAGAGATGGTTATATGAGACCACCTGATCTGCTTCTTGAGAAAACTTTATGCAGGTCAGGGAGCAACAGTTAGAACTGGACATGGAAAAACAGACTGGTTTCAAATAGGAAAAAGGAGTACATCAAGGTTGTATATTGTCACCCTGCTTATTTAACTTGTATGCAGAGTACATCATGAGGAACGCTGTGCTGGAATCAAGGTTGCCAGGCAAAATATCAATAACCTCAGATATGCAGATGACAACACCCTTATGCCAGAAAGTGAAGAGGAAATCAAAAGCCTCTTGATGAAAGTGAAAGGAGAGTGAAATATTTGGCTTGAAGCTCAACATTAAGAAAACAAAGATCATGGCATCTGGTCCCATCACTTCATGGGAAATAGATGGGGAGACAGTGGAAACAGTGTCAGACTTTATTTTTTTGGGCTCCAAAATCACTGCAGATGCTGATTGGAGCCAGGAAATTAAAAGACTCTTACTCTTTGGAAGGAAAGTTATGACCAAGCTCGATAGCATATTAAAAAGCAGAGACATTAGTTTGCTAACCATGGTCAGTCTAGTCAAGGCTATGGTTTATCCCGTGGTCATGTATGGATGTGAGAGTTGAACTCTGAAGAAAGCTGATCGCCGAAGAATTGATGATGCTTTTGAACGGTGGTGCTGGAGAAGACTCTTGAGAGTCCCTTGGACTGCAAGGAGATCCAACCAGTCCATTCTAAAGGAGATCAATCCTGGGTGTTCATTGGAAGGACTGATGCTAAAGCTGAAACTCCCATACTTTGGCCACCTCATGCAACGAGCTGACTCACTGGAAAAGAGTCTGATGCTAGGAGGGATTGGGGGTGGGAGGAGACAGGGACGACAGAGAATGAGATGGCTGGATGGCATCACCGACTCGATGGACATGAGTTTGAGTGAAATCTTGGAGTTGGTGATGGACAGGGAAGCCTGGCGTGCTGTGATTCATGGGGTCGCGGAGAGTCGGACACGACTGAGCGACTGAAATGAACTGAACTGAACTGAACTGAAATAGAAAACGGAGTATTGTGCTGGAAAGAATAAGGTATGGATGATCCAAATAAAAGATATCACATCCTTTGGAGAGGGTTCAGAGAAATGGTAGACCTCTTACACTGTTGGTGGTAATGCAAACTAGTAGAGTCACTATGGAGAACAGGGTGGAGAATCCTTTAAAAAACTGGAAAAATAGTGCTGCGATATGACAGAGCAATCCCATTGCTGGGGATACACTGAGGAAACTAGAATTGAGAAAGAGATGTGCACCCCAATGTTCATTGCAGCACTGCTTACAACTGCCAGGACTTGGAAGCAACCGAGATAGCCATTGGTAGATGAGTGGATAAGAAAGCTTTGGTACATATACACAATGGAATATTACTCAGCTATTAAAAAGAATGCATTTGAATCAGTTCTAATGCGGTGGATGAAACTGAAGCCTATTACATAGAGTAAACTAAGTCAGAGAGAAAAACACCAATACAGAATATTAACACATATAGAATATAGAAAAATGGTAACAATGGCCCTGTATTTGAGACTGCACAAGATTCAGTTCAGTTCCCTACAGTTCAGTCGCTCAGTTGTGTCCAACTCTCCGCGACCACATGAATCACAGCACGCCAGTCCTCCCTGTCCATCACCAACTCCCGGAGTTCACTCAAACTCATGTCCACAGAGTCGGTGATGCCATCCATCCATCTCATTCTCTGTCGTCCCCTTCTCCTCCCGCCCCCAACCTTTCCTAGCATTAGAGTCTTTTCCAGTGAGTCAACTCGTCGCATGAGGTGGCCAAAGTATTACAGTTTCAGCTTTAGCATCACACAGATGTAAAAAACAGGCTTTTGGGCTCGGTGGGAGCAGGCGAGGGTGGGATGATTTGAGAGAATAGCATTGAAATGTGTATGTACCATACATGAAATAGATCACCAGTCCAGGTTTGATGCATAAGACAGGGTGATCAGGTCTGGTGTACTGGAATGACCCTGACGGATGGGATGGAGAGGGAAGTTGGAGGGGGTTCAGGATGGGGAACACATGTACACCCATGGTTGATTCATGTAAATGTATGGGTAAAACACTACCATATTTTAAGGTAATCAGCCTGCAAATAAAATAGATAATTTAATTTTTTTAAAAAGGTGACAGAAATGGAATGAGAGCTATACTATTCTTTGGATTGTAAAAATCAATATGTGAAAATGACTACACTACAAAAGAAGTTTAAAAATTCAGTGTCATCCCTAATAAATTACCAATGACATTTTTCACAGAAGAGAACCAAAACAAAAAACAAAAAATCTTTACAACTTGATAGAAACACAAAGATTTTGAATAACCATGCAAACTTGAGAAAGAAAAACTGAGTTTCAGGACTCCTCACTTCAGTCTATACAAAAACCATATAGTTATGAACATGGCGTGCAATTAGCACAATATTGGGATTAAAACCAATGGAACATATAGAAAACCCTAAACTAATCTCTTGTCCAAATGATCACCTAATCTTTGACAAAGAAGGCAACAATATGCAATGGAAAGAAAATAATATATTTGACAAGGTAAGCTGGAAAATCAGGACAGCTAAAAGTATTAGAATACAGTTAGAAAACGACCTGGTTATTCTTCTGTGGCCGAGTCGTGTCTGACTTTTTGGGATGCCATGAACTGCAGCATGACAGTCCTTCCTGTCCCTCACCACCTCTTGGAGTTTTCCCGAGTTCATACCCATTGCATAGGTGATGCCATCCAATCATCTCATCCCTGTTTCCCCCTTCTCCTGCTGCTTTCAATCTTTTCCAGAATCAGGGTATTTTCCAATGAGTTAGCTGTTGCCATCTCCTTTTATATGTCATTCAATTTAAATTGTTCATGGATCTAACATTCTAGGTTACCTTGCAATACTGTTCTTTACAGCCTTCTGTTTTAATTTCATCGCTAGACATATAAAATGAGGTTTATTTCCACTTTATGGCAACCACTTACTGCTTTCTCTAAAAGTTAGTTACTAACCTCCGCTCCTCCCAACTAGCATATTAGGCACGTATCCAAAAAAGACGTCCTTTTCATTATAGGGGACTGGAATGCAAAAGTAGGAAGTAAGCAACACTTTGAGTAACAGCAAATTTGGCCTTGGAGCACGAAATGAAGCAGGGCAAAGTCTAATAGAGTATTGCTAAGAGAACGCACTGGTCATCACAAACACCCTCTTCCAACAACACAAGAGAAGACTATACACATGGGCATCACCAGATGTTCAACACCGAAATCAGATTGATTATATTCTTTGCAGCCAAAGATAGAGAAGCTCTATACAGTTAGCAAAAACAAGACCAGGAGCTGACTGTAACTCAGATTATGAACTCCTTTAAGTCTGAACTGACAAATTCAGACTTAAATTGAAGAAAGTAGGGCACACCACTAGACTATTCACATATGACCTAAATCAAATCCCTTATAATTATACAGGCAAAGTGAGAAATAGATTTAAGGGACTAGATCTGATAGATAGAGAGCCTGAGGAACTATGGACGGAGGTTCGTGACATTGTAAAGGACACAGGGACCAAGACCATCCCCATGTAAAAGAAATGTAAAATAACAAACTGGCTGTCAGAGGAGGGCTTACAAATAGCTGTGAAAAGAAGAGAAGCGAAAAGCAAAGGAGAAAAGGAAAGATATAAGCATCTGAATGCAGAGTTCCAAAGAATAGCAAGGAGAGATATGAAAGCCTTCCTCGGTGATCAATGAAAAGATAGAGGAAGAGGAAAACAACAGAATAGGAAAAGCAAGAGACCTTTTCAAGAAAATTAGAGATATCAAGGGAACGTTTCATGCAAAAATGGGCTTGATAAAGGACAGAAATGGTATGGACCTAACAGAAGCAGAAGATATAAAGAGGAGGTGTCAAGAATACACAGAAGAACTGTACAAAAAATATCTTCACAATGAAGATAAACATGATGGCGTGATCACTCACCTGGAGCCAGACATCTTAGAATGTGAAGTCAAGCGGACCTTAGAGAGCATCACTACCAACAAAGCTAGTGGAGGTGATGGAATTCCAATTGAGTTATTTCAAATCCTGAAAGATGATGCTGTGAAAGTGCTGCACTCAATATGCCAGCAAATTTAGAAAATTCAGCTGTGGCCACAGGACTGGAAAAGTTCAGTTTTCATTCCAATCTCAAAGAAAGGGAATGCCAAAGAATGCTCAAACCACTGCACAATTGCACTCATCTTACACGCTACTAAAGTCATTCTCAAAATTCTCCAAGTCAGGCTTCAGCAATATATGAACTGTGAACTTCCAGATGTTCAAGCAGGTTTTAGAAAAGGCAGAGAAACCAGAGATCAAATTACCAACATCCGCTGGATCATGGAGAATGCAGGAGAGTTTCAGAAAAACATCTATTTCTGCTTCATTGACTATGCCAAAGCCTTTGACTATGTGGATCACAGTAAACTGTGTAACATTCTTAAAGAGATGGTTATATGAGACCACCTGATCTGCTTCTTGAGAAAACTTTATGCAGGTCAGGGAGCAACAGTTAGAACTGGACATGGAAAAACAGACTGGTTTCAAATAGGAAAAAGGAGTACATCAAGGTTGTATATTGTCACCCTGCTTATTTAACTTGTATGCAGAGTACATCATGAGGAACGCTGTGCTGGAATCAAGGTTGCCAGGCAAAATATCAATAACCTCAGATATGCAGATGACAACACCCTTATGCCAGAAAGTGAAGAGGAAATCAAAAGCCTCTTGATGAAAGTGAAAGGAGAGTGAAATATTTGGCTTGAAGCTCAACATTAAGAAAACAAAGATCATGGCATCTGGTCCCATCACTTCATGGGAAATAGATGGGGAGACAGTGGAAACAGTGTCAGACTTTATTTTTTTGGGCTCCAAAATCACTGCAGATGCTGATTGGAGCCAGGAAATTAAAAGACTCTTACTCTTTGGAAGGAAAGTTATGACCAAGCTCGATAGCATATTAAAAAGCAGAGACATTAGTTTGCTAACCATGGTCAGTCTAGTCAAGGCTATGGTTTATCCCGTGGTCATGTATGGATGTGAGAGTTGAACTCTGAAGAAAGCTGATCGCCGAAGAATTGATGATGCTTTTGAACGGTGGTGCTGGAGAAGACTCTTGAGAGTCCCTTGGACTGCAAGGAGATCCAACCAGTCCATTCTAAAGGAGATCAATCCTGGGTGTTCATTGGAAGGACTGATGCTAAAGCTGAAACTCCCATACTTTGGCCACCTCATGCAACGAGCTGACTCACTGGAAAAGAGTCTGATGCTAGGAGGGATTGGGGGTGGGAGGAGACAGGGACGACAGAGAATGAGATGGCTGGATGGCATCACCGACTCGATGGACATGAGTTTGAGTGAAATCTTGGAGTTGGTGATGGACAGGGAAGCCTGGCGTGCTGTGATTCATGGGGTCGCGGAGAGTCGGACACGACTGAGCGACTGAAATGAACTGAACTGAACTGAACTGAAATAGAAAACGGAGTATTGTGCTGGAAAGAATAAGGTATGGATGATCCAAATAAAAGATATCACATCCTTTGGAGAGGGTTCAGAGAAATGGTAGACCTCTTACACTGTTGGTGGTAATGCAAACTAGTAGAGTCACTATGGAGAACAGGGTGGAGAATCCTTTAAAAAACTGGAAAAATAGTGCTGCGATATGACAGAGCAATCCCATTGCTGGGGATACACTGAGGAAACTAGAATTGAGAAAGAGATGTGCACCCCAATGTTCATTGCAGCACTGCTTACAACTGCCAGGACTTGGAAGCAACCGAGATAGCCATTGGTAGATGAGTGGATAAGAAAGCTTTGGTACATATACACAATGGAATATTACTCAGCTATTAAAAAGAATGCATTTGAATCAGTTCTAATGCGGTGGATGAAACTGAAGCCTATTACATAGAGTAAACTAAGTCAGAGAGAAAAACACCAATACAGAATATTAACACATATAGAATATAGAAAAATGGTAACAATGGCCCTGTATTTGAGACTGCACAAGATTCAGTTCAGTTCCCTACAGTTCAGTCGCTCAGTTGTGTCCAACTCTCCGCGACCACATGAATCACAGCACGCCAGTCCTCCCTGTCCATCACCAACTCCCGGAGTTCACTCAAACTCATGTCCACAGAGTCGGTGATGCCATCCATCCATCTCATTCTCTGTCGTCCCCTTCTCCTCCCGCCCCCAACCTTTCCTAGCATTAGAGTCTTTTCCAGTGAGTCAACTCGTCGCATGAGGTGGCCAAAGTATTACAGTTTCAGCTTTAGCATCACACAGATGTAAAAAACAGGCTTTTGGGCTCGGTGGGAGCAGGCGAGGGTGGGATGATTTGAGAGAATAGCATTGAAATGTGTATGTACCATACATGAAATAGATCACCAGTCCAGGTTTGATGCATAAGACAGGGTGATCAGGTCTGGTGTACTGGAATGACCCTGACGGATGGGATGGAGAGGGAAGTTGGAGGGGGTTCAGGATGGGGAACACATGTACACCCATGGTTGATTCATGTAAATGTATGGGTAAAACACTACCATATTTTAAGGTAATCAGCCTGCAAATAAAATAGATAATTTAATTTTTTTAAAAAGGTGACAGAAATGGAATGAGAGCTATACTATTCTTTGGATTGTAAAAATCAATATGTGAAAATGACTACACTACAAAAGAAGTTTAAAAATTCAGTGTCATCCCTAATAAATTACCAATGACATTTTTCACAGAAGAGAACCAAAACAAAAAACAAAAAATCTTTACAACTTGATAGAAACACAAAGATTTTGAATAACCATGCAAACTTGAGAAAGAAAAACTGAGTTTCAGGACTCCTCACTTCAGTCTATACAAAAACCATATAGTTATGAACATGGCGTGCAATTAGCACAATATTGGGATTAAAACCAATGGAACATATAGAAAACCCTAAACTAATCTCTTGTCCAAATGATCACCTAATCTTTGACAAAGAAGGCAACAATATGCAATGGAAAGAAAATAATATATTTGACAAGGTAAGCTGGAAAATCAGGACAGCTAAAAGTATTAGAATACAGTTAGAAAACGACCTGGTTATTCTTCTGTGGCCGAGTCGTGTCTGACTTTTTGGGATGCCATGAACTGCAGCATGACAGTCCTTCCTGTCCCTCACCACCTCTTGGAGTTTTCCCGAGTTCATACCCATTGCATAGGTGATGCCATCCAATCATCTCATCCCTGTTTCCCCCTTCTCCTGCTGCTTTCAATCTTTTCCAGAATCAGGGTATTTTCCAATGAGTTAGCTGTTGCCATCTCCTTTTATATGTCATTCAATTTAAATTGTTCATGGATCTAACATTCTAGGTTACCTTGCAATACTGTTCTTTACAGCCTTCTGTTTTAATTTCATCGCTAGACATATAAAATGAGGTTTATTTCCACTTTATGGCAACCACTTACTGCTTTCTCTAAAAGTTAGTTACTAACCTCCGCTCCTCCCAACTAGCATATTAGGCACGTATCCAAAAAAGACGTCCTTTTCATTATAGGGGACTGGAATGCAAAAGTAGGAAGTAAGCAACACTTTGAGTAACAGCAAATTTGGCCTTGGAGCACGAAATGAAGCAGGGCAAAGTCTAATAGAGTATTGCTAAGAGAACGCACTGGTCATCACAAACACCCTCTTCCAACAACACAAGAGAAGACTATACACATGGGCATCACCAGATGTTCAACACCGAAATCAGATTGATTATATTCTTTGCAGCCAAAGATAGAGAAGCTCTATACAGTTAGCAAAAACAAGACCAGGAGCTGACTGTAACTCAGATTATGAACTCCTTTAAGTCTGAACTGACAAATTCAGACTTAAATTGAAGAAAGTAGGGCACACCACTAGACTATTCACATATGACCTAAATCAAATCCCTTATAATTATACAGGCAAAGTGAGAAATAGATTTAAGGGACTAGATCTGATAGATAGAGAGCCTGAGGAACTATGGACGGAGGTTCGTGACATTGTAAAGGACACAGGGACCAAGACCATCCCCATGTAAAAGAAATGTAAAATAACAAACTGGCTGTCAGAGGAGGGCTTACAAATAGCTGTGAAAAGAAGAGAAGCGAAAAGCAAAGGAGAAAAGGAAAGATATAAGCATCTGAATGCAGAGTTCCAAAGAATAGCAAGGAGAGATATGAAAGCCTTCCTCGGTGATCAATGAAAAGATAGAGGAAGAGGAAAACAACAGAATAGGAAAAGCAAGAGACCTTTTCAAGAAAATTAGAGATATCAAGGGAACGTTTCATGCAAAAATGGGCTTGATAAAGGACAGAAATGGTATGGACCTAACAGAAGCAGAAGATATAAAGAGGAGGTGTCAAGAATACACAGAAGAACTGTACAAAAAATATCTTCACAATGAAGATAAACATGATGGCGTGATCACTCACCTGGAGCCAGACATCTTAGAATGTGAAGTCAAGCGGACCTTAGAGAGCATCACTACCAACAAAGCTAGTGGAGGTGATGGAATTCCAATTGAGTTATTTCAAATCCTGAAAGATGATGCTGTGAAAGTGCTGCACTCAATATGCCAGCAAATTTAGAAAATTCAGCTGTGGCCACAGGACTGGAAAAGTTCAGTTTTCATTCCAATCTCAAAGAAAGGGAATGCCAAAGAATGCTCAAACCACTGCACAATTGCACTCATCTTACACGCTACTAAAGTCATTCTCAAAATTCTCCAAGTCAGGCTTCAGCAATATATGAACTGTGAACTTCCAGATGTTCAAGCAGGTTTTAGAAAAGGCAGAGAAACCAGAGATCAAATTACCAACATCCGCTGGATCATGGAGAATGCAGGAGAGTTTCAGAAAAACATCTATTTCTGCTTCATTGACTATGCCAAAGCCTTTGACTATGTGGATCACAGTAAACTGTGTAACATTCTTAAAGAGATGGTTATATGAGACCACCTGATCTGCTTCTTGAGAAAACTTTATGCAGGTCAGGGAGCAACAGTTAGAACTGGACATGGAAAAACAGACTGGTTTCAAATAGGAAAAAGGAGTACATCAAGGTTGTATATTGTCACCCTGCTTATTTAACTTGTATGCAGAGTACATCATGAGGAACGCTGTGCTGGAATCAAGGTTGCCAGGCAAAATATCAATAACCTCAGATATGCAGATGACAACACCCTTATGCCAGAAAGTGAAGAGGAAATCAAAAGCCTCTTGATGAAAGTGAAAGGAGAGTGAAATATTTGGCTTGAAGCTCAACATTAAGAAAACAAAGATCATGGCATCTGGTCCCATCACTTCATGGGAAATAGATGGGGAGACAGTGGAAACAGTGTCAGACTTTATTTTTTTGGGCTCCAAAATCACTGCAGATGCTGATTGGAGCCAGGAAATTAAAAGACTCTTACTCTTTGGAAGGAAAGTTATGACCAAGCTCGATAGCATATTAAAAAGCAGAGACATTAGTTTGCTAACCATGGTCAGTCTAGTCAAGGCTATGGTTTATCCCGTGGTCATGTATGGATGTGAGAGTTGAACTCTGAAGAAAGCTGATCGCCGAAGAATTGATGATGCTTTTGAACGGTGGTGCTGGAGAAGACTCTTGAGAGTCCCTTGGACTGCAAGGAGATCCAACCAGTCCATTCTAAAGGAGATCAATCCTGGGTGTTCATTGGAAGGACTGATGCTAAAGCTGAAACTCCCATACTTTGGCCACCTCATGCAACGAGCTGACTCACTGGAAAAGAGTCTGATGCTAGGAGGGATTGGGGGTGGGAGGAGACAGGGACGACAGAGAATGAGATGGCTGGATGGCATCACCGACTCGATGGACATGAGTTTGAGTGAAATCTTGGAGTTGGTGATGGACAGGGAAGCCTGGCGTGCTGTGGTTCATGGGGTCGCAAAGAGTCGGACACAACTGGGTGAATCAACTGAACTGAACTGAACTGAACTGAACCATCCTGATAGACTAATTTTTTGGCGTCACACCTTGTTGTCTTTTTTGTACAGTTCATAGAGGTCCCGTAGCAAGTATAATGGGGTGATTTGCATTCCCTCCTCCAGTGGATCACATTTAGTCTCTCCTTAGCACCATAGGATAGGACAAATTCCAGATAGTTTAAAGATCTACATATAAGGCAAGAAACTGTAAATCAATAATATTTGAGGAAAGCATAGGTAAAATACACTGTGACATGACCTACCTCCTTGGGTAATGAAAATAAAACCAAAAATATATAAAGAGATATAATTAAAATTAGACATTTTCCACAGGAAACCAATAAGCAAGGAAAATGAAATCTCATTATGGGAAAAACATTTGCAACTGAAGATAATGACAACAGAAGAGTCTCCAACATATGGAAGCAGCTCATGTGGCTTAATAACAGCAAAATGAACAACCCAAATGGAACAAATTAACAGATGATGAAATAGACATTTCTCCTAAAAGACATAAAGATGTCCAATAACATTTGCAAAGATGAGCATCACTAACTGTGAGAGAAAGGGAAATAAAGTCTTCAATGGTTGTATCAACTCAAATTTGTCTGAATAACCATTATCAAAGAAAAACATCCACACAAAAAATGCTGGAGAGGGTGCTGAGTAAGCAGAACAATCCTGTACTGTTGTTAGGAAAGCACATTGATAGATTAAAATGGAGAAGAATATAGGGGATCTTTTAAAAATAAGAATGAAGCTACCAAATGATCAAGAAATTCCAATAATTGTCATTAATTTTCATGAGGAAAATCATAATTCCAAACGATGCACAAGCTCAATATTGATGGCGGCAATATTTGCAGTTTCAGGACATGGAAGCAACAGAAATATCCATTCATCTAGAGAGGAATGGATAAAATGAGTTGGTACATACATCCCCGAGTCTTAAGATGGAATGAAATCAAGTAAATTGTATAGATAGAGAAGGGCAGAGACACTGTCAGATATAATGAAGCTAAGTCAAAAAGGGAAAATAAATATCACATATTAACACAAATATATAGGGATCTAGGTAAAACCATAATAGATGATTCTTTATGAGGAGCATATAGGGACACGGTAATGGAGAAGAAATATGCGGTTATCAAGGATGAAATGCCTGGTAGTGGTAGGAATTAGGAGATTACAACAGAAACAGATATACTTCTGATCTATACGTGGAGCACAGTTTAATACTATTCAGTCGCTCAGTCGTGTCTGACTCCTTGCGACCCCATGAATCACAACACACCAGGTCTCCCTGTCCATCATCAACACCCGGAGTTCACTCAAACGCATGTCCATCGAGTCGGTGATGCCATCCAGCCATCTCATTCTCTATCTTTCCTGTCTCCTCCCACCCCCAATTCCTCCCAGCATCAGAGTCTTTTCCAGTTAGTCAATGCGTTGCATGAAGTGGCCAAAGTATGGGAGTTTCAGCTTTAGCATCAGTCCTACAATGAACACCAAGGATTGATCTCCTTTAGAATGGACTGGTTGGATCTCCTTGCAGTCCAAGGGACTCTCAAGAGTCTTCTCCAGCACCACCGTTCAAAAGCATCAATTTTTCGGCGATCAGCTTTCTTCACAGTCCTACTCTCACATCCATATACATGACCACTGGACAGGGAAGTTTTAATGCACTGTGGTGACCAGATTTAGATAGAAGTCAAAAACATGGAGATAGATATATGGTTGCTCTTTAGTCACAATCTCTTTTACTAGTCGTTATGACGTGAAGAACTGCAGTATTCCTTAGTTTTTCTTTAGGGGAAAAATTAACAAAATAATGGAAAGCAAGTATACTCTAAAAATATTAAGCTTTAAAAGTATAATAACTTTTTTATAAACATCATTATTCCTAACGAATCTTACATTACCTTGGAAGTCAAAAGTAGAACTGTAAATGTGTACACCTTAATGACAAATGCAGTGCAAATCTCAGAATATTACATTCAAATTCATAACACACTTATGAAGAAAACAGCAATAAAAATAAAACTGAGTGTACATTATATTTTGTTGCATATGTGCATGTCTAATGGTTGAAAAATTTTCCCCCAAAAAAAATTACCTGAAAAGAGGTGGGGCAGAACCATAATCAGTCAACTCTGTCTAGTTGACCCATGCTATGTACTTGTGCATTTTATATATTATAGTGTTTTTTTTTTCTTATTTAATTCTATTGCATTTTTTAAAAATATTCATTATATTTGCCACACAACGTCTTTTACCTGTTGCCATATATTACGGATGAATGGCAATCTATGTGCTCTTTTAAATCTCCTTTACTTATTTTAAAATGCAATAGCTCTTCATTCACAGGAATTCAAGCTTTACAAAATCTTTAACCGGTTATACTGATATGTTGAATTACATTCCTATGATGGCTGTAGGTACAAGAAAATCTGAATTTTATTAAGGCATCCAGTTTAAAGGTATCTTTCTCAAATCAACTATCAGCTCAGTTCAGTTCAGTCACTTAGTCGTGTCTGACTCTTTTCGACCCCCATGAATGGCAGCACGCCTGGCCTCCCTATCACCAATAACTTCAGTCCACCCAAACCCATGTCCACTGAGTCGATGATACCCTCTAACCATCTAATCCTCTGTCATCCCCTTCTCCTCTTGCTCTCAATCTTCCCCAGCATCACGGTCTTTTCAAATGAGTCAGCTTTTCACATCTGATGGTCAAAGTACTACAGTTTCAGCTTTAACATCGGTCCTTAAAATGAACAACCAAGACAGATCTCCTTTAGGATGAACTGGTTGAATTACCTGGAAGTCCAAGGGACTCTCAATAATCTCCAACACCACAGTTCAAAAGCATCAATTTTTCTGCACTCAGATTTCTTTATAGTCCAACTCTCAGATCCATGCATGACTACTGGAAAAACTATAGCCTTGACTAGGCATACCATGGTTGGCAAAGTAATTCTCTGCTTTTTAATATCCTGTATAGATTGGTCATAACTTTCCTTCGAAGAAGTAAGCGTCTTTTAATTTCATGGCTGCAATCACCTTCTGCAGTGATTTTGGAACCTAGAAAACTAAAGTCAGCCTCTGTTTCCACTGTTTCCCCATCTATTTGCCATGAAGTGATGGGACCAGTATCTGAATGTTGTTCTTTAAGCCAACTTTTTATTCTCTTCTTTCACGTTCATTAAGAGGTTATTAATTCTTCTTCACTTTCTGCCATACGGGTGGTGTCATCTGCATATCTGAGGTTACTGATATTTCTCCCTGCAATCTTGATTCCAGCTTGTGTTTCCTAAAGCCCAGTGTTTCTTATGATGTAATTTACATATAAGTTAAATAAGCAGGGTGACAATATACAGCTTTGATTTACTCCTTTTCCTATTTGGAACCAATCTGTTGTTCCATGTCCAGTTCTATATATTGCTTCCTGACCTTCAGACAAGTTTCTCCATATGCAAGTCAGGTGGTCTGGTATTCCCATCTTTTAAAGAATTTTCCACGTTTCATTGTGATCCACAATTCAAAGGCTTTGGCATAGTCAATAAAGTAGAAATAGATGATTTCCTGGAATTCTCTTGCTCTTCCAAAAACCGAGTGGATGTTGGCCATTTGATCTCTAGTTCCTCTGCCTTTTCTAATTCCACCTTGAACATCTGGAAGTTCACAGTTCCCATGTTACTGATGCCTGGCTGTAGTGTGTTAGATGAGTGCAATTTTGTTGTAGTTCACCATTTTTTGCAATTGCCTTTCTTTGAGATTGGAGTGAAATCTGACCTTTTCCAGCCCTGTGTCCACTGCTGAGTTTTGAAAGTTTGCCGGCATATTGCGTGCATCAATTTCACAGCATCATTTTTCAGGATTTGAAATAGTTCAAATGGAATTCCATCATCTCCAGTATCTTCCTTTAATGATGCTTCGTAAGGCCCACTTGACTTCACTTTCCAGGATATCTGGCCCTAGGTGACTAATAGCACCATCGTGATTATCTGGGTCATGAAGTTTTTTTTTTTTTTTTTTTTGTACAGTCTTTCTGTGTATTCTTGCCACCTCTTCTTAATATCTTCTGCTTCTGTTAGGGCCCTACCATTTCTGTCTTTTCTTGATACCATCTTTGCATAAAATATTCCCTAGTTATCTCTAGTTTCTTGAAGGGATCTCTAGTCTTTCCTATTCTATTGTTTTCTTCTATTTCTTTTCACTAATTACTGTGGAAGTATTTCTTATCTCTCCTTGCTTTTATTTGGAACTCTGCATTCAAAAGGGTCTATCTTTCCTTTTTCCATTTGCTTTTTGCTTCCTGTCTTTTCACAGCCAATTGTAAGGCCTCCACATAGAGCCATTTTGCTTATTTAATTTTATTATTTCCTTTTCTTGCAGATGGTCTTGAATTCTGTCTCGAATACACTGTCATAAATCTCTGTCCATAGATCATCGGACAATATTTGTGTCAGATCTAGTGCCTTAAACCTGTTTCTCACTTCCACTGTATAGTCATAAGGGATTTGATTTAGGTCATACCAGAATGTTCTTGTGGTTTTCTCCACTTTCTTCTATTTCAGACTGAATTTGGCAATAAGGAGTTCATGATATGAGCAAAGTCAGCTCCCAGTCTTGTTTTTCTGACTGTATAGTACTTCTGCATCTTTGGCTGCAAGTAATACAAAAGCTTCTTGATGAAAGTGAAAGAGGAGAGTGAAAAGGTTGTCTTGAAGCTCAACATTCAGAAAACAAAGATCATGGCATCTGGTCCCATCACTTCATGGGAAATAGAAAAACAGTGGAAACAGTGTCAGACTTTATTTTTTTGTGCTCAAAAATCACTGAGGATGCTGATTGCAGCCAGGAAACTAAAAGACGCTTACTCCTTGAAAGGAAAGTTAGATACCAAACTAGATAGCACTTTAAAAAGCTGAGACATTACTTTGCCAACAAAGGTCTGTCTAGTCAAGTCTATGGTTTTTCCAGTGGTCATGTATGGATGTGAGAGTTGGACTGTGAAGAAAGCTGATCGCCAAAGAATTTATGCTTTTGAAATGTGGTGCTGGAGAAAACTCTTGAGAGTCCCTTGTATTGCAAGGAGATCCAACCAGTCCATTCTAAAGGAGATCAATCCTGGGTGTTCATTGGAAGGACTGATGCTAAAGCTGAAACTCCAATACTTTGGCCACCTCATGCGACGAGTTGACTCACTGGAAAAGACTCTGACGCTGGGAAGGATTGGGGGCGGGAAGAGACGGGGATGACAGAGAATGAGATGGCTGGATGGCATCACCGACACGGTGGACATGAGTTTGTGTGAACTTCGGGAGTTGGTGATGGACAGTGAGGCTTGGCATGCTGTGGTTCATGGGGTCTCAAAGAGTCAGACACGACTGTGAGAGTGAACTGAACTCAACTGAATACAAGCAATCTGATTTCGGAGTCAACAAACTGGTGATGTCAAGTATACAACTATACAAAACAACTCTACAACTTGATAAAACCGCCATATCACCTCATCCATCAAGTACCCAGTTTAGAAAGTCCTGGCTGACCTAGATAAGGAACATTTTGAAGGACCACATTCCTTTCTCCCCTCACTTTAATTCTTGTCATTATGTTAATTTTCCTTTTTATTCTTTGAATTCAGTGACAGAATAGAAAACATCATAACCTGTGGCACTCCATATCAGGACAAAGAAAATGCAGAACTCCAGGGCCATATTATTTCTTTTCTGTCAAATTTGCTTATGCTCATAGATGTGTTGTGATATTCCCTAGGATCTGAGAGTATGAAAGTTTGGTTTTGAAGGGTTAAAATTATAATAAAAATGACAAGGAATGCCCCACTGTCTCTGTTGGGGAAATGTTGTGAAAACTTAAAGCAAGGAGTAGAGGAAACGATAAAGCCTCAGGATTCAAGCAAATAGGACCTCAGTAAATGGGCTAGGAATGATCCAAAACAATGGATAATGAAGAAGACTGCATGGTTGTCCTTGAAATAAGCCCAGGAGAATATCCTTTACATTAAATTGGCCAAGTACTTAGTTTTCTCAGGTGGTAATAATGACAAGGAAGCGAGCATGCTGCTGGAGGACTATTGTCACTACTATGGGTGACACTAGGGCAAGAACAAGTCAATGTGTTCCACAGAGTAGCAATCTGAGAGCCTTATCGTTTAATGAGTTGGTTGGACAGATAGTTATAATGGTCTAAAAAAAAAATTGGGGGTGGGAGCAGACGGGGACGAGAGAGAATGAGATGGCTGGATGGCATCACCGAATCTATGGACATGAGTTTGAGTGAACTCCAGGAGTTGGTGATGGACAGGGAGTCCTGCCATGCTGTGATTCATGGGGTCTCAAAGAGTCGGACATGACTGCGCGACTGAACTGAACTGAACTGAAATGGCCTATTACTGTGTGTGGGTATGTGTGAGTGTGTGTGTGTGATGTCTCTCCACGCTTCAAGTCAAAGGATTTTTAAGGAGGGTGGATTGGGTTCCAAGGCTAACATTACTGCCTAAGGAAAGGCTGTAAGTTCTGTTTAGTTCAGTTCAGTTTGTCAGTGGTGTCTGACTTTTTGTGACACCATGAACTGTAGAACACCAGGCTTCCGTGTCCATCACCAACTCCTGGAAGTTACCAAACTCATGTCCATTGAGTCGGTGAAGACATCCAACAACTTCATCCTGTGTACCCTTATCTCCTGCCTTAAGTCATTCTCAATATCAAAGTCTTTTCAAATGAGTTAGCTCTTCACATCAGATGGTCAAAGTATTTGACTTTAGCTTCAGTATTAGTCCTTCAATGCACAGTCAGGACTGATGTCCGTTAGGATGGACAGGTTGGATCTCCTTGCATCCAAGGTACTCCCAAGCATCCTCACCAACACCACAGTTCAAAAGCATCAATTCTTCTGCACTCAGCTTTCTTTATAGTACAATTCTCAGATCTATACATGACTACCAAAATAACCATAGCTTTGACTAGATGGACCTTTGTTGGCAAAGTATTATCTCTGCTTTTATAGATGCTGTCTAGGTTAGTCATAACTTTCCTCCCAAGGAGTGTCTTTTATTTCTTGGCTGTACATGTCTATAATACCCAGGACATGGAAGCAACCTAGATGCCCATCAGCAGATGAATGAATAAGAGACCTGTGGTACATATATACAATGGAGTATCACTGAGCCATTAAAAAGAATACATTTGAGCCAATTCTAATGAGGTGGATGAAACTGGAGCCTATTATAGTAAGTCAGAACGAAAACCACCAATACAGTATAATGATGCATATTACGGAATTTAGAAGGATGGTACCAATGACCCTATATGCAAGACAGCAAAAGAGACACGGATATATAGAACAGTCTTTTGGACTCTGTGGGAGAAGGTGAGGGTGGGCTGATTTGAGAGAATAACATTGAAACGTGTATATTATCATATTTGAAAGAGATCAACAGTCCAGGTGTGATGCATGAGACAGGGTGCTTAGGGCTCCTGTACTGGGATGAACTTGAGGGGTCAATGGGAAAGGAGGTGAAGGGGTTTCAGCATTAGGAACACATGTACACGCATGGCTGATTCATGAAAATATAGGGCAAAAACCATATACATAATTAGCCTCCAGATAAAATAAAAATAAATAAATAAATATATTGATAGATTCATGGCTGCAGTCACCATCTGTAGTGAATTTAGAGCCCCCCAAAATAAAGTCATCTACTTTCTCCACTGTTTCCACATCTATTTGCATGAAGATATAGAATCGTATGCCATGATCTTAGTTTTCTGAATGTTTAGCTTTAAGCCAGCGTTTTCACTCTTCTTTATCATTTTCATCAAGAGAATTTTAGATCTTATTCACTTTCTGCCATAAAGGTGCTGTCATCTGCATCTTTGAGGTTATCAATATTTCTCTCAGCAATCTTGATTCCAGCTAGTTCTTCATCCACTCCAGCATTTCTCTTGATGTACTCTGCATATAAGTTAAATAATCACGGTGACAATACAGCGTTGACATGCTCCTTTTCCTACTTTGAACCAGTCTGTTGTTCCATGTCCAGTTCTAACAATTGCTTCCTGAACAGAATAAAGATTTCTCAAAAGGCATGTAGGGGGCCTGGTATTTCCATCTCTTGAACACTTGACCACAGTTTATTGTGATATACATAAAGGCTGTGGCAGAGTTAATAAAGCTGAAATATGTTTATGTTTGCTTAACTTTCTGAAATCACTTTCTGTTTCAATGATACAGAAGATGTTGACAATTTGATCTCTGGTTCCTCTGCCTTTTAATAAAACCAGCTTGAACATCTGGAAGTTCACAGTTCATGTATTGTTGAAGTCTGGCTTGGAGATTTTTGAGCATTATTTTATTAGCTTGTGAGATGAATGCAATTGTGTGGTAATTTGAACATTCTTTGGCATTGCTTTTCTTTGGAATTGGAATTAAAACTGACATTTTCCAGTCCTATGTCCACTGCTGAATTTTCCAAATTTGCTTTTACATTGAGTGCAACACTTTCACAGCATCATCTTTTAAGATTTGGAACAGCTCAAGTGAATTTCCATCATACCCATTAGCTTGGTACCTAATGAGACTTCCTAAGGCACACTTGAATTCACATTCTAGGATATCAGTGTCTAGGTGAGTGATCACACCATCGTGGCTTATCTGAATCGTGAAGATCTCTTTGGTACAGTTTTTCTCGGTGTTCTTGCCACCTCTTCTTAATATCACTGTCATGGTATAAGCTGTAAATATGAGGAAATATATATTCTCATGTAAGGAAAATAGAGATTTTTACTGGTAAAAACAAAGTCAATGTGTAGTGCCAAGACTTAAACAGGACAAGTTAAATACCATTGTGTTAGGAATACAATGTCTCCATGCAAAGGAAAAGGCAATAGAGGCATTCTGTGTGTTTCTCCTTTCTATCCAGACTTCAAGGCCCTAACCAGCCCACACCAAGTACGATTTCTCTGTACACCACTCCTACAAAGTCAAGTGGTATAGATGCCCAGGCCGACTAGAATTATTTGCTGATGAAATTGAAATGATAGCTTTAGGAGAAGCCTAAACTCATATTTTGGACAAGATGCAGGAGATAGTATGGGAAAGGGAAATGTAGCATGCTGCAATACCTAGGGTGGCAAACGGTGATGACAGGACATGACTTGGCAGCTGAGACACAACAAATACGTGACAGTAAAAGCCTTTGAAAAATTCAGCCTGACGTGTTTTCCCCCATGCTCAGAACTTTAGAAGGCCTTTAGGTTCCCATACTTAGGAAGAAAGGATAACTTACTTCAACCTTTTCTTGGGCTTCGTGGAGTCATTTGCGGCCAATGGATTCAGAATGACACATACCAGTGTCATTTGAAAGTAGCAGCACCATCATGATAAACAATGCAATCTTCTTGGAGGTTTGTTGGATTCTACCTGGACTCTGGCATCTCTCTAGTATGCCAATTGGCTAAGCGTGTTCACGGTAAGAAGCTCTTACTCATTAAGAAGGTGACAAAAAGGAGTCTTGCAAATATATGCTCATTGACAGATTCCTAGGTTGTTTCTCATGATCACCCTTTTAGAATGACTTCATCTACCCACTGCTCCCTTCTGTTGGGCCTTCTAACTCTAACGCCATAATCATTGACCTTTACACGATTCCTCTTCAAGAAACATAAACACATTCCTTACAAATATTTCCTCGTTTTCCTGCAATTAATAGATTTCAATGATTCTGATCAGTGAAAGCTCTTTACTTCTCAGAATACTCAACAGTGGTCCCTTTAACAAATATTCTTTGGCGATTTCAACCCAACGCAGCTAGATTACATGAGTATTAAAACAGCCTTCTCATAGAGACACTGTTTAAAGTGCTACCAGCCAAGGAGTCTGCAAAATGGGGAAAAAAGCTCCATGCCCTCCCCTGGCTGAACTCTTACACACTGAGTCTTCATCCTCATATGCAAATTATTATCCTAGCCTCAAAATTCATGTTGGTTCTCTTTGGCAGTTCTCAAGCTTTTACACTCTAAGACAGTGTTCTTTCTATTTTCCCCTACGAATCATTTTACTATCTACTTCTACCTACTCACCAAATCATAGAATGACATCCAATATTATTTCTTCATGATTCCGTTAGGCAAGAGAAATGCATAGTACAACTGGCCAAAAGCTTACCATTTTAGTGCAAGATCATTCTTTATAAAACCCTGAAAAACAATGAGGCATTATAATGGAACAACCTCTACAATTCTGCTCTCCCTTAATATAATACTTAGAAGTGCTGGATAGAACAGCCAAATTATTGGGAAAGTAGAAGCTGGTGGAATAGGCGAAGGCCCAATCACCACCATTAAAACTGCCTCTACATTTAGAGCCACAGACTGAAAAATAAGAAGACACAGCTAGCTTTATAGCCGAAAGACACTGTACAACCAATGCTGTATAAACATGTGCATAGAGTCAGGAAACAAGCGAGGATAAGCAGTCAGGTTGGTACTTGAGCCCCAAGAAAGGACACATATAAGGAGATGGATATGGTGGGCTTGGAGAATCATCACAGCGTGACACATTCAGAGTGTGTAATGGGTCCCAACGCCTGGGATCTGACATCAGGAAGATGAGTCCACTCTGCTGGTGAAAGCTTGGAATGAAGCTGGTTTGTAATGAACAGTAAGGCTCTAAGAAACTTGAATTCCACTAGTGAAGAACATGTACACATCTATTTGTTTCTGAAACAAGGCAGAAGAATCGGAGTGAATCTGCTCAGAATGATGGCCAGTTCCCAGGACCATCACTATGTGTATCTCATACCCCAAACAACACTCAACACATACTCTAGTTCTTCTTGCTCTATAGGTGCTCCCATCTGGGGGTGAATTTTCCATTCCTGGAGAAGGAAACAGTAACCCACCAGTATTCTTGCCTGGAGAATCCCATGGACGGAGAAGCCTGGTAGGCTACAATCCACGCGGTCGCAAAGAGTCAGACACGACTGAATGACGGAACGGAATGGAGACAGGGAAGAGAATGAACTCAGGACAAACAGAATCAGTTCAGACTCAGCCCTCAAGAGTTCCGCTCCTGAAACCTGGGAGAAAAATCCCAACTTCAAGTCGTATTATTGGACACTGAGAAGAATAGCCCCATAATACCTGTCAGTGGAACTACGCCCACTATCTCCAACCCTGTGTCCTTCCTATGTGAACACTGCCAGAACACACTGGGGTGTCACAGGACGCCCACTCTTGTCATGTCCAGCTCTCAAACCAAAGTCACAGGGCAAATGTATATTACACAGACTGGCCATATATAAAGCCACCACCTTTACAATAAGAGTCGTTGTTTCAATTCACCTTTTTCACAAGGAGAAAGGTAAATTGAGAAGTCTTGCCTGTTTGATTCCAATGGAAAAAAAGACAGAAAGAAAAACAAAAAAAGGAATATATCACACACGAAATAGAGAAATCATTTAACAGATACAGTTTGAAGCCTGAGTAACAATAATGCAAAATCAGATAGAGAAAAATGCAGATGGACAAAGTAAACATTTTAACAAGAAATGAGAAATAATATGGGAAAAAAAGAGCTCATGAAGAATAAAATAATGAAATAGAAAACACATTAGAAGGAAATAATAGAGAAAAAGTGACACAGAAGAATGCGTTTGTGCCCTGGAAGATTCTATAGTGAAAAACACCGAAGGAGAATTGCAAATAGATGAGCAAATTAACAAATAAAGACCAGTTTAAATAATCTATTTGACAATATAAAAATAGCAGCATTGCGATATTTGGGGTCTCAGAAAGGAAGAAATAGAAAGCAGTTGATATGATATAGATAAAATTATGGCTGTGATCAGTTCCAAAACCTGAAGAAAGAAAGAAACTTAGATATCTGGGGAGATAAAGAACAGAGAGTTCCAGAAAGTTGAATGGAGACTGAAATGAAGACATATCAAAATTAAATGGAAAGTTGAAAAGAAAGTGAAATGGAAAAAGGGAAAAGAAAGTACACAAAAGAAATCCACAAGGTTATCAGCTGACTCACGATTTCTGAAGTGGGGTTGCAGTGGGCCTTCTTAGGATTGGCAATTGATGTTGGATTTGTTGGCTACTCATGGAAGACATTGGGGTCTTAAGGCCCATGCTGACCATGTTCGCATTGCCAGAAGTCCATTGGTGAAGATCTGTGGTTTGATCCTTTGCAATACTACCTCAAGGTAACTGAGAGAATCACGGGTTGTGAGGGGGTCAGGAGGTGAGACCTGAACTATGGAGGACAGGACACTCTCCTTTCCCAAATGGGAAAACTCAGGCTCACGCAGGCCGACTGCAGAGCCTGGATTCAGGTCATGCAGGTAGCAGCTGGCAGGCTGAGACTTGGGGACTTAATGTGTACAAGCCTCACTCAAAGGAGCTGTGGTTACACCCTGAGAGTCCTTGGTGACTCTGATGGAGGCAAGGCACCTTTGTTGGAATCATCCTTCCCTGAGTCCTGCCGCGACCAGACATCCTGCTGCTCAATCACTTTGAAATCACCTGAGCTCTTCACTCGCAACCCTCATCCTAGGAAGCCCTGTCAGTTGGTAGGGGTTTCTCTCTGGTGTCCCACTGCATTTTTGTGTTGACTTTGGCATATTCTGTAAATTTGCATATTCACTGTTTAGCCTTTCTCCACCGCCACACAGGCAATGCTGGAAGTGGCTTCAGGCTAGTTGGAGATACCACTGAGCAGATGTTGGAGGAAATGGACAGGTATCTCAAAAGGCAAGCCATTGTGCCTGCTGATGTTATCTCCCACATTGCAGGACACAGCATCTTCAGCTCCTGAAATGTGAGTGTTGCCTGTTTACTTTTGTGTCCCTGTGCTTTGCATATGTGTGTAGATGTGTTACATGTGTTTGTGTCAACTGTATTTGTGCCTGCATATCTGTGTGAGTATGTCCAGCCCACTAAAGACACATAGATGAAGACCAAAGATGTGAGATATGAAGCAACTAGAAAAGGAGATATCCACAGACTTGGGGAGAATGGTCAATGTATTTCTGTGATACCACAGTCCCGGAGAAGAATGAGGAAATGATGGTCATTGATAACTGGAACATGGCTCCTCAAATCTGGAATTACCTAAGAGACATAAACATGCTCAACATCTCTGCTCTGTCCTGGGGTGTGTTTGTACTTGGAAATGGGATTGGAGAGTTTGAAGAGTCACCCAGAGTAAATCAAGTATGGTGGGGCTTTGAATCCATTGTTGTGGACCCATCAGTCTTTGAGACATGTACTGGCCTGTGGAAATGGAGGTCATGGAAGTAGGACCTACGATTTAGAAGAGGCCAAGGTTCTTTGAAAAAGTGTAGAGTCTGGGAGAAGGAAGCCCAGATGGTGAGCCAGATGTACTTTAGAAACTTTCCGCACATGTGAGAAACATACAGGGGAACATCCTGGCTAGAGTGTTGCCTAGCATCAGCCAGGACACTCCCTCACTTAGTGAGGTACACACTGGGACTTTGTGAGAGAAATGATCTCCTAAAATATTTGCGTAGTTAACATCGGAAGCTTGATTATGCCCAAATGGACTGATTTTTCTTTCCTCTTGATGAACGAAGGTGCCAGAAATCAGTTTTACACAGTCTACATTACTTTCCTGCCGTTCATGTATAAAATATGGAATATATATTATTTTTTGATTTAATTAATTTGTTTTAATGTTTACAATTTTGTAGGGTTTTTCTGCCTTACATTGATATGAATCAGCCTGCGGTGTATATATCCCACAACACATGAATCCATTTCCACCTCAATCCTCACCCATTCTTCTGCACAATTTAAGAAAAGCAGTGTTGAATGTCCTGCTTAATGTATTGAGTTTGCACTGATCATCTATTCAACATATGGTAATAAACATATTTCAATGTGGTTCCCTCATATTTTCTCACCCTCTTCTACTCCCTCATAGTCTATAAACTGTTTTACCTCTGTGTCTCTTTTTGCGAAAGACTCGTAGTTTCTGCATTCCACATTCCACTAGTTCAGTTGCTAAGTCATGTTGGACTCTTTGCAACCCCATGAACCACAGCACACCAGGCCTCCCTGTCCATCACCGACTCCCGGAGTTTACCCAAACTCATGTCCATTGAGTCGGTGATGCCAACCAGCCATCTCATCCTCTGTCGTCCCCTTCTCCTCCTGTCCTCCATCTACTCATATCAGAGTCAATAATTATTATTATCTCTTTAGAGACAAGGCATAAACTCAATCTTTTCCCATGTATTATATCTTCACACCAGGGTAGCCAAAATATTGGAATTTCAGTTTCAACATCCGCCTTTACTGGGTTAGTTTCCTTTAAGATTGATGGGGTTGATCTCCTTGCTGGACAAGGGTATCTCAAGACCCATCTTTCGCACCCAGTAGCAAAGCCTCAATTCTTTGGCACTCAGCCTTCTTTATAGTGAATCTAGCACATCCGTGCATGTCTACGGGTAAAACCATAGCTCTGACTATAAAGACCTTTGTTGCCAAGGAGATGTCTCTGCTTTTCAGTACATTCTGTCTAGGCTTATCATAGCTTTTCTTTCCAGGAGCAGGGGTTTTTCTTTTCATGGATGTGATCACTGTCCCCAGAGATTTTGGAGCCGAAGAAAACTGTCTGTCTCTATTTTCATTTTTACCCTTTCTGTTTGCCAAAACATTGCTATTCTTTGTCCTGCCTCATTTCATTGCACCAGGTATCTCTTTACTCTCTTTTTATGTTCCAGAACCCAATAATTAAATGGACATCTTTTCTTGGTGTTATTTCTAGAAAGACTTGCAGGTCTTCCTAAAACCATTAAAGTTCCCTGGTAACATAGAAAGTGAAGAATTGAAAAGCAGAGACTTCCATTTTTCATGTAGGAAATTCTGCACCCAGGGGTTCATGTTCAAGAAAGAGAACTCCTTATTCCTTGTAGGAAAAATAACTCTCCTGATTTTCAACTGTGAAGTGTAGAAAATTCTATACGTAATGTAGGAAAAAAAAATCTTCATCAAATATTCATATGTAAATTGTAGAGAATTTATATTTCAAATAGGAATATAGGCATTGATTTCCCTATGTGAGATAAAAAATTCCATATTTCAAGTAGTAAAGGTGGCAAATGTACAGGTGATGTGAAACAAAAAGACATTTTTTCACTCTCTTCTTTTACTTTCCTTAAGAGGCTTTCAGATTTTCCTCAATTTCTGTCATAAGTGTGGTTTCATCTGCATCTTTGCAGTTATTGATATTTTCCATGCAGTCTTGATTCCAGCTTCTGCTTCATACAACACATATTTCTCATGATGTGTTCTGCATGTAGTTAAATAAGTAGGGTGACAACATAGCCTTGACCTACTTCCATGCCTTGTTCTAACTGTTGTTTTCTGACATGCATACAGGTTTCTCAAGAGACAAGTCAGGTGGTCTGATATTCCCATCTATTAAAGAATTTTCCACAGTTTATTGTGATCCAGAGAGTCAAAGGCTTTGGCATAGTCAATAAAGCAGAAATAGACGATTTCTGGAACTCGCTTGTTTTTTCAGAGATCCAGCAGATGTCTGCAATTTGATCTCTGATTCCTCTGCCTTTCCCAAAACCAGCTTGAACATCTGGAAGTTGATGGTTCACATATTGTTGAACCCTGCAGTGGAGAATTTTGAGCATTACTTTATTAGCACATGAGTTGAAGGCGATTGTATAATTATTTGGGTATTCTTTGGCATTGCGTCTCTTTGGGATTGGAATGAAAACTGACCTTTTCCAATCCTTGGCCATTGCTGAGTTTTCCAAAATGGCTGGAGCAGCGAGCTGTGGCTGTGTGTCATTTAAGCAGCCAGCTGTCAAGAGGAGATATCCCACATCCAACATAAGGATCAGAGACTGTTCTTTGCTGTAGGAGCAGTGAAGAGCTACTCCACAACCAAAGTAAGAGAACCCCCAGTAGATGGTAGGTGATGAGAGATGGCATTCGAGGGCAGAAAGATGGAAACCAACATCACAGAAACCTAATCAACCCATCACATGAACCACTGCCTGTGTAACTCAGTTAAACAAAGACATGCTGTGTAGGGCTACAAATGAGAGGCATCCATACATATCCACTGGGAAAAAAACCTGCTTTGCCTATATGAACCTTTGTCGACAAAGTGATATCTCTGCTTCTAAGAATATTGTGTCTAGGTTTGTCATAGATTTTCTTCCTGGGATTGAGAGTCTTTTGTTTTCATGGCTGTAATCACGGTCCCCAGTGATTTTGGAGCCCAAGAACACTGTCGCTTTTTCCATTTTTAACCTTTCTCTGCAAAACTCTACCTTTACCCTTTGTTCTGCATCACTTTGTACCCCAAATCCAAACTTCTCTGTTACTCCACGTATAGCTTGACTTCCTGTTTTTACCTCACAGTCAGCTATGGTGAAAGGACATCTATTTTTGGTGTTAATTTTATAAATTCTTGGAGGTTTTCCTAAATCTATTAAAGTTCCCTGGTCACTTTGAATTGAAATACAGAAACGTGCATTCTTCATCTACAAAATCTACACCCAGATATTCATACAAAATTAGGGAATTCCACGTTCACAGTAGCAAACATAACCATCCTGAATTTCAAATGTGAATCATAGAGAATTCCAACTTTCAAATAGAATTGACACCTAGATTTTCATATGTGAAATTTAGAGCATCATGTAGGAAAATCTACACCAAGATACTTATATATGAAATATAGACAATTTATATTTTGTTTAGAAATACTTCCCTTGGTTTACATATTTGAAATACAGGGATTCCATATTTCAAGTAGTAAATCAACATCTGAATATTCAGTGAAATAAAAAAAAATTCATATTACATGGAAAAAGTTTGTGTATCTACAGTTCGTTTATTCATAATTTTTAGTAATTATTTATTTATTTACGGCTGCACTGAGTTTCCATTGCTGTGCACAAAGTTTCTCTAGTTGCAGTAATTTGGGTTAATCTTCATTGCAATGAGCTAGCTTCTCATGGCAATGCCTTCTCTTTCGGAGCACAAGCTCTAGGGCTCTCTGGTTCAGGGGGCACACAGGCTTATCTTCTTTGGTAGTATGTGAGGTCTCCTGAGACCAAGATTCAAACCCATGTCCCCTGCATTGACAGACAAATTCTTAAGCCACTGGATCCCTGAAGAAGTCCAACAGGCTTTTTATTTAGTACATTAAAAAATATTTATTTAATTGGGGGCTGATTATAATATTAAAGTGAGTTTTCCATACATTGACAAGAATCAGCCATGTGTTTACATTTGTTCTTCATGTGAACATACCTTCCACCTCACTCCCATCCCAAACCACCAGGTCATCCCAGTGCACCAGCCCTGAGCACCTTGTCTCATGTATTGGACCCGGACTGGTGATCATTTTCACATATGATCATATACATGTTTCAATGCTGTCCTCTCAAATCAACCCACCCTCGCCTTCTCTCACAGAATCCTAAAGACTGTTCTATACATTTGTGTGTCTATTGCCGTCTCGCCTATAGTGTCATTGATATCATATTTTGAAATTCCATTATATGCATTAGTGTACCGTAGTGGTGTTTTTTGTTCTGACTTACTTCTGTCTGTGTAATAGACTTCAGTTTCATCCACCTCATTAGAACTGATTCAAATTAAATCTTTTTAATGACTTAGTAATATTCCTTTGGGTATATGTATCAAAGATTTCTTATCCATTCTTCTGCCAGTGGACATCTATGTTGCTTCCATGCCCTGGCTATTATAAACAGTGCTGTGATGAACATTGGGGTACACGTATCTCGTTCAATTCTGGTTTCATTGGTGTGTATGTCAGGTAGTGATACCGCTAGACCATATGGCAGTACTGTTTCCAATTTTTTACCTAATCTCCCCAATGTTCTCCATAGTGTCTGTACTAGTTTGCAGTCCCATCAACAGTGTAAGAGGGTCCTCCTTTCTCCACTCCAATACAGAATTTATTTTGTGTATATTTCTGGGTAGTATCCATTCTGACCGTCCTGAGATGGTTCCTCATTGCTGGTGTCATACTTTTACACGTGGATGACGAGTTTTCCTAGCGCCACTTGTTTCAGAGACTTTTCTCCAGTGTATATACTTGCCTCCCTTGTCAAAGAGAAGTTGTCCTTTCAATCATCTATACTTTGTCTTTGTGCCAGTACCATACAGTCATGATGATTACAGCTTTGTTGTATAGCCTGAAGTCAAGCATGTTCATTCCTCCAGGTCCATTCGTCCTTCTCAAGATTGCTTTGGTTTTTGGTATTTCCATACAAATTGTGACATTATTTGTTAACAGTTCTGTGAAAAATACCGTCGGTAGCTTAATAGGATTGCATTAAACCTATAGATTGCTTTAGGTGGTATAATCATTTTCACTATTTTGACACTTCTAATCCGTAAACATGGTATATTTCTAACATCTATTTATTTCCTCTTTGATTTCTTTCATCAGTGTTTTTTAGTTTTCTATATATCGGACATTGGTTTCTTTAGGTAGATTTATTCCTAAGAATTTTATTCTTTTCATTTCAATGGTGAATGGGAATGTTTCCTTTATTTATCTTTCTGTTTTCTAATTGTTAGTGTCTAGGTACGCAGGGAATTTCTGGGTGTTACTTTTACATCCTGCAACTTTACTATGTTTATTGCTTAGCTCTAGCCATTTTCTGGTGGAGTCTTTAGGGTTTTCTAAGTAGAAGATCAAGATATCGTCAAAGAGTGAGATTTTTCATTCTTCTTTTCCAATAGGGATTCCTTTGATTTATTTTTCCTCTCTGACTGCTGTTGCTAAAATTTCCAAATCTGTGTTTAATAGTAGTGATGAGAGAGGGCATTCTTGTCTTATTCCTGACATTAGGGGGAATGCTTTCAATTTTTCACCATTGAGGATCATCTTTACTGTGGGTTTGTCAAACGTAACTTTTATTAAGTTGAGGTATATTCCTTAAATTCCTTCTTTGTGGAGGGTTTTTTTTTTTTTTATCATAAATGAATGGTGAATTTTGTCTAAGACCTCACTGCCTCTTTAGATAATCATATGGTTTTTATCATTTAATTTGTTAACATGGTGTATTACATTGACTTTCAGATATTAAAAATCCTTGGATCCCTGAGATAAAGCTCACTTGGTAATGAAGTATGATCTTTTTGAAATGGTTTTGGATTCTGTTTGTTAGGATTTTTTTTAAGGATATTTGCGTCTATGTCTATCAGTGTTAGTGGACTGTAGTTTTCTTTTCCTAAGGCATCTTTGGTTTTGGTGTTAGGATGTTGGTGGCCTCGTAGAATGAGTTTGGAAATCTCCCTTACTCTGCAAATTTCTGGAAGAATTTGAGTAGAATAAGCGTCCAGTTCAATTCAGTTCAGTCGCTCAGCCATGTCTGACTCTTTGCCGCCATGAAGCACAGCACGCCAAGCCTCCGTGTTCATCACTAACACTCGGAGTTCACTGAAACTCATGTCCATCGAGTTGGTGATGCCATCCAGCCATCTCATTCTCTGTCGTCCCCTTCTTCTCCTGCCCACAATCCCTCCCAACATCAGAGTCTTTTCCAGGGAGTGAACTGTTCGTATGAGGTAGCCAAAGTATTGGAGTTTAAGGTTTATCATCAGTCCTTCCAATGAACACCCAGGACTGATCTCCTTTAGAGTGGACTGGTTGACTGTCCTTCCAGTCCAAGGGACACACAAGAGTCTTCTCCAACACCACAGATCAAGAGCATCAATTCTTCGGCGATCACCTTTCTTCACAGTCCTACTCTCACATCCATATATGACCACTGGAAAAACCATAGCCTTGACTAGACGGACCTCGGTTGGCAAAGTACTGTATCTGCTTTTTAACATGCTATCTATATAAAGTACTATAAATACTTGAAAAACGATAGAAGCCAAAAGAATTCTCAAACTTGTAATGTAGTATATAGAAATGAACGTAAGGGAATGATAAAGAATAGATAAAAGTTTCATTAATAAAAACATGAATAAAGTAAAAAAAAATCTAACAATTTCTCTAGAGTTACTGTGAGCTTCGTGGTGTCAGATCAGTGTCAGATGGTCTCTTTTTCCAACCCTTGGACTGCAAGGAGTTGCAACCAGTCCATCTTAAAGGAGATCAATCCTGGATGTTAATTGGAAAATCTGATGCTAAAGGTGAAATTCCAATACTTTGGCCACATCATGCTAAGAGTTGACTCAATGGAAAAGGATCTGATGCTTAGAGAGATTGGGGGCAGGAGGAGGAGGGAATGACAGAGGATGAGATACCTGGATGGAATCACTGACTCAATGGACATGAGTGTGAGTAAATCCCGGTAGTTGGTGATGGACAGCGAGGCTTGGCATGCTGTGATTCATTGGGTCACATAGAGTCGGATACTACTAACCAAGTGGACTGAAGGACAAACTAACTGACTTGTTATCAAAAGCTATCGTTGTCCTGTATTGCACATTTTCTGCATTAACTTCAGATTTTCAATTTATTGCACCTGTCAATTCTGGGCTAGTTCACCCTTCTTGCTATTTTTTTTTTTTTTCTCATTTGCAATTTTCTTCCCTGACCAGTTTACACGTGACTAGTTTGCACCATAACACTAGAGGTCAGCAGGCCCTTATATGACTTCACTTGCTCAGTGGTGCAGTGGTGAGGGTAGGACATTGAAAATAAATACTGCTGCGATATATGGGTTGGGGTGCTTAAGGTAGATGGACCACAGTGGGCCTGCCACTGCAGTAGGTGACATGGACTTTCTCGGTTCACACTGCTCAAGGTCCTGAGTGATCCGTGAGGGCACTGCCCAAAGTGGGCCTTGTGTTTCATGCCCTTCCCATGTCTACGCCACTCAGGCTCTCAGGTGCTCTGCAAGGGAACTGAACATGATCGGTTATATGCTTTGTTTCCTTCCCAGATCCAAATTTGTCAGGCAACTGTGTGGCAGGCAAGGTACTGTCTAATGTATGCCATGCATCTTATGTACCTATCAGGTCCCAGCCACTTGGTTTGTTGTAGGGTAAGGGAGTTAGAGAAGTCAAGGTTCAGAAAAAGAATGAGACTGGCACTTTTCAGGAACAGATCACCTTTAATTAGACAAGAAAGAGCAGCAGTCATATTAATGAGCTGCTGCACAAACCCAATAAAATTGTATGCATATATATAGGCAAATAAGTGGAAAGTTACTGTCTTAAGGGAATCTGTTCTTCTCCAAGGTTGTTTGGAGTAGTTATCACTTAAATGGCTGGGTCAAGGAATTTTGGAGATCAGGCATAGGCTGGACCTGCTGGAAGTTGGGTGTAATCATCCTTAATGTCATTTTTTTTTCTTCAGGTGAGAGAGTTCTTTGCTTTTCATAGAACGATGGGGATGACCTGGAGGGGACTTTTAACTCCAGGCTGTTTTCAGCCATGTAAATTTCCTTCACTGTTGGCTTTTCCAGAAGGACAATTTGCAAGAATTCCGTGTGTCTCCAGAGGGGTGATGAACTCATATTTTGACCCTCCTTGCCTATGTGAACTGAGCATGAACCCAGGAAGACATGGTTACCAACTGGCAGCCTGCTCAGAGCTTGGTGGAAGATTGGGTCTCTGGGGCTGATATAACAGCAGCCTCGTGCCTTCTGCCTCTGTCTGATGAAAACATTCCTCTCTGCCTCCTTGGAGGAAAGAGCCATAAATGGCAACCTGTTTGCACATCTTTGATATGTTGTAATGTGCAATCTTTTGTTCTGTGAGTGTCTCTTTTCACTATGTGGCCATAGAGACTTCTCTCAAGAAAGGTCCTTTTTTAGAATTTTTGTCTCTGGTGTTCCCATAGTTTAGGTTGCTACATCACCTTAGCTCTGTCAGATCATCCTCAGAGCTTTAAAGCTGGGTCCTTATCATAGGGCAGATTATAGAGGCTAGGCATCGCTCCCAGGTCCAGCTCAATGATGGTGGACAGGAGTATCTGAAATGTTTCTCCACTGGTAATTACCGTTAGGTACATTTGCTTTTGTTTTTCTTTCCCTTGGTTATGTTGCTCTAAGCGATCCCAGAGTTCTCCACTGTCAGTGTCCTGAGAGGGTTTACAATTATCTGCAAGCTCTCCTCATTTAAAACTTCCTCTCCGAGACCAACCTCAGCCCCTAAATATTTTGTCTTTCTTCGTGTCTCTTTTATTTTTCCCTACCTCCTTTGGAAAAAAACATTTTGACTTCTGGATAACTTGGAGCAGTCAACAGTGTTCCCAGTTTGTTTTCTGGAAGTTCTTCCATGTGCAGTTGATGCTTAGATGATTTGCTGGGGAGAGAGTGGTCTTGTCCTCCTATTGTTCTGATATTTTGGAACCAACTGTCATCCTGCAAGACCCATTTTATTAACTGAAATGCTCTTGTTCTTCAGCGACTAAGCCATATTTGACTTTTTGTATCCTCTTGGACTCTAGTACATCAGTTCACTCTGCCCCCTCACTGTCTCCCATAGTTTCCCTGGGATCATGTCCTATGAATCGCTGATGTAATCCAAAAGTCTCATCCTCTCTCACCCACTGATCCTCCTGCTTTCCACATTTTCTAAAGATCACGGTCTTTTCTAATGAGTCAACTCTTTGCCTCAGGTGGACGAAGCTTCGGGGCTTTATTTTCAGCATCAGCCCTTCCAATGAGTCTTCAAAGTTGATTTTATATACAATTCATTTGTTTGGTATTCCTGCAGTTCAAAAGAATCTCACAAGTCTTCCCCAGCAGAGCAGTTCACAATCAGTAATCCCTTGGTGTTCTCACATCTGTACATACTTTTGGAAAGAACAGAGATATGACTCTACAGGCCTCTGTGGGCCAAGTCATATTCTAGTTTTTAAAGACACTTTCTAGCATTGCTTTATTAGCATGTGAGATGAGAGCAATTATGGTGTAGTTTGAGCATTCTTTGGCATTACCTTTCTTAGGGATTGGAATGAAAACTGAACTTTTCCAGTCCTGTGGCCACCACTGAGTTTTTCAGATTTGCTGACATATCGAGTGTAGCACTTTCACTGCATCATCATCCAGGATTTGAAATAGCTCACCTGGAATTCCATCACCTACATTAACTTTGTTCGTAGTGATGCTTAATAAGGCCCACTTGTCTTCACATTCCAGGATGTCTCGCTCTAGGTGAGTGATCACACCTTCGTGTTTTTCTGGGTCCTGAAGATCTTTTATGTACAGACTTCCCATTCGATTGCTTTCCTCTGTTTCCTGCATTGATCACTGAGAAAGTCTTTCTTATTTCTCCTTTCTACTCTTTGGAACTCTACATTCAAATGGGTATCGATTTCCTTTTCTCCTTTGCTTTTCACTTCCCTTCTTTCCGCAGCTATTTGTAAGGCCTCCTCAGACAGCCAATTTGCTGTTTCGCATTTCGTTTTCTGTGGGATGATCTTGATTCCTGTCTCCTGGACAATGTCATGAACCTCCACCCATAATTTATCAGGCACCCTCTCTGTCAGATCTAGTCCCTTGAAACTATTTCTCACTTCCACTGTATAGTCATAAGGGATTTGACTTATGTTATACATGAATGGTATAGTGGTTTTCTCCACTTTCTTCAATTTTAGTCTGAATTTTGCCACAAGGAGTTCATGATCTGTGCCACAGTCAGCTCCTGGTCTTGTTTTTGCTGTCTGTATAGAGATTGTCCATCTTTGACTGAAAGAATAAAATCAACCTGTTTTCAGTGTTGAGCATTTGGTGATGTCTTCTCTCTGTCATTTTTTGGCCAGATTAATAAAATTGGCTTAAATTTCTTTTGTCCCCCCCAAAAAAAAATTGGAAAAATTTCAAATACTAATGGTATTTAAATGACATTTACCATAGATTTATAGCATATTTTACTTGAGGATCATAATTTCTACGACTATGTAAGTTTTTAAAACTCCTAATGGAAGGGGATTACTTGATATTATTTACATTTTATGAATAAAGGAATCCATTTTTCTTCATTTTTCTGATCTTCTTGGTTGAAAGAGTTATAAAATATTTTTTTCCCACTCTGGTTTTATTTTCAGTTTTTTTAAATATATATATATAGTTCTATTTTTATTTTATTTATTGTTTCTTTCATTTTATTTATTTATTTTTATTGGAGGCAAATTACTTTACCTTAATATATTGGGTGGTTTTGCCATACATTGACATGAATCTGCCCTAGGTGTACATGTGTTCCCCGTCTTGAACCCCCAGCCCAACTTCCTCTTCCCCATGTCCTCCCTCCAGGTCATCCATGTGCACCAGCACCAAGCATCCTGTATCATTCGTCGAACCTGGACTGGTGATTCATTTCACATATGATAATGTATATGCTACAATGCCATTCTCTCAAATCATCCTACCTTCACCCTCTCCCACAGAGTCCCAAAGGCTGTTCTACACACTTATGTCTCTTTTGATGTCTCGTGGGAAATAGATGGCAAAACAGTGGAAACAGTGTCAGACTTTATTTTTGGGGGCTTCAGAATCACTGCAGATGCTGATTGCAGCCATGAAATTTAAAGACGCTTACTCCTTGGAAGGAAAGTTATGACCAACCTAGATAGTATATTAAAAAGCAGAGACATTACTTTGCCAACCAAGGCCCGTCTAGTCAAGGCTATGGTTTTTCCCGTGGTCATGTATGGATGTGAGAGTTGGACTGTGAAGAAACCTGATCACGGAAGAATTGATACTTTTGAAATGTGGTGTTGGAGAAAACTCTGTTCATTGGAAGGACTGATGCTAAAGCTGAAACTGCAATATTTTGGCCACATCATGCGATGAGTTGACTCACTGGAAAAGACTCTGATGCTGGGAAAGTTTGGGGGCAGGAGGAGAAGGGTACGACAGAGAATGAGATGGCTGGATGGCATCAACGACTCTGTGGACATGAGTTTGAGTGAACTCCGGGAGTTGGTGATAGACAGGGAGGCCTGGCGTGCTGTGATTCATGGCATCGCAGAGAGTCGGACACGACTGAGCAACTGAACTAAACTGATACAGGATTAAGGCTAACATTATTCTAAATTCCATATATATGCATTAGTATGCTGTATTGATGTTTTTCTTTCAGGCTGACTTCACTCTGTATAATAGGCTCCCGTTTCATCCACCTCATGAGAGCTGACTCAAATGCATTTTTTTGATGGCTGAGAAATACACCATTGTGTATATGTACTAGAGCTTTCTTATCCATCCATCTGCAGATGGACCTCTAGGTTGCTTCCATGTCCTGGCTATTATCAACAGTGCTGCAATGAATATTGGAGTACATGTCTTTCTTTCAATTCTGGTTTCCTCGGTGTGTACGCCCAGGAGTGCGATTGCTTGATCATTTTTTGAGGAATCACCACACTGTTCTCCATAGTGAGTCTACTAGTTTGCATTCCCACCAACAGTGTAAGAGGGTTCCATTTTCTCCACACCCTCTCCAGCATTTATTGCATGTAGACTTTTGGATAGCAGCCATTCTGACTGGTGTGAAATGGTATCTCATTTTGATTTGCATTTCTCTGATTATGAGGGATGTTGAACATTTTTTCATGTTTTTGTTAGCCATCTTTATGTCTTCTTTGGGGAAATGTCTGTTTAGTTCTTTGACCCATTTTTTGATTGGGTCTTTTTTTTTTTGTGGAACTGAGCTGCAGGAGCTGCTTGTATATTTTGGAGATTAATTTTTTGTCAGTTGTTTCATTTGCTATTAATTTCTCCTATTCTGAAGACTGTCTTTTCACCTTGCTTATAGTTTCCTTTGCGGTGCAGAAGCTTTTTATTTAAATTATGTCCCATTTTTTTTTTCTTTTATTTCCAGAATTCTG
The DNA here is from genome assembly GCF_049115385.1 of Moschus berezovskii. NCBI lineage: Eukaryota > Metazoa > Chordata > Mammalia > Artiodactyla > Moschidae > Moschus > Moschus berezovskii. Next base: position 24,607,818 of record NC_142489.1, read on the forward strand.
GGAGGTGGGTCATGGAGGATCCTGATGTGATTTATGTCGGAGAGTGTTTTGCCTATGTTCTCCTCTAGGAGTTTTACAGTTTCTGGTCTTACATTTAGATCTCTAACCCATTTTGAGTTTATTTTTGTGTGTGGTGTTAGGAAGTGATCTAGTTTCATTTTTTACAAGTGGCTGACTAATTTTCCGAGCACCACTTGTTGAAGAGACTGTCTTTTCTCCATTTTATATTCTTGCCTCCTTTGTCAAAGATAAGGTGTCCATAGGTGCGTGAATTTATTTCTGTGCTTTCTATTTTGTTCCATTGATCTATATTTCTGTCTTTATGACAGTACCATACTGTCTTGATGATTGTGGCTTTTAATAGAGCCTGAAGTCTGGCAGGTTAATTCCCCCAGTTCCATTCGTCTTCCTCAAGATTTTTTGGCTATTCAAGGTTTTCTGTATTTCAAAAAAAAAAAAAAATTGTGATTATTTGTTCTAGATTGGGGGGAAAATATCGTTGTTAGCTTGAAAGGAATTGCATTGAATGTATAAATTACTTTGGGTAGTATAATCATTCTTACTATATTTATTCTTCCAATCCATGGAAACGATATATTTCTCCATCTATTAGTGTCCTCCTTGATTACTTTCACTAGTATTTTATCGGAGAAGGCAATGGCAAGCCACTCTAGTATTCTTGCCTAGAAAATCCCATGGATGGAGAAGCCTATAGGCTGCAGTCCATGGGGTCGCTAAGGGTCGGACACGACTGAGCGACTTCACTTTCACTTTTCACTTTCACACATTGGAGAAGGAAATGGCAACCCACTCCAGTGTTCGTGCCAGGAGAATCCCAGGGACAGGGGAGCCTGGTGGGCTTCTGTCTATGGGGTCACACAGAGTCGGACACGACTGAGGTGACGCAGCAGCAGCAGCAGTATTTTATAGTTTTCTATGTACAAGTCTTTTGTTTCCTTAGGTAGATATATTGCTGAGTATTTAATTCTTTTCACTGCAAAAGTGAAAGGAATAGTTTCCTTAATTTCTCTTTCTATTTTCTTATTATTAGTGTATAGGAATGCAAGGGATTTTTGTCTTGATTTTATATCCTGCAACTTTACTGTATTCATTGGTTAGCTCTAGTAGTTTTCTGGTAGAGTCTTTAGGGTTTTCTGTGTAGAGAATCATGTCATCAGCGAATACTGAATGTTTTACTTCTTCTTTTCCAAGTTGTATTCCTTTGATGTCTTTTTCTGCTCTGACTGCTGTAACCAAAACTTCCAGAACTATGTTGAATAGTAGTGGTGAGAGTGGGTACCCTTGTCTTGTCCCTGATTTTAGGGGAAATGCTTTCATTTTCTCACCATTGAGGATAATGTTTGCTGTGTATTTGTCATATATAGCTTTTATTATGTTGAGATATGTCCCTTCTATTCCCACTTTCTGAAGGGGTTTTATCATATGGATGTTGAATTTTGTCAAAGGCTTTCTCTGCATCTATTGAGATAGTCATATGATTTTAATTTTTCAGTTTGTTAACATGGTGTATTACATTGATTGATTTGCGGATATTGAAGAATCCTTGCATTCCTGGGATAAAGCCCACTTTGTCATGATGTATGATCTTCTTAATGTGTTGTTGGATTCTGATTGCGAGAATTTTGTAAAGGATTTTTGCATCCGTGTTCATCAGTGATATTGGCCTGTAGTTTTCTTTTTTTGTGGGATCTTTACCAGGTTTTGGGATTAGGGTGATGGTGGCTTCATAGATTGCGTTTGGAAGTTTCCCTTCCTCAGCAATTTTCTGAAAGAGTTTCAGTAGAATAGGCGTTAGCTCTTCAATAAATTTTTGGTCGAATTTAGCTGTGAAACCCTCTGAACCTGAGCTTTTGTCTGCTGGAATATTTCTAATCGCATCCTCTAATTCCGTGCTTGTGATGGGTTTGTTAAGATTTTCTATTTCTTCCTGGTTCAGTTTTGGAAGGTTTTAGAATTCTAAGAGTTTGTCCATTTCTTCCAAGTTATTAATTTCATTGCCATATAATTGCTGATAGTATTCTCTAATAATCCTTTGTTTTTCTGTGTTGTCGGTTGTGATCTCTCCATTTTCATTTCTAATTTTATTGATTGGGTTCTTCTCCCTTTGTTTCTTGATGAGTCTGGCTAGTGGTTTGTCAATTTCATTTACCTTCTCGAAGAACCAGCTTTTGGCTTTGTTTATTTTTGCTATGGTCCCTTTTGTTCTTTTGCATTTATATCTGCCCTAATTGTTACGATTTCTTTCCTTCTACTAACCCTAGCGTTCCTCATTTCTTTCTTTTCTAGTTTCTTTAGATGTAGAGTTAGGTTATTTAGTTGACTTTTTTCTTGTTTCTTGACGTGTGCCTGTATTGCTATGAACTTTCCCCTTAACTCTGCTTTTACAGTGTCCCAGAGGTTTAGGGTTGTTGTGTTTTCATTTTCATTCATTTCTATGCATATTTTGATTTCTCTTTTGATTTCTTCTATGATTTGTTCATTATTCAGCAGCGTGTTTTTCAGCCTCCATATGTTGGCATTTTTAATAGTTTTTCTCCCGTAATTGAGATCTAATCTTACTGCATTGTGGTCAAAAAAGATACTTGGAATGATTTCAATTTTTTTGAATGTACCAAGGCTATATTTATTGCCCAGGATGTGATCTATCCTGGAAAAGGTTTCGTGTGCGCTTGAGAAAAAGTTGAAATTCATTGTTTTGGGGTGAAATGTCCTATAGAGCTCTATTAGGACTAACTTGTCTATTGTATCATTTAACGTTTGTGTTTCCTTGTTAATTTTCTGTTTAGTTGACTTATCCATAGGTGTGAGTGGGCTATTAAAGTCTCCCAATATTACTGTGCTATTGTTAATTTCCCCTTTCATACTTGTTAGTAATTTTCTTACATATTGTGGTGCTCCTATGTTGGGTGAATAATTATTTATAATTGTTATATCTTCATCTTGGATTGATCCTTTGATCATTATGTACTTTCCTACTTTGTCTCTTTTCATAGTCTTTGCTTTAAAGTCTATTTTATCTGATATGAGTACTGCTATTCCTGCTTTCTTTTGGTCTCTATTTGCGTCGAATGTCTTTTTCCAGTCCTTCACTTTCAGTCTGTATGTGTCCCTAGTTTGAAGTGGGTCTCTTGTAGAGAACATATACGGGGGTCTTTTTTTTGTGTCCATTCAGCCAGCCTTTGTCTTTTGGTTGGGACATTCAACCCATTTACACTTAAGGTGTTTATTGATAAGTATGATCCCATTGTCTTTTTCTTTATTGTTTTCGGTTCAAGTTTATATAACCTTTCTGTGTTTCCTGTCTAGAGAAGATCGTTTAATATTTGTTGGAGAGCTGGTTTGGTGATGCTGAAATCTCTCCGCTTTTGCTTGTCTATAAAGTTTTTGATTTCTCCTTCATATTTGAATGAGATCCTTGCTAGGTATAGTCATCTGGGCTGTAGGTTACTTTCTTTCATCACTTTAATATGTCTTGCCATTCCCTCCTGGCCTGAAGAGTTTCCATTGAATGATCAGCTGTTATCCCTATGGGGATCCCCTTGCGTGTTATTTGTTGTTTTTCCCTTGCGGCTTTTAATATTTTTTCTTTGTGTTTGATCTTTGCTAATTTGATTAACACGTGACTTGGGTTATTTCGCCTTGGGTTTATCCTGTTAGGAACTCTCTGGGTTTCTTGGAATTGGGTGATTATTTCCTTCCCCATTTTAGTGAAATTTTCAACTATTATTTCCTCACGTATTCTCTCATGGTATTTCATTTTGTCTTCTTCTTCTGGGACTCGTATGATTCCAATGTTGGGGCATTTAACATTGTCCCAGAAGTCTCTAATATTGTCCTCATTTCTTTTAATTTGTTTTTCTTTTTCCATCTCTGTTTCATTTATTTGTACAATTCTATCTTCTAGCTTACTTATCCTGTCTTCTATCTCCGTTATTCTACTGTTTGTTCCCTCGAAAGTGTTTCTGATCTCATCTATTGCATTGTTCGTTGTATATTGACTCATTTTCCCCCCTCTAATTCCTTATTAAACATTTCCTGCATCTTCTCAATCCTTTTCTCCACTTAATTTATCTGTAACTCCTTTTTGCTTTCCACATTTTGAATCATTTTCACCATTAAAATTCGAAATTTTTTATCAGGTAGATTCCCTATGTCTTCCTCTTTTGTTTGTGTTGGTGGGCATTTATCCTGTTCCTTTACTTGCTGGGTGTTTCTCTGCCTCTTCATCTTGCTTATATTACTGTGCTTGGGGTGGCCTTTCCGTCCTCTGGCAGTTTGTGGAGTTCTCTTTATTATGTAGTTACCTCGTTGTGTGTGGGGTTGGATGGGTGACTTGTCAAGGTTCCCTAATTTGGTTTGCTTGTTTCAGTGTTCTGGTGCGTGGAGTTGGATTTCTCTCTGGATTGCAATGGAGAGTCCAGTAATGAGTTTGAGATGTCAGTGGTTTGGGGTGGCTTTGGGCAGCCTGTATGTTGAAGCTCAGGGCTATTTTCCTGTGTTGCTGGAGAATTTGTGTGGTATTTATTTCACTGAAACTTGTTGACCCTTCGGTTGTGCCCGGTTTCAGTTTATGTATGGAGGCATTTGATGGGCACCTATCAATTAATGTTCCCTGGAACAGGAGGTCTCTGGTGTTCTCAGGATTTGGCCTTAAGCCTCTGCCTCTGGTTTTCAGTCTTATTCTTGCAGTAGGCTCAAGACTTCTCCCTCTGTTACCTCCAAGGCTGTTCCTTCTATTGTAAAATCTGTTCTGTTTGCTGGTCTCTTCAGTGTCTAATTCCCATCCTGAAACCAGGGGGTGGTGGTGGACACCAGCTCACCTGTTCGGTCCTGCCGTGGGGAGGGAGGAACGCTGCTAACAAATATCACTGACATCTGTGGGGAGTGCTCACAGTGTCTTGACTTCTGTGGGAATGCGCCCGCTCGCAGGGTGTGTGTTTTTCCTGTTTATGCTGCTCAGGCTCTAGGTTGTCTGCCAGGTGCTGTCCCTGGCCGGCGCGGGGTTGGATGCACTTCCCAGGTCTGAGCGACTCAGGTTCAGGTCCGCGAGTACTCCACAAAAGCGCAGACTTGGCTGGGCCTGTGTTTTTTGCCTTCTCCCTTCTGAGCAGCTCAGGTGACTAGGCGTTTGGCGAGCGTGGTCGCTGTGGCTTATCGCCTCGCCGGTCCCTGCTGCTTGGTTTTCTGTGTGTACAACTGGAGCACTTTCTCAGGCAAATATTGATTGGCCCAAATCCAAGAAGTCTTGGTTAGCAAGGAAGCCTGACTGCAGCTTGGTATGGGAAGCCTCTCTGGGGCCACAGCTGCCCCTTCCGGAGCTGGTTGCCCTCCATGCCTGTCCCGGAGGGAGCTGGGGGATGGGCCACCCCCAGCCGGCTTGCTTTGCTCAGTCCTTTGTTATGTGAGCGGGACTGGAAGAGTCTTAGGATGGGGCTTTTTGCTGCACAGTCTGCTTTGCTCCCGTTAGAGCGCTCAGTTTGCCCTTGGGGCGTTCAGTCCCTGTCCTCTCTCTAAGCACTGACATCTCGCCTCCCTGCCAGGCCCCCACCTGCTAGTGGTGGGAGCGGGCGTCTGTACCACTTCTCCACTGAGAGTTTCCTCTGGGCACTTAGTCTGTGGGCTTTAATTATTTATGTCTCTCTTTTCTCCTAGTTATGTGGCCCTCTGAGGTTCCAAGCCTATCCACAGAGTCACCTATGTTTCCAGGTGTTTGGAAACTTTTCTCTTCTTTTTTTTTTTTTTTTTTTTAAGCCTCCCTTCCCAAGATGGAGTTCCCTTCCTCCCTCTTTTGTATCTCTTTATCTTTTATGCTGTTTCCTACCTCATTTCGAAGTTTACGGGCTGCTTTTCTGCGTGCCTGATGTCCTCTGCCGGTATTCAGAAGTTGTTTTATGGGATTTACTCAGCTTTCAACTGTTCTTTTGCTGATTTTGTGGGGGAGCAAATGGTCACCCTGTCCTATTCCTCTGCCATCTTCTCGTGCTCCCCTTAGTTTCAGTTCTATCATAACTGTATTTTGAACGAGGTTATACTAACATTTAGTAAGAATCAAAAGAAGAGTTGATCATAAAATTGTCTCTACAGTATCTTCATTATTCCGAGATAAGAAGAAGAAGCATGGTAAAGCAATGGGTAATATGGGTGATCATAACTCTGACTTCCATTCTGAAACTAGAGGAGCGAATGTATTTTCAGCCTGCAGAAGTTTAACTGTGCCATTCATACTAAAGCGTTCTACCGTTAAGATTGTTGCTTAAACAAGTGCCCTAACTTGAAATTATTTCTCTTCTCTATCATCAATATCACTTAGATAACAGGAAAATATTGTGAGACATCAACCTGCTATTTCTCCTATTGAATTTTTAATGGAAGGGTAATTATTTTAAAGCCTTTGATTTTGTGGATCACAATAAACTGGAAAATTCTGAAAGAGATGGGAATACCAGACCACTGACCTGCCTCTTGAGAGACCTGTATGCAGGTCAGGAATCAACAGTCAGAACTGTACATGGAACAACAGACTGGTTCCAAATAGGAAAAGGAGTACGTCAAGGCTGTATATTGTCACCTTGCTTATTTAACTTATATGCAGAGTACATCATGAAGAATGATGGGCTAGAAGAAGCACAAGCTGGAATCCAGATTTCTGGGAGAAATATCAATAACCTCAGATATGAAGATGACATCACTCTTATGTCAGAAAATGAAAGTATTTGATACTATTTTTATTTTATGATTAAAGGAATCCATTTTCTTTGTTTTTCTGATCTATCTTGGTTGAAAGAGTTATGAAATATTTTTCCTCCTTTGGTTTTAGTTTCAGTTCTATCATAACCATATTTTGAACAAGGTTATTCTCACATTTAGTAAGAATGAAAAGAAGAGTTGATCAGAAAAATGTCTCTACCGTATCTTCATTATGTCTTGGTGAAAGTGAAAGAGGAGAGTGAAAAGTTTGACTTAAAGCTGAATATTCAGAAAACAAAGATTATGGCATCTGGTCCCATCACTTCATGGGAAATAGACGGAATAACAGTGGAAACAGTGTCAGACTTAATTTTTTAGGTTCCAAAATCACTGCAGATGCTGATTGCAGCCATGAAATTAAAAAACGCTTACTCCTTGTGAGGAAAGTTATGACCAATCTCGATAGTATATTAAAAAGCAGAGACATTACTTTGCCAACCAAGGTCCGTCTAGTCAAGGCTATGGTTTCTCCCGTGGTCATGTATGGATGTGAGAGTTGAACTGTGAAGAAAGCTGCTCGCTGAAGAATTGATGCTTTTGAACTGTAGTGCTGGAGAAGACTCTTGAGAGTCCCTTGGACTGGAAGGAGATCCAACCAGTCCATTCTTAAGGAGATCAATCCTGGGTGTTCATTGGAAGGACTGATGCTGAAGCTGAAACTCCAATATTTTGGCCAACTCATGCGACTAGTTGACTCACTGGAAAAGACTCTGATGCTGGGAAAGTTTGAGGGAGGGAGGAGAAGGGGACGACAGAGAATGAGAAAGCTGGATGGCATCACCGACTCTGTGGAAATGAGTTAGAGTGAACTCCGTGTGTCGGTGATGGACAGGGAGGCCTGGCGTGCTGTGATTCCAGGGGTTGCAGAGTCGGACACGACTGAAAGACTGAACTGAACGGAACTGAACTGAATTGTTTTACCGAAATTTGCTGTATTCTGTCAGAACTCAAAATAAATCAGGCATAAATATACCTATATGCCCTCCCTTTAGGAACACCCTCATATCTCCCTCTCCATATCACAATCCAAGTTGAGCATTTTTCACTGGGTGTCACTTAGTAGCTGCTCTAAATCAAATGGCTGCAATGTCTACTTGACATACTTTGGCAGCTATGTCTACTTCTATTTTGCAGTACCACATCATAATTCCATTATGCAATTGTGATTTTGGACTGAGGGTGGAAACTTCTACCTTTCCAGGTGTGTAGGGTAATGTGACAGTCCATGACAAACCTTTTCCTAAACTACAACGGGCAGGCCATTCAAATTTCCCTGAAATTTGCAAGAAATCCGTGTGTCTCCATAAGGGTACTGAACTCATATTTTGACACTCCTGACCTATGTGAACTGAGCATGAACCCAGGAAGACATGGTTAACAACTGACAGCCTGCTCAGAGCTTGGTGGCAGATTGTGGTCTCTGGGGCTGATATAACAGCAGCCTCCTGCATTCTGCCTTGGTCTGATGCAAACATTCCTCTCTGCCTCCGTGGAGGACAGGGCCATAAATGGAAGCCTGTTTGCACATCTTTGATATTTTGTAAAAGACTCTCGAGAGTCACTTGGACTGCAAAGAGATCCAACCAGTTCATTCTAAAGGAGATCAGTCCTCAGTGTTCATTGGAAGCACTGATGCTAAAGCTGAAACTTCAATACTTTGGCCACCTCATGCGAAGTGTTGACTCACTGGAAGACTCTGATGCTGGGAGGGACTGGGGGCAGAATGAGAAGCGGACAACAAACAATTAAAAGGCTGGATGGCATCACCGACTCGATGGACATCAGTTTGAGTGAAGTCCGGGAGTTGACAATGAACAGGGAGGTCTGGCTTGCTGTGATTCATGGGGTCTCAAAAAGTCGGACACGACTGAACCACTGAACTGAACTGAACTGAACTGAATGTGCAATCTTTGGTTCTGTGAGTGTCTGTTTTCCCTATATGGTCATAGAGAATTATCTCAAGAAAGGACTCTTTTGCATTTTTGTCTCTGGTGTTCCCATGGATTAGGTTGCTATGTCACCTTAGACCTGTCAGATCATCCTCAGACCATTAAAACTGGGTCCTTATCATAGGGCAGGTGATACAGTCTGGGCATCCCTCCTAGGTCCACCTCAATGATGGTGGACAGGTGTATCTGATTTTTTTCTCTGCTGGAAATTACAGTTAGGCACATTTGCTTTTGTTTTTCTTTCCCTTGGTTATGTTGTTCTAAGCGATCCCAGAGTTTTCCACTGTCACTGTCCTGAGAGGGTTCACAATTTTCTGCAAGCTTCTCCTCATTTACAACTTCCTCTCCAAAACCAGCCTCAGCCCCTGAATACTTTGTCTCTCTTTGTGTCTCTTTTATTTTTTCCTACTTCCTTTTCAAAGGAAAACATGTTTGACTTCTGGGTATCTTGGGCCATTCAACAGTGTTCACAATTTGTTGTCTGGAAGTTCTTCCATGTGCAGTCGATGCTTAGATGAATCTGTTGGGGAGGGAGTGGTCTTGTCCTCCTATTCCTCTGATATTTGGGGACCAACTGCCATCCGTCAAGACCCATCTTATTAACTGAAATGCTATTGTTCTTCAGCCACTAAGCCATGTTTGACTCTTTGTATCCATTTGGACTCTAGCACAAGAGGCCTCTCTGTCCCTCACTGTCTCCCATAGTTTCTCTGAGTTCATGTCCTTCGAATCGCTGATGCTCTCCAGATGTCTCATCCTCTCTCACCTACTGATCCCCCTGCTTTCAACAATTTCTATAGATCACGGTCTTTTCTAATGAGTAAGCTCTTTGCCTCAATTGGACAAAGATTTGGGGCTTTATTTTCAGCATCAGTCCTTCCAATGAGTCTTCAAAGTTGATTTTTTTACAATTCATTTGTTTGGTATTCCTGCAGTTCAAAAGAATCTCACAAGTCTTCCCCAGCAGAGCGGTTCACAGTCAGTAATCCCTTGGTGTTCACATATCTGTACATACCTTTGGAAAGACCAGAGATATGACTCTACGGGCCTCTGTATGTCACTCACGTTTTAGTTTTTAAAGACAGTTTCTAGCAACGCATGATTAGCTTGTGAGATGAGAGCAACTATGCTGTAGTTTGAGCATTCTTTGGTATTGCCTTTCTTTGGGATTGGAATGAAGACTGACTTTTCCAGTCTGGTGGCCACTGCTGAGTTTTCCAAGTTTGCTGGCATATTGAGTGCAGCACTTTTACAGCATCATCTTCCAGGATTTGAAATAGCTCAACTGGAATTCCATCACCTACTCTAGCTTTGTTCATAGTGATGCTTCCTAAGGCCCACTTGTCTTCACATTCCAGGATGTCTGGCTCTATGTGAATGATCACACCATCGTGATTTTCTGGGTCCTGAAGATCTTCTATGTACAGTTCTTCTGTGTATTCTTGCCACCTCTTCTTAATATCTTCTGCTTCTCTTTGGTTCCTAACATTTTTGTCCTTTATTGAGCCCACCTTTGCATGAAATGTTCCCTCAGTATTTCTAATTATCCTGCAGATATGTCTAGTTTTTCCCATTCTATTGCTTTCCTCCATTTCTTTGCATTCATCACTGAGGAAGCCTTTCTTATTTCTCCTTGCTATTCACTGGAACTCTACATTCAAATGGGTATAAATTTCCTTTTCTCCTGTTCTTTACACTTCCCTTCTTTCACAGCCATTTGCAAGGCCTCCTCAGACAGCCATTTTGCTTTTTTGCATTTCTTTTTCTTGGGGATAATCTTATTTCCTGTCTCCTGGACAATGTCATGAACCTCCACCCATAATTTATCAGGCACCCTCTCTGTCAGATCTAGTCCCTTAAAACTATTTCTCACTTCCACATAAGGGATTTGACTTATGTCATACATGAATGGTATAGGGGTTCTCTCCAGTTCCTTCTATTTCAGTCTGCATTTGCAACAAGGAGTTCATGATCTGTGCCAGAATCAGCTCCTTGTCTTGTTTTTGCTGTCTGTATAGAGATTCTCCATCTTTGACTGAAAGAATAAAATCAATCTGATTTCAGTGTTGAACATTTGGTGATATCTTCTCTCTGTCATTTGTTTGTCCAGATTAATGAAAATGGCTTAAATTATATTTTGACCAAAAAATAATTGGGAAAATTTCAAATACTAATGGTATTTAAATAATATTTACCATAGACTTATAACATATTTCACTTAAGGATCATAATTTCTACGACTATGTAAGTTTTTAAAACTACTAACGGAAGGGGATTATTTGATACTATTTATATTTTATGTTTAAAGGAATCCATTTTCTTTGTTTTTCTGATCTATCTTGGTTGAAAGAGTTATGAAATATTTTTCCCCCTTTGGTTTTAGTTTCAGTTCTATCATAACCATATTTTGAACAAGATTATCCTCACATTTAGTAAGAATCAAAAGAAGAGTTGATCAGAAAAATGTCTCTACAGTATCTTCATTAATCCGAGATAAGAAGAAGAAGCATGTTAAAGCAACGGGTAATGTGGATGGTCATAATTCTGACTTCAGTCCTGGAACTAGAGAAGTGAATGTATTTTCAGCCTGCAGAAATTTAAGTGTGCCATTCATACTATAACGTTCTGCCATCCAGATAGTTGCTGATACAAGTGCCCTAACTTGAAATTATTTCTCTTCTCCATCATCAATATCAGTTAGACGACAGGAGCATACTGTGATACATCACCCTGCTGTTTCTCTTATTGTTTTTTTTTTTTTTAATGGAAGCGTAATTGTTTTACCGAATTTTTCTTTATTCTGTCAGAATTCAAAATAAATCAGGCTTAGAAATATATATATATATCCCCATCCCTTCCGAAACACTCTCCCATCTCCCTCTCCATACCACAATCTAGGTGGAGCACTGTTCACGGTGTTTCACCTAGCAGCTGCTATACGCCAAATGGTTGCAGTGTCTATTTGACATACTGTGGCAGCTATGTCTACTTCTATTTTGCAGTACCATATTGTATCTCCATTATGCAACAGTGATTTTGGACTGAGGGTGGAAACGTCTACCTTTCCAGGTGTGTACGTTCATGTGGCAGTCCATGACAAACCTTTCCCTAAAATAAAACACGCAGCCCATTCATGTTTCCCAGTACCGGAGATCTCTGATACATTGTTGCCTCTCTATCTAGGTCAATACATCAATCGTCTTCATTATTTAAAAATCATTCTAATACAACTGGTGTACCAAATAGGTGTCAGATTATGCATGACACTGAAGATTAAATTAATGTTGGGAGATGTCAACAAATTCCTACAATTCTCTTATTTGAAAAATAAAGATATATGTTCATTTTCATAGTGTCAATTTCACTTTGAAATAATTAAGAGTAAATGAGCATTTCAGTTCCTGGATATTTTGCTCTGCTTTAATATAAAATTTTCTGTTCAAGGAAACACTCAGTATGCATCATAGGTACATTACACCTAATGAATTGTTTGAAGAAATAGAAAATGTAAACAGTGGGAAAAGGCAAAATGTAAATAAATTGACTTCTGAAATAATCCAGGCAGAACTGATTGGGTGTCTAAGATAGGATGGTATGGGGGAAGGATCAGATACAAATCAAATTTAGAAACAACAAATGAGCATATATATTTTAATGTTTTTTCAGTTTTATTATATTATATCAGTCATTGCAAAGAAAGCTAAGAGGTTAGACAGAAGGTTTTCTGCATTTAAAAAAAAAAAAGTGTTTCACTTGAAAATATAGATGTAGCCTACTCGATAATCATGATCACTAACATACCATGATGGGATGCCAATGATAACATGACATAGCCAAAGATTGCACCACAGTCAGCAAAAGATAGGCATTTTACATGTTGTATTAAAAAGGGTCATTCTTGCTCTGCTCTCCTTATGTCATACCTTTATTTCCTCCCACCAACACACCACCCTATAGTTCCTCATGTATATTTTGATGTTTCTTTGCTGTTCCTACAAAGATAGACTTAAATCCTTTTGGTGAATGCAGCATCTCAGCAAGGTAATCAGTTCTTGGAAGACATGACATTTCTTTCCCTTACAAGCTCCATTATCTATCTGTTTCACAGAATTGCTAGAGCTACAATCAGGCAACATATTTTCAGTCATAATAAGCCACATTTCACAACTTTTCCTAAACACTTACTTGGAAATGGAAAGAACTTGTCTTCCTTCCTGCCAAGTTAACCACAGATGTCCAATTCTTCTATGCGTTGTATCTGTACCCAAGTTGCCTTATGTATCTTTCACATCAGCTAAGACATCAGTTCAGTTCAGTCGCTCAGTCGTGTCCGACTCTCCTCGACCCCATAAATCACAGCACGCCAGGCCTCCCTGTCCATCACCAAATCCCAGAGTTCACTCAAACTCATGTCCACAGAGTCGGTGATGCATCAAGCCATTTCACTCTCGGTCGTCCCCTACTCCTCCCACCCCCAACCTTTCCCAGCATCAGAGTCTTTTCCAGTGAGTCAACTCGTCGCATGAGGTGGCCAAAGTATTGCAGCTTCAGCTTTATCATCAGTCCTTCCAATGAACACCCAGGATTGATCTCCTTTAGAATGGACTGGTTGGATCTCCTGGCGGTACAGGGGACTCTCAAGAGTTTTCTCCAACACCACAGTTCAAAAGCATCGATTCTTCGGCGATCAGCTTTCTTCACAGTCCAACTCTCACATCCATACATGACCACGGGAAAAACCATAGCCTTGACTAGACGGACCTTGGTTGGCAAAGTAATGTCTCTGCTTTTCAATATATTATCAAGGTTGGTCATAACTTTCCTTCCAAGGAGTAAGTGTCTTTTAATTTCACGGCTGCAGTCAGCATCTGCAGTGATTTTGGAGCTCCAAAAAATAAAGTCTGACACTGTTTCCACTGTTTTGCCATCTATTTCCCATGAAGTGATGGCATGGTGCTTGCCAAATGAAGTATTTTAAGTATTTCCTGAATTAGCAATAAAAGGTGCTAAATAAATTGGCAGCCAAAAGCTATATACATTACTCAACAACATCCCATAGCCTCCAACATTACCATCATTCAGTTCAGTTCAGGTTGACTTCAGTCCCTCAGTCGTGTCAAACTCTTTGAAACCCATGAATCACATCATGCGAGGCTTCCGTGTCCTTTACCAACTCCCGGAGTTCAATTAATACCACCTCCATCGAGTCGGTGATGACATCCAGCCCTCTCATTCTCTGCCATCCCCTTCTCCTCCTGCCCCCAATCCCTCCCAGCATCAGAGTCTTTTCCAGTGAGTCAGCTCTTCGCATGAGGTGGCCAAAGTATTGGAGCTTCAGCTTCAGCATCAGTCTTTCTTATGAACACCCAGGACTGATCTCCTTTAGAATGGACTGGTTGGATCTCCTTGCAGTCCAAGGGACTCTAGAGATCTTCTCCAACACCACAGTTCAAAAGCATCAATTCTTCGGCTATCAGATTTCTTCACAATCCAAGTCTCATATCCATACATGATCCCGTGAAAAATTATAGCCCTGGCTAGACGGACCTTTGTTGGAAAAGTAACGTCTCTGCTCTTGTATATGCTATCTAGGTTGGTCAGAAATGTCCTTCCAAGCAGTGATCTTCTTTTAATTTCATGGCCGCAATCAGCATCCGCAGTGATTTTGGAGCCCAAAAAATAAAGTGTGACACTGTTTCCACTGTTTCCCCATCTATTTCCCGTGCCGTGATGGGACCAGATGCCATGATCTTAGTTTTCTGAATGTGGAGCTTCAAACCAACTTTTTCACTCTCCTCTTTCACTATCATCAAGAGGCTTTTGAGTTCCTCTTCACTTTCGGCCATAAGGGTGATGTCATCTTCATATCTGAGGGTATTGATATTTCTCCCAGCAATCTTGATTCCAACCAGTGCTTCTCCCAGCCCAGTGTTCCTTCATGGTGTACTCTGCATAGAAGTTAAATAGGCATGGTGACAATATACAACTTTGACACACTCCTTTTCCTATTTGGAACCAGTCCGTTGTACCATGTCCGGTTCTAACAGTTGCCTCCTGACCTGCATACAGGTTTCTCAAGAGGCAGGTCAGGTGGTCTGTTATTCCCATCTCTTTCAGAATTTTCCACAGTTTGTTGTGATCCCCACAATAAAAGGATTTGGCATAGTCAATGAAGCAGAAATAGATGTTTTTCTGTAACTCTCATAGTTTTCCCATGATCCAGAGTATGTTGGCAATTTGATCTCTGGTTTCTCTGCCTTTTCTAAAACCAGCTTGAGTATCTCAAAGTTCACATTTTACTGAAGGCTCTCTTGGAGAATTTTGAGCATGAATTTACTAGTGTGTAAGATCAATCGTGGATGTTCATTGGAGGAACTGATGCTAAAGCTGAAACTGCAATACTTTGGTCACCTCATGGGACGAGTTGACTCACTGGAAAAGACTCTGATGCTGGGAAAGGTTGGGGGCGGGAGGAGAAGGGGACGACGGAGAATGAGATGGCTGGATGCCATCACCGACTCTGTGGACATGAGTTTGAGTGTACTCCAGGAGTTGGTGATGGACAGGGAGGCCTGGCATGCTGTGATTCTTGGGGTCGCGGAGAGTCGGACACGACTGAGCGACTGAACTGAACTGAACTAAAGTGAAGATGAGTGCAATTGTGAGGTCATTTGAACATTCTTTGGCATTGCCTTTCTTTGGGAATGGAATGAAGACTGACCTTTTCCAGTCCTGTGGCCACTGCTGAGTTTTCCAAATTTGCTGGCATATTCAGTGCAGCACTTTCACAGTATCATCTTTCAGGATTTGAAGTAGCTCAACTGGAATTCCATCACCTCCACTAGCTTTGTTCGTAGTGATGCTTTCTCAGGCCCACTTGACTTCACATTCCAAGATATCTGGCTCTCATTCAGTGACTACACCATCGTGACTATCTTGGTTGTGAAGATCTTTTTTGTATAGTTCTTCTGTGTATTCTTGCCACCTGTTCTTAATATCTTCTGCTTCTCTTAGGTCCATAATATATCTGTCCTTTATTGAGCCCATCTTTGCATTAAACGTTCCCTTGGTATCTCTAATTTTCTTGAAGTGATCTCTTGTCTTTCATATTCTGTTCTTTTCCTCTATTTCTTTGCATTGATCACTGAGGAAGGCTTTCTTATTTCTCCTAGCTTTTCTTTGGAACTCTGTATTCAGATGCTTATATCTTTCCCTTTCTCCTTTGTTTTTTACTTTTCTTCTTTTCACAGCTATTTGTAAGACCTCTTCAGACAGCCATTTTGCTTTTGTGCATTTCTTTTCCATGGGCATGGTCTTGGTCCCTGTCTCCTATACAATATCAAGAACCTCCGTCCAGAGTTCATCAGGCACTCTATCTACCTTATCTAGCCCCTTAAATCTATTTATCACTTCCACTGTATAATCATAAGGGATTTGATTTCGGTCACATGTGAATGGTGTAGTGGTTTTCCCTACTTTCTTCATTTTAAGTCTGAATTTGGTAACAAGGAGTTCATGATCTGAGCCACAGGCTGTTCCTGGTCTTATTTTTGCTAACGGTATAGAATTTCTCCATCTTTGTCTGAAAAGAATATTATCAATCCTATTTTGCTGTTGACCATCTGGTGATGTCCATGTGTAGAGTCTTCTCTTGTGTTGTTGCAAAAGGGTGTTTGCTATGACCAGTGCGTTCTCTTGGCAAAACTCTATTAGCCTTTGCCCTGCTTCATTCCCTGCCCCAAGGCCAAGTTTGCCTGTTACTCCAGGTGTTTCTTGACTTCCTACTTTTTACATTCCAGTCTTCTATAATGAAAAGGGCATCTTTTTTTTTCAGTATTAGTTCTAAAAGTCCTGTAGGTCTTCATAGAATCATTCAACTTCAGCTTCTTCAGCGTTACTGGTTGGTGCATAGCCTTTGATTACTGTAATATCGAATGGTTTTTCTTGGAAATGAACACATTTCATTCTGTCGTTTTGGAGACTGCATCCATGTACAGAATTTCGGACTCCTTTGTTGACCATGATGGCTCCTCCCTTTCTTCTAAGGTATTCCTGCCCACAGTAGCAGATATAATCATCTGAGTCATCTGAGATAAATTCATCCATTTAGTCCATTTTAGTTCACTGATTTCTAGAATGTCTACATTCACTCTTGCCATCTCATTTGGCCACTTACAGTTTGCCTTGATTCACGGACCTTACATTCCAGGTTTATGCAATATTGCTCTTTGCAGCATCGGACCTTGCTTCTATCACCAGTAACATCCACAACTGGGTAATGTTTTTTCTTTAGCTCCATCCCTTTCCTCTTTCTGCAGTTTTTTATCCACTGATCAACAGGAGCATACTGGGCACCTACCACCCTGGGGAATTCCTCATTCAGTATCCTATTACTTTACCTTTTCATACTGTTCTTGGGGTTCTCAAGGCAGGTATACTCAAGTGGTTTGCCATTCCCTTCTCCAGTGGACCGCATTCTGTCAGACCTCTCCACCATGTCCTGCCTGTCTTGGGTGGCACGACATGGCATGGCTATTTTCTTTGAGTTAGACAAGGGTAACCATCTTTGACATTTATATTTAACTGAGAATTAATAAGGTGGTGTGTCTTAATTTTAATGAAATGTCTAGGTTTGTCAGAGCTTTTACATCCAAAAGCAAGTGACATTTAATTTGATGACTGCAATCACTATACTTAGTAATTTTCGAGCCAAAGAAAATGAAGCCTGTCACTGTTTCCACATATTTCAGTTTAGTTCAGAACAGTCTCAGTCGTGTCCTTCTGTTTGCTACCCCATGAATTACAGCATGTCAGGCCTCCCTGCCCATCACCAACTCCTGGGGTTCACTCAACCTCACGTCCGTTGAATCGGTGATGCCATCCAGCCATCTCATCGTCCGCCATCCTCTTCTCCTCCTGCCCCCAATTCTCCCAGCATCAGAGATTTTTCCAATGAATCAACTCTTCACATCACGTGGCCAAAGTATTGGAGTTTGAGCCTCAGCTTCAGCCCTTCCAATGAACACCCAGGAATGATCTCCTATAGAACGGATTGGTTGGATCTCCTTGCAGGGACCCTCAAAAATTTCCTCCAACACCACAGTTGAAAAGCATCAATTCTGCACTCAACTTTCTTCACAGTTCAACTCTCACATCCATATTGACCACTGGAAAATACACAGCCTTAACTAGACCGACCTGGGTTGGCAAAGTTATGTCTCTGGTTTTTAATATGCTATCTAAGTTGGTCTTAACTTTTCTTCCAAGGAGTAAGCGTCTTTTAATTTCATGGCTGCAATCAGCATCTGCATTGATTTTGGAATCTATAAAATAAAGTCTGGCACGGTTTCCGCTGTTTCTCCATCTATTTCTCACGAAGTGATGGGACCAGATGCCATGATCTTAACTTTCTGAATGTTGAGTTTAGTCCAACTTTTTCACTTTCCTCTTCCACTTTCATCAAGAAGTTTTTTAATTCCTCTTCACTTTCTGGCGTAAAGGTGCTGTCTTCTGCATATTGGAGGTTATTGATATTTCTCCCGGCAATCTTGATTCCCGCTTGTGCTTCTTCCAGCCCAGTGTTTCTCATCATGTACTCTGCATATAAGTTAAATAATCAGGATGACAATATACAGCCTTGACATACTCCGTTTCCAATTTGGAACCAGTCTGTTGTTCCATGTCCAGCACTAACTGTTGCTTCCTGACCTGCATACAGTTTTCTCAAGAGACAGGTCAGGCGGTCTGGTATTCCCATCTCTTCCAAAATTTTCCACCATTTATTGTGATCCACACAGTCACAGGCTTTACATAGTTAATAGAGCAGAAAGAGATGTTTTCCTGGAACTCTCTTGCTTTTTCCATGATCCATCGGATGTTGGCAATTTGATCTCTCTTTCCTCTGCCTTTTCTAAAACCAACTGGAACATCTAGAAGTTCACATGTTTACCCCTTCTATTTGCCAAGTAGTGATGGGACCAGATGGCTTTTTCTTTGTTTTCATGAATGTTGAGTTGTCAGCATGGTTTTGCACTCTTCTCATTCACCCTCATCAAAAGACTCTTTATTTTTTCTTCACTTTCTATTTGTTTCAGTGTTGCCATCTATATAATCTGAGGCTGTTTATGTTTCTCCGAATCCTTGATGCAAGCTTGTGATTTACTCATCTGGTATTTTAATAGTATACTCTAATGTAGACTCACATAAGTTGAGTGACAATACAGAGATTTGTCACCTTCTTTTCCCGGTTTTGAACATTCAGTTGTTTCATATCTGGTCCCAATTCTTTTGGCTTGACTCATTTAAGGGTGCTTTCAACGTTTACTTCCTCAAGAATCTTCCAAGTACCCCACCCCTTTTTGTTTTGGTGTTCTCCTTCTCGACACCTAAGTTTCTCGTTGTGGGAGATTTATCACTGCTGAGCTTTACCTGTTTAACTAGTTGTTTTCGTTGCACACCTCACTGTGCTTCATTTATTTCCTCCTTTCTGCCTCTACCTAATTAGTTCTTTCTCTGTCTCAGTTATTCTACTGTTGGTTCCTTCCAGGGTGTTGTTAATTTCAGATATTGTATTGATTTTTACTGCTTGACTCCTCTTTATTTCTTCTAGATCCATGTTAAACATGTTTATTTCTACTCATTCCGGTCCCCCAGTGTATTTACTGGCAATTCTACATCTCTTTCAAGATTTTTATCTTTACTCTCATTATTCTGAATTCTTTTTCAGGAAAACTTCCTAACTCCTCTTCTTTTCTTTGTTTTTTTTGCTTTTTTTTTTTTTATCATTTACCTTCAGCAGCTGCATATTTCTCTCCCTTTTCATTCTGTTTCGATTACTGTGATTTGGGTCCCCTTTCTGCAGGCCAGAGAATTATAGCTCCACTATGTTGTGGAACCTGTCGTTTGTGGGTGGGATTGGACCAGTGACTTCTCAAGGTTTAATGTTTCCAATCATTTGTGCGTGTTCACTGGCAGGCAAATCTGTATCTCTTCTCTCTGAAGTGCAATGAATTGTCCATGGACTGTGCTTTGGGGTGTTTGTGGGTCTGGTATGGCTTTTATAATATTCGTTGTTGTGTTTCTGTTTTACTGGAGAATAGCTGTGGGTTCTCTTGTACTGAACTTACTGACTCAAGAGTGGAGATTGCTTTCCATGTAGACACGGAAACTCTGGGGTGTGTGCTTGTCCTTTAATATTCCTTGAGGTAAGGAGTTCAATGTTGATCTGAAGTTCTGGAATCGACGCCCTGGCCTCTGGCTTTCTGTTCCCAGGTTGCAGTAACATCAAAAATCCATGCAATACAGAATACAAAACCCAAGGTTAATGGTGGCATAATTCTCCTCATCCCAAAACAATCAAAGGGATTCACAGAATTTCAGACAGCAGAGAAAAGGAAAGAGGGAGAAAGAGGTGCCAAGGGGGAGATATGGGAGAGTTGAAAGGGGAGAGAGCAATCAATTCGGGAAAACGAATCCATAAGTTAAATCAGATCGTAAAGATTTTGTTACTAAAGTCACAACATTGATATCAATTTTTGGAAAGTGAAAGTTAAGAACCAAAAATAAAATATAGACTTGTTTAAATAGTGTAAAAAAGGAAAACGGAGTACAAATTCATTCTCTCATTTATAAAACGTGTTTAAAAAATAGATTTATGTGTGTTTTGCTTGAAAGCTAATAATAGTTAATAGAAATAAACGTTTAGGTTATAATAAATGACTAAAATAGTTTAAAGTTAAAGAAATAATATAGAAACTGGAGCCTATTATACAGAGTGAAGTAAGCCAGAAAGAAAAACATCAATACAGTACACTAAGGCGTATATATGGAATTTAGAAAGGTGATAAGGATAACCCTGTATACGAAACAGCAAAAGAGACACAGATGTATAGAACAGTCTTTTGGACTCTGTGGGGGAGGGCGAGGGTGAGATGATGGGATAATAGCATTGAAACATGTATATTATCATATGTGCAACGAATCGCCAGTCCAGGTTCGATGCATAATACAGGATGTTCGGAGCTGGTGTACGGGGATGAACTAGATGGATGGGACGAGGAGGGAGGTGGGAGGCTGGTTCAAGATGGGGAACATATGAACACCTGGGGCAGATTCATGCCAATGTACAGCAAAACCAATACAATAATATAAAGTAATTAGCCTTCCAATAAAATAAATAAATTTTTTAAAAAATAGAGGAAATACATCTCAGAATTTTAAAGTAGTTGTGTGATTTTTGGTGTCAGTTCAGTGTCAGACAGTCTCTTGTTGAAGCTTGTACTTGTCAAAGGTGACTGTTGTTCCTCACTTGAACAGTCTGGCCATATATTGCAGACTTCTTACTTTTAACCTGTCACTTCTGGGTTGGTTTATGCTTCTTTGTTTATATTTCCTTCTTTTATTTGAAAGCCTTTCCATATCTGGTTTTCACCATGAAACGAGGGTGCAGTAACCTCTTATTCGACCTCACCTGTTCAGTGTTTGGGGGTGAGAGGTGGGACGCAGAAAGCAAATGCCATTGGGATAGTGGGCATGCTTGAGGTCTATTGATCACATGGGGCTTGTCAATGACAAATGTGGCATGTACTTTCTGGGTCCACCCTGCTCAGACTCCTGGTTGATACATGAGGGCACAGTCCCAAGTGGGCCCTGTGTTTCATGGACTTCTCAGCCAATCAGGCAGTTAGGTGCTTGGCAAGGGCCATGACCACTATTGGCTATGTGCTTTGTGCTCTTCCCAAGTCCAAAACCTCGGGTGACCGGTTGGAAGCAAGGCACAGTCCCAGGTGGTCCATGCATCTTATGCAACTTTCTGGTCTCAGCCACTCAGTGTGCTGCCTGTGTCTGCAGAGGGCACAGTCTCAAGTGTGCCATGCGTCTCCTCATGCTAACTGACCCCAAGCTGTCATGTTTCTGGGCTATGCGAACTGTCCATGAAGTGAGGAATTCATCACTAGCAACTGTCAACCAGCTTAGAGCTTTGCAGGGGATGTGTCTGGGGCCAAGATTCTATTAGCCTATTTCTTTCTTCCTCTGACAGTCGTACACGTTCCTCTCTCCCTCCGTGGAGGAATGGGTCTTAAATGGACACTGGCTTGGTCTCCTTTGGTATTTTCTAGTGCACAATCTTCTGTTCTGTGAGTATGCCATGGTTC
The DNA here is from genome assembly GCF_049115385.1 of Moschus berezovskii. Lineage (NCBI taxonomy): Eukaryota > Metazoa > Chordata > Mammalia > Artiodactyla > Moschidae > Moschus > Moschus berezovskii. The sequence goes on from NC_142489.1 coordinate 24,629,689, forward strand.
AAGATGTGGCCTTAGAACCTTCTCACAGGAAAGGTCCTTTCTAAAATTTCTGTCTCTAGTGTCCCCATAGTTTAGGTTTGCGTGTTACCTTAGCTTCATCACATTGTCCTCAGGGCACTAATGCCTGATTCTAACCATAGTGTGTTTGATACATCCCAGACATCCCTTCGATGACCCATGTATGACAGTGGAAGGGAGTATCTGAGTCATTTCTTGGCTAGTGATTGGATTTATTGGCATAATCTGTGTTTTTATTCTTCCTCTTTTCCATTCTATTTCTTCCCCAACTGACACCTATGAGAGAGGGTTTCTTATTTTATGCAAATTTCTCCTCCTTTAAGACTCCTTCTCCAAGGCGAGTTTCGATCCCTAAAAACATTTCCTCCCTTTCATTACTTATTTTTTCTTACCTACTTTTTAAGAGACTGATTTTCGTTTATCGGTTTCTAGGGCCCATCAACATTGGTCACAAATTTGTTTCTGGAAGGTGTTCCATGTGCAATCTATCCTTTGATGGATTTGTGTGGGAGAAAGTGGACTCAGGTTCCTATTCCTCTAACATGATGAGACCCCACCGAGACCCTGGAAGATCCATTTTATTAACTGAAATCTTGTTGTTGTTCAGTCACAAAGTCTTGTCAGACTCGTTGTGTCCCCTTGGACTGCAGCACACAAGGCCTCTCTGCCCCTCACCATCTCCCAGAGTCTGCGTGAGATCATGTCCATTGAATGAGTGAAGCTATACACTCTTCTCCTCCTCTCTCATCCAAATCATGAAACAAGATTTAATTGGCTCCTAAGAATCAGGGTCTTTTCTCATGAGTCAGTTCCTTGCTCAGGTGGTCAAAGCTTTGAAGACATAGCTTCAACATCAGTGATTCTAATGAATCTTCAGAGTTGATTTCCTTTAAGTTTGAATGGCTTGATCTCCTTGCTATCTAATGGATGCTCACAAGTCATCTCCAGCAGAGCAGTTTGGTGTTCTCACATCTGTACATGTCTACTGGAAAGACCATTAGTGTACTCAATGTGCCTCCTTTGGTCAAGTCAACTATTCACTTTTTAACACGCTTACTAAATATGTGAGTTCCATTTTTCCAGAAAGCACCTGTATTCTAATTTTATAACTGCCATCACATTCATAGTGAATATAGAGCCACAAAAGAGGAAATCTGTCATTGCTTCTGCCTTTTCCACCTTTATTTCCCATGAAGCAGTGGGACCAGATGCTACGATCTTATTTTGTGTAATACTGAGAATTCAAGTGTACTGTTTATCCTATGTTTTCCTATTAACATTGAGAATTATTTTATTCTTGTACCATTTTTTCCCCTCAGTGTTTTGGATAAGAAATTGTTTTCTAAGAGCATTCTAAGATGATCGCTACTCATCACATATAATACTGCTCTTTTTAAATTTCCTGTTGGACCATTTGTGCCATGCTTCTGTGACAACTCTGTAAAATGTTGACAATATTCACAGTCTATAATACATTTCTCTATTAACATAATATATCGAGCCTCTTCATGTTATCTCTAATGTGGCACCTACAAAAATACAAAGGAGGACAAGAAATAATGATATGATGTGAAGGGGGACAGGAAGCCGAACCGCTGTGTCATGAAGGGAGAGAAGTTTTGATCATCAATGATTTCTACTCAAATATTTGGTACCAGAAGTTTAAAGTGATGAAATAAAAATGTACACACTGAATTATGGAAGAGTTATTTTAATGTACACATCATATAATTTCAGTGTTCAGCTAGCCAGAGAGCCTGATTATGATCTATGCACAGTGCATGGTGCATCTGTTTAACCCATTAATTTGAATGTTTAAAATTATATCCAACATGAGGAGAGGAACAGCAGTCTTAGAACAATATCTCTAAGTAAATGAGAGTTGCAGTTTTATGGGCTCAAGGTGTCTTCATATGTATGAACCCCATCACTATTACAGAAATCATACTGGGTGATCAACTCCATTAAGGGACAGCCTTTCAGAATAGGATCTATATTATTCAGCCAGAAAGTTATTAAGCAATGTTGGGCTTCCCAAACAGTTCATTTAAGATCTTGGGAACAAGCAAAGACTTTGACCACCTAAATAAAGTTGTCTAAAATTATATTTTGACATATACACATATATACACATATGTGCATGTGTGTGTGTGTATTAAAAAGTGTACAATGGCTTTTAATTCCTGTTAGGCAAAGCAGCAATGGAAAAAAAAATTAAAACCCAAAAGTAGAATTACTGAAAAGTCTCCAGTTCAGTTCAGTTCAGTCACTCAGTCGTGTCCGACTCTCCATGACCCCATGAATCACAGCACTCCAGGCCCCCCTGTCCATCACCAACTGTCTACTCGGTTATTGAATATACGTAAGTGGAAAAAATGCGAGAACTCTTTTATATCACTCCCCTCTTTTCTTTTAGTAAATAGCTACCAACTTTCAAATGTTTGTCCAGGCTTAATGACAAAAATAAAGTTATAGAAAAAAATATATATGCATAATAGATATACATATATCTATATAAAGTAGACAGATATGTTTGCATAACAAAAAATATTGATATCAAGCTTAGATGTCAGATTTATTTCCAGTTCCATGCTCTATCTCATCATGAAATAGCCAAAGTTGTAGTTAACTCAAACACTCCAAGAGCTGGGACAGAAATCGAACCTGCAACTGAGATTTTCAGTCACAGTTATGATCACGCTCTAAATCCAACACTTTATTTCATTTCTTGTTCTAAGCAGTCCCGTCTTAAGATTGAAAACTATGAAAACCGAGAGACAGGAGTAGGAGATTCTAGACTTCCTCGTGTTCTCAGAGTAATTTTAATCATATAAACTAGAAAATCCAGAAACAAACGAAAATGATCAAGCAATATAGAATAATAATATTTGAACATTAAGCAAAGTCAAGGATCTTTAGTTCCTCCTCAAGGGCCATAGATAACATTCTGAGCAATATCCTGTGAACAGTTTTAGAGATACTAAAGCCCCAACCGGGCTGAAATGTAAGTACCGAGACCACAGAGTATTTGGAACCAGATGGTCAATGATGTTGACTCCCAATAACCTCAGGAACAGGCCACTAGTAGAATGTCCCAAAACTAATCACACACCCCATGCCTAACCTCACTCTGTCAATAGGATAGTTCCCCTGAAAGTATTTGGGGAGTGTGGGTCTTTGAAACACCAGCTGCTAGGACGCCTTGCTTGGTTCCACAATAAACTATTGCACAGAAGTGAGTAACCCAAGTTTGGTTGGGTAACAGTTCAATTCAGTTCAGTTCAGTTCAGTCAGTGGGTCGAATCCAACTCTTTGTGACCCCATGAATCACAGCACGCCAGGCCTACCTGTCCATCACCAACTCCCGGAGTTCACACAAACCCGCCTCCATCGAGTCGGTGACGGCAGCCAGACATCTCATTCTCTGTCGCCCACTTCTCCTCTTGCCCTCAATCCGTCCAAACATCAGAATCATTACCAGTGAGTCAACCCTTCGCATGAGGTGGCCAAAGTATTGGAGCTTCATATTTAGCATCAGTCCTTCCAATGAACATCCAGGACTGATATCCTTTAGAATGGACTGGTTGGATCTCCCTGAAGTCCAAGACTCTCAAGAGTCTTCTCCAACACCACAGTTCAAAAGCATCAATTCTTTGGCAATCAGCTTTCTTCACAGTCCAACACACAAATCCATTATGATCACTGGAAAAGCCATACCCTTGACTAGACGGACCTTTGCTGGCAAAGTAATGTCGCTTCTCTTTAATATGCTATCTGGATTGGTCATAACTTTCCTCCCAAGGAGTAAGCGTCTTTTAATTTCATGGCTGCAATCAACATCCGCAGTGGTTTTGGAGCCCAAAAATATAGTCTGACACTGTTTCCCCGTCTATTCCCCATGAAGTGATGGGACCAGGTGCCATGATGTTAGTTTTGTGAATGTGGAGCTTCAAGCCAAATTTTTCACTAACCCCTTTCACTTTCATCAAGAGGCTTTTCAGTTCCTCTTCAGTTTCTGCCATAAGGGTGATGCCATCTTCATATCTGAGGGTATTGATATTTCTCCCAGCAATCTTGATTCCAGCCTGTACTTCTTCCAGCCCATCGTTCCTCATGATGTACTCTGCATAGAAGTTAAATAATCAGGGTGACAATATACAGCCTTGACGTACTCCTTTTCCTATTTGGAATCTGTCTGTTGTTCCATGTCCAGTTCTAACTGTTTCTTTCTGCCCTGCATACAGGTTTCTAAGGAGGCAGGTCAGGTGTTCTGGTGTTCCCATCTCTTTCAGAATTTTCCACAGTTTGTTGTTATTCTCACAATCAAAGGCTTTGGCATAGTCAATGAAGCAGAAATATATATTTCTTCGGAACTCTCTTGCTTTTTCCATGATCCAGAGGATGTTGGCAATTTGATCTCTGGTTCTTCTGCCTTTTCTAAAACCAGCTTGAAAATCTGGAGGTTCACATATTGCTGAAGCCTGGCTTGGAGATTTTTGAGCGTGACTTTACTAGCATGTGAGATGAGGGCAATTGTGTGGTAGTTTGATCATTCTTTGGCATTGCCCTTCTTTGAGAATGGGATGAAGACTGACATTTTCCAATCCTGTGGTCATTGCTGAGTTTCCCAAATTTGCTCCAAATTGAGTGCAGCACTTTCACAACATCATCTTTCAGGATTTGAAAAAGCTTAACTGGAATTCCATCACCTCCACTACCATTGTTCTTAGTGATGCTTTCTAAGGCCCCCTTGACTTCACATTCCAAGATGTCTGGCTCTAGGTCAGTGATCACACCAAGATTATCTTGGTTGTGAAGACCATTTTTTGTACACTTCTTCTGTGTATTCTTGTCATCTATTCTTAATATCTTCTGCTTCTCTTAGGTCCATACAATTTCTGACCTTTATCGAGCCCCTCTTTGCATGAAATATTCCCTTGGTATCTCTAATTTTCTTCAAGAGACCTCTTATCATTCCCATTCTCTTGTTTTCCTCTATTTCGTTGCATTGATCACAGAGAAATGCTTTCTGATCTCTCCTTGCTATTCTGTGGAACTCTGCATTGAGGTGATTATATATTTTTTTCTCCTCAGGCTTTCGCTTCTCTTCTTTTCACAGGTATTTGTAAGGCCTCCTCAGACAACTATTTTGCTTTTTTGCATTGCTTTTCCATGGGCATGGTCTTGGTCCCTATCTTCTTTACAATGTCATGAACTTCCATCCATAGTTCATCAGACACTCTATCTATCAGATCTAGTCCCTTAAACCTATTTCTCATTTCCACTGTTTTATCATAGGGGTTTGATTTCAGTCATATTTGAATGGTTTAGTGATTTTCCCTACTTTCTTCAATTTACGTCTGAATTTGGCAATAAGGAGTTTATGATCTGAGCCACAGTGAGCTCTGGTCTTGTGTTTTCAAACTGTATAGAATTTCTCCACTTTGGCTGCAAAGAATATAATCAATCAGTTTTTTCTCTTGACCATCTGGTGATGTTCATGTATACAGTCTTCTCTTCTGTTCCTGAAAGTGGTTGTTTGCTATGACCAGTGTGTTCTCTTGGCAAAACTCTATTAGTCTTTGCCCTTCTTCATTCCATGCTCCAAGGCCAAAGTTGGCTGTTACTCCAGGTGTTTCTTGACTTCCTACAAATTTCATTCCAGTCCCCTATAATGAAAAGGACATCTTTTTAAAGTGTCAGTTCTAAAAGATCTTTTAGGTCTTCATAGAACCATTAAACTTCGGCTTTTTACACGTTACTGGTTGGGGCATAGGCTTGGATTACTCTAATATTGAATGGTCTGCCTAGGAAATGAGCGGAGGTCATTCTGTTCATTTGGAGATTGTATCCAAGTACAGCATTTCGGACTCTTTTGTTGACCATGATGACTACTCCATTTCTTCTAAGGGATTCCTGCCCACAGTAGTAGATATAATGGTCATCTGAGTTAAATTCACCCATTCCAGTCCATTTTAGTTCACTGATTCCTAGAATGTCTATGTTCACTCTTAACATCTCCTGTTTAACTACTTCCAATTTGCCTTGATTCATGGACCTAACATTCCAGGTTCCTATGCAATATTGTTCTTTGCAGCATCGGACCTTGCTTCTATCACCAGGCCCATCCACAACTGGGTACTGTTTCTGCTTTGACTCCATCCCTTCACCTTTTCTGAAGTTATTTCTCCACTGATCTCCAGTAGTATATTGAGCACCTACCGACGTGGGGATTTCCTCATTCACTATCCTATTATTTTGCCTTTTCATACTGTTCTTGGGATTCTCAAGGCAAGTATACTCAAGTGGTTTGCCATTCCCTTCTCCAGTGGACCACATTCTGTCAGACCTCTACACCATGACCCGCCTATCTTGGGTGGCCCCACACAGTATGGCTTAGTTTCATTGAGTTAGACAAGGCTGTGGTCCGTGTGATCAGATCGACTGGTTTACTGTGATCACGATTTCAGTGTGTCTGCCCTCTGACCCCCTCTCGCAATACCTACCATCATATTTGGGTTTCTCTTACCTTGGTTGTGAGGTATCTCTTCACGGCTGCTCCAGCAAAGCACAGCCATTGCACCTTACCTTGGACGAGGGGTATCTCCTCACGGCTACCCCCTCCTGATTTTGAACGTGGAGTAGCTCCTCTTGGCAGCCACTCCTGGCCTCAGGAGTGGGTAGCTCCTCTCGGCCACCACCCAGAAACACTTTTATTTCAGAAAACAAATAGATTTACTGATGTGATTTAACCATATAAAAATTCTTTAGCAATGAGATTTTGCAGGCTCATGGATTTGTGTAAGGAGCCTGTATTTTAAGTTTATGCTGAAGTAAACACTGGTTGAATATTACGCTTCAATGCTAGGAGAGTAGTGACTTTGTGATGTCAGAGCGACCGGTCCATTGCTAGGAGATCAGTGACTTTTTGAAACACTGTGATGGTCTGGGAGTTTCCCTCTGTAGGCCAGCCAAGCAGCATTTGAATTTTCCGTGTGTAAAATCAGACAAATGAAAAAAGTGTTTGAAGAAAGTTTTTTCTGAGATGGCACATATTTCTTCAGAAAATCAAGATGTGCCTCCTAACGATGAATCCACTGGTTCAGAAACCTCCATCAGACCTTTGAATGATTATACACTTGCTGGAGACTCGGTTTTGTGATCTATTATAGACAGTCTCTTTAACAAGTGGTGCTGGGAAATCTGGTCAGCCATTTGTAAAATAATGAAACTAGAACACTTCCTAACACCATACACCAAAAAAACTCAAAATGGACTAGAGAGCTAAATGTAAGACCAGAAACTATAAAACTCCTAGAGGAGAATGTAGGCAAAACACTCTCTGACATAAATCACAGCAGGATCCTCCAAGACCCACCTCCCAGAATATTGGAAATAAAAGCAAAAATAAACAAATGGGACCTAATTAAAATCAAAAGCTTCTGCACAGCAAAGGAAACTATAAGTAAGGTGAAAAGACAGCCTTCAAAATGGGAGAAAATAATAGCAAATGAAGCAACTGATAAAGGATTAATCTCCAAATTATACAAGCAGCTCCTGCAACTCAATTCCAGAAAAATAAATGACCCAATCAAAAAATGGGCCAAAGAACTAAACAGACATTTCTCCAAAGAAGACATAAAGATGGCTAACAAACACATGAAAAAATGCTCAACATCCCTCATAATCAGAGAGATGCAAATCAAAACCACAATGAGATACCATTTCACACCAGTCAGAATGGCTGCTATCCAAAAGTCTACATGCAATAAATGCTGGAGAGGATGTGGAGAGAAAGGAACCCTCTTACACTGTTGGTGGGAATGCAAACTAGTATAGCCACTATGGAGAAGAGTATGGAGATTCCTCAAAAAATTGGAAATAGAACTGCCATATGATCCAGCAATCGCACTCCTGGGCATACACACCGAGGAAACCAGAATTGAAAGAGACACGTGTACTCCAATGTTCATTGCAGCACTGTTTATAATAGCCAGGACATGGAAGCAACCTAGATGTCCATCTGCAGACGAATGGATAAGAAAGCTTTGGTACATATACACAATGGAGTATTATTCAGCTATTAAAAAGAATACATTTGAATCAGTTCTAATGAGGTGGATGAAACTGGAGCCTATTATACAGAGTGAAGTAAGCCAGAAAGAAAAACACCAATACAGTATACTAACACATATATATGGAATTTAGAAACATGCAAATGATAACCCTGTATATGAGACAGCAAAAGAGACACAGATGTATAGAACAGTCTTTTGACTCTATGGGAGAGGGTGAGGGTGGGATGATTTGGGAGAATGGCATTGAAACACGTATGTTGTCATATGTGAAACGAATCACTAGTTCAGGGTCAATGCATTTTATAGGATGCTCGGGGCTGGCATGTGGGGATGACGCAGAGGGAGGATAAAGGGAGGAGGGAGGTGGGAGGGGGGTTCAGGAGGGGGAACTTATGTAAACCCGGGGCAAATTCATATCAATGTATGGCAAAACCAACCAATATAATACTGTAAAATAATTTGCCTCCAATAAAAAAAAAAATAATTACCTAAAAAAAAAAAAGAAAAATATGCTTTTCAGGCTTTGTCTGAGGCAGCTCTAATGAAAAGACCACATTACACATTTTCTGTCTCTGAAACAGATGAACTGAATGATTTTCTTTGACTCACTTTTCCACAAAAATTGTGGAATAGAGTGGAAAGTGATCAATTTGAATCTTTTTGGTGGGATGAGAGTGGCACTTGTATAGTGATCAATGAAGAACTCTTCAAGGAAGAAGTCTTGGAAAGAAAGGCACCTTTCAGGATATTTGAAACCAATAATATGAAATGTTTAGTTTGACAGCTGAACGTTTATGGGTTTAGTAAACAGCAACAACCTCTTCAAAGATCTGCTTCATTATCTGACTTTCTGGAAGAAGAAAACAACATCTCTCTTTTGAGCAAGGTATTCCAAAATTTTCCCTTATTGGCAATATGTAAGATTAAATCATGTGACCTAGAAAGCATGTTACCATATGTAGCTAAAACAGAATTTAAAATTGAGATAGCAAATTGTTGAAGAAGCTTTATTTTTTGAAGTTGAAAACAGCTGGAGGATATAGTATTTGACCTTTAACAAACTTTCCAATCAACTTGAAACAAGATACGAGTTTTGAAGCTACTTAAAGTGGTATTTACTGTATATATACAGTGTATTTTTAGTTGAGAAGCATAATTGTTTCTACATGTTAGCTGTTAAAACTAATCTGGAAGCGTTTTAGTTGAGGCAATTTAATTAGTATCATTAAAGGAATATTTTTTTTCTTTTTAAAATTTATTTAATTAGAGGCTAATCACTTCATGGGAAATAGACGGAAAAACAGTGGAAACAGTGTCAGACTATTTTTTTGGCCTCCAAAATCACTGCAGATGCTGATTGCAGCCATGGAATTAAAAGACGCTTACTCTTTGGAAGGAAAGTTATGACCAACCTTGATAATGTATTAAAAAGCAGAGACATTACTTTGCCAACCAAGGTCCGTCTAGTCAAGGCTATGGTTTTTCCCGTGGTCATGTATGGATGTGAGAATAGGACTATGAAGAAAGCTGATCGCCATAGAATTGATGCTTTTGAACTGTGGTGTTGGAGAAGACTCTTGCAAGTCCCTTGGACTGCAAGGAGGTCTAACCAGTCCATTCTAAGGGAGATCGATCCTGGGTGTTCATTGGAAGGACTGATGTTAAAGCTGAAACTGCAATACTTTGGCCACCTCATGCGACGAGTTGACTCACTGGAAAAGACTCTGATGCTGGGAAAGGTTGGGGGCAGGAGGAGAAGGGGACGACGGAGAATGAGATGGCTGGATGGCATCACCGACTCTGTGGACAAGAGTTTGAGTGAACTCCAGGAGTTGGTGATGGACAGGTAAGCCTGGCGTGCTGTGATTCATGGGGTCGCGGAGGGTCGGACACGACTGAATGACTGAACTCAACTGAACTGAACTTTACATTATTGTATTTGTTTTGCCATATATTGACATGAATCTGCCCCAGGTGTACATGTGTTCCCCATCTTGACCCCCCTCCCACTTCCCTCCCCATCCCATCCCTCTGGTTCATCCCAGTACAACATCCTGAGCATTGTATCATGCATCGAACCTGGACTGTTGATTCGTTGCACATATGATATGATTCATGTTTCAATGCCATTCTCCCAAATCATCCCACCCTCGCCCTCTCCCACAGAGACCAAAAGACTATTCTATACATCTGTGTCTCTTTTGCTGTCTCGTATACAGGGTTATCATTATCACCATTCTAAAGTCCATATATATGCCTTAGTATAGTGTATTGATGTTTTTCTTTCTGAATTACTTAATTCTGTATAAGTCTTCAGTTTCATCCACCTCATTAGAACTGATTCAAAGGTATTCTTTTTGATGCCTGAGTAATACTCCATTGTGTATATGTACCAAAGCTTTTTTATCCATTCGTCTGCAGATGCACATCTAGGTTGCTTCCATGTCCTCGCTCTTATAAACAGTGCTGCAATGAATATTGTGGTACATGTTTCTCTTTCGATTCTGGTTTCCTCGGTGTGTATGCCCAGGAGTGCGATTCCTGGATCATATGGTTGTTCTGTCTCCAGGTTTTTAAGGAATCTCCACATTGTCCTCCATAGTGGCTGTACTACTTTGCATTCCCACCAACAGTGTAAGAGGGTTCCCTTTTCGCCACACCCTTTCCAGCATTTATCGCATGTCGACTTTTGAATAGCATCCATTCTGACTGGTGTGAAATGGTATCTCATTTTGCTTTTGGTTTGCATTTCTCTGATTATAAGGGATATTGAACAGTTTTTCACGTGCTTTGTTGACCATCCGTATGTCGTCTTTGCAGAAATATCTCTTTAGTTCTTTGGCCCATTTTTTGATTGGGTCATTTATTTTTCTGAAATTGAGCTGCAGGAGCTGCTTGTATATTTTGGAGATTAATTCTTTGTCAGTTTTTTCATTTGCTATTATTTTCTCCCATTCTGAAGGCTGTCTTTTCACCTTGCTTATTGTTTCCTTTGCTGTGCAGAATTTCATTTGAATTAGGTCACATTTGTTTATTTTGCTTTTATTTCCAATATTCTGGGTGGTGGGTCATGGAGGATCCTGCTGTGATTTATGCCAGAGAGTGTTTTGCCTATGTTCTCCTCTAGGTGTTTTATTGTTTCTGGACTTACATTTAGATCTTTAATCCATTTTGAGTTTATATTTGTGTATGGTGTTACGGAGTGTTCTAATTTCATTCTTTTACCAGTTTTTCCAACACCACTTTTTAAAGAGACTATCTTTTTTCCATTTTATATTCTTGCCTCCTTTGTAAAAGATAAGGTGTCCATAGGTGCATGGATTTATCTCTGGGCTTTCTACTTTGTTCCATTGATCTATATTTCTGAGTTAATGTCAGTACCATACTGTCTTGATGATTGTGGCTTTGTAGTAGAGCCTGAAGTCTGGCAGGTTGAGTCTTTCAGCTCCATTCTTCTCCAAGATCACTTTGGCTATTCGAGGTTTTTTGAATTTCCATACAAATTGTGAGATTATTTGTTCTAACACTGTGAAAAATACCCTTGGTAGCTTGGTAGGGATTGCATGTAATGTATGGATTACTTTTTGTATTATACACATTTTCACAATATTTTCTCTTCTAATCCACGAACACAGTATATATCTCCATCTATTAGTGTCCTATTTGATTTCTTTCACCAGTGTCTTATAGTTTTCTATATAGAAGTCTTTTGTTTCTTTAGGTAGATATATCTCTATGTATTTTATTATTTTTGTTGCAACAGTGAATGGAATAGTTTCCTTAATTTATTTTTCTATTTTTTCATTATTAGTGTATAGGAATGCAAGGGATTACTCTGTGTTGATTTTAGATCCTACAACTTTACTGCATTCATTGATTAATTTTCTGGTTGAGTCTGTAGAGTTTTCTGTGTAGAGGATCATGTCATTGGCGAACACTGAGAGTTTTATTTCTTTTTCTCCAGTTTGAATCCCTTTAATGTCTTTTTCTGCTCTGATTGCTGTGGCCAAAGCTTCCAGAACTATGTTGAACAGTAGTGGTGAGGGTGGGCACCCTTGTGTGTGCTTTAGAAAAAGGAGAAATTCATTGTTTTGGGGTGAAATATCCTATAGATATCTATTAGGTCTAACTGTTCTATTGTATCTTAAAGTTTGTGTTTCCTTGATAATTTTCTGTTTAGATGATTTATTCATAGGTGTGAGTGGGGTATTTAAGTCTTCCACTATTATTATGTTTTTGTTAATTTCCCCTTTTATACTTGTTAGTAACTGTCTTACATATTGCGGTGCTCTATGTTGGGTGTGTATATTTATAATTGTATCTTCTTTGATTGATCCTTTGATCATTATGTAGTGTCCTTCTTTGTCTCTTTTCACAGCCTTTATTTTAAAGTCTATTTTATCTGATATGAATATTGCTACTCCTGCTTTCTATTGGTCTCTATTTGTGTGGAATAACTTTTTCCAGCACTTCAATTTCAGTCTCTATGTGTCCCTTATTTTGAGGTGTGTCTCTTGCAGACAACCTATATAGGGGTCTTGCTTTTGTATCCATTCAGCCAGTATTTGTCTTTTGTTTGGGGCATTTAACCCAATTACATTTAAGGTAATTATTGGTAAGTATGATACCGTTGCCATTTTCTTTATTGTTTTGGGTTCAAGTTTATACACCCTTTCTAAGTTTCTTATCTAGAGAAGATCCTTCAGCATTTGTTGGAGAGCTGGTTTGGTGATGCTGAATTCTCTCAGCCTTTGATTGTCTGTAAAGCTTTTGGTTTCTCCTTCATATTTGAATGAGATATGGGTATAGTAATCTTGGCTGTAGATTTTTTTTTTTTTCATCCCTTTCAGTATGTCTTGCCATGGCCTCCTGGCCTTAAGAGTTTCTGCTGAAAGATCAGCTGTTATTCTTATGGGAATCGCCTTGTGTGTTTTTTGTCGGTGTTCCCTTACTCCTTTTAATATTAGTCCTTGTGTTTGAACTTTGTTAATTTGATTAATGTTTGTATTGGAGTATTTCCCCTTGGATTTATCCTGTTAGGGACTCTCTGTGTTTCTTGGACTTGGTTGATTGATTTCTTCCCCATTTTAAGGAAGTTTTCAACTATTATCTCCTCAAGTATTCGCTCATGGTCTTTATTTGTGTCTTCCTCTTCTGGGGCTTCTATGATTCGTATGTTGGGGCATTTGACATTGTCCCAGAGGTCTCTGAGATTGTCCTCAATTGTTTTAATTCGTTTTTCTTTTTTCCGCTGTTTGATTTATTTCTACGATTCTATCTTCTAGCTCGCTTAACAACTGTCTTCTGCCTCCGTTAATCTACTGTTGGTTCCCTCCAGAGTGTTTCTGATCTCACCTATTGCACTATTCTTTGTATATTGACTCTTTTTCCTTTCCTCTAGATCCTTATTAAACCTTTCTTGCATCTTATCGATCCTTGTCTCCAGGTTGTTTATCTGCAACTGCAGTTTGTTTTCAAGATTTTGAATCATTTCCACTCTCAGTATTCGAAATTCTATGTCAGATAGATTCCCTATATCTTATTCTTTTGTTTTCTTTTTTGGTGGGCATTTATCCTGTTCCTTTACTTGCTGGGTATTTCCTTGCCTCTTCATCTTGCCTATATTGCTGTGTTTGGGGTGGCCTTTCCACCTTCTGGCAGTCTGTGGAGTTTTCCTTATTGTGTAGTTTAATTGCTGTGTGTGGCTTTGGATGGGTGGTTGTCAAGGTTTCCTGGTTAGGAAGCTTGTACCGGTGTTCAGGTGGATGGAGCTGATTTCTTCTTTCTGGAATGGAATGAAGGGTCCAGTAATGAGTTATGAGATGTCAGTGGATTTGGAGTGGCTTTGGGCAGCCCTTATATTGAAGCTCAGGTCTATTCTCCTGCGTTGCTGGATAATGTGCATTGTATGTCTTTCTCTGGAACTTGTTGACCCTTGGGTGTTGCCTGGTTTCAGTGTAGGTATGGAGGCATTACTTTGCCAACCAAGGTCTGTTTAATCAAGGCAATGGTTTTTCCCGTGATCAGGTATGGATGTGAGAGTTGGACTGTGAAGAAAGCTGATCACCGAAGAATAGATGTTTCTGAACTGTGGTCTTGGAGAAGACTCTTGAGAGTCCCTTATACTGCAAGGAGATCCAACCAGCCCATTCTAAAGGAGATCAATCTTGGGTGTTCATTGGAAGGACTGATGCTAGAGCTGAACTGCAATACTTTGGCCACCTCATGCGACGAGTTGACTCACTGGAAAATACTCTGATGCTGGGAAAGGTTAGGGACGGAAGGAGAAGGGGACGACAGAGAATGAGACGGCTGGATGGCATCACCGACTCTGTGGACACGAGTTTGAGTGAACTCTGGGAGTTGGTGATGGACAGGGAGGCCTGGAGTGCGGTGATCCATGGGGTCGTGGAGAGTCGGACACGACTGAGCGACTGAACTGAACTGAAATGATGGAGGCATTTCATGAGCCCCTATCAATTAATGTTCCCTGGAACAAGAGTTCTTTGGTGTTCTCAGGATTTGGACTTAAGCCTCTGGCTCTGGTATTCTTGCAGTAAGCTCAAGACTTCTCCATCTGTCTCTTCCAACTCAGTTCCTTCTGTTCAAGCGTCTTCTGTTTGCTGGTCTCTTCAGTGTCTAATTCCCGTGCTGACACAAGGGGACTGTGGTAGACACTTTTTTAGGCTCACCCATTCAGTCGTGCTGTGGGGTGGGGGGTAAGCTGCAGACAAATATCAACGGCATCTGTGGGGAGTGCTTGCAGTTTCTCAGCCACACTGGGTTTGCCCCCACTCATGGCATGTGTGTGTCCCAGTCTACACTGCACAGGCTCTAGGTTGCTCTGCTGCAAACCGTCCAAGGCCTGCGCTGGGTTGGATGTACATCTCTGGTCCAAACCGCTCAGGTTCTGGTACTCGGGTACTACACAAAGGCACAGACTTGGTTGGGCCTGCGTTTTGTGCCCTTCCCCAGTCTGAGCAGCTCAGGTGAGCAGGTGTTTGGCCAGCGGGGTCACTGTGACTTATTGCCTCCCCAGTCCCTGCTGTTCGGTTTTCTGGGTGTACAACCAGCGCACCTTTTCAACGGATATCAACCGGCCAGAACCCAAGAAGTCTTGGTTAGCAATGAAGCCTGCATGCAGCTTGGTATTGGATGCCTCACTGGGACCGTGATTGTCCGCTTCTGTCTCTGGCTGTACTTCCCTGCCTATCTCAGCGGGAGATGGTGGATGGGCTGACCGCATCTATCTAGTTCTGTTTAGTCCTTTGTTCTGTGAGTGGGTCTGGTGGTGTCTTATCTTGGGGCTTTTCGCCTTTTTGTGGGCTAGCTATCCCACAGTCTGCTTAGCTATCTTAAGTTAGCAACCTCAGATTGCACTTGGGGCATTCAGGCCCTGTCCTTACTCTAAGGGATGCAGCCTGCCCCTCCCTGCCCAGTTCCTGCTTGCGAGTCGGGGGTGCGGGCGGCTGCACTTCTTCTCTGCTGGGAGTTAACACTGGGCACGTAGTCTGTAGGTTTTAATTATTTATTTATTGTTCCTCCCAGTTATGTTGCCCTCTGAGGTTCCAAGAATTGTCACAGATTCGCCAGTGAGTGTTTCCAAGTGCTTGGAAACTTCTAGCCTCCCTTCCCGGGATAGACCTCCATCCCACCCTGTTTTGCCTCTCTTTTTATCTTTTATATTATTTCTTACCTCTTTTCAAAGACAATGGCCTGATTTTCTGGTTGCCTGATGTCCTCTGCCAGCATTCAGAAGTTGTTTTGTTGGATTTACTCAGCGTTCAATTTTTCTTTTGATGAATTTCTGAGGGAGACATTTGTCACCCCGTCCTATTTCGCCTCCATCTTCCCGTCTTCCTATCTCCTCTCTCACAGTAATATTTAAAATTCATTCAATCCTAAGATTTATTTCTTTCCAACCCTACAGTTCCCATATTTGTTTACAAAAAATGCATTGCACCATCTGCTATTATACCACCTTAGTTGTTATTTATAACTACTTTCATTAACTATTTAATCATAGAGTGATTTGAAGAAGTAACGCTAGAGACATTGAGTGTCATTTTTCAGTCAACAAGTTGTCTTCAACTCTTTTGTGACGCCATGGACTGCTGCACAACAGGCCTCTCTATATTTCAGTATCTCCCAGAGTTTGTGCCAATGCATGTCCATTGTTTTTCTGATACCGTCCAACCATCTTATCCTCCATTACTCTCTTCTTCTCCTGTCATCAAATTTTAAAAGCATCATGAATTTTCCAGTGAATTGACACTTTGCATCAGCTGGCCCAAACTGAACTTTCAACTTCATCATTAGTCCTTCGAATGAATACTTATGGTTGATTTCATTTAGGATGAATTGGCTTAATCTCCTTGCAGTCCAAGGGCCCCCTAAGAGTTTTTAACTTTTCGGGATTCAAAATCACTGCAGATGGTGACGGCAGCGATGAAATTAAAAGACGCTTTCTCTTTGGAAGGAAAGTTATGACAAACCTAGATAGCATATTAAAAAGCAGGGACATTCCTTTGCCATCAGAGGTCCATCTAGTCAAGGCTATGATTTATTCAGTGGTCATATATGAATGTGAGAGTTGGACTGTAAGGAAAGCTTAATGCTGAAAAATTGATACTTTTGAACTGTGGTGATAGAAAAGACTCTTGAGAGACCGTTGGACTGCAAGGAGATCGAACCAGTCCATCCTAAAGGAGATCAGTCCTGGGTATTTGTTGGAATATGTCATGTTGAGGTTGAAACTC
The DNA here is from genome assembly GCF_049115385.1 of Moschus berezovskii. Classification (NCBI taxonomy): domain Eukaryota; kingdom Metazoa; phylum Chordata; class Mammalia; order Artiodactyla; family Moschidae; genus Moschus; species Moschus berezovskii. Next base: position 24,646,544 of record NC_142489.1, read on the forward strand.
CAATAGTTTGACATCTGATGTGAAGAGATGACTCATTTGAAAATACCCTAATGTTGGGTAAGATTGAGGGCAGGAAGAGAAGGGGATGATAGAGGATGGCATGTTTGGATGGCATTGCCGATCAGTGGACATGAGTTCGGGTGGTCTCTGGGAGTTGGCATAGTCAATGAAGCAGAAATAGATGTTTTCCTGGAACTCTCTTGCTTTCTCCATGATCCAGCGGATGTTGTCAATTCGATCTCTGGTGCCTCTGCCTTTTCTAAAACCTGCTTGAACATCTGGGAATTCATGGTTCACATAATGCTGAAGCCTGGCTTGGAGAATTCTGAACATGACATTACTCGCGTGTGTGATGAGTGCATTGTGCGATAGTTTGAGCATTCTTTGGCATTGCTCTTCTTTGGGATTGGAATGAAGAATGAACTTTTCCAGTCCTGTGGCCACTGCTGAGTTTTCCAAATTTGCTGGAATACGGAGTGCAGCACTTTCACAGCATCATCTTTCAAGATTTGAAATAGCTCAACTGGAATTCCATCACATCCACTAGCTTTGTTGGAGTGATGCTTTCTACAGCCCACTTGACTTCGCATTCCAAGATGTCTGGCTCTAGGTCAGTGATCACGTTATCGTGATTATCTTGGTGGTGAAGATCTTTTTTATACAGTTCTTCTGTGTACTCTTGCTATCTCTTCTTAATATCTTCTGCTTCTGTTAGGTCCATACCATTTCTGTCCTTTATCGAGCCCATCTTTGCATGAAATGTTCCCTTGGAATCTCTAATTTTCTTGAAGAGATCTCTTGTTTTTCGTATTCTGTTTATTTCCTCTATTTCTTTGCATTGATTACAGAGGAAGGTTTTCTTATCTCTCCTTGTACTTCTTTGGAATTCTGCATTCAAATGCTTATATCTTTCATTTTCTCCTTTGCTTTTCGCTTCACTTCTTTTCACACCTATTTTTAATGCCTCCTCAGACAGCCATTTTGCTTTATTACATTTCTTTTCTTGGGGATGATCTTGGTCCCTGTCTCCTGTACAATGTCACAAACCTCTGTCCAGAGTTCATCAGGCACTCGATCTATCAGATCGAGTCCCTTAAATCTATTTTTCATGTACACTGTATAATCATAAGGGATTTGACTTAGGTCATATGTGAATGGTCTAGTGCTTTTCCCTACTTTCTTCAATTTCAGCCTGAATTTGGCAATAAGGAGTTTAGGATCTGAGACACAGTCAGATCCTGGTCTTGTTTTTGCTAGCTGTATAGAGCTTCTCCATATTTGGCTGCAAAGAATATAATCAATCTGATTTCGGTGTTGACCATCTGGTGTTGTCCATGTGTAGCCTCTTCTCTTGTGTTTTCGGAACAGGGTGTTTGCTATGACCAGTGCGTTCTCTTGACAAAACTGTATTAGCCTTTGCCCTGCTTCATTCCGTGCTCCAACGCCAAATTTGCCTGTTACTCCAGGTGTTTCTTGACTTCCTCCTTTTGCATTCCAGTCCCCTCTAATGGAAAGGGCATCTTTTTTGGACGTTAGTTCTACAAGGTCTTGTAGGTCTTCATAGAACCGTTCAACTTCGGCTTCTTCAGCGTTACTGGTTGGGGCATATGCCTGGATTACCGTAATATTGAATGGTTTGCCTTAGAAACGAACAGAAATCATTCTGTCGTTTTTAAGATTGCATCCAAGTACTGCATTTCGGACTCTTTTGTTGACCATGATGGCTACTCCATTTCTTCTAAGGGATTCCTGCCCACAGTAGTAGATATGATGGTCATCTAAGTTAAATTCACCCCTTCCAGTCCACTTTAGTTCACTGATTCCTAGAATGTCTATGTTCACTCTTGCCATCTCCTGTTTGACCACTTCCAATTTGCCTTGATTCATGGTCCTAACATTCCAGGTTCCTATGCAATATTGCTCTTTACAGCACCGGAACTTGCTTCTATCACCGTTCACATCCACAAATGGGTATTGTTTTTGCTTTTTCTCCATCCCTTTATTCCTGCTAGAGTTATTTCTCCACTGATATCCAGGAGCATACTGGGCACCTACCGACCTGGGGAATTCCTCATTCAGTATCATATCAATTTGCTCTTCGATACTTTTCATTGGGCTCTCAAGGCAAGCATACTGACCTGATTTGCCATTCCCTTTACCAGTGGACGACAGTTGGCTGTGTGGATCACAATAAATTGTGGAAAGTTATAAGAGACGGGAATACCAGACCACCTTACCTGCCTCTTGAGAAACCTGTATGCAGGTCAAGAAGCAACAGTCAGAATTGTACATGGAACAACAGACTGATTCCAAAAAGGAAAAGGAGTACGTCAAAGCTGTATATTGTCACCTTGCTCATTTAACTTATATGCAGAGTACATCATGAGGAACACTGGGCTAGAAGAAGGACAAGCTGGAATCAAAATTGCTGGGAGAAATATCAATAACCTCAGATATGCAGATGACACTACCCTTATGGCAGAAAGTGAAGAGGAACTCAAAAGCCTCTTGATGAAAATGAAGGAGGAGAGTGAAAATGTTGGCTTGAATCTCGACATTAAGAAAACAAAGATCATGGCATCTGGACCCATCACTTCATAGGAAATAGATGGAAAAACAGTGGAAACAGTGTCAGACTTTATTTTTTGGGCTCCCAAATCAGTGCAGATGCTGATTGCAGCCATGGAGTCAAAAGAGGCTTACTCCTTGGAAGGAAAGTTATGACCAACCTTGATGGTATATTAAAAAGTAGAGACATTACTTTGCCAAACAAGGTCCGTCTAGTCAAGGCTATGGTTTTTCCCGTCGTCATGTATGGATGTGAGAGTTGGACTGTGAAGAAAGCTGATCACGGAAGAATTGTTGCTTTTGAACTGTGGTGCTGGAGAAGACTATTGAGACCCCCTTGGACTGCAAGGAGATCCAACCAGTCCATTCTAAAGGAGATCAATCCTGGGTGTTCATTGGAAGGACTGATGCTAAAGCTGAAAGTGCAATACTTTGGCCACCTCATGCGACGAGTCGACTCACTGGAAAAGACTATGATGCTGGAAAAGGTTGGGGGCGGGAGGAGAAGGGGACGACAGAGAATGAGATGGCTGGATAGCATCACCGACTCTGTGGACATGAGTTTGAGTGAACTCCGGGAGTTGGTGATGAACAGGGAGGCCTGGTGTGCTGTGATTCATGGGGTCACAAGGAGGCAGACCAGACTAAGTGACTGAACTGAACTGAAGAGTCTTCGGCAGCAGCACAGTTGAAAGCCATCATTTCTCCTTTTCTCAGTTTTCTTTATATTCCAGCTCTCACATCTGCACATGACTACTGGGTGAAAAACAGGGGCGTGTGAAGTGGAGGCCTGGTGAATGTCTCTGCTAAATACAATGTCTAGATTTGCAATAGAGTTTTCTCCAAGAAGAAATTTTCTTTTACCTGATGACAACTCTTCACCAGATTGGAAGAATATGGTCCACTGTCATAGGCAATGGCAAAGCACTTCAGTATTCCGCCTTGATTACCCCATGATAACAGTGAAAACAGAAAGATTGGACACTGAAAGATTTCGGTAGGTGCCCAATATGCTTCTAGAGATCAGTGGAGAAATAACTCCAGAAATAATGAAGCAATTGTCCCACAGCAGAATCAGTAACCAGTTGTGAATGGGACTGGTGATCGAAGCAGGGTTTGATGCTATTAAGAACAATACTGCAGAGAAACTTGGAATTTTAGGTCCATGAATCAAGGCAAATTGGAAGTGTCAAACAGGAAATGACAAGAGTGAACACTGACATTCTAGGAATCAGTGAACTAAGATGGAATGGGAGAATTTAATTCACATGACCATTATATCTGTTACTGTGGGCAGGAATCCCTTTGTAGAAATGAAGTAGCCATCATAGTCAGCAAAAGAGTCCAAAATGCAGTACTTGGGTGCAATCTCAAAAATGACAGAATGATCTCTGTTCTTTTCCAAGGCAAAGGATTTACTGTCATAATAATCCAAATCTCTGCTCTGATCAGTAATACTGAAGACGCTGAAGTTTAAAATTCTATGAAGACCTACAAGACCTTCTAAAACTAACACCCAAAAACGATGCCCTCTTCATTATAGGGGACTGGAAAGCAGAAGTAGGAATTCAAGAAACACATGGAGTACCAGGCAAATTGGCCTGGAAATACAGAATGAAGTAGGGCAACGGCTAATTGAGTTCTGCCAAAAGAACGCACGGGTCAAGCAAACACCCTCTTCCAACAACACAAGAGAAGACTCTACACATGGACGTCACCAGATGGTCGACACTGAAATCAGATTGATTATGTTCTTGGCAGCCAAAATAGAGAAGCTCTATACATTTAGCAAAAAGAAGACAGGAAGATAACTGTGGTTCAGATCCTGAACTCCATATTGCCAAATTCACACAGAAGTTGAAGAAAATGGAGAAAACCACTATATCATTCAGGTATGACCTAAATCTAATCCCTTCTGACTATACACTGGAAGTGCAAAATACATTTAAGGGACTAGATTTGATTGACAGAGTGCCTGATGAGCTATGGAGGGAGGTACCTGACATTGTACAGGAGACAGGGATCATGACCATCCCCAGGTGAAGAAATGCAAAAAAATGAATGGCTCTCTGAGGAGGCCGTGCAAATAGCTTTGAAAACAAGGGAAATAAAAAGCGAAAGAGAAAAGGAAAGATATATCCATTTGAATGCAGATTTCTAAAGAAAAGCAAGGAGAGAAAAAAAAGCATTCCTCAGGGATCAGTGCAAAAAAAGAAGGGAAACAATAGAATGCGAAAGACGAGAGATCTCTTCAAGAATACTGGAGATCCCACCAGAACATTTCATGCAAAGATGGACTTTAAAAAGCACAGAAACGGTAGGGATCTAACCGAAACAGAAAATATAAAGAAGAGGTGGTAAGAATACACAGAAGAACTGTAGAAAAAAGATCTTCACGACCCAGATAATCACGATGGTGTGATCACTCACCTAGAGCCAGACATCTTGGAATGTGAAGTCAAGTGGGCCTTAGGAAGCATCACTACGAACTAAGCTAGTGTAGGTGTTTGGATGTCAGTTGAGCTTTTTCAAATCCTGAAAGATGATGCTTTAAAAGTGCTGCATTCAATAGGCCAGCTAATTTGGAAAATCCAGCAGTGGCCACAGGAGTGGAAAAGAGCGATATTCATTTCAATCCCAAAGAAAGGCAATGCCATAGAATGTGCAAATTACCGCACAATTGCACTCATCTCAAATGCTAGTAAAATAATGCTCTATATTCTCGAAGCTAAGCTTCAGCAATACGTGAACTGTGAACTTCCAGATGTTCAAGCTGGTTTTAAAAATGGCAGAGGAACCGGAGATCAAATTGCCAACATCCAGAAGAGAGCTCCAGAAAAGCATCTCTGTCTTCTTTACTGACTATGCCAAAGCCTTTGACTGGGTGGATCAGTATAAATGGCGGAATATTTGAAAGAGATGGGAATACCGGACCACCTGACCTGCCTCTTGAGAAACCCATATGCAGGTCATGAAACAACAGTTAGAACTGCTCATGGAACAACAGACTGATTCAAAATAGGAAAAGGAGTAAGTTAAGGCTGTATATTATCACCTTGCTTATTTAACTTATATGCAGAGTACATCATGAGAAGTGCTGTGCTGGAGGAAGCACAAGCTGGAATCAAGGTTTCTGGGAGAAATATCAATAAAGTCAGATATGCCAACGACACCGCCCTTTCAGCAAAAAGTGAAAAATAACTAAAGAACCTCTTGATGACAGTGAAAGAGGATAGTGAAAAAGTTCGCTTAAAGCTCAACATTCAGAAAACTAAGATCATGGTATCTGGTCCCATCGCTCTATGGCAAATAGGTGGGGAAACAGTGAAAACCATCGCTGACTATTTCTTAGGCTCCAAGATTGCTGCAGATGGTGATTGCAGTCATGAACTTAAAAGACACTTACTACTTCAAAGGAAAGTTATGACCAGCCTAGTCAGCACATTAAAAAGCAGAGGCATTACTTTGCCAACAAAGGTCCGTCTAGTAAAGGCTATGGTTTCTCCAGTGGGCATGTATGGATGTGAGAGTTGGACTTTAAAGAAATCTGAGCGCTGAAGAATTGATGCTTTTGAACTGTAGGGGAGGCGAAAACTCTTGAGAGTCCCTTGGACTGCAGGGAGCTCCAACCAGTCCATCCTAATGGAGATCAGTCCTGGGTGTTCATTGGAGTGATTGATGTTGAAGATGAAATTGCAATACTTTGGCCACCTGATGTGATTAAGCGACTCACTGGGGAATTTCCTGTTGCTACGAAATATTGAGGGCAGGAAGAGAAAGGGATGACAGAGGATGAGATGATTGGATAGCATCACCAACTCAATGGACATGAGTTTGTGTAAACCCAAGGAGTTGGTAAATGGACATGGAGGCCTGGCATGCTGCGGTTAATGGGTCGCAAAGAGTCGGATATGACTGAGCGACTGAAGTGATCAATACATGGAATTTAAATAAGCAGCCTTGTCATAATCCTTTCTCTAATTGGAAGCAGTCTGTTGTTTTCCATCCGGTCCTAACTGGTGCTTCTTGGTCTGCATACAGATATTTTAGGAGGCAGGTCAGGTGATCTGGTGTTCCTATCACTTTAAGAATTTTCCAGCATTTGTTGTGATCCACACAGTCAAAACCTTTGTTATAAACAACGAAGTAGAAGAATATGTTTATTTGTTTGTTTGTTCCTGGAGCTCTCTTGTTATTTTCATGATCCCACCGATTTCGGATATTTGATTTGTGGCTTCTCTTACGGAGAACTTAAGCCCTGGACATACTGATTTATACCTCGAGCCCTGAGGGAAAACCAGTGCCACTTGCTCGTGGTCATGGTTCCCGCCAACACCAAGGTGACACAAGATCTTCAGTTTCTATGAAGTTCTGGGAAATGAGTTCTTTAAAATCAAACAAGTAAACAGGCAAGCAAATAAAGGTGAAACGCTTGAAAACGGTCTGGGTCATATACAGAGATTTCTGTCCCACTTCTCTGAGCTCTACTGCATCTATCTACTTATTTCTCCATCTTTAGCTGTTAAAAGGACATAAAGAAGGGAACTTTTGTTGGTATATGTTTAACAAAAATTGAGCTTCACTAAATTCTAAGGTAGGTCAGGTTTCGAGGTTTACCTTTTCCTTTAATTTGTATTAGCCTTGCTGTGATCATGAGCGTCCACAATATTTTAACCATTTCTCATTCCCAACTGCATCTTTGGAATTCAGAAAGATTCACTCGAGCAAAGAGCCTGTATAATTTATTTTGTCTTGAAAGAGATGCAAGAAAATTCATGGGTAATATTTTTATTCATTCCATACATCTAACAGTGGAGTAGGAAATGGCCACAGGAAGCAACTATCTTGCCTGGTAAATCCCATGAGCAGAGGAGCCTGGTGTTCTCCATTTCATTTGGTTGCAAAGAGTTGGACAAGACTGAACATATATACACAAACATGTATCTTAGTGTGAGATGCAATTGTGTTTATTTATTATCTCATAGGACTTTGTGTCGCTCACACTGAAGGGCTTAACATTTTTCTAAATTATCTCTGTGACTGTATTAAAGTTCACTGGCTGTCTTTTACCTTCAAAGAAAGAAAAAAGAAGACCAAGAAGAAACAAAAACATATCCTATGAGGAGAGTCTTATGCTTCTTCTTTACCATCCAAGATTTGAAACTTCTTTCCTAGTATACGAAATAAAGACACTGTTTTGACTTTAGAGAATCTGGTCCACTGGGATGTTTCATTTCCTATTTTGGAATGATAAATTCTAATTTAAGTTTTACTTGTCTGGACTAGTAAGTATCACAAAGGAAAGATATGGAACTGAGAGGAAATGATAATCTTGATACCAACATATACCTCTTCCTTTCTAGGAGCAGCCTGCTTTATGCATTTAACAGGTCTGTCGTAGAGCAAAAAAACCCAAGAACTTTCACCCCACATATATGTGGCTTTGTGTCTGTCTTTCCCATGCTGTCTCATCATTTTTTATGTCACATGTGAAAGGACTTTTTAATTCCATCGTATTACCCACTTCTTTCCATAGCAAGAGTGAGCATATTCTTTATATTCTTTCCCACAAGTTACATGACCTTTACCAAGAATTTATCAGGAAGACTGGGACTCCCTTTTCTGAAGGAGTTCTCAGTATTAAGGAAGTTTTCCAGGTCTTTTTAGCATATTTGTCTATTTCACACTTTAATGAGATTGATAAGAGGTCATGAGGGTTGTTCAGTTGCCTTCATGAGCAACAGCTATGAAGTACTTATGGAGGTACCTGATGCTCAGGGGAACATGGAGATGATGTTAGGAAGAAGAAAGGATGGGCTCCACAGTGACATACTTGAAGGCCTCAGTCACAGTGGGTTAGACTCTTCATTGCTGGAATGTCCGGTTTAGATTTGAGATCAAACTGGTTCATCCCCGCTGGCTGGGTATCGACGAGTGGATAGAGTTAATGAGAGCTAACCGGGAGAAAAACAGACTTTTTCTTTTCCTGTAAGACAAGCGAACTACTTTCATGGTTACTGAATTCTCATCAGAACTTCCTCCACACTATTATGTCAGTCACCTATCTCATGGACTCATCCTTCTCAGTTGTCCCGCAGCACCAGTTTTGCATGCCTTGCTTCATTCAACGGCCTTCAACTGGTTGTCTGTTCTCCATATGATAATATACATGTTTCAATCTTTCACGTTTCAATGCTATTCTTTCCTAGCATCCCACCCTCGCCTTCTCCCACAGAGTACCAAATTCTTTTCCTTATATATGTATCACTTTCTTTGTCTCGCTTATAACAACGTTGTTACCTCTTTCTAAATTTCATATATAAGGTTTCATATACTGCGTTGGTGTTTCTCATTCCGGCTTGCTTCTCTCTGTATAATAGGTTCCAGTTTCATCCACCTCATAACACTGACTCAAACGTGTTCCTTTTTTAATAGCTGAATATTCCATTGTGTATATAGACAGCATCATCCTTAACCATTCATCTTCGAACCGGACATCAAGGTTGTTTCAAAAGTCCAAGCTATTGTCAATAGTGCTCCAATGAACATTGGAGTACATATGTCTCATTGAATTTTAGTTTTCTTGGTGTGTATGCTCAGAAGTGGGATCACTGGGTCTCATGGCAATTCTATTTCCTTTTTTTAATTTTATTGTAAGAAACCTCCACACTGTCCTCCATAGTGCCTTCCCACCAACAATGTAAGAAGGTTCCCTTTCTCTGCTCCCTCTCCAGCATTGCTGGCTTGTAGAGTTTTTTGATGGTAGTTTTTGATGGTAGCTTTAGACCCGTGTGAAACGGTACCTCACTGGAGTAGTGATTTGCGTTTCTCTGATAACGAGTGATGTTGAGCAGATTTTCCTGTGTTTGTTAGACATCTGTATGTCTCCTTTGGAGAAATTTCTTTAGTTCTTTGTGCCACTTTTTGATGGATTGCTTATTTTTCTGGTATTGAACTGCATGAGCTGCTTGTATATTTTGGAGATTACTTTGTTTTCAGTTACTTTCTTTACTCTCATTTTCTCCCATTGGTAAGGCTGCCTTTTCACCTTGCGTATTGTTTCCTTCATTGTGTAAAACTTTCAAGTTTAATGAGGTCCCATGTTTGTTTTAGTTTTTATTTCCATCACTCAGGTGGGCCACAGAGAATCATGCTGTGATTTGTGCTACAGTCTGTTCTACCTACGTTTTCCTCTGAGAGTTATATAGTCTCTAGACTTATGTTTATATCTTTAATCCGTTTTAAGTATATTGTTGTATAGGGTGGTAGAATGTGTTTTAGCACATTCTTTTACAGTTGTTGACCATTTTCTCCAGCACTGCTTTTTAAAGTGGTTTCTCTCCTCCATTATATATTTCTGCCTCCTTTGTCAAAGATAAAGTGTCCATATATGTGTGGGTATAACTCTGAGCTTTCTATATTGTTCCATTAATCTATATTTTTGTCTTGTGCCAGTACCTTACTTTCTTGATGACTGTAGCTTTGTAGTATGACCTGAAGTCAGGCAGGTTGATCCCACTATTTCCATTCTTCTTTTTCAAGATTGCTTTGGCTATTAGAGGTTGAAATTGTTTGTCCTTGTTCTGTGGAAACAACAACAACAACAGCAAGAACACTGGTAGATAGCAGTGAACCTATTGTGTTTTGGCTAGTGTATTCATTTTCACATATTGATTCTTCTGATCTAAGAAGCTGACATATTTCTCGGTCTGTTTCTATTATCTTTATTTTTGCAGTGTTTTAGTTTTCTATATATAAATACAGGTCTTTTGTTTCTTTAGGTAAATTTATTCCTAAGTACTTTGTACTTCTCTTTGCAATGGAAAATGGGATTTTTCCCATTAAAATTCTGAAACATTATCAGGTTATGGGTCAGAGAGTTCTTTAACAGTTTCCTTTCCGTGAGAACCTGGGTATGAACTGTAGGCTTCTTTTGAACTTTAAAGTTTATTTTCAAGAGGTAGTGGTGTATGTCTTTTCAAGGTTTGCTGTAACAGCATGCCATATAGCAGGTAGCTTCAATAAAGATTTTCTCATACTTCCAGGGATTTAGCCAGTAATCAAAGGGTTACAAGATTTTCTTTCTTCTGAGGCCTCTTTTGGATGGTAAAACATCTTCACATGGCTTTGTCTCCACATGTTAATGTCTCTGTGTTTTCTGTGTCTGCTCTCCTTTCCTTGTAAAAACCCAGTCCTGTATATCAAAATATCTACCTAAAAACCCTATTGCCAAAAAGGTTCAGGAAGAAATTATACATTGCTCACAATTTTGACTCTGTACAAGGTACAGTGAGTTCAGTTCAGTCGTTCAGTCATGTCCGACTACCTGTGACCCCATGAATCACAGCACGCCAGGCCTCCCTGTACTTCACCAACTCCCAGAGTTCACTCAAACTCATGTCCATCGAGTCAGTGAGGCCATCGTCTTCAAAGTACACATTTTGAGAGGACAAAATTATTCTACAATATTGATTTTCTTCTTTTCACTTGTTACTCTTGTATATTAATCTGTCTCTGAGTGTTCACCCCACTAATCATATCTACCCAATTCAGAAAGCAGATTGTCAAGAAAAATGGGTTTTGTGGGACTAATTCAACTGTGAACAAGATTCAGAGTTACTTGCCAACCTCCATATCCTCAACGTAAAGACATTAGGGAAAGAAAAATATTTATTTTGTATAAGTATTAAACCAAACCGTGATGCACATATACGAACTACAGAATTGTTGTAAAGTCAAAATACATATATATTATATATGTCTACTTGGATATCAGTTCATTACAATATTTTCAAAGTTATAAGTATTCTTCAAATAGACCTGGTAACATCTGTCACAGCAATTTGGTCCTTAATTAACTTGATCATTGGGGTATCCATCAGTCAGTGCTTGCTAATTTGTTTTTATTACTATTATTATTTTAAATGTATTTATTTTAATTGGAGGCTGATTACTTTCCAAAGTATTGGTTTTGCTATACAGTAACATGAATCCACCCCAGGTGTACATATGTTCCCCATCTAGACCATCCTCCACCTCCCTCCGCATCCCATACCTCTAGTTCATCCCAGTGCACCAGTTAATTTGTTTTATACTGGAAAAGGATAAACTTCTCATGTACACATGATAGAATGTGGTTTTGAAATGAGGCACTCTCCCATCCACAGAAGTGAGACATAAGATGTTACTGCTAAAAATACCCAATATTATTAGGCTAAGTTATTTTCAAAGATTGACGTTTAAATACTAGAGGTTTTCATTGCACAACAATGCAAGATATGTGGCTTATTCCTTTAATTACACCAAAATCCTCAAAGCTTCCAACCCAACTCACTTAGAGGAAAGGTAAGTGAGGGTTGTGATAAGGTGTTGCAAATACCTTGCTGTCAGGTCTCTTACTTCTGTTATTGAGGTAAGGTCACAGTCAAGTAATGCTGTCTCTGTAAACCTGTACTGAAGAAAATATCAATCTGTATTCTGAAAGGAAATATCCTAAAAGGACTTTCATCATCCAACATCCTGGTTAGAAGGAGGGTTTCCCTCTGAAGGGTGGTTATCCTGTCTGGGCTTAAGCTAGGTCGTGGTTCTCCCATCAGTACCCAGTCCCAGCTGAAGGGGAAGGTGTCTGTTCTCTGTGTCCTTCTATTTCCAAGGTTCTCATACTTTGTCCAGTCACTTTAATGAGGGAGTCAGGTGCCCGAAACACAGTTGGTCCTTGGTCTCCTCATACTATCCAAAAGGGGGCTGGGTGTCATAGACTGTTACCCCTACAGTTTGCCACAGCCATTAGGTCATGGAGGTGAGTATCGGACGTGTGGCTACTTCTTCGAACCCTGGTGGAGGCCAGTGAATGGCTCCATCAAGGGAACTGTGCCTCTGCAATGCATAGTCTTTTGCCTGTCCAGAAACTCTGCTTTTCACTACCCAGCCCTAGGGTAGAAGGCCTAGAGGGCCCTGAGAATGGGAACAATATATATTCTACTGCACTCCATTGAACGTGTGACTGTGGTTGCAGTTGTATTTCCAACTTCACTAATAATCTTGAGCTAAGATCTGCAGATTTATGTCCATCCTGTCTCTATTAGACATCTTTCTTGAAGAAATATTTGACCAACGATACAAGTTGGTAACTCGAAGAATCATGGTCCATTTTGAATAGGCTCTGATAACCACTTTTAACTCACTTTTTCTAAATTCACATATATTTACAACACCATCACGTGATTAAAGTTTCTGTCACATTGTAACTGAAATATTTTATTTACCGTCATGTTCTCAAGGACCAAAATACTGCAAATGGTGGAGCCATTTATTTCTTCACTGCTTGAGGTACAATTGACTTGTAATATTGTATTAAGCATTCTTGTTTTATAAAAATTATACAATCTTATCTTAGTTTTTTTCTACTATGTCAAAATGAAGGACACTTATGTGTACATAAATCCCTGAATTCTTAGACTTCCTTCACATTTAGGTCATCAGAGAACACCAAGCAGAATTCTTTTTTCTTCTTTACTCATTTTTCATAATTTAGTTTGAAAAATAAGTGGACAATAAACATAATCAATATTGGGATTTTTTTTAATATACACATATTAATGACCCATAATTATAAAAAGAGGTCAGTTTTCATTTCAATCTTAAAGAAAGCCAGTGCCAAAGAATTTTCACACTACCACACAAATGCAATCGTCTTACACACTAGCACAATAATGATTAAAATTCTCCATACCAGGCTTCAACAGTACATAAACCATGAACTTCCAGGTGTTCAAGCTTGATTTTTAAAAGGCAGAGGATCCAGATATCAAATTGTCAATAGCCTTTGGATCAGCAACACAGGAAGAGAGTTCCAGAAGAAAAAAGTCTACTTCTGCATCGTTGACTACATCAAAGCCTTTCACTATGGGTCACAACAAACTATGGAAAACTTATCGAGAGATAATAATACCAGACAACCTGCCCTGCCTCCTGAAAAATCTGTATGCAGTCAAGTCGCAACAGTTAGAACTGGAAATGGAACATCAATCTGAATCCAATGGGAAAGGAGTACGTCAAGGCTGTATGCTGACATGCTGCTTATTTAAATTATGTGCAGATTACATTATGTGAAAGGCCTGGTTGCATAAACACATGCTGGAATCAAGATAGACAGGTGAAATATCAATAATCTCTTATCTGGTGATGGCACCATATTTATGGCAGAAAGTGAACACGAACTAAAGAGCCCCTTGATGAAAGTGAAAGTGGAGATTGAAATAGATGACATTAAAAATCAAAATTCAGAAAACAATGATGATGTCAACCGGTCCCATCACTTCATGGCAAATAGAAGGGGAAACAATGGAAAGCATGAGAGACTTTTTTATTTTTTTTTTTTGCCACGGGTGCGGTTTGGGGAATGGAACTGTAATCAAAATCACAGCAGATTGAGAATGCAGCCATAAAAATAGAAGATGCTTTCTCTTTGTAAGAAAAATATGACCAAACTAGACAGCATATCAAACATCAGAGAGATTACTTTCCAAAATATTTCTGTTCAGTCAAAGTTATGGTTTTTCCAGTAGTCATGTATGGATGGGAAATTTGGACTATACAGAAAGCTGAGCACCAAAGAATTGATACTTTTGAACTATGATGTTGGAGAAAAGGCTTGAGAGTCTTTTGGAGGGCAAGGAGATCAAAGCAGTACATCCTAAAGAAAATCAGTCCGGAATATTCATTGGAAGGACTGGTACTGAAGCTGAAACTCCAATACTTTGGTCACGGGGTGTAAAGAACTGACTCATTGGAAAAGACCCTGATGCTCGGAAAAATTCAAGGCGGGAGGATAACAGTAGACAGAAGATGGGATGATTGGAGAGCATCATCGACTTAATGAACATGAGTTTGTGTAAACTCTATGAGTTAGTGATGGACAGGGCAGACTGGCATGCTGCAGTGCATAGGGCCACAAAGATTTGTCAATGACTGAGCCACTGAACTGAGCGTGGCCCTACCCATCAGAACAAGAACCAGTTTCCCTTAGTCAGTCTTCCCCATCAGGAAGCTTCCACAACCTCTTGACCTTATCCATCAGAAGGCAGATCGAATGAAAACCATAATCTCAGAAAGCTAACCAAACTGATCTCATGGGACACAGCTTTGTCTAACTCAGTCAATGAAACTATGTGTCATGCTTGTAGGGCCACCCATGATGGACGGGTGATGTAATGGGCTCTGACGAATCGTGGTCCTTGGAGAAGGGAATGGAAAACCTCATCAGTATTCCTGCCTGAAGAACTCCATGAGCAGCATGTAAAGGCAAAATATATCGTACTGAAAGACAAATTCCAAGGTTGATAGCTGCCCAATATGATATAGGAGATCAGTGCAGAAGAAACTCCAAAAAGAATGAAGCGATGGAGCCAAAGCAAAAACAAATTCCCACTTGCAGATGTGACTAGTGATGGAAGAACACCCCGATGCTGTAAAGAGCAAGATTGCATAGGAACTTTAAATGTTAGGTCCATGAATCAAGGTAAATAGGAAGGGGTCAAAACGGCAGTGTCAAGAGTGAATGAACATTGACATTTTAGGAATCAGTGAACTAAAATGGACGGGAATGGATGAATTTAACTCAGATGACCATTATGTCTACTACAGTGGGAAAGAATCCCTCAGAAGAAATGGAGTAACCATCATAGTCAAAAAAAGAGTCTGGAATGTAGTATTTGATGACAATCTGAAAAATGACAGAATGATCTCTGTTTCTTTCTAAGGGAACCCATTCAATAGCACAGTAATCCAAGTCTGTGCCCTGACCAGTAATGCTGAAGTAGCTATAATGGAACAATTCTATGAAGACCTATAAGAATTCATAGAATAACAGACAAGAAAGATGACCTTTCCATCACAAGGGAATGGAATGCAAAAGTAGGAAGTCAAGAGATACCTGGGAGTAAAAGCAAATTTGGCCTTGCAGTATAAAATGAAGTCATCCAAAGGCTAACAGAGATTTGCGAAGAGAACACATCGCTCATAGCAACACCCTCTTCGGGGAACACGAGAGGATACTACAAATGTTCGTCATCATATGGTTAAAAGTGAAATCAGATTGATTTTTTCTTCACAGCCAAAGATGTAGGAGATCTGTAGAATCAGCAAAGCAAAACTGGGAGTGGACAGTGGCTCAGATCATGAACTCCTTATTGCCAAAGCAAGAGTTAAATTGAAGAACGTAGGGAAAACCACTAGACCATTCAGGTATGGCCTACATCAAATCCCTTATGATGACACGGTGAAAGTGACAAATAGATTCAGGGGATTAGATCTGATACAAAGAATGCCTGATGAGCTACTGACAGAGCATTGTGACATTGTACAATAGGCAGTGATCGAAACCCTCCTCAAAAAAAAAAAAAAAAATACAAAAAGGTAAAATGGTTTGCTGTAGGTGCCTTACAAATAGATGAGAAAAGAAAAGAAGCTAAATCAAAGGAGAAAATTAAAGATATAACAATCTGAATGCAAAGGTTCAAGGAATAGGAAGGAGTGATAAGAAAGCCTTCTTCAGTGATCAGTGGAAAGAAATAGAGGAAAATAATGGAATGGGAAACACTAGAGACCTCGTCAAGAAAATTAGAGATACCAAGGCATCATTTCATGAAGAGACGTTCAAAATAAAGGACAGAAATTGCATGGACCTCAATGAAGCAGAAGATATTAAGAAGATGTAGCAAGGTTACACAGAAGAACTATTTTAACAGGATCTTCATGAGTCAGATAACCTGGATGATGTGATCACTCACCTAGAGCCAGTCCTCTTGTAATGTGAAGTCAAGCCATTCTTATGAAACTTCACTATGAACAAAACTGGTAGAACTGAGGGAATTCCAGTTCAGCTATGTCGTAGCCTGAAAAATGATTGTCTCAAAGTGCTGCACTCAGTATGCAAGGAATTTGGAAAACGAAGCAGTGGCCACAGGACTGGAAACTTTCAGTTTTTATTCCATTCCAAAGTAAGGCAATGCCATAAACTGTTCACCCTAACACACAATGGCCTTAACTCAAACAGTAGCAAAGTAATATTAAAAATTCCCCAGGACAGGCTTGAACAGTACGTGAGCCATGAACTTCAAAGAGGATTTAGAACAGGCAAAGGAAACAGAGATCAGACTGCCAACAGCCGAGGTCCCATCAAAAGATCAAGAGATCCCCAGGAAAAAACAACAACAACAACAACATGTATGTCTGCTTCATTGTTTATACCAAAGCCTTTGGTATAAAGGCATTGTCAGTTCAGTTCAGTTCAGTTCAGTTCAGCCTCTCAGTCGTGTTCGACTCTCCGCAACCCCATGAATCACAGCACGCCAGGCCTCCCTGTCCATCACCAACTCCAGGAGTTCACTCAAACTCATTTCCACAGAGTATGCCATCCAGCCATCTCATTCTCTGTCGTCCCCTACTCCGTCCGCCCCCAACCTTTCCCAGCATCAGAGTCTTTTCCAGTGAGTCAACTCGTCGCATGTGGTGGCCAAAATATTTCAGTTTCAGCTTTAGCATCATTCCTTTCAATGAACACCGAGGATTGATCTCCTTTAGAATGCACTGGTTGGATCTCCTTGCAGTACAAGGGACTCTCAAGAGTCTTCTCCAGCACCACAGTTCAAAAGCATCAATTCTTCAGCTATCAGCTTTCTTCACAGTCCAACTCTCACATCCATACATGACCACGGGAAAAACCATAGCCTTGACTAGACGGACCTTTGTTGTCAAAGTAATGTCTCTGCTTTTTAATATACTATCCAGGTTGGTCCTAATTTTCCTTCCAAGGAGTTAGCGTCTTTTAATTTCCTGGCTGTAATCAGCATCTGCAGTGATTTTGGAGCCAGAAAAAAAAAAAAGTCTGACACTGTTTCCACTGTTTTTCCATCTGTTTCCCATAAAGTGATGGGACCAGATTCCATGATCTTTGCTTTGTGAATATTCAGCTTCAAGCCAACATTTTCACTCTCCTCTTTCACTTTCATCAAGAGGCTTTTGAATTCCTTTTCACTTTCTGCCATAAGTGGATCACAGTAAATTGTGGAAAATTCTTAAAGGGATGATAGTACCAGACTACTTGACCTGCCTCCTGAGAAATCTGTATCCAGGTCAAGAAACAACAGTTAGAACTGGACGTGGACAACAGGGTGCTTTCAAATCAGGAAAGAATTATGCCAAGGCTGCATATTTTCACCCTGCTTAGTTACCTTCTATTTGGTGTGCAACATGTTAAATTCCAGGCTGCATGAGGCAAAGTTTGAATCAAAGTTTCTGGGAGAAATATCAATAACCTCAGAAAGGTAGATGACACCACATTTGCGGCAAAAGTGAAGAACAACTAAAGAGCCTCTTGGTGAAAAAGAAGGAGGAGTTCAGTGTTCACTTAAAACTCAACATTCAGAAAACGAAGATAACTACAACTGGTTCCATCTCTGTTTGGGAAACTGATGGAGCAACAGTGGAAACACAGAGAGACTTTATTTTGTTGTGGGGCTCCAAAATGACTGCAGATGGTGACTGCAGCCATGAAATTAAAAGATACTTGCTCCTTGGAAGGAACAGTATGACCTGCCAAGTCAACATATTGATAAGCAGAGACATTGTTTTATGAGCAAATATTCTCTTAATCAAAGCTATGATTTTTTTTTGGTAGTCATGTACGGATGTGAGATTTGGACTCTAAAGATAACTGAGTGCAGTAGAATTGATGCCTTAAAACTGTGCTGTTGGTGAAGAGTCTTTAGTGTCTCTTGGACAGCAAGGAGGTTAAAGGAAATCAGTACTGAATATTCATTGGAAGGACTTATTCTGATGCTTAAACTCCAATTTTGTTCACCTAATGCAAATAATTATCTCATCGGAAAGACCCTGGGAAACACTGAATCCAGGAGGAGAAGAGGATGACAGAGGATAAGATGGTTGAATGGCATCACCGACTCGATGGACATGACTTTGAATTGCTGTTGGACAGTGAAGTGTCGTAATTTGCAGTCCATGGGATCACAAAGTGTTGGACATGACTGAGAGACTGAACTTAAATTAACTCAAATATAGCATCACCTATACTTTTACATGCAAATATAGTGATAATAGTATTACTCCATGATAATTGTATTTTTTATTTCACTCTATGAAAATCTGGATTTTATCTTTCTTACGTGAAATGTGGAATTCTCAATTACTCATGTATGAAAATCTACATGTGGTTTTCTGGCATTTAATTTGGAGTTCTGTATATTTCCCATATGAAAATCTTGGCACTTGTTTCTGAAGATATCGAGAACCAGTATGGATTTGGAATGATCTCTCTTGCACAAATGAAAATCAGGGCCCACTGTTTCTTCATCAAGTTTAGAGTTTGTCATATTTCTCAAATTATATCGAAACAGAATTTCTTCCATGAAATGTTAAATGCTCTGTATTGACTGCATTCAATCATAGGTGTTAATTCTCCACTTTGGAAGTTGGACTCCTCTGTATTTCATATTGGAGATCAGAATGGAAACTTTCCTTGGAGAAATATGGAGTTCTCTAAATTTGATATGAAGCACTGGTTCTTCAGCTACAGAAACACCTATGGTCCCTGTTTGTTATGTTTCCCTGTGCCTTTGAACATTTGTGTGTACATGCGTGGGTAGACTGGCGGTGTTTGTGTGTGTTTCTGTATGTGGATGTGTGTCCAACCACATCCGACGTAGAGATGAAGGTGAGAGATCACAAGGCATGCAGCAAGCAGAAGGAGGCAGGAGGCATCCACAGACTGGGGAAGACTGGCCCATGCATCTCTGAGGTGCTCCTGTTCAGCACAGGGATGAGGAAAGGATGGCCAGTGACAATTCAGGAGAGTGGGTCAATAAATCTGGGTTTACCTCAAGAGACATAAAGAAGCTCACAGTTTGTGCCACGTTGATGTGTGTATTTCTACCAGGAAGCAGATGGGGAAGTTTTGAGAACTCAGCCAGTGTAAATTCTATGGTGTGGGTATTTTAAAGCATAGCCTTTGAACCCTTTAGTCTGTGGGAAGTGGGGTATCCTGTGGAAATGGTGGACATGGCTATAACAGGATCCATGACAGTGAAGAGGTCAGGGTCCTTCCGAAACGAACAGAGACTGGAAGGAGGAGGAACAGAAAGATAGCCTACTGCACTGGAGAATTTTTACACGTTAGAGGAAGGCCCTGGCCTACTGGTGCCTCAGACCAGTCCACCAGGCAGCAAACTCCCTCTCTGATGCGGCCAATAATAGTATCGTGTGAGACAAATGACATGATCAGGTAGGCTCCTTCATTGTGAAACCACAGGCATCGTAGCATACCGTGTGCGAGCATGCAATCCATCCAGGTGCTCATGCATAACTGGCGGTGTAGAAAGGTGAAGAAAGTGCAGCCGTGGGGTATATGATCTCTCCCCTTTGCCAGTGTGTGCCTGTGAGGGAGCAAAGATAGCCAAGTAGAAGGGTGTTCACTTATCTTTTCCTGAGAGAGCTCCAAAATTGCAGCTTGCTACTGAATGATGAAGGACAAGAGAATGTCAGGACCCACCAAAAAGATGTACACCATGTCCAGTGGGGAAGGAGACATCCCAAGAAGACTGCAGGAGGGGTGACTTTGTGTTTAGAATCAATACCTTCCAGCCACACTCAGAGGGCTCATAGAAAACATTTTGTGCACAAATACGCAGAGACTTCCAGACACAGAGTCAGACCTGTCTTTCAGTGATTGAATGTCTCCTGCAGAGGCATGGGTCAGCAGTAGCCTCACGGGGGAGAGGGGTCTCTGGCTGCTACAGACCTGGGTCATGCAGTTTATGGCATACGCCCTCTTGGAGGAGTTTGCCATTCAATCCACAATAAAGCCAGCTAGAAGACATCCACAATTTGAAAAATAAATATGCCGAAGAAATCCTCGTACTGTTAAGGAAGTTCTAGGAACACTGCACAATTCCTCACCTGGGGGCCTGGCAAAGGGATTGAGAACCCCACAGGAAATTTGACTTTGGAGGACTTGATTACAGAACTTCCACAGAACTGAAGCAGTTGGAGGGCACAAACAAAATCTTGTGTGCACCAGGAGCCAAGCATAAGGAGCAGTGTCCCCACAACAGCCTGAGCCAGATTTGCCTGTAAGTGTGGGCCGACAGTGGGCTGCAGGAGGATGAGGGGCACTGAATACAACAGTGCTTGCACAAGCCCTTTTGAAGATCACAAGTACATTTCTCATACCAAAGTTTGTCCTCAGTTCAAACAACAGGGCTGGAACACAGCCCTCCCCACCCCTCCCCGCAACAGAAAATCGGATTAAAGCTTTACTGAACATGGCCCCACCTATCTAAACAAGACTCAGGTTCACTCACAGTCTGTCCCTCCCATCAGAAAGCTTCTATAAGCCTTTTATGCTTATCCATTAGAGGGCAGACGTAATGGAAACCACAATCACAGAAAACTAATCAAACTGATGCAGTGGACCACAGTCTTGTCTAATGCAATGAAACTATGAGTCAGGCTCTGTAGGGCCATCCGGGATGGATGAGTCACGATGGAGGGTTCTGAGAAAACGTGGGTCAATGGAGAAGTGAATGGCACAGCTTCAGTATTTTGCCTTGAAACACCATGAATAGTATGAAAAGGCAAACAGAATGGACACAGAAAGATGAACTCCCCGGGTTGGTAGGTGTCCTAATATGCTTCTGGAAATCAGTGGAGAAGTAACTCCAAAAGTAATGAAGAGATGAAGCCAGAGCAAAAAACAAACAAACAAAATAAACAAACAAAAACACACCCAGCTGTGGTAGTGACTGGTGATGGAATTAAAGTCTCATTCTGTAAAGAACAATAGTGCATAAGAACTTAGAAAGTTAGGCCCAAGATTCAAGTTAACTTGGAATTCGTCAAACAGGAAATGTCAAAGGTGAACATCAACCTTTCAGGAATCAGTGAATTAAAATTGACTGGAATGGGCAAATTTAATTGACATGACCATTTTATCTACCACGATGGGCAAGAATCCCTACAGAAGAAATGGTGTATCACTCACAGTCAACAAAAGTGTGTGAAATGCAGTTCTTGGGTGCATTCTCAAGAATGGCAGAAAGATCTCTGCTGATTCTCAAGACAAACTATGCAATAGCACAATAATCCAAATCTATGTCCTGACCAGCAATGTTGAAGTAGAAATTGAGCTGAAGGTCGGTGAGAAGCTGAAGTTGAGTGGTTCTATGTTTACCAATAGGATCTTCTAGAACTAACACACACACACACACACACACACACACACACACACATAAAGATATCATTTGCATCATTGGGGACTGGAATGCAAAAGTAGGACATCAAGAGATAGCTAGAGTCATAGACAAGTTTGGCCTTTGGCTACAAAATGAACCAGGGCAATGTCTAACACTGTTCTGCCAAGAAAAGGGACCGTCATAGGAAACTGTTTTCCAAAAACACATGAGACGACTCTACACATGCACACAAGAAGATGGTTAATACCAAAATCAAACTGATTATATGCTTTACAGCTGAAGATGGAGAAGCTTAATGTAACCACCCAAAACAAACTGGGAGCTGACTATGGCTCAGATCATCAGCTCATACTGAAACATTCAGACTGATTTCAACAAAAGTAGGGAAAATCCCTAGATCATTCTGGTGTGATCTAAAAAAAAGCCCTTTTGATTATAATTGGAAATCTAATAGAGTTCTTGTAGAACTAAGGGCAGCGGTTCGTGACATTGTACAGGAGCAGCAATGAAGACTATCCCCAGGACAAAAAAATGCACAAGGGCAAAATGGTTTTCGAAGACACCTTACACTAGCTAAGAATAAGAAAAAAAGAAAAAGGAGAGAGAGAAGTGGAAGTGAAATGCGAATGGGAAAGATATACCTTTTTGAATGCAGAATATTGAATAATAAGTAGGGCAGGTAAGAAAACGTTCCTCATTGATCAATGCCAAGAAATAGAGGTTAACAATAGAATCAGATAGACTAGAGATCACTTCAAGAAAATTAAAGATACCATGGGAAGATTTCATATAAAGAAGTGCACCACAAAGGTCAGAAATATTGGGGACCTAACAGAAACAGAAACAATTAAAAGGTGTCAAGAATGCACAGAAGAAATCAACAAAGATACTCTTCATGACCAGATAATCATGATGGTGTCATCACTCAACTAGATCCATGTCACGGTCTTCGTAAACCCGGATCTGGTGACTGGAGTTAACAAGAAGAAGGATGCAGGGGACAGAAGACTAGAGTGAAAAAAGCGTGCTTTTTTTTCTTTTTTTGCAGAAATGCATGCTTATATATCTATAATAAAATTATTATTCTGCCATTAGAAATAATGAAATTCCACCAGTTGCAACAAAATGCATAATCCTTTACGTTCAAGGTCACTGAAGGGAGACACTGAAGGGAATCCAAGCAGGTGTCTTATCCCATGATCCCAGTACTGAGGACTGCGTGCAGCTCTGCTCGTCCCTGTTTTGCAGTAACTGAGAATGAACAGAGTCCTTGAGAAACGCTACACAAAGGAAGAAAACCTATTGGATCCCTTAAAGTTGAACGTCCCCTGGCTATTCTCCCTGGTTTAATTTTTCATAATTGGGGGTGACTGCATATACTTCTGTGAAAAAGGCATTGACCAACTGAGTCTGTTTAGTTTGAACATTTTAATTGAAAGGCATCTGTATACTACACATACTAATCCCCATGATAATTATCAGCTTTATAGCTCCAGATCCAATATGAAGTGTAATGCTTTGAAATCATCCTCAAGTGACTAGCCCAGATAATTGATCAGCTATCTGATCAGCTAAGTTGTCTAAATTTTTGGAAGAGGATAGGCTCTTAGAGAAGATTTCAAAGAGTTTCTCTTGCAACAATTGTATATTTAAGGAGCATTATTATGTGTATCTTGGAAATAAAACTTGATTTGTTCCCAGTTGTAAGCACTATTGTTGAACCAAACAGGAGTAATGCAAAACTGTCCAATCACATTTTAATAATACTTGCTTTTTAAAATGTATTAATTGTTCTCTGACCCACTGGATGCCTGTTTTTAATTCTTGTATTTTATCCTGAACGTCCTCATCCATCTGAGCCTGGGTGGCCCACATAGTATCAGCATCTTTAGTCCAAATTTGAATAAAGTTTTGGGCTTGAATTGAGGTTTTTAAAGCAATGCCTGCAACTGCAGCAGTGATGCAAATGGCTATTAATCCCAAAATGCCAAGAATTAGCCATCCAATGAACCGCTTAGATCATTGGAGTAATTTAGAGAGTAACCGGGAGGCAAATCCTACCATGGGACCTTCTTCCCAGGGTATTTGGAGATCTACTTGGTAACCACAGACTACACCAAGATTGAAGAATCAAAAGGGATTCATTTTTTTTTTTAAGGGAATTTAGGCAAGTATACAATTTGCAATCTATACAAGTCACAGAACATAAAGTCTTATTAAATTGTGAGTTCCCTATGGCTATAACAAAAGGAAGGGGGATGGAAGCTTGTATAAAATATGAATGATTATAACGGAAGGAAGAGTTACTATGACAACGACTGGTCCCTGTGGCATATCCAGTCCAAGTTCCAAGTTTTTAAGTACGTGCATCATGTTTCCAAATGTCCTGTTGTTCAGGTCCAATTCATATATTGAGGATGATTCGAGGGAGAGGAGTTGCCCTTTCACTGTCAATCCAGCCAAAGAGTGCTTTGTCATGGGAGTTTTCCATTGAACAATTGGTAATCTTCCATTCTTCTTGAGTAACATATCACACATTGTATTATTAAGATCATCTGAGCAGTTAGATGATTGGGTTCCCCAATCAACAATGGTGTACTTGGCCAAAAACATTAATTTCCCTGATTTAGCTTGACATCTATCCCAGTAAACAGGAATATATGTAAAGTCCTTATACGTAAACCCCTTACATTTCAACTTTTGTTCTTTTCCGAAAGATTTGGTAGTATTCACATAGTTTTCATAAAGGGACAGGGTAGTAAACAGTCCAAGCAATGTACCGAAATTCTTTTTCGGAGGCAGGATGAAAGTCCACTTTTGTTGACTAACATTAATACATAATTCTGTTGGGCCCATGCACAAAGGAAGGATTTCATAGCCTAGAGAAATGTTTATTAGTCTTCCATCTTCCTCAGGAAGAGAGGAGCCGGCCCCTCCAATCTCCAAGGAGGAGGCGTATGTACTGTGTCATTAGTGGATATGACTGGTCCTATATCTGTCCATTCTACAAATTGCAATAACTGGGGCTTAGGTATATAAGCCCTATAAGTGTGATTATTCAAGTCATCCTGAGCGGGGAAAGCAAAAGCAAGGAAAGCAAGTGTAGCCACAAAAATATTCTCAGAATCCCAGGTCATTTCCTGTTGAGAACCCAGATTTTCAGGTTGATTAATAAGAGTTTCTATCTGTCTCCAAGTAGGGAGATGATGAGGTCGATGATGTCGAGTGTGGCATTTCTTAGAAAGTTTAAAAGCCGGCATGGCTTGTACTGAAATCTTCTCCTCCCAGGGATTTCACCTTTTTCTCTCTATCTTAGCTTCCTTGGGTGAATCTTCTGAAGGGAACCAAATGATTTCGTTGGATCCATCTGGAGAAATACAAGTGTGTCCCTTTCCAGGTAATATTAATTTTCCACATGCGTTGTTTAGTCAACCCATCTTGATACAAAATAGGTAGAGGAAGAGAAGTGTCCTTCAGTTCCAGGAAACGGTTTTCTGCTTTTGTTAAAATATCTCCTTGTGATAAGTTTAGAAAATTTAAAACAAACAAAGCTGCATTAACGATAATTTTAAGATTAGAGAATATATTGCATTGGAATCTAGATAGCATATTAAAAAGCATGGACATTACTTTGCCAACCAAGGTCCTTCAAATCAAGGCTATGGTTTTCCCAGTGGTCATGTATGGATATGAGTGTTGGACTGTGAAGAAAGCTTGTAGCCGTAGAATTTATGCTTTTGAACTGTGGTGGTGAAGACCCTTGAGAGTCCCTTGAATGCAAGGAGATTCAACCAGTCCATTCTAAAGGAGATCAGTCCTGGGTGTTCATTGGAAGGACTGATGCTGAAGCAGAAATTCCAATACTTTGACCACCTCATGTGAAGAGTTGACTCACCTGAAAAGACACTGATGCTGGGAGGGATTGTGGGCAGGAAAAGAAGGGGACAGCAGAGAATGAGATGGCTGGATGACATCACCGACTTGATGGACATGGGTGGAGTGAACTCAGGGAGTTGGAGATAGACAGGGAGGCCTGACGTGCTGTGATTCATGGAGTCGCAAAGAATCGCAAACAACTGAGCTAGCGACTGAACTGAAATGAACTGAACTGAACTGAACTGAAAGTCTGCTCTGGATAAGGAACACAAAAATGATCCTGTGTATTCCCCCTCTTTATTTACTTTTTTAATTTGTGCATGTGGAGAGTTTAGGGAGCACAGAAAGATGGCAAAGGAATAGGACAGGGCGACAACTTTCTCCCCCACAAAATCAGCAAAAGAACATTTGAACGCTGAGTAAATCCCATAAAACAACTTCTGAATACCGGCAGAGGACATCAGGCACCGAGAAAAGTAGCCCATAATTTTCGAAAGGAGGTAGGAAATAGTATAAAAGATAAAAAGAGAGTCAAAAGAGGGAGGGATGGAGCTCCGTCCTAGGAAGGGAGGCTTAAAGAAAGAAAAGAAAGAAAAAAAAAAAGAAGGTTCCAGAAGAACACCTGGAAACACTGGTGTGTCTCTGGCGAGCCTTGGAACTACAGAGGGCCACATAACTGGGAGAAAAACGCATACATACATAAATATTTAATTAATAAATAAATAAATAATTAAAACCCACAGACTAAGTGCCCAGAGGAAACTCTCAACAGAGAAGCGGCACAGATGCCCTCACCACCCTCTAGAAGGCGGGGTATGGGTAGGGAGGCAGGGCAGCCTGCCTACCCATCACAAGCATGGAATTAGAGGCTGTAATCAGAAATCTTCCAGCAAACAAAAGCCCAGGGCCAGACGGCTCCACAGCTGAATTCTACCAAAAATTTAGAGAAGAGCTAACACTTATTCTACTCAAACTCTTCCAGAAAATTGCTGAGGAAGGG
This sequence comes from Moschus berezovskii, assembly GCF_049115385.1. NCBI lineage: Eukaryota > Metazoa > Chordata > Mammalia > Artiodactyla > Moschidae > Moschus > Moschus berezovskii. The sequence continues at coordinate 24,673,256 of NC_142489.1, forward strand.
AAACTTCCAAACTCATTCTATGAGGCCACCATCACCCTAATCCCAACCCTGGTATAGATCCCACTAAAAAGAAAACTACAGGCCAATATCACTGATGAACATAGATGCAAAAATCCTTAACAAAATTCTAACAATCAGAATCCAACAGCACATTAAGAAGATTACACATTGTGATCAAGTGGTTTTATCCCAGGCATGCAAGCATTCTTCAATATCCGCAAATCAATCAACGTAATACACCACATTAACAAACTGAAAAATAAAAATCATATGATTATCTCAGTAGATGCAGAGAAAGCCTTCGACAAAATTCAACATCCATTTATGATAAAAACCCTCCACAAAGTGGGAATAGAACGGACATAGCCCAACATAATAAAAGCTATCTGTAACATACGCACAGAAAACATTATCCTCAATGGTGAGAAACTGAAAGCATTTCCCCTAAAGTCAGGGACAAGACAACACTACCATTCAACATAATTCTGGAAGTTTTGGCTACAGCAATCAGAGCAGAAAAAGACATAAAAGGAATACAAATTGGAGAAAAAGAAGTAAAATTTCACTGTTCTCTGATGACATGATCCCCTACACAGAAAACCCTAAAGACTCTATCAGAAAACTACCAGAGCTAATCAGTGAATACAGTAAAGTTGCAGGATATAAAATCAACACACAGAAATCCCTTGCATTCCTATACACTTAATGAGAAAATAGAAAGAGAAATTATGGAAACTATTCCATTCTTTGTTGCAACGAAAAGAATTACATACTTAGGAATATATCTACCTAAGGAAACAAAAGACTTGTACATAGAAAACTATAAAACACTAGTGAAAGTAATAGAAAAGGACATTAATAGATGGAGAAATATGCCGTGTTCGTGGATTGGAAGAATAAATATAGTAAAAATGAGTATACTAACCAAAGTAATTTATACATTCATTGCAATCCTTATCAAGCTTCCAACGATATTTTTCACAGAACTAGCACAAATAGTTTCACAATTCGCATAGAAATACAAAAAACCTCGAAGAGCCAAAGCAATCTTGAGGAAGAAGAATGGAACTTTGGGAATTAACCTGCCGAACTTCAGGCTCTACTACAAAGCCACATTCATCAAGATAATATGGTACTCTCATAAAGACAGAAATATAGATCAATGGAACAAAATAGAAAGCCCAGAGATAAATCCACGCACCTTGGGACACCTTATCTTTGACAAAGAAGGCAAAAAAATAAAATGGAGTAACGACAGTCTATTTAACAAGTGGTGCTGGTTAAACTTGTAACCATGTCAGCCACTTGTAAAAGAATGAAACTAGAACACTTCCTAACACCATACACCAAAATAAACTCAAAATGGATTAGAGAACTAAATGTAAGACCAGAAACTCTAAAACTCCTAGAGGAGAACGTAGGAAAACACTCTCTGACATAAATCACAGCAGGATCCTCCAAGACCCACCTCCCAGTATATTGGAAATAAAAGCAAAAATAAACAAATGGAACCTAATTAAAATGAAAAGATTCTGCACAGCAAAGGAAGCTATAAGCAAGATATAAACACAGACTTCAGATTGGGAGAAATTAATAGCCACTGAATCAACTGACAAAGAATTAATCTCCAAAATGTACAAGCAGCTCATACAGCTCAATTCCAGAAAAATAAACGACCCAATTAAAAAACAGGCCAAAGAATTAAACAGACATTTCTCCAAAGAAGACAAACAGATGGTTAACAAACACATGAAAAAATGCTCAATATCCCTCATAATCAGAGAAATGAAAATCAAAACCACAATGAGATATCATTTCACATCAGTCAGAATGGCTGCTATCCAAAAGTCTACATGCAATAAATGCTGGAGGGGGTGTGGAGAAAAGGGAACCCTCTTACACTGTTGGAGGGAATGCAAACTAGTACAGCCACTATGGAGAACAGTGTGGAGATTCCTCAAAAAACTGGAAATAGAACTGATATATGATCCAGCAAATCCACTCCTGGTCTTACACACTGAGGAAACCAGAAATGAAAGAAACACATGTACTCCAATGTTCATTGCAGCACTGCTTATAATAGGGAGAACATGGAAGCAACCGAGATGTCCATCTGCAGATGCATGGATCAGAAAGCTCTGGTACATCTACATAATGGAGTATTTTTCAGCCATCAAAAAAATGCATTTTTGTCAGTTCCAATGAGGTGGATGAAATTGGAGCCTATTATACAGAGTGAAGTAAGCCAGAAAGAAAAACATCAATACAGTATACTAATGCATATATAGGAAATTTAGAAAGATGGTAGCCTAAACCCTGTATACGAGACAGCAAAAGAGACATAAGTGTATAGAACAGTCTTTGGGACTCTGTGGGAGAGGGTGATGGTGAGATGATTTGGGAAAATGGCATTGTAACATGTATATTATTTGAACTGAATCACCAGTCCAGGTTCGAGGCATGATACAGGATGCTTGGGGCTGGTGCACGGGGATGACCTGGAGGGAGGATATGGGGAACAGGGAGATGGGCTGGGGGTTCAAGAAAGGGAACACATGTACACCCGGGGCAGATTCGTGTCAATGTATGGCAACACCAACCAATATATTAATGTAAAGTAATTCGCCTCCAATAAAAAAAATAAAATAAAATGTTACAGTTTCCAGTTTTAAAAAAATTGTTTGTGGATCATAAGAGATGCTTGTAATATATTTAATAGAAAATGATTGTAGGACTTGTTTGAATTGCCTAGAAATATAGGCAGGGCTTTTTTTCTGTTTTTATAGAACTAGGTGTTCCCATTATAGGAAAACAAGTTAACAGGTGGGTTACACCATGTCGTGTAGCCTCACCTTGAAGAGGTGTGACCCATATTAAAAAGGAATTTGTGTCGATTGAGACATATAAGAAGGAAGAGTGAGAAATTTCAGCACAATGCATTACACCCATTGGCCATAGTTCGTTAGGATGTAATCTTTGAGCATTAATGCCTTGTGCAATAGATTGAAGATGTAAGGGCCTTCAAGTAGGGCAACTATTAATAATTTCTTTAGCATGGCAGTATGGAATTTTCCAAATATGGTGGAATGAACCTGCATTATTGCAAAGTAGGGCATGTGGCTCTTCAGCTGTAACAAACGACAAGCTTATCGGCTTGTTCATTGCCATGAGCCATAGGGCCAGAAAACAAGAATGTGCTCGGATATGGGTAATACGAGTAGAGGAAGTGCAGTTCTTAATAAGAGATTGTAGTTCGATAAAATATTGAATAATAGACTGATTAGAATTTATGATTGAAGTTTCGATAGATTGTAATACAAATATTGAATATAAAAAATCATAAACTATATTAATATGGTAAGGATGTAGGTGAATAACCTGGATGAGAGCATATAATTCATTTTTTTGAGAAGAGTGAGATTTAGCATAAAGAACGTTATACTCTTCGAGAGACCAGAATGAGGCTTTAACATTTTTAGTCCCGTCTACATAAAATACTGTATAATCATAAGGGATTTGATTTAGGTCATATGTGAATGGTCTAGAGGTTTTCCCTACTTTCTTCTACTTACGTCTGAATTTGCCAATAAGGAATTCATAATCTGAGCCACAGGCAGCTCCTGGTCTTGTTTTTGCTAACTGTATACAGCTTCTCCATCTTTGGCTGCAAAAAATATAATCAATCTGATTTCGGTGTTGACCATCTGGTGTTGTCCATTTGTAGAGTCTTCCCTTGTGTTGGAATTGGAATAGGGTGTTTGCTATGACCAGTGCGTTCTCTTGACAAAACTCTATAGCCTTTGCCCTGCTTCATTCCGTGCTCCAAGGCCAAATTTGCCTGTTACTCCAGGTGTTTCTTGACTTCCTCCTTTTGCATTCCAGTCCTTTATAATGAAAAGGACATCTTTTTTGGATGTTAGTTCTACAAGGTCTTGTAGGTCTTCATAGAACCGTTCAACTTCGGCTTCTTCAGCGTTACTGGTTGGGGCATAGGCCTGGATTACTGTAATATTGAATGGTTTGCCTTGGAAATGAACAGAAATCATTCTGTCGTTTTTAAGATTGCATTCAAGTACTGTGTTTTGGACTCTTTTGTTGACCATGATGGCTCCTCCATTTCTTCTAAGGGATTCCTGCCCACAGGAGTAGATATGATGGTCATCTGAGTTAAGTTCACCCATTCCAGTCCATTTTAATTCAATGATTCCTAGAATGTCTATGTTCACTCTTGCCATCTCCTGTTGACCACTTCCAATTTGCCTTGATTCATGGACCTAACATTGCAGATTCCTATGCAATATTGCTCTTTACAGCACCAGACCTTGCTTCTATCACCGTTCACATCCACAAATTGGTATTGGTTTTGCTTCTGCTCCATCCCTTCATTCTTCTAGAGTTATTTCTCCACTGATATCCAGTAGCATACTGGGCACCTACCGACCTGGGGAATTCCTCATTCAGTATCCTATCAATTTGCCCTTTGATACCGTTCATGGGGTTCTCAAGGCAAGTACACCGAAGTGGTTTGCCATTCCCTTCTCCAGTGGGCCACATTTAGCTGTGGTCCATGTGATCAGATTGACTAGTTTCCCATGATTATGATTTCAGTGTTTCTGCCCTCTGATGCCCCCTCGAAATACCTACCGTCTTATTTGAATTTCTCTTACCTCGGGCGTGGGATATCTCTTCACAGCTGCTCCAAGAAAGTGCAGCCGCTGCAGCTTGACTTGGATGAGAGGTATTTCCTCAAGGACGCCCCTCCTGACCTTGAAGGTGGAGTAGCTCCTCTCGGCCCTCCTGCACCCGCGCAGCCATGGCATATTGGAGGTGGGGTAGCTCCTCTCGGCCACTGGCCCTGACCTCAGTCTTGGGGTACCTCCTCACGGCCGCGCCTCTTTCGTGGTTGGTTGCGCCAGGGATGGCGTCTCTCGTGTCTGCGTTGCTGCAGACGCCGATTATACAGTGGAAGTGAGAAATAGATTTAAGGGACTAGATCTGATAGAGAGAGTGCCTGATGAACTCTGGACGGAGGTTCGTGACATTGTACAGGAGACCGGGACCAAGACCATCCCCTTGGAAAAGAAATGCAAAAAAGCAAAATGGCTGTCTGAGGAGGCATTACAAATAGCTGTGAAAAGAAGAGAAGTGAAAAGCAAAGGAGTAAAGGAAAGATATAAACATCTGAATGCAGAGTTCCAAAGAATAGGAAGGAGAGATAAGAAGGCCTTCCTCAGTGATCAATGCAAAGAAATAGAATAAAACAACAGAATGCGAAAGACAAGAGATCTCTTCAAGAAAATTAGACATACAAAGGGAACATTTCATGCAAAGATGGGCTCGATAAAGGACAGAAATGGTATGGACATAACAGAAGCAGACGATATTAAGAAGAGGTGGCAAAAATACAAAGAAGAAATGTACAAAAAAGATCTTCACGACCAAGAGAGTCACGATAACGTGATCACTGACCTAGAGCCAGACATCTTGGAATGTGAAGTCAAGTGGGCCTTAGAAAGCATCACCACGAACAAAGCTAGTGAAGGTGATGGAATTCCAGTTGAGCTACTTCAAATCTTGAAAGATGATGCTGAGAAAGTGCTGCACTCAATATGCAAGCATATTTGGAAAAATCAGCAGTGGCCACAGGACTGGAAAAAGTTACTCTTTATTCCAGTCCCAAAGAAAGGCAATGCCAAAGAGTGCTCAAACGACCGCACCAATTGCACTCATCTCACACGCTAGTAAAGTCATGCTCAATATTCTCCAAGCCAGGCTTCAGCATTGTGTGAACCGTGAACTCCCAGATGTTCAAGCAGGTTTCAGAAAACGTAGAAGCACCAGAGAACAAGTTGTCAACATCCCTGGATCATGGAGAAAGCAAGAGAGTTCCAGAAGAGCATCGATTTCTGCTTCATTGACTATGCCAAAGCCTCTGACTCTGTGGATCACAATAAACTGTGGAACATTCTGAAAGAGATGGGAATACCCAACCACCTAACCTGCCTCTTGAGAAACCTGTATGCAGGTCAGGAAGCAACAGTCGGAACTGTACATGGAACAACAGACTGGTTCCAAGTAGGAAAAGGAGCACGTCAAGGCTGTATATTGTCACCTTGCTTATTTAACTTTTATGCAATGTACATCATGAGGAACGCTGGGCTGGAAGAAGCACAAGCTGGAATCAAGATTGCCGGCAGAAATATCAATAACCTCAGATATGCAGATGACACTACCCTTATGGCAGAAAGTAAAGAGGAGCGAAAAAGCCTCTTGATGAAAGTGAAAGAGGAGAGTGAAAAGGTTGACTTGAAGCTCAACATTCAGAAAACAAATATCATGGCATCTGGTCCCATCACTTCATGGGAGATAGATTGAAAAACGGTGGAAACAGTGTCAGACTTTATTTTTGGGGGGGGCTCCAAAATCACTGCAGATGCTGATTGCAGCCATGAAATTAAAAGACGCTTACTCCTTGGAATGGAAGTTATGACCAACTTTGATAGCATATTAAAATGCAGAGACATTACTTTGCCAACCAAGGTCCGTCTAGTCAAGGCTATAGTTTTTCCCGTGGTCATGTATCAATGGAGAGTTGGACTGTGAAGAAAGCGGATCGCCAAAGAATTGATGCTTTTGAACAGTGGTGCTAGAGAAGTCTCTTGAGAATCCCTTGTACTGCAAGGAGACCCAACCATTCCATTCTGAAGGAGATCAATCCTGGGTGTTCATTGGAAGGACTGATGCTAAAGCTGGAACTCCAATACTTTGGCCACCTCATGCGACCAGCTGACTCACTGGAAAAGACTCTGATGATAGGAAATGTTGGCGGCGGGAGGAGAAGGGGACGACAGAGAATGAGATGGTTGGACGACATTACCGACTCTGTGGACATGAGTTTGAGGGAACTCCTGGAGTTGGTGATGGACAGGGAGGCCTGGCCTGCTGTGATTCATGGGGTCGCGGAGAGTTGGACACGACTAAGCGACTGAACTGAACTGATATAAAAAAACCTCAGCTTGAGGTATATTTTGTGATGTGACAATGAGACAGATAATATATTCAGTACTTTTGAAGAAATTGCAAAGTGTGTTAAAGGATAATGAAATGAAAATTTCCAGAATATTTTCAAAGGCTATTTGGAAGATAGTACAAGTTTGCAAACCACTCTCAAATTGAGATTTACTAATAGGTACTACATTGGAAGCACTGATGCTAAAGCTGAAACTGCAACACTTTGGCCACCTCAAGCGACGAGTTGACTCACTGGAAAAGACTCTGATGCTCGGAAAGGTTGGGGGCGGGAGGAGAAGGGGACTACAGAGCATGAGATACCTGGATGGCATCGCCGACTCTGTGGACATGAGTTTGAGTGAACTCCGGGAGTTGGTGATGGACAGGGAGTCCTGGCGTGCTGTGATTCATGGGGTCGTGGAGAGTCGGACACAACTGAACGACTAAACTGAACTGAATTGAACTACATTTTTTTAAGATTCACAGCCAACTTGAGCTCTAGTTCTATTTTTCCCATTGATAATTATTAGAGCAATCAAATCAAGAGAGAGTGTAAGTGATCTTGTCCCTGTAAAAAAAGGGTATATATCCATTCTATCAGGCGTTCTTCCTGGGCAAGAAGTCCTGTAGGGGACTGGAGAGAGGGAAGGGTAAATAACTCTAAAGGTATCTCAAGTCTGATGGGAGAAAGAATTTGCTTTTGCAGTTTATTTTGCATTATGCAGTGTTCTTCTCGTGCCTCTTGGGAGAGTGAAAGAGGGCTATTTTGATCAGAAACTCCTTTTAAAGTGTTAAATAAGTCAGTTGATACTCTGCAACACCCAAAGTAGGTCTACTCCAGGTTATATGCCTAAAATTTTTGAAAATCAGTCAAGGTTGATAATTTATCAACACGAATCTGTGCAAGATGAGGAGTGATATGTTGTCTAATAGCATTAAATCCCAAGTAATTGTAGGTGCAGAGGATTGAATCTATTCAGGGGCAATGATTAATCGAGACTCTTTTAAGTGTTGTTGAGCTACATCAAACATCTGCTGAGTTTTTAAAATAGAAGGATTTGAAAACAATATATCATCCGTATAGTGAACAATAGCATAGTTATGAAATTGCTTTCGCACAGGTTCAAGAGCTTTGGCTACACAACATTGAAACGTGGCGCAAGAATTTATCATTCCTTGAGGCAATGCAGTCCATTGATACTGTTTGTGAGGCCTGATATGATTAGGATAAGGGAGAAAGTAAATATTTCTCGGTCTAGCGGGTGTAAAGGTATAGTAAAAAATCAATCCTGCGAGCCTATGATAATAATATGCCAGTTTTGAGGAATAGTGGCAAGTGATGGAATTCATGGTTGCACTGCACAGATAGGTTTCATGGATGCATTAATCTTTCAAAAGTCAGTTAAAAGACGTCATTTGTTAGATTAGATTTCTTCTTTATCGCTAAAATGGGAGTATTCCAAGGAGAACAAGATTCCTCAATATGTTTTAATTTCAATTGTGTATCCTCTATTGTAGTTCCTTCAGTTCAGTTCAGTTAAGTTGCTCAGTCGTGTCTGACTATTTGCCACCCTATGTATCACAGCGTGCCAGGCATTCCTGTCCAACACCAACTCCCGGAGTTCACTCAAACTCGTGTCCACAGAGTCGGTGATGCGATCCAGCCACCTCATTCTCTGTCCTCCCCTTCTCCTCCAGCCCCCAATCCCTCCCAACATTAGAGTCTTTTACAGTGAGTCAATTCTTCTCATGAGGTGTCCAAAGTATTGGAGTTTCAGCTTTAGCATCAGTCCTTCCAATGAACACTCAGCACTGATCTCCTTCAGATTGGACTGTTTGGATCTCTTTTCAGGCCAAGGGACTCTCAAGAGTCTTTTCCAACACCACAGTTCAAAAACATAAATTCTTTGGCGCTCAGCTTTCTTCACAGTCCAACTTTTGTAAGGGGCTACTGCTCTGTCCAAATAGGCTCCTCATATTTCAAAGTTATTTTAATAATTATATTGTTTATTAAATGACCAGTGGCCCGTAGGAAAAATATGGAATATATACATAAGGTTTTAAAGTTGCAGGTTGGCTTTCTGGTCACTCACGTGGATATATTTGGACATTTTAGTAAACCTCCTGTACTTTAGTTTGAGATACTCCTGCAATTTAACAAGAATTTATTTGTAAATGCCCAGGTTTGGGCAATAAATGTTTTGTAATAATAGTAATATCGGATTCAGTATCAAGAACACCAGAAAATTTTTGCAATTAATTTTATTACTTATATTTGGTCGTGCATGTTCAGATACTATTGATGTTCATAAGAGTTGTTTTTAATCTGATTTACCTAAATCACCTGTCTGTATATCATTCAGTTCAGTTCAATTCAGTCGCTCAGTCGTGTCCAACTCTTTGCGACCCCATGAACTGCAGCACGCCAGGCCTCCCTGTCCATCACCAACTCCCGTAGTCCACCCACCATTTCCATTGAGTCAGTGATGTCATCCAACTGTCTCATCCTCTGTCGTCCCCATCTCCTCCTGCCCTCAATCTTTCCCATCATCAGAATCTTTTCAAATGAGTCAGCCCTTCGCATCAGGTAGCTGAAATACTTGAGTTTCAGCTTAAACATCATTCCTTCCAATCAATAACCAGGACTGATCTCCTTTAGGATTGACTGGTTGGATCTCCTTGCAGTCCAAGGGACGCTCAAGTCTTCACCAACACCACAGTTCAAAAGCATAAATTCTTCGACGCTCAGCTTTGTTTATAGTCCAACTCATCATCCATCCATGGCCAGTGGAAAAACCATAGCCTTGACTAGACGGACTTTGTTGGCAATGTAATGTCTCGGCTTTTTACTATGCCTTCTAGCTTGGTCATGATTTCCTTCCAAGGAGGAAGTGTCTTTTAATTTTATGGCTTCAATCACCATCTTCATTGATTATGAAGCCCAGAAAAACAAAGTCAGCCACTGTTTCCACTCGTTCCCTATCTATTTGCCATTCAGTTCAGTTCAGTTGATTCATTAAAGGAGTTAATAGAAATGTAAGGTAAAAGAAGTAATTGGGCAATTTGTCGCCCTTTTGGAATTATGATAGTTTCTGAGATGCTATCATAATTTTACTTTCTCCCTTATAATCTGAATCAATGATTCCAGAATGAATAGAAATTGCCTTAGAATTCAGACTATTTCGGCCAAATATAAGGTCAAAGGTTTGTGGGAGTTAAGTGTCCATAAAGTCCGGTAGGTATTCTAGAAGAGACTGTTTGAGGAAAAACAGAAAATCTTTCAGGGCTTGTAGATCGACAGTAGCCCTGCCAAATGTTGAAGGTTTGAAAGACAAGATGGAGTTTGCCCTTGATTTTTGTTAATGGGGACCCGGGGAGTCCCCATCTTTGAGTTTCACAAAATAGGGTTCCCTTCAAATGATATTTAGATCAAGGTTGTACCCATCTACAACATCGAGGGCAGATTCCTGGAGGCTTTTTAGTAGTTTTACTTTATTCTGTATGTTTTTTAGGGCAATCAGTATTTTTTTTTTATGGTTCTTATCCCCACAACAAAACGCCCTCCATTCCCCTTTTTAAAGGAAGTTGTCATTGCTTCAGCTAACATTTGCATTTTCTGAGTTTCTAACCCTAAGTTGCAACAAGCCTTCAAATAATCAAGAACATTCCTGGTCTCACAAATCAGAGTGATGGCTCTCTGACAATCCTGATTTTCATTCTCCATACACAAGCAGTTTTTCAAATAGCATTTTGGCCTCCTTTCTGACAACAATAAAGGAGATAGCAACTCCCAGTGTAGCTAAAGAATAAAATAAAATTCAAATAGAAGAAGCCATAGTGTTTAGAAGTTACAGCCTTTTTCATTTGTTGTATATGAGAAAAATCAACGCCTTTGTATTGAGGCATTAGTTACCTTTGAGAATTATCATTTCTTAACAAAGGATAGAGAAACAGATCATTGGCCTCCGAGACTCGAGATTACAAATCCAGTAAATCAGAAAGCCTTCGTCGTGAAGGAGAATGAGTGCATCGTCTGTTTTCATAAATTTGAGTGCGTGTTAGGGGCTTTTCATTGTCATATATATATATATATATTTCCATATGTCATTGTGAAAGTAAAGTCGCTCCGTCGTGTCCGACCCTTAGCGACCCCATAGATGGCAGCCAACCAGAGTACTGGACTGAGGTGCCATCGCCTTCTCCCCATATGTCATATATATATGATGAGGAGGTTGAAAAGCTGAAATCTGAGTCATATAGTTAATTCTATAGCTTTAGGATCTATGCTAATATCTGTGCATAAAATTTGTGTGTCATTTAGAAAATCCATTTTTTTTCTTTTTTTGCAGGGGGGTGGGGAGTCTGAGCCTTCGTTAAAGGTACTGGTAAATTTTCAACTAATCGTTCTCTGTTTCCTGAGTTAGCTTATGTAGATTCCTCTTAATGATATCGTTACAATTTTTCTACCTTTCCTGAAGATGGGAGTTGGGTTAGTGATATTCTATTCATATAACTTTTGACACTCCTTCAGTTACAAAAGTTTCGAAAATGGAACCACTGTTGCTCTGAATTGTAGATTTTAAGATCCCACTTACATCATGAGACGTCAGTACAGTAAGATTTTGTCCATTCCTTAAACTCAGGCTGTAATGGATACTGCTTTTGACATGAAAAGAGGTCTTTGAGCATGGTATTCACAGGGTCTTTGAGGTTGGTAACAACAGGAACAGCATTTGCACTCGACCCATACTTTTTCCCATGAGCCCACACCCTAACATTTACATTATTGTTCATAGTAAAAGAAAGGGTTCCATATTATGAAAACAGAGACCTGGACCTTGTTTAGCATATTCCTCCCCCAAAGGGATAAGAGAGACTCTGGCATCATTAGAAACCCATGAGGAAATAAAAGAGAATCCGAGTTGCAGCTTAATGGATGAATGAAATAACAGCGTTTGGCTCATCCTGACAGCTCCATTATAACAGTGGATGGGAGGAAATTGGACCAGAGGCTTCAGTGAGCACAGAGGAACTTGCCGTGGTTTCCAAAAGGAATCAACAGATTAGCCCCACACAGTGCTTAATACATGGTGTTCTTAAGATATTATTAAGATGAGGGCTTTTGTGTGCTCCCAATCCTCTTGAGAGTCTGATGACTGGGGCCTATACCTCAGATGTCAGTCTCTTTCTAGTGTGGTCTTTTGCAGAAAAGACAGGGAGCCAGAGGTGTCTTAGATGCCTGAAAGGAACCACTCTGGAGATGCCCCTCCTACCCACAGTAATAGCAAGCCCATCCCTTTTCACCTGTGTCCCTCTGATTATTTTTCTCAGGCTGTTTCAGAGCATTCTAACAGACATTTTCGGGGTTTCAGTCTTTTGTTCAATTTTTTACCCCTATTTTCCTCATCATATGCTTTACAATAATATAGATTCTGAAACGTTTGCAACAGTTGTTCAAGGTTTCAGTTCAGTTCAGTTCAGTAGCTCCGTCGTAACTCTTTGTGACCCCATATATCACAGCACACCAGGACTCTCTGTCCATCACCAAACCCTGGAGTTCACTCAAACTCATGCCCATCGAGTCGGTGATCACATCCAGCCATCTCATTCTCTGTGGCCCCTTCTCCTCCTGTCCCCAATCCCTCCCAGCCCCAGAGTCTTTTACAGTAATTCAACTCTTCACATGAGGTGGCCAAAGTATTGGAGTTTCAGCTTTAGCATCAGTCCTTGCAATGAACACCGAGGACTGATCTCCTTTAGAATGCACTGGTTGGATCACCTTGCAGTCCAAGGGACTCTCAAGAGTCTTCTCCAATAGCACAGTTCAAAAACATCAATTCTTTGGCTATCAGCTTTCTTCACAGTCCAAATCTCACATCCATACCTGACCACTGGAAACACCATAGCATTGACTAGACGGACCTTGTTTGGCATAGTAATATCTCTGTTTTTTAATATGCCTTCTAGTTTTGTCATAATTTTCTAAGGTTTAATTTTATCCAATTATCTGTTTTCGTAAATTATGGCAGACATCTGGAGCCAAATGAGTGAGAAATCTATTTTTAGAATAATTTCTCCTTCTGTAATATTAAGGTGAATGTCAGTTAAATTATGGAGAGATTCCCGTAGTCTATATAGAAATGTACCAGAATTTCCTTGTCTTCCTATTCTATGTCAGCCAACTTAGCATAGTTTAAAATCAGTGGGGGGTGAGGGGTGCGATCCTAAGATGGCAGAGGAATAGGACGGGGAGAACACCTTCTCTCCCACAACTCCATTGAAAGAACATTTGAACACTGAGCAAATTGCACAAAACAATTTCTTTACACTGGCAGAGGAAAAAAGACACCCAGAAATGGGGCCAATATTCTTCAAAGGAGGTAGAACAGAATATAAAAGATAAAAGCAGAGAAAAGGGAGTTAGTGATGGAGATCCATCCCAGAAAGGGAGTCTTAAAGTGGAGCAGTATCCAAACACCGGGAAACCCTCTCTCCGGCAGATCTGTGTGGAGTTTTGGAATCTCAGAAGGCAACGAACCTGGGAGGAAAAACACATACATACATATGTACCTAAACAAACCCCACAGATTATGTGCCTAATGACACCTCCCAGCAGAGAAGTACCCCCAGACACTCGCATCTACCACCAGGGAAAAGGAGGCTGAACAACGAAGAGCGGGCTACACTGCTTAGGTTAAGGACCAGGCCTGAATGCCCTGAGGGCAATCTGATGGAGCTATCATGAGAAAACAAATTTAACCTTCTGATAGCCAGGGAAGGGGGTGAGAGGTGGGAAGAGAGGGAGACCTATCCCGCAAAAAGACCTAACATACTTCAATGGACTGGAATGGGTGAATTTAATTCAGATGACCATTATATCTAATACTGTGGGCAGGAATCCCTTAGAAGAAATGGAGGAGCCAACATGGTGAACAAGAAAGTCCGAAATTCATGACTTGGATGCTATCTTAATAACGACAGAATGATTTCTGTTCATTTCCAAGCCAAACCATTCAATATTACAGTAATCCAAGCCTATGCCTCAACCAGTAACGCTGAAGAGGCCGAAGTTGAATGATTCTATGAAGACCTTCAAGACCTTTTAGAAATAACATCCAAAAAAGATGTCTTTTTCATTATAGGGGACTGAAATGCAAAAGGAGGAAGTCAAGAAACACCTGGAGTAACAGGCAAATTTTGCCTTGGAGCACGGAATGAAGCAGGGCAAAGGCTAATAGAGTTTTGCCAAGAGGAGGCACTGGTCATAGCAAACACCCTCTTCCAACTACACAAGAGAATACTCTACACATGGACATCACCAGATGGTCAACACCGAAATCAGATTGATTATATTCTTTGCAGCCAAAAATGGAGAAGCTCTATACAGTTAGTATAAAGAAGACCAGGAGCTGCCTGTGGCTCTGATCATGAACTCCTTATTGCCAAATTCAGATGGAAATTGAATAAAGTAGGGAAAACCACTAGACCATTCAGATATGACTGAAATCAAATCCCTTATGATTATACAGTGGAAGTGAGAAATATATTTAACGGACTAGATCTGATAGATAGATTACCTGATGAACTATGGATGAAGGTTCGTGACATTGTACAGGAGAAAGGGACCAAGACCATCCCCAAGGGAAAGAAATGCAAAGAGCAAAATGGCTGTCTGAGGAGGCCTTACATATACCTGTGAGAAGAAAAGAAGCAAAAAGCAAAGGAGAGAAAAAAAAGATATAAGCATCTGAATGCAGAGTTCCAAAGAATAGCAAGGAGAGATAAGAAAGATTTCATCACTGGTCAATGCAAAGAAATAGAGGAAACAACAGAAGAGGAAAAACAAGAGATCTCTTCAAGAAAATTAGAGATATCAAGAGAATATTTCATGCTAAGATGGGCTCGATAAAGGACAGAAATGTTATGTATCTAAGAAAAGCAGAAGATATTAAGAAGAGGTGGCAAGGATACACAGAAGTACTGTACCAAAAAGATCTTCAAGACCAAGATAATCACGATGGCATAATCACTCACCTGGAGCCAGACATCATGGAATGTGAAGTCAAGTCGGCCTTAGAGAGCATCACTACAAACAAAGCTAGTGGAGGTGATGGAATTCCAGTTGAGCTATTTCAAATCCTGGAAGATGACGCTGGGAAAGTGCTGCACTCAGTATGCAAGCAAATTTGGAAAACTCAGCAATGGCCACAGGACTGGAAAAGGTCAGTCTTCATTCCAATCCCAAAGAAAGGCAATGCCATAGAGTGCTCAAACGACCGCACAATTGCACTAATCTCACACGCTAGTAAAGTCATGCTCAAAACTCTCCAAGCCAGGCTTCAGCAATATGTGAACCGTGAACTCCCAGATGTTCAAGTAGGTTTTAGAAAAGGCTGAGGCACCAAAGTTCAAATTGCCACATCTGCTGGATCATGGAGAAAGCAAGAGAGTTCCAGAAAAACATCTCTTTCTGCTTCATTGACTATGCCAAAGCCTTTGACTCTGTGAATCACAATAAACTGTAGAACATTCTGAAAGAGATGGGAATACCAGACCACCTGACCTGCTTCTTGAGAAACCTGTATACAGGTCAGGAAGAAACAATTAGAACTGTACATGAAACAACAGACTGGTTCAAAATAGGAAAAGGAGTACGTCAATGTTGTATATTGTCACCATGCTAATTTAACTTATTTGCAGAGTACATCATAAGGAACGCGGCGCCAGAAGAAGCTCAAGCTGGAATCAAGATTGCCGGGAGAAATATCAATAACCTCAGATATGCAGATGACACCACCCTTATGGCAGAAAGTGAAGAGGAACTAAAACGCCTCGGTGAAAGTGAAAGAGGAGAGTGAAAAGGTTGGCTTGAAGCTCAACATTCAGAACACAAAGATCATGGCATCTAGTCCCATCACTTCATGGGAAATAAATGGGAAAACAGTGGAAACAGTGGCATACTTTAGTTTCGTGGGCTGCAAAATCACTGCGGATGCTGATTGCAGCCATGAAATTAAAAGACGCTTACTCCTTGGAAAGAAATTTATGACCAACCTAGATAATATATTAAAAAGCAGAGACATTACTTTGCCAAACAAGTTCCAGATTTGTAGTCATAATGAAGTCTATGGTTTTTCCGATGGTCATGTATGGATGTGAGAGTTAGATTGTGAAGAAAGCTGATCGCTGAAGAATTGATGGTTTTGAACTGTGGTGCTGGAGAAGACAATTGAGAGTCCCTTGGACTGAAAGGAGATCTAACCAGTCCATTCTAAAGAAGATCAAGCCTTGGTGTTCATTGGAAGGACTGATGCCTAAGCTGAAACTCCAATACTTTGACCTCCACATGAGATGAGTTGACTCACTGGAAAAGACTCTGATGCTGGGAGGGATTGGGGGCGGAAGGAGACTGGGAGGACAGAGAATGAGATGCCTGGATTGCATCACCAACTGAATGGGCATAAGTTTGAATGAAGTCCGGGAGTTGATAATGGACAGGGAGGCCTCGGGTGTTTTGATTCATGGGGTTGCAAGAGTCGGACTTAACTGAGCGACTGAACTGAACTGAAGTGAAAGTACTGCCGGGCCAGCTCAGAGAACAAAGGACTGAGAGAATACCAGTGGAAAGTTAACTGGATGTGGAAAACCCATCAACTGCAAGAGGAAGACAGGTGGAAGCCAGAGCAAGGAAGGGGCAAACTCGGTCCCAGAGAAAGTATTTCCTCTCAAACGGCGAACAGGCTTTCAGTTGCTAACCAAGACTTCCTGGGATTCTAGACAGTTGACATCAACTGGGAGGGTGCCAGCTAGAGATCAGCTCCCCAGTGGAGACACATGGCACACGAGAAATGGTTCAGTCTATCACCCAGTAAACCAAGCAGTTGGGACACAGGAAGTGATAAGACACACTCACTGCCCAGGGAATGCACACTCGCCAAGCACCTGCTTGCCTGACCTGTTCAGAAATGGGAAGGGTACAAAGGAAAACCCAACTGACTCTGCGTCTTTGGGGAGTAACAGAGAACCTGAACATGAGTGACCTAGTTCAGGAATGTGCACACAACTCGAGGCCTGCTCCCTACAGGGTTATCTGGAGCCTGAGCAGTGTAGACTGGGAAACCTCACACACCAAAAGCAGGGGCAAATACAGGGTGTCCAAGACACTGCGAGAACTCCCCACACATGCCAGTGATATTTGATTGTGCTGTTCCTCCCTCCACACAGCATGGTTGAAAAAGTGAGACTAAATAAGAGCCCATGTCTCGCCCTTATGTTAAGGTGGAAATTAGACACTAAGAGACCAGCGAACAGAAGAAACCAACCTAACAGAAGGAACCACGTTTGAAGTGACAGGTGAAACAGAATAAACGCTGTAGATAACAGCAACTACACTGGAGGGGCCTTATATCGTCTAAGCTGGAAAAATGAACTATCTGAAATTGAACTGAGCCCACACTGTCTGCAACAGCTCCAGAGGAATTCCTAGATGTATTTTTTACTACAATCATTTTTTTTTAATTTTTATTTTTTAAGATCTCTATTCTGCCTATAATTTTCATTTTTATAACATGTTATTACATTACCCAAACCAGAAAAATAGAGGTTAGACCATCAAAACTACAACATTAAACAAAAACAAAAGCAAAATCCCCAAAAGTATATTTTTTGTTTTGTTTTGCTTTAATATTGTATTTTTGAGAGTCCAACTTCTAATTTAGAATTTTAATCTTTGCTTTTTGGTAGTTGTTATCAATTTTTTACCTTTATGAATCTAATCTTAAGTACCCATTTTTATCTAGGAGTGTGATTACTGACTTGATTATTCTCTCTCCTTTGGACTCTCCTTTTTCTACACCAGGTCGCCTCTATTTCTTCCCTCCACCTTCTCTTCTCTACCCAACTCTGTGAAATTCTCTGTGTGTTCTGGGCTCTGGAGAAGATAGTACTACCTTGATCTATCCTTTTTCTCCTCCATTTCACCTCTATCTCTTTCCTCCATCTTCTCTTCTCCATATAACTCTGTGAGCCTGTCTGAGGGTTCCAGACTGTGGAGAGCACATAAGGAATCGTTTACTGGCTCGATTGCTCATTCCCCTTGTGATTCCCCCTCCCCGCATTTTGGTCACCTCGATCTCCCTCCTCCCTCCTCTCTTCTCCATGTCATTCTGCAAACTTCTCTGGGTGTCCCTCACTGTAGAGAGTCTTTTCATTGTTAACCTAGAAGTTTTATTATTAATGCTGGATGGAGGTAGAAGTCTTGATGTTACTGTGAGAATAAGACTCTAAACCAGAAGCAGGAGGATTAAGCCCCAAACCTGATAACACCATAGAACTCCTGACATGAGGAAACATTAACCAATAAGAAATCATCTGAAGCCTCCATACCTACACTAAGAGCAAGGGTCACCCATGAGCCAACAAGTTCCAAAGAACGACATACCACACAAATTCTCCAGCAACACAGGAACATAGTGCTGAGCTTCAGTATACTAGGAAAGGATGATGGCTACCTTAATTACCAGGTGAATCTAGACAAACTGAAAAATTGTTGTCATTAAATCTTATTTAAAGTCTATCTGTTAGTTTGAAAATTCTGTAATGAACTGATTTGCTAGCATAAACATATAGAGTATATCTTTTTGTCTTTACAATTCTTTAGAAGTTTCCTTATCATGAGCATCATCTTATGGCTTAGTATTCATTCACAAACAGATTTTTTTTCCTTCCCTTATGTGTTTGTGGTGAAGATTTCTAGATGGGTTAACAACAAACAAGCAATCAAATACTGAAATCTGGTTTCATCTATATTACACCTGCACAATCCATTTTTCTTAACCAACTGTTTTCTGGGTTCGGGAGTCCTGTCTACTGATGTGAACGTGGTAAACAGATGCATATACAGCAGTACCAAATGGAAAGAAGAGACTCAGTATTATACAATGAGTTGTTTTCTCTCGAAATTTGTATGTTGAAGCTCTAACTCTCTGTACTTTATATTTAGTGAAACTGTGAGGATATTACAGTTCTTTCTGCCCCTATTTGGAAATAGGACCTCTAGATTGGTAGTTGAGTTAATATGTTTGGCATTTTATAAGAAAAGCAGATCAGTCAGAGAAAAAAACAGAAACATTACTATGTGAAGACAAAGCCAGAAAATGGCCAGGAAAAATCCAAAAGAGGTCTCAGACAAAAACAAATCAGCTGAATATAATTACTGCCTTGAACCTCAGAAGTTTGGAGCACATTTATTGAAGCTCCCTGGTATAGGACACTTTGTTATGGCAACTTTAGCAAACCAATGTATGCGCTTCTCTTGAAAAACATCTGTCAATACCTAAAGAATTCTCCTTTTCTTACATAAGTTTTCAGGGAATGGAAACTGGCAAAGAACTCACTTATCCATTGATTGATTACCCCCACAAAGTCATAGTGCTCTCTAAGAGCTTTCATTCTTTCTTTAGAGATTCAGCTGTGTTAAAATTTATTCCTATTTCATGGTTAAAGATGACATAGGAAATATTAGAAAGATCATAGTTTACAGGAACTGGTAGAAGAAAATAAACACAAGGGAAAACAGGCTGACATTGAAAATACACAACCCTCTCCACTTATCTTTTCCATACATCATGTTTAATTCCCTAGGAGAAAAGTGGTAGTGGCCTAGGTTTTGCTTCCTATTGCTTTGGGGAAATCACAAAGTTGTGAAGTTGTGGTAACCAAGCCAACCTAAACATTCCCAAAACAAGACACTAGGCTGCAGTAGCCATGGGGCAGCCTAGAGGATAACAAATCTTCCCAAACCGTTGGAGCCACCTTGCCCTTTACACCAGACAATTGGCCAGGTATATTGGCATCAACATCTCTATGGCAGGATTTGTGGTTTATGACTGCCACTCTTATCACCAACCCTCTAGATGCCTGAGAAGCCAAAGAGACCACCGTTCTATTTAGACTAGATATCTTAAATAAACAGGAATAAAATTCAATCCAAACTGAAGGGCTCCAACCAAAGGAGATGCATAGATGGTCCTCAGCCACACAAAGGGCTGTTATGAGCAGCATTACCACAGATCCAGGCAAGTTCACCATTAACACCTGCAGCCCATGCCAGACACATATCCCCAGTATTGATGGAGAGTTTAGATTTGAAGTCCACTATCAACTAGAGGCCACATCCCTGATGGTTCAGATGGTAAAACATCTGCCTATAATGCGGGAGATCTGGGTTCAATCCCTAGGTAGGGAAGATCTCCTGGAGAAGGAAATGGTAACCCACTCCAGTACTCTTCCCTGGCAAATCCCAATGATGGAGAAGCCTGGTACGCTACAGTCCGTGGGGTCGCAAAGAGTCATACACGACTGAGCAACTTCACTTTCACCAACTAGAGGGGGGAAAAAACAAACAAAACCCTCTTGACCTTATTTCTTAGTCAAATTTAAAAGACAGAGTCTGCGCTCCAGCACATCATGCCCAAGACATACATGATTGATAATATTTGTAGGTAACAGTACCAGCTAGAGGACACCTTGGATCTGTCGTACAACGAAAGTGAAGTAATATAGAAGACTTTAGGGACTGCTCTAGGTGAGACAGAAGGCAAACAGGAGGAGGAAGTGGAGGGAGCCCCAGGCAGACGCGAGACGCCCGGCTCTGGCGGCGCAGACGCGAGAGACACCTGGCTCCGGTGGCGCAGACACGAGAGATGCCCAGCTCTGGAGCAACCGACCACGTGCAGAATCGTGGCTGAGAGGAGCTACCCCGCACCCAGGGTTAGGGCGGTGGCCAAGAAGAGCTGTACCACGTCCAGGAGGCAGTGGCTTCTTGGGCACCGGAGGGCCGAGAGGAGCTGATCCACATTCAAAGCAGGAGGGGCTGCCTTGAGGAGATACCCCTCGTCCAAGGTAAGGTACAACAGCTGCACCTTGCTGGAGCAGCTGGGAAGTGATACTCCACAACCAAGTGGAATATAAGAATCCAATGTTCTGGGGAGGAACAAGATGGCGGAGTGATAAGAATGCAAGACCACTTTCTCCCCCACAAATTCATCAAAAGAACATTTGAACGCAGAGTAAAGTCCACAAAACAACTTCTGAATACTGGCAGAGGACATCAGGCTCCCAGAAAATCAGCCTATTGTCTTCTAAAGGAGAGAGAAGAAATCCAGCTCCAGCCACCAGAACACTGACACGTGCTTCCCTAACCAGGGAACCCGGACAAGTCACCCGTCCAACCCCACACACAGCGAAGAAACGACATAATAAAGAGAACTCCACAAACTGCAAGAAGAGGGAAAGGCCACCCCAAGCAAAGCAATATAAGCAAGATGAAGAGGCAGAGAAATACCCAGCAAGTAAAGGAACAAGATAATTGCCCACCAACACAAACAAAAGAAGAAGATATAGGGAATTTACCTGATAAAGAGTTTCAAATTTTGATGCTGAAAATGATTCAAAATCTTGAAAGCAAAATGGAGTTACAGATAAATACCCTGGAGAAAAGGATTGAGAAGATGGAAGAAAGATTTAATAAGGACTTAGAAGAAATAAAAAAGAGTCAATATACAATGAATAATGCAATAGATGAGATCAGAAACACTCTGGAGGGAACAAACAGTAGAATAACAGAGGCAGAAGACAGGATAAGCGAACTAGAAGATAGAATTGTAGAAATAAATGAAACAGAGAGGAAAAAAGATAAACGAATTAAAAGAAATGAGGACAATATTAGAGTCCTCTGGGACAATGTTAAACGCTCCAACATTCGAATCATAGGAGTCCCAGAAGAAGAAGACAAAAAGAAAGACCATGAGAGAATACTTGAGGAGATAATAGTTGAAAACTTTCCTAAAATAGGGAAAGAAATAATCACCCAAGTCCAAGAAACCCAGAGAGTCCCCAACAGGATAAACCCAAGGCGAAATACTCCAAGACACATATTAATCAAATTAACAAAGATCAAACACAAAGAACAAATATTAAAAGCAGCAAGGAAAAAACAGCAAATAACACATAAGGGGATTCCCATAAGGATAACAACTGATCTTTCAACAGAAACTCTTCAGGCCAGAAGGGAGTGGCAAGACATACTTAAAGTGATGAAAGAAAATACCGTACAGCCCAGATTACTATACCCAGCAAGGATCTCATTCAAATATGAAGGAGAAATCAAAAGCTTTACAGACAAGCAAAAGCTGAGGGAATTCAGCATCACCAAACCAGCTCTCCAACAAATGCTAAAGGATCTTCTATAGACAGGAAACACAGAAAGAGTGTATAAATTTGAACCCAAAGCAATAAAGAAGGCTACGGGATCGTACTTGTCAATAATTACCTTAAACGTAAATGTGTTGAAATTTTCAAAAAGGCTAGGAAACAATTCTCATAGCCATCAATAGTTCAGTGTTGAGTTCATGAATAGTTTTAAAGTTTGGGACAAACTGTAGTATTTGCTATTTGAAGTACTATTTGTAATTGGCATATTACGATGTAACATTGGTCTTCATTTCCAACTTAAAATGCCTAAAAATGTCTAACAGGTTTTTAGATTTGTGAATTTTAGTTGAAATGTATTTTATGATGTTACTAAACCTGCAGAAATATTGAAATATTTCAGAGAACTTATTCACTGTACATTTAATTTATTTTATTTATAAAAGTTATGAACTGTAGAAAATTTTACTTGTTGGGTCAATTGCTTGTTGCTTCAAATGCTTGTTGCATTTGAAGTGCTAGTTACAAGAAAATCAAATACCTTCAATGTATAAATGCTATTAAGTTTTTAAAGGACTCTGGAGTATAAGTAAGTTTGTTTAAAGAAATTTAGTCTGTTCAACTTGAATCAGCTCTGTCAAACATTAATTAAAAGCCTCATTTAAAAATAAATAAATAAATAAATAAAGGTGGAAAAAAAAATGAAATACAGGAGCCCCAAAGATCTGCTCATAAGTGAAAGTCGCTCAGTCGCGTCAAAAAAAAAATAAATAAAATATAACAAAATAAATGGTTTCCGTTGGAGGCTGGGAAAGAAAAAAAAAAAGAAGACTTCAGTGCCAGTTTCAGAGAGAAAATGGTCATCTCCAAGATGACTAATATTACTTAGTAGACCAAGTTCAGTGCCACCATTTAGAAATTCAGGGGATAGTATTTTTTGGGTGGGGCACTTGTAGGAGACTTCTCTATCAGATTTGTTCCAACACACAGCATACTTAATAGAGCTGGAACCATGATTCATCCATAGATGACACGTCTCAGAAATATTTTAATTGAGTTATCTTCAGTGGATCATTCATATCTTTGTGACTCCCATGGACTGCAACATGACAGGTTTCCCTTTTCATCACCAACTCATGCAGTTTCTCAAACTCATGTTTCTTGAGTCGGTGATGCCATCCAACCTTCTCCTCTAGCCTGCAATATATTCCGGGTATCAAGGTTTTTTCCAATATATTTGAACTTTGCGTCAGCTTCAGTATCAGTCCATCCAATGAATATTTATGGCTTATTTCCGTTAGGATTGACTGGCTTGATCTTCTTACAATCAAAGTGACTCTCAAGAGACTTTTCCAACACCACTGTTCAAAAGCATCAGTTCTGCACTCGGTTTTCTTTGTGGTCCAACACTCACATACATTCATACATGACTACAGGAACAAACATAGCTTAGACTCCATAGACATTTGTTGGTAAAGTACTGTGTCTGTTTTCTAATGCATTTTCTAACCTTTTCACAGTTTTTCTTCAAAGGAACAGGCTCTTTGAAATCATGACTACAGTCACCAACTGCAGTAATTTTGGAGCCCAAGGAAATGAAGTCTCTCACTGTTTCCATTGTTTCCACATCTATTTGTAATGAAGTAGTGGGACTGCGTGCCACAATCTTCATTTATTGAATGTTGGATTTTAAGACAGATTTTTCAATCTCGCCAAGAAGTTCTTTAGCTACATTTCATTTTCTGCCTGAAGGGTGGTGTTATCTGTATATTTGAGGTTATTGCTGTTTCTACCAGCAGTCCTGATACCATATTGTGCTTCATCCAGTTCAGCATTATGCATGATGTACTCTGCATATAATTTAAATAACCAGGGTGACAATATACAGCCTCGTTAACTGCTTTCTTGCAAATTGGAACCGGTGTATTGCTCCTTGTCTCATTCTAACTGTTGCTGCTTGACCTGTATACAGATTTCTCACAAGGCAGATAAAGTAGTCTGGTATTTCCGTCTCCTTAAGAATTATCCAGTTTGTTCTGATGTACACTATCAAAGTCCCTGGCATAATAAATGAAGTAGAAGTAAATTTGTGTTTTCTGGAATTCTTTTGTATTTTCTATGGTCCAATGACTATTGCCAATTTGTTTTCTTGTTCTTCTGTCTCTTCTAAATTCAACTTGAACATCTGGAAATTATCAGTGTACTTACTCTTGTAGACTAGCTTGGAGAATTTGAGCATTACTTTGATAGCGTGTGAGGTGAGTGTAACTGTGGGAAAATTTCAAAATGTTTTCTGTGACATTTCTTTGAAATAGGAATGAAACTGATGTTTGCTTGTCCTGTGGCCACTGCTAATTTTTCCTAACTGGCTAGCATATCATGTACATCTCATTATTTAGGATTTGAAATAGTTTAGCTGGAATTCCATCATCTCCAATAGCTTTGTTTGTAGTGATGCTTTGTAAGGCCCTCTTGACTTCACATTCCATGATAGCTAGCTCAAGGTGATGATCACACCACTGTGGTTATCATAAGACCTTTTTTCTAAAGTTCTTCTGTGAATCCTTGCCACCTCTTCTTAACACCTTCTGCTTCCTTTAGGTCCATACCCTTTTGTCTTGTCCTGCCCATCTTTACATGGTATATTCCCTTGTTATGTCTACTTTATTGGAAGAGATCTGTAGCTCTTCTCAGTCTGTTGTTTTCGTGTGTCTCTTTATATTTATCACTTAGGAAGACTTTCTAAGCTCTCCTTGCTATTCTTTGTAACTCTGCATTCAGATGGACATATCTTTTCATTTTGCCTATCGTCTTTCCCTCTCTTCTTTGGTAGAAAGAAATAAATTTGAAAGTCCTCCTCAGACAACAATTTTGCCTTTTTGCATATCTTCTTCTTGAGGATGATTTTGATCACCACTTCCTGTACAGTGTTATGAACCTCCATCCATCAATCGTTCATATTGGGCACCTAGCAGCCTTGGGAATTCACCGTTCAGTGACCTTTCTTTTTACCTTTTCATTCTGTTCATGGGGTTCTCAAGACAAGAATACCAAAGCGGTTTGACGTTAATGTATCCAGTAGACCATGTTTCATGAGAATTCCCATCATGACCTGACCATCTTGGGTGTCCCTACATAGGATGATTCAGAGCTTCAATGAGTTAGACAAAACTCTGTCCAAGTGATCACTTTGGTAAGTTTTCTGCAATTGTGGCTTCCATTTTTTCTGTCCCCTGATTGGTAAGGATGAGAGGCTTATGGGAGAGTCCTCATAATATTTCAATTACAAAATCATAAACAACAGTCCTGGATTTTTTTTTTCTCTTTGACTACTTCTCTACTGATACAAAACGAAGAAAGTACACACTTGTAAGTCCCATTTTTTGTATCAGATATTTTTTTTCTGATTTTCCCAACTGTTCCAATGTTGCTGAATGACTTCCTGATACTTAATATAGCCAATTTTATAGTAACTCCCCCTGCCATACCAGACACACTCAAATAAATGAAAGGAAGATGAAATGCAAAGAAAGAACAGACAAGCCAACTTCTGAAGAGTGTTGTAAATAAAGAAAAGTCATGGGAAAGTGAGCCATAAGTCGGCAGACTGACACAGTAGTGTGGGGAAAACTCTGGAGAGAAATCAGCAAAACTTGTAAACAGATCATTTGTCATCAGTCCGGCTATCAGTCGTGTGTGACTTTTTGTGACCCCATAGATTGCAATATGCCCAGTTTCCCTGCCTATCAGCAACTCCCAGAGATTTCAGAAACTCATGTCCATTGAGTCCATGATTCCTTCCAAACATCTCATACTGTGTCGTCCTCTTCCCCTTCTGCCTTCAATCTTTCCCAATATCAGGGTCTTCTCCAGTGAGTCAGTTCTTCACATTAGGTGGCCAAAGGATTGGAATTTCAGCTTCAGCATCAGTCCTTCCAAAGAATATTCAGGACTGATTTCTTTTAGCAAGCACAGTTAGAGTCTTCGGCAACCCCACAATTCAATTCTTCAGCGCTCAGCTTTTCTTATAGTCCAACTCTCACACCCATACAAGACTACTGTCACTTGTCATAGGTATCAGTAACTTCCTATTTCTCCCTTCTAATTCTCATTAAGTTTCTTCCTTCATAATTATCCTGCCTACATATTAAGATCCTGCTGGATTCCAAATCTAAATGACACATTTCAACTTCTTCCTTAGTCTCATGACAGGATTACTTATGGCCTTATTGGTCATCTCCATTTGTTTTAGTCTAGCAATCAGTTAATCCCATTACTTCTGACACTAGGAAATATAGGAATGTGAGGGGCATCCTTTCATCTCCTTCATGTCATATTCATCTTCTCCTGAGCCTCCAGATACCTCCATCAGTACTTCTTATATGTTACTTATTGAGACAATTGTGACCACACTTGATGTATCTTATAAAACTCATTATAGTATGAAAACGGGAAATATACTAAAATCCTGGGGAAACTTCACTAATGCTTGAGAACTCCCTCAGAAACGGGACTCTCAGTCTTCCTGATACATTCTCTGGCAAGGTTTAGAGGCTCAGAGTGAAAGAATATTATAGAGATTCACCTTCCTGTATGGATGAATTGTGGAATACAGTTAAATCTAAAACCTCTTTAACTTGTGACATAAAAGTAGGCATGACAGCATGCCAAAGACAAAAAACAGAGCCACACACACTTAGAAAATAGTTCTAGTGGCTCTCTAGTGATATGACAGACCCGATCATGTCTATCATTAAGGAGCCTGGTCCTAGATAAGGAAGGGATATATATGGGTCTCAGTGTTGTCATTTCCTCTCAGTTCCAGAGATTTCCATTGCTCTAGAAAAGGGAAAATTTGTTCGAGGTTATTATTCCCAAATCAGCGAAGCAATATCCCAGTTTATCAGATCCCATATAGCCAAAGCAATATAGAAATCCATATTTCTGCTAATAGGAAAGAAATTCCAAAACATCAGTGGAGAAAAGGAAACAAACCTCTTGCCAAAAGGGAGGTAATTTTTTTGTTTTGTTTTAGAAAAAGAAACAGTTCAGTTCAGTTCAGTCACTTAGTCGTGTCCGACTCTTTGCGACCCCATGAATCACAGCACGCCAGGCCTCCCTGTCCAACACCAACTCCCAGAGTTCACTCAGACTCATGTCCACAGAGTCGGTGATGCCATCCAGCCATGGGCCAGCATATCTCGCATCTGCATCGCCAGGGCCGGCATCTCTAAAAGAAACAGTAGTGTATAAAAATACACAAAGATAATTTAGAGAAAAATGCTTACTAACTTCAGGGTACACCACATGGAGACCTATTAAAAAGAAAGACAATTTGTATCTGAACACAAGTAAATGTGTAAGTGTGTGTGTTCTGTCCTGTGTGACTCTGCAAAGCAATGAGTGTAACCCTCCTGCCCCTTCTGTCAATGGGATTTTCCAGGCACGAAACCTGGAGTGGGTTGCCATTCTCTACTCCATTAAGTTAGGCATGTAAAGCTGAAGAAAAACATTAGCCAAGCATTTTATTGCATCTTTTTCAAGATAAAGCAAACTGTATAAGCTCTTGGCTCCAGACAGTGTCTCTGCATTTCCAAAGTTGCACTTGTGAAAGAGGCAAGTTTACACGCTTATGGACTGGGATGAGTCAAAATATAGAAGAGACCAACTAAGCATAACAGGGAAATGTTTAACAATCTGGATTACTTCACAATGTTTTGAGTCCCATTTTTTAGCTCTAAGCCCCCAAACAGAATACATTCCATCCTTTACTGTTTCAACATTTCAAGCAGGAGACAAAGGTAAAATGACGGAGTAGAGTGCCAAGAAGTGGGTCATAAATCTGTGTATCTGACTCAGTAACTTTACTGCATTTTCATTTATATTTCCAGAATTCACCTCCAAGAACTTCCTTCTAACTCTAATAATGCTGCAGACCTTGTGTAGCCCTGGTGATTGCAGTAAAGGGGCCAATGAGATAGTGACACTGATTATCCCTCAGGGCTCCAGGAATAGGACAATATATCCAGTGTTAATCTTTGTTGTAGGAGATGCTAGAGATCAGGCATTGGCAAGTTCCAAATGGGCACAGAAACCATAGGAATGCAGAACCAGTTGCAGATTAATAAGTTTAATCACTTATTCCTCCCGGACATGGTTTACAACAAGATCAATAAGTATTAGAGATGTTATTAGTCTTCGTATCTTTCACTAAAGTATGAAGTACAGGTTGGTGCTGGTTTAGAGAGGGTCTGGGTGTACACAGAAGCATCACTGACCATGAGGTAGTGATGCAAGGGCCGGTTGGTGTCAAATTCAATTAATGTATAGCTGAGAAAAATAAATCCATATTGTAGCATGCTGCTAGAACTATGCAGAACTATGGCTGCTGGTGCTATACTTCAAGGATGGCTTCAACATATCCCCCACTAGGTCCTACCACCTATTCCATATTTTATACTATCCCTACAAGAAACGTTCAGGGAGAAGAAAATACAACTAGTGTGCTGCCATGAAGCTAGAGCTAATGTATGTGCTGAAGTACGGACTCACCAAGAAACACCTTTTCCATTGGTACTACAAATTCCAGGTAAGCTGAAAATAGAGTGCTCCAAGACTAAAACAGATAGGGTCATCAAATCTGTGTTTATTAAGATGTTTATTAACATCTTAACTGCACAGAAGGGGCATCAGAACCTAACACTACTCCACTTAAGCATTTCTCATGAATTTCACTACCTATATGATAAGACATTTCTAATCATTTCTGTCATTCCTGCTCCCTGCTCATGTCCACACATGACCAGTCATTCAGATAACTTTAAGCTCCATATTTTGTTCTTCTCATATTCTGTGCCTTGTCAATGTCCTTCATTTTGCCTGAATTGTCCTTCCCTTCTTTTGATATTTTTCCTACCAAATCTTGATTTTTTTAAAGTGGAGAGTTAAAAAGAGATAAAGAGGATATAAAGATGAAGAGGAACATGAAAAGGCTATCTTAAAATTCATCTTTCAAGAAATGAAGGTATATTATCTCGTCCCATCACTTCATGGCAAATAGATGGGATTCAATGGATACAGTGGCAGACTTTATATCCTTAGTCTCCAAATCGCTGCAGATGTTGACTGCATCAGTGAAATTAAAACACTTGCCCCTTGGAAGAAAAGCTATGACCATCCTAAATAGCATATTAAAAAGCAGAGAGATTAATTCCCGACAATAGTCCATCTGGCTAGAGCTATGCTTTTCCCAGTAGTCATGTATGAATGTGAGGGTTGACTATAATAAAACCTGAGCACAGAAGAACTGATGCTTTCAAACTGTCCTGTTGGAGAAGACTCTTGAGAGTCCCTTGGACTGCAAGGAGATCCAACCAGTCCATTCTAAAGGAGATAAGTCCTGTGTATTCACTGGAAGGACTGATGCTAAAGGTGAAACTCCAATACTTTGGCCACCACATGCGAAGAGCTAACTCAGTGTAAAAGACCCTGATGCTGGGAGGGATTGGGGGCAGGAAGAGAATGGGATGACAGAGAATGAGATGCCTGGATGGCATCACAGACGGGATGGGCATGATTTTGAGTGAACTCTGGGAGTAGGTGATAGATAACGAGGCCTGGCGTGATGTGATTCATGGGGTCACAAAAAATAGGACATTTTTGAGGCACTAACACTTTCCCTTTCTGGTAATAGTTTGGTATTGGTGGCTTCCTGTAAAATGCTATGGTCCAGAGGTCAAAGGTAGATTCTGACTCAGGCATGCAATAAACAGGAAAACCAATAAGGAAAAAAAAAAGAAAGAAAGAAGGAAAAAGAGAACTCACCCAGTGTGGCTTTCTGGCAAAACGACAAGGTTATTTCTCTTTAATATTGTACCACGAAGGTTCCTTTAAAAATTAGGTATCCTTCAACTTTACAAATCCTGGCCACCTAAACCTGTAAAAGACTCTCTATTCTGGAAAACTGCTTTAGTCAAAAGAAAGCCTACTCATCTGAGAGGTAAGAATGCATTTCTAATGGTAAAATTTTGACAGGAATAACATGGAAGCAAATGACTGAATAAAAAGTGAGAAAAAGTGTAGTACAATTTGATTTCCAGTTGAAATTATACTTGCTTTTTCACTGCGTTATCTTGTTTCTGTCATTCCATGTCTCCTGAAAATCCTCATCATTAAGTCCCATGAACAGCAATCATGGACACTGATTTAAGGGATTGTTATGGAAAACGTCAAAGAGAGTAGGACACGACCAAGCGACTGAACTGAACTGAACTGACCTGATGGAAAACGTTCCCACCACAGAATAGAAAATACATATCATTCACCAAAATAGGAAAGCAAAAAACTTTCATACACAAGCATCAATTTCTGTTAATGAAAAATGTTCTTTGTGACATTTACTATCCCTGATACACACCTCTGAAATACATAAGTCATTGTAAAAAATGCTTTCCTTAGAAGATGATGACAATTTTTTTTAGTTCTTCTTGGGAATGAAACCCAATGTTGGTGATTTTAATTTGTAAACTATATACTACTTTTTCAGAGGGTTAGGATCTTAAGAATCTTGCTTCCATACAGATTTTCTGAAGATGAACTTATTTAATATATGTGTTTCTTGTCGATTCCGTAAGTCCTTATTCAGACATTTTTTTACTCCCTAAATAGAGACTTCTACTCCTGAAGTAAGGAGAGTAAAGTCAGAAGGAAAAATAGATATGGGATATGATAGTTAATTCCAATCGGAGAACACAATCTATCAAAGAAAATTGAACAGCTCAACTAAAATAGTAATCTTATAACAATCTGTAAAGTCAGAAGAAAACTTCATGAGTGATTTAAAATCATATCTCTAAGACCATTAACAAAAAGATAAAAATCAAGGGAAGCAGAAGAATGGCAGATGCACAGGCAGTGAGACCAAGAAGAACAGAACATAGAATGGAAGTTCAGTGTGACTGAATAAAACAGAGTTAATTGAACAATGGGAAGACTGAGAATTACTAGCTTAATGTGAACAGTGTCAGAGTCCTGATCTCTGAAGAAACAGGATTTTGCCTCAGTAACATTTACCACACTTTATCATTCATGAGCTTTTGCATAGCAGAATTTTATCCAAGAATGAAACAGGGCAGAGAAAGCTTCTGACATAGACATCAGAATCGGGACATAGAGTGCCCCTGACTAGTCTAAGCAAGAGAGCTATATACTATTTAATTTTGTTATAACAATAAATCCAAAGAATGTCTCAAGGTTGTAAAAAAGTTTACCAGACCACTTCTACAATTTACATTTTAAAGTAACAGGATTAGAACTTACCAGACCCACTCCTGTAATATACATTCTAATATCAAGTTTAGTCAGAATGTTTTCAAGAAGGAGAAACTGTTCCCAAGCAGGATACAATGTTGTTATATAATACTTACTAAGAAATATAGGAGAAAAATTAAAATATAAAAGCTTGTCCTTTCCTACTCCTTGAGAATTCCAAGCCTCTATCTCCTCTTCGAGAACCTCAAATTCTTTCTCCTCCTCAGGGTCTCTGGACTTATCATTCCACCTAGGAATTAACTCTCTCATTATCCCCTTTTCTTTTAAGGAGAATTATGTTGCCAAGGGAAAAGGGTGTCATTTTCATTCCATAGCTACTTCCTGATGTGATGGGGCTTCATCCCTAAATTCATCAGCATCTCTTCTAACTGTCATATTGAGAGTCTCTAGACCAGAGGTCCCAAATAATAGTTTGGAGAGGCTGTGGCAATTGTAGGAGCCTGTTCACTTGTAACTTAAAAACTTTCACACAGTTAGAAACAAATCAGCTTTAAAGTTAGAGATGAAAGATAAAATAGTCATTAAACCAAATTAAAACACAATCAAAATTAAGAGTTACATTATGTCCATAGTTACATGACTCCATTTTAGGATTTCTGGATGTCCTCAGGTCAAGAAAAAATGACATATATTATTGTTGTTGTTGAAGGTATTCACAGAGTTGAAGTCCTTTCTTTGAAGTGATGAATCCCACCATGGGGAACCCCCTTCACTTGATGAGGAGTTTGAAAAGCTGAAAGCTGAATCACAGAGTTAATTCTAAAGCTTTAGGATCTATGTCAATAGTTGTGCATAAAAATGTCTGTCATTGACATAATCCCCTTTTTTGGGCGGGGGCAGAATGAGCCTTCCCTAAAGGTGTGGGTACATTTAAACCAACAGTTTTGTGTTTCCTGAGTTAATTTATGTAGATTCCTCTTAATGATGCCATTACCCTTTATCTACCTTTCCTGAAGATTGGAGTTGGGTAAGTGATATTGTATTCCTAAAACTTTTGACACTCCTTGAGTTACAACAGCTTTAAAAATAGGGTTGCTCTGAATTGTAGAGTTCAAGATCCCACTTACATCATGAGAAGTCAGTACACTAAGATTTTGTTCATTCCTTTAACTCAGGCTGTAATGGATACAACGTTTGACGTGAGAATAGGTCTTTGAGTGTGGTCTATGAGGTTGGTAATAACAGGAACAGCATTTGTACTCAACCCATACATTTCCCATCAGCCCACTCCCTAATATTCACATTATTGTTCATTTTAAAAGAAAAGGTTCCATATTCATGAAAACAGTGGACTGTAACTTGCGCAGCATATTTACCCCCTAAAGGGATAAAGGAGACTCTGGCATCATTAGGAACCCATGAGGAAATAACACAGAGTTCTAGTTTCATCTTAATGTCAGGAAGCAACAGTTAGAACTGGACATGGAACAACAGACTGGTTCCAAATAGGAAAAGGAATACATCAAGGTTGTATATTAGCACCCTGCTTATTTAAATCCTATGCAGAATACATCATGAGGAACTCAGGGCTGGAAGAAGCACAGCTGGAATCAAGATTACCAGGAGAAATATCAATAACCTCAGATAGGCAGATGACACTACCCTCATGGCAGAAAGTGAAGAGGAACGAAAAAGCCTCTTGATGAAAGTAAAAGAGGAAAGTGAAAAGGTGGGATTGAAGCTCAACATTCAGAAAACTAAGATCATAACATCTGGTCCCATCACTTCATGGGAAATAGATGGGGAAACAGTGTCAGACTTAATTTTGGGGGGCTCCAAAATCACTGTGGATGCTGATTGCAGCCATGAAATTAAAAGACACTTACTCCTTGGGATGAAAGTTATGACCAACCTATGTAGTATAATAAAAAAACAGACATTCCTTTGCCAACCAAGTTCCATCTAGTCAAAGCTATGGCTTTTCCAGTGGTCATTGTGAATGTGAGAGTTGGACTATGAAGAAAGCTGATTGCCAAAAATTGATGCTTTTGGACTGTGGTGTTGGAGAAGACTCTTGAGAGTCCCTTGGACTGCAAGGTGATTCAACCAGTGCATTCTAAAGAAGATCAGTCCTGGGTGTTCATTGGAAGGACTGGTGCTAAAGTTGAAACTCCAGTCCTTTGACCACCTGATGTGAAGAGGTGGCTCACTGGAAAAGACTCTGATGATGCTGGGAGGGATTGGAGGCAGGAGGAGAAGGGACGACAGAGAATGAGATGGCTGGAAGGTATCACTGACTTGATGGACATCAGTTTGAGTGAACTCCAGGTGCTGGTGATGGACAGGGATGCCTGGCATGCTGTGATTCATGGGGTCACAAATATTCGGACATGACTGAGCTACTGTACTGAACTGAACAGAACATAATAGCTCTTGGCTCATCCTGATAGCTTTAGTATAATAGAGGATAGGAGGAAAGTGGACCATGGGGCTTCAGTGAGCACAGAGAAACTTGCCCTGTTTTCCAAAAGGTATCAACTGATTAGCCCCCGCAGAGTGCTTAATACCTAGTGTTCCTCAGATGTTATTAAGATGGGGGCATGTGTGTGGTCTCAATTCTCTTGAGAGTCTGATGACTGGGGCCTATATCTCAGAGGTAAGTCTCTTCTCTTGTGTGGTTCTTTGCAGATGATACAGGGAGCCAGAGGTGCCTTGGATGCCTGAGGGGAAAACTTGTTGAAATATCCCTCCTTTCCTCAGTAATAGCAAGCCCATCCCTTTTCACCTGTGTCCCTCTGGTTATTTTTCTCAGGTTGTTTCAGAGCCGTTCTAATAGACATTGTTGGGGCTTCAGGCTTTTGCTGGATTCCCCCCTACCTCTATTTTCATCCTCAGATTCTCTACTATAATATACCATCTGAAATATCTGTAACAGTTTTCCTAAGGTTTAGTTTGGCCCAAATACCTGTTTTCATAACTAATGGCAGACATCTGATGTAAAATGAGTGAGAAATCTATGTTTAAAATTATTTCTCCCTCTGTAATATTAAGGTGAATGTCAGTAAAATTATGGGGAGCTTCCCGTAGTCTATTTAGGAATGTACCAGAATTTCCTTCTCTCCCTATTCTATGTCAACCAATTTGGCATAACTTAAAGTCAGTGGGTGGGGCTGGGGTGTCATCCTAAGATGGCAGAGGAATAGGACTGGGAGACCAATTTCTCCCCCAAAAATCCAGCAAAAGAACATTTGAACGCTGAACAAAGTCCACAAAATAATTTCTGAACACTGGCTTGAAGACATCAGGCACCCAGAAATGCTGCCAATTTTCTTCAAAATGAGGTAGGGCAGAATATAAAATAAAAGGAGTGTTAGCGATGGAGAGCCGTTCTGGCAAGGGAATCTTAAAGAGGAAAAAGTTTCCAAACACCAGGAAACCCTCTCTCCAGCGTGTCTGTCGGGAGTTTTGGAATCTCAGAGGGCAACGCACCCAGGAAAACAATACATACAGACATATATACATACATAAAACCCACAGGTTATATGCCTACCCCAGACACTTGCATCCATCACCAGGAAGAGGGGGCTGAATAGGGAGGAGTGGGCTGCATTGCTTAGGATAAGGACCAGTCTCAAATGTCCTGAGGGCAATCTGAGGGGGTGCGAAGAGAAAGGGAAAGAGAACTATCCCAGAAAAGCCCTTACTTGAGATACTGCCGGGCCCACTCACAGAACAAAGGACGGAGCAAATACCAGAGGAGAATGTGCAGGATGTGGACCAGCCCATCCACCGCAGGAGGAGGGGGCAGGAGGGTGGTAGCCAGAGCAAGAAAGGGGCAAATTCAGTCCCAGAGACAGCATTCCCTATCAAACTGTGAACAGTCTTCCAGTTGCTAACCAAGACTTCCTGGAATTCTAGACAGTTGACATCCACCAGGAGTGCCACAGCGACAGATCAGTACCCCAGTAAAGACACAGCAGAGATGGTGCACACTGTTACCCAGTAAACCAAGAGGCTGGGACCGGGGAAGAGATAAGGCGATCTCACTGCCAGGGAGAGGACACTAGCCAAACACCTTGTTGTCTGAGCTATTCAGGACTGGGAAGTGTAACAACAACAACAAAAAAGCCCAACTCATTCTGTAACTTTGGGGAGTACCAGAGAACCTGGCCCTGAGTGGCCTAGATCAGGAAAGTGCACGCAACTTGGGGCCCGCTCCCTGAAGAGTAATCTGGAGCCTGAGTAGTGTAGACTAGGAAAGCAAACAACCAAGAGCAGGGGCAAACCCAGGGTGTCCAAGGCACTGCGAGCACTCCCCACACACGCCATTGATATTTGTTTGCAGTGTTCCTCCCTCCTCACAGCATGATTGAAAAAGTGAGCTTGAATAAGAGAACACTTCTCACCCTTATGTTAGAGTGGAAATTGGAAACTGAAGAGAGCAGAGAACAGAAGAAACCAAACAAACAGAAGGAACCACGTTGGAAGGGACAGATGAAACAGAATACCTCCTGTAGATAACAACAACTACACTGGGGGTGTACTTTAGATCTTGAGAACAAGATCTAAGCTGGAACAATGAGCTATCTGAAACTGAACTGAGCCCACACTCTCTGAAACAGCTCCAGAGAGATGTATTTTTACTACTTTCATTTTTTTAAAATTATTTTTTAAGTCCTCTGTACTGCCTTTAATTTTCATTTTTATAACATATTATTACCTTACCTATGCCAAAAAAGTAGAGGTTAGACCGTCAAAACTACAATATTAAACAAAAACAAAAACCCCAAAATATACTTTTTTTCTTTTGTTTTTTAATACTGAATTTTTGTGAGTCCAACTTCTACTTTAGATTTTTGATCTTTGCTTTTTGGTAGTTATCAATATTTTACCTTTACGAATCTAATCTTAAGTACCCATTTTTATCTAGGAGTGTGATTACTGGCTTGATTACTCTCTCCCCCTTTTGATTCTCCTTTTTCTTCACCAGGTAGCCTCTATTTCCTCCCTCCACCTTCTCTTCTCTACCTAACTCTGCGAATTTCGCTGTGTGTTCTGGGCTGTGGAGAAGATAGTAATACTTTGATCTATCCCTGTCTTTTTTATTTCCCTTTTTCTCAGCCATTTCACCTCTATCTCCTTCCTCCTTCTTCTCTTCTCCATATAACTCTGTGAGCCTCTCTGAGGGTTCCAGACTGTGAAGAGCACATAGAAAATAGGTTACTGGTTCGATTGCTTTCTCCCCTTGTGATTCCCCCTCTCTACCTTCTGGTCACTTCTATCTCCCTCCACCCTCTTCTCTTCTCCATGTAATTCTGCAAACCTCTCTGGATGTCCCTCACTGTGGAGAGTCTTCTCATCAATAACCTAGAAGTTTTATCATTGGTGCTGTATGGATGTAGAAGTCTTGAGGCTACTGTAAGTATAAGACTCTAAACCAGAGCAGGAGGCTTAAGCCCAAAACTTGAGAACAGCAAAGAACTCTTGACTTCAGGGAATATTAAATGATAAGAGATGATCCGAAAACCTCCATTCCTACACTGAAAGCAAAGATGACCCAAGAGTCACCAAGTTCCAGAGAAAGACATACCACACAAATTATCCAGCAACACAGGAACATAGTGCTGAGCTTCAATATACAGGCTTCCCAAAGTCATTCCAATCGCATAGACATCTCAAATCTCACTACTGGATAATTCATTGCAATCCAGAGAGAAGAAACCCAGTTCCACCCATAAGAACACCGACACAAGCTCCACGAATCAGTAAATTAGAAACAATCAAACACAAAGAACAGATATTAAAATCTCCATGGGAAAAACAACAAATAACACACAAGGGGATTCCCATAAGAATACCAACTGATCTTTCAATAGAAACTCTTCAGGTCAGGAGGAATGACAGGACATATTTAAAGTGATGAAAGAGAAAACCTACAACACATATTACTGTACCCAGGTAGGATCACATTCAAATATGAAGGAGAAATCAAAACCTTTACAGACAAGTAAAAGCTGAGAGAATTCAGCACCTCCAAACAAGCTCTTCAACAAATGCTAAAGAATCTTAGACAGGAAACACAGAAATCGTATATACACTCGAACCACAAACAACAAAGTAATTGGCAATAGGATACTAATATCAATAATTACCTTAAATGTAAATAGGTTGAATATCCCAAACAAAAGACAATCGCTGGAAGAATGAATACAAAAGCAATAACACGGTATGTGCTCTCTACAAGAGACCCACTTCAAAATACGGGACATAAAATAGTGATCGAAAATGAAGGGATGGAAAAACATATCACATGCAAATGGAGACCAAAAATATAAAAAAGCTGGAGTAGCAACACTCATATTAGATGAAATAGACTTTAAAATAAAGGCTATGAACAGAGACTAAGAAGAACACTCTATCATGATCAAAGGATCACCCCAAGAAGAAGATCTAACAATGACAATCATATACGGACCCAACATAGGGCACTGGACTATGTAAGGCAAATGCTAACAAGTATGAAAGGGGAAATTAGCAATAACACAATAATAGTGGGAGACTTTAATATCCCACTCAAAACTATGGATAGATCAACTAAACAGAAATTAACAAGGAAACACAAACTTTAAATGCCACCGTGGACCAGTAGACCTAGTTGATACCTATAGGACATTTCACTCAAAAACAATCAATTTCACCTTTCTCTCAAGTGCACATGGAATCTTCTCCAGGATAGATCATATCTTGGGCCATAAATCTAGCCTTGGTAAATTAAAAAACAATTAAAACCATTCCAATCATCCTTTCTGACCACAATGCAGTAATATTAGATCTCGATTACAGGGAAAAAAATTAAAAATGCCAACATATGGAGGCTTTTGAATAACCAAAAAATCACAGAGGAAAAAAAAAAAAAGAAAAATATGCATAGAAAGTAGTGAAAAATGAAGACCCAACAACCCAAAACCTATGACACTGTAAAAGCTGTGCTAAGGGAAGGTTCATAACACTACAGACTTACCTCAAGAAACAGGAGAAAACTCAACTGAATAACCGCACTTCAAACTTAGCTCAATTTAGTAGAGTTCAGTCGCTCAGCCATGTCCGACTCTTTGCGACCCCATGAATCACAGCACGCCAGGCCTCCCTGTCCATGACCAACTCCCAGACTTCACTCAAACTCATGTCCATCAAGTCGGTGATGCCACCCAGGCATCTTATTCTCTGTCGTCCCCGTCTCTTCCCACCCCCAATCCCTCCCAGCATCAGACTCTTCCAGTGAGTCAACTTTTCGCATGAGGTGGCCAAAGTATTGGAATTTCAGCTTTAGCATCAGTCCTTCCAATGCACACCCAGGATTGATCTCCTTTACAATGGACTGGTCGAATCTCTTTTCAGTCCAAGTGACTCTCAAGAGTGTTCTCCAGCAACGCAGTTCAAAAGCATCAATTCTTCAGCGATCAGCTTTCTTCACAGTCCAACTCTCACATCCATACATGAAAACGGGAAAATATCATAGCCTTGACTAGACGGACATTGATTGGCCAACTAATGTCTCTGCTTTTTAATATGCTATCTACGTTGGTCATAACTTTCCTTCCAAGCAATAAGCGTCTTTTAATTTCATGGCTGCAGTCAGCATCTGCAGTGATTTTGGAGCCCAAAAAATAAAATCAGACACTGTTTCTACTGTTTCCCCATCTATTTCCCATAAAGTGATGGGACCAGATGTCATGATATTTGTTTTCGGAATGTTAAGCTTCAAGCCAACCTTTTCACTCTCCTCTTTCACTTTCATCAAGAGGCTTTTGAGTTCCTCTTCACTTTCTGCCAAAAGTGTAGTGTCATCTGCATAACTGAGGTTATTGATATTTCTCCCAGCAATCTTGATTCCAGCTTGTGCTTCTTCCAACCCAGCGTTCCTCATGATGTACTCTGCATATAAATTAAATAAGCAAGGTGACAATATACAGCCTTGACGTATTCCTTTTCCTATTTGAAACCAGTCTCTTGTTCCGTGTACAGTTCTCACTGTTGCTTCCAGACCTGCATACAGGTTTCTCAAGAAGCAGGTCAGGTGGTCTGGTATTCCCATCACTTTCAGAATGTTCCAGAGTTTATTGTGATCGACACAGTTAAAGGCTTTGGCATAGTCAATGAAGCAGAAATAGATAATTTCCTGGAACTCTCTTGCTTTCTCCATGATCCAGGGGATGTTGGCAATTTGATCTCTGGTTCCTCTGCCTTTTCTAAAATGTGCTTGAACATCTGGGAGTTCACGGTTCACATATTGGTGAAACCTGGCTGGGAGAATTTGGAGAATGACTTTACTAGTGTGTGAGATGAGTACAATTGTCCTGTAGTCTGAACATTCTTTGGCATTCCTTTTCTTTGAGATTGGAATGAAGACTGACATTTTCCAGTCCTGTGAACAGTGCTGAGTTTTCCAAATTTGCTGGCATATTGAATGCAGCATTTTCACAGCATCATCTTTCAGGATTTGAAATAACACCATTGGAATTCCATCACCTCCACTAACTTTGTTCTTAGTGATGCTCTCTAAGGCCCGCTTCACTTCACATTCCATGATGTCTGGTTTCACATGAGTGATCATGTCATCGTGATTATCTTGGTCGTGAAGATCTTTTTTGTACAGTTCTTCTGTGTATTCATGCCACCTGTTCTTAATATCTTCTACTTTTAGGTCCAAACAATTTCTGTCCTTTATCGAGCCCATCTTTGCATAAAATGTTCCCTTGATATCTCTAATTTTCTTGTAAAGATCTCCTGTTTTTCCTATTCTGTTGTTTTCTTCTATTTCTTTGCATTGATTGCTGAGCAAGGCTTTCTTACTAGCTATTCTTTGGAACTCTGCATTTAGATGCTTACATCTTTACATCTTTCCTTTTCTCCTTTTCTTTTCGCTTCTCTTCTTTTCACAGCTATTTGTAATGCCTCCTCAGACAGCCATTTTGCTTCTTTGCAATTTTTTTTTCCATGGGGATGGTCTTTTCCCTGTCTCCCGTACAATGTCACTAACCTCCGTCCAGAGTTCATCAGGCACTCGATCTATCAGATCGAGTCCCTTAAATCCATTTCTTACCTACACTGTATACTCATAAGGGATTTGAATAAACTTCACCTCTAAAACAACTAGAAAAGGAATAAATTAACAACCCCAGGGTTAATAGAAGGAAAGAAACCTTAAAAATTGGGGCAGAAATTAAAAAAGAAAGAAAAGAGAAAATAGGAAAAAAAAGAAGAAGGAAAAGTTGGTTCTTGAGAAGATAAATAAAAGTGACAAACCATTAGCCAAGCTCATCAAGAAACAAAAGGGAAGAATGAAATCAACAAAATTAGAAACAAAAATGGAGAAATCACAAATGACAACACTGAAATACAAAGGTTCATAAGAGACTATCAGCAACTATATACCAATAAAATGGACAACTTGGAAGCAATGAAAAATTCGTAGAAAAGTCTAATTTTCCAAACATGAACCATGAATGAATAGAAAATCTTAATAGATCCACCACAAGCAAGGAAATTGAAACTGTAATCAGAAATCTTCTAGCAAACAAAAACCAAGGATCAGTCGAATTCGCAGATGAATTCTCCCCAAAATGTAGATAACAGCTAACACCTATCTTACTCAAATTCTTGCAGAAAATTGAAGAGAAAGATAAATTTCCAAACTCATTCTATAAGACCACAATCATCCTAATAATAAAACAAGACAAAATGAATAGTGAAGTCGCCTAGTCGTGTCTGACTCTTTACAATCCCATTGACTGTAGACCACCAGACTCCTCCTCCTCAACAAGTAAGGGAACAGGATAAATGCCCACCAACCCAAATAAAAGAGGAAGAGATAGGGAAACTACACGATAAAGAATTCCAAAAAATGATACTGAAAATGATCCAAAATCTTGAAAACAATTGGAGCTTCAGTTCAGTTTAGTTCAGTTTAGTCGCTCAGTCCTGTCCGACTCTCCGCGACCTCATGAATCACAGAAGATACAACCTTGACTAGAGAGTAAAATCTGATAACACCATATTAGGCCTAAAAGCAGCCACCAATTCTCCAGGCCTCCCTGTCCATCACCAACTCCCGGAGTTCACTCAAACTCATGTCCGCAGAGTTGGTGATGCCATCCAGCCATCTCATTCTCTGTCATCCCCTTCTCCTCCCACCCCCAAACTTTCCCAGCATCAGAGTCTTTTCCAGTGAGTCAACTCTTCGCATGAGGTGGCCAAAGTATTGGAGTTTCAGCATTAGCATCAGTCCTTCCAATGAACAACCAGAACTGATCTCCTTTAGAATGGACTGGTTGAATCTCCTTGAAGTACAAGGGACTTTCAAGAGTTTTCTCCAACACCACACATCAAAAACATCAATTCTTTGGCGATCAGCTATCTTCACAGTCCAACTCTCACATCCATACATGATCATGGGAAAACCATAGCCTTGATTAGACAGATCTTTGTTGGCAAAGTAATGTCTCTGCTTTTTAATATACTATCAAGTTTGGTCATAACTTTCCTTCCAAGCAGTAAGCATCTTTTAATTTCATGGCTGCAATCAGCATCTGCAGTGATTTGGGAGCCCAAAAAAATAAAGTCTGACATTTTTTCCACTGCTTTTCCTTTATTTACCATGAAGTGATGGGACCAGGTGCCATGATATTTGTTTTCTGAATATTGAGCTTCAAGCCAACCTTTTCACTCTCCTCTTTCACTTTCATCAAGAGGTTTTTGAGTTCCTCTTCACTTTCTGCCAAAAGTGTAGTGTCATCTGCATATCTGAGGTTATTGATATTTCTCCCAGCAATTTTGATTCCAGCTTGTGCTTCTTCCAACCCAGCGTTCCTCATGATGTACTCTGCATATAAATTAAATAAGCAAGGTGACAATATACAGCCTTGACGTATTCCTTTTCCTACTTGAAACCAGTCTGTTGTTCCATGTACAGTTCTGACTGTTGCTTCCTGACCTGCATACAGGTTTCTCAAGAGGCAGGTCATGTGGTCTATTATTCCCATCTCTTCCAGAATGTTCCACAGTTTATTGTGATCCACACAGTCAAAGGCTTTGGCGTAGTCAATGAAGCAGAAATTGATGTTTTTCTGGAACTCTCTTGCTTTCTCCATGATGCAGCGCATGTTGGCTATTTGATCTCTGTTTCCTCTACCTTTTCTAAAACCTACTTGAACATCTGGGATTTCACGGTTCACATATTGCTGAAGCCTGGCTTGCAGAATTCTGGGCATGACTTTACTAGCGTGTGAGATGAGTGCAATTGTGCAGTAGTTTGAGCATTCTTTGACATTGCCTTTCTATGGGATTGGAATGAAGACTAACCTCTTCAAGTCCTGTGAACACTGTTGAATTTTCCAAATTTGCTGGCATATTGAGTGCAGCACTTTCACAGCATCATTTTTCAAGACTTGAAATAGCTCTACTGGAATTACATCACCTCCACTAGCTATATTCGTATTGATGCTTTCTAAGGCCTACTTGACTTCACATTCCAAGATGTCTGGTTCTAGGTCAGTGATCACGTTATCCTGACTATCTTGGTCGTGAAGATCTTTTTTTGTACAGTTCTTCTGTGTATTCTTGCCACCTCTTCTTAATATCTTCTGCTTTTCTCATATCCACACCATTTCTGTCCTTTATCGAGCCCATCTTAGCATGAAATATTCTCTTGATATTTCTAATTTTCTTTAAGAGATCTCTTGTTTTTCCTAATCTGTTGTTTCCCTCTATTTCTTTGCATTGACCACTGATGAAATCTTTCTTATCTCTCCTTGCTATTCTTTGGAGCTCTGCATTCAGATGCTTATATCTTTTTTTTCTCTCCTTTGCTTTTTGCTTCTCTTTTTCTCATAGCTATATGTAAGGCCTCCTCAGACAGCCATGTTGCTCTTTGCATTTCTTTCCCTTGGGGATGGTCTTGGTCCCTTTCTCCTGTACAATGTCACGAACCTTCATCCATAGTTCATCAGGCAATCTATCTATCAGATCTAGTCCCATATATTTCTCACTTCCACTTTATAATCATAAGTGATTTGATTTAGGCCATATCTGAATGGCCTAGTGGTTTTCCCTACTTTCTTCAATTTCTGAATTCTTGTCTGAATTTGGCAATAAGGAGTTCATGATCGGAGCCACAGGCAGCTTCTGGCCTTTATACTAACTGTATAGAGCTTCTCCATCTTTGGCTGCAAAGAATATAATCAATCAGATTTCGGTTCTGACAATCTGGTGATGTCCATGTGCAGAGTCTTCTTCTCTTGCGTAGTTGGAAGAGGGTTTTTGTTATGTCCAGTGCCTCCTCTTGGCAAAACTCTATTAGTCTTTGTTTGCCCTGCTTCATTCTGTGCTCCAAGGCCAAATTTGCCAGGTGTATCTTGACTTCCTACTTTTGCATTCCAGTCCCCTATAATGAAAAGGACATCTTTTTTGGGTGTTAGTTCTAAAAGGCCTCGTAGGTCTTCATAGAATCATTCAACTTCGGCCTCTTCAGCGTTACTGATTGAGGCATAAGCTTGGATTACTGTAATATTGAATGGTTTGACTTGGAAATGAACAGAAATCATTCTGTCATTTTTATGATTGCATAAAAGTCATGAATATCGGA
Organism: Moschus berezovskii; assembly: GCF_049115385.1. Taxonomy (NCBI): domain Eukaryota; kingdom Metazoa; phylum Chordata; class Mammalia; order Artiodactyla; family Moschidae; genus Moschus; species Moschus berezovskii. Next base: position 24,717,390 of record NC_142489.1, read on the forward strand.
CTTTTTTGTTGACCATCATGGCTCTTCCATTTCTTCAAAGGGATTCCTGCCCACAGTAGTAGATATAATGGTCATCTGAGTTAAATTCACCCATTCCAGTCCATTGTAGTATGTTAGGTCTTTTTGCGGGATAGATCTCCCTCTCTTTCCACCCCTCACCCCCTTACCTAGCTATCACACAGTTAAAGTTGTTTTCTCATGGTAGCTCCGTCAGATTGCCCTCAGGGCATTTAGGCCTGGTCCTTACACTAAACAATATAGCCTGCTCTTCACTGTTCAGCCTCCTTTTCCCTGGTAGTAGATGCGAGTGTCTAGGGGTACTTCTCTGCTGAGTGTTGTTGTTAGCCACATAATCTGTGGGTTTTTTGTATGTATATACGTAGGTGTGTGTTTTTCCTCCGAGGTTCGTTGCCCTCTGAGATTCCAAATCTCCACACAGATCTGCCGGAGAGAGGGTTTCTGGTATTTGGATACTGCTCCACTTTAAGACTCCCTTTCTGGGATGGATCTCCATCACTAACTCTTTTTTCCCTCCTTTTATCTTTTATATTCTGTTCTACCTCCTTTGCAGAAAATTGACTCCGTTTCTGGGTGTCTTTTGTCCTCTGCCAGAGTAAAGAAATTGTTTTGTGCAATTTGCTCAGTGTTCAAATGTTCTTTGAATGGATTTGTGGGAGAGAAGGTGGTCTCCCCGTCCTATTCCTCTGCCATCTTAGGATCGCACCCCTCACCACCCCCCCACACTGATTTTAAACTACGCTAAGTTGGCTGACATAGAATAGGGAGACAAGGAAATTCTAGTACATTCCTATATAGACTACGGGAATCTCTCCATAATTTTACTGACATTCACCTTAATAATACAGAAAGATAAATTAATCTAAAAATAGATTTCTCTCTCATTTCGCTCCAGATGTCTTCCATAATTTACGAAAACAAGTAATTGTACAAAATTAATCCCTAAAAAGTTATGACCAACCTAGAAGGCATATTAAAAAGCAGAGACATTACTATGCCAAACAAGGTCTGTCTAGTCAATGCTATGGTGTTTCCAGTGGTCAGGAATGGATGTGAGAGTTGGACTGTGAAGAAAGCTGATAGCCAAAGAATTGATGCTTTTGAACTGTGCGGTTGGAAAAGACTCTTGAGAGTCCCTTGGACTACAAGGTGATCCAACCTGTGCATTCTAAAGGAGATCAGTCCTGGGTGATCATTGCAAGGACTGATGCTAAAGCTGAAACTCCAATACTTTGCCCACCTCATGTGAAGAATTGACTCACTGTAAAAGTCTCTGGTTCTGGGAGGGATTGGGAACAGGAAGAGAAGGGGTCACAGAGAATGAGATGGCTGGATGTGATCACCGACTCGATGGGCATGAGTTTGAGTGAACTCCAGGAGTTGGTGATGGACAGGGAGGCCTGGTATGATGTGATACATGGGGTGGCAAAGAGTTACAACGGAGCTACTGAACTGGACTGAAACCTTGAACAACTGTTGCAAACATTTCAGATGCTATATCATTGTAAAGAATATAGGGAGGAAAACAGAGATAAAAAATTCAGCAAAAGACTGAAGCCCCAACAATGTCTGTTAGGACTGCTCTGAAACAGCCTGAGAAAAATAATCAGAGAGACACAGGTGAAAAGGGATGGGCATCTCCAGAGGGATTCCCTTCAGGCATCCAAGACACCTCTGGCTCCCTGTCTTGTCTGCAAAAGACCACACTAGAGAGAGACTGACCTCTGAGATATAGGCCCCAGTCATCAAACTCTCAAGAGGATTGGGAGCACACAAAAGCCCTCATCTTAATAATATCTTAAGAACACCATGTATTAAGCACTGTGCGGGAGCTAATCTGTTGATTCCTTTTGGAAACCACGGCAAGTTTCTCTGTACTTACTGAAGCCTCTGGTCCAATTTCCTCCCATCCACTGTTATAATGGAGCTGTCAGGATGAGCCAAACGTTGTTATTTCATTCATCCATTAAGCTGCAACTCTGATTGTCTTTTATTTCCTCATGGGTTCCTAATAATGCCAGAGCCTCTCTTATCCCTTTAGGGAGGAATATGCTGAACAAGGTCCAGGCCTCTGTTTTCATAATACGGAACCTTTTTTTTTAATATGGACAATAATGTAAATGCTAGGATGTGGGCTGATGGGAAAAGTATGGGTCGAGCGCAAATGCTGTTCCTGTTGTGACCAACCTCAAAGACCCTGTGTATACCATGCTCAAAGACCTCTTTTCATGTCAAAAGCAGTATCCATTACAGCCTGAGTTTAAGGAATGGACAAAATCTTACTGTACTGACTTCTCATGATGTAAGTGGAATCTTAAACTCTACAATTCAGAGCAACAGTGGCTCCATTTTCAAAACTTTTGTAACTGCAGGAGTGTGAAAAGTTATATGAATAGAATATCACTAACCCAACTCCCATCTTCAGGAAAGGTAGAAAAAGTGTAACGATATCATTAAGAGGCATCTACATAAGCTAACTCAGGAAACAGAGAACCATAAGTTGAAAATTTACCCTTACCTTTAACGAAGGCTCAGACTCCCCACCCCCCTGCAAAAAAAAAAAAAAAAAAAATGGATTTTCTCAATGACACACCAATTTTATGCACAGATATTAGCATAGATCCTCAAGCTATAGAATTAACTATGTGACTCAGGTTTCAGCTTTTCAACCTCCTCATCAGTTGAAGGCGGCCTCCCATGTTGGGATTCTCCAATTCAAGGAAAGGCCTTTTTTCAACTCTGTGAATGACTTCAACACAAAAATCCTATGTGATAATTCTTGATCTGAAGATACCTATAAAGCCTAAAATAGACTCATGTAACTATGGACATAATGTAACTCTTGATTTTGATTGGGCTTTAATTTGGTTTAATGACTATTTTATATTTCATCTCTAACTTTATAACAGGGTTTGTTTCTAACTGTGTGAAAGTTTTTAAGTCACAAATGTACAGTCTGCTACAATTGCCGCAGCCTCTCCCAAATATTACTTGGCACCTCTGGACCACAGACTCAATATGAGGGTTAGAAGAAATGCTGATAAATTTAGGGATGAAGCCCCATCACTTCAGGAAGTAGTTATGGAATGAAAAGGACACCACTTTTCCTTGACAAAGTAATTCTCCTAAAAAAGAAAAGAGGATAAAAAGAGAATCAATTCATCAATTCATTTCGTTTCAGTTCAGTCGCTCAGTAGTGTCCGACTCTTTGCGACCCCATGAATCACAGCATGCCAGGCCTGCCTGTCCATCACGAACTTCCAGAATTCAGTCAAATTCAAGTCCATCTAGTTGGTGATTCCATCCAGCCATCTCATTCTTTTTCGTCCCCTTCTCCTCCCACCCCCAATTCTTCCCAACGTCAGAGTCTTTTCCAGTGAGTCAACTTATCACATGAGGTGGCCAAAGTATTGGAGTTTCAGCTTCAGCATCAGTCTTTCCAATGAAACCCAGGATTGACCTCCTTTAAAATGGACTGGTTGGTTCTTCTTGCAACCCAAGGGACTCTCAAGAGTCTTCTCCAGCACCACAATTCAAAAGCATTAATTTTTCAGCGATCAGCCGTCTTCACAGACCAACTTTAACATGCATACGTGACCAGCGGAAAAACCTTAGCCTTGACTAGACGGACCTTTGTAGGCAAAGCAATGTCTCTGCTTTTTAATATACTATCTAGGTTGGTCATAACTTTCCTTCTAAGGAGTAGGCGTTTTTTAATTTCATGGCTGCAATTAGCATCCTCAGTGATTTTTGAGCCCCCAAAACTAAAGTCTAACACTCTTTCCACTGTTTCCCTGTCTATTTCCCATGAAGTGATTTAACCAGATGCCATGATCTTTGTTTTCTGAATGTTGAGCTTCAAGCCAACTTTTCACTCTCTTCTTTCACTTTCTTCAAGAGGCTTTTGAGTTCCTCTTAACTTTCTGCCATAAGGGTGGTGCCATTTGCACATCTGAGGTTATTGATATTTCTCCCGGAAATCTTGATTCCAGCTTGTGCTTCTTCCAGCCCAGCGTTCCTCATGATGTACTCTGCATATACGTTAAATAAGCAGCGTGACTATAGAACCTTGACATACTCCTTTTCCAATTTTGAACCAGTCTGTTGTGTCATGTACAGTTCTGTTTCTTCCTGACCTGCATATAGGTTTCTGAAGAGGCAGGTCAGGTGGTCTGGTATTCCCATCTTTTTCAGAGTTTTCCACAGTTTATTGTGATCCACACGGTAAAAAGTTATGGCATAGTCAATGAAGCAGAAATAGATGCTTTTCTGGAACTCTCTTGCTTTCTCCATGATCCAACTGATGTGGCAATTTGAACTCTGGTGCCTCTGCCTTTTCTAAAATCTGCTTGAACATCTGTGAGTTCACGGTTCACATATTGCTGAAGCCTGGCTTGTAGAATTTTGAGCATGACTTTACTAGCGTGTGAGATGAGTGCAACTGTTCGGTCGTTTGAGCATTCTTTGGCATTCCCATTCTTTGTGATTGGAATGAAGACTGACCTTTTCCATCTGGTGGCCAGTGCTTCGTTTTCCAAATTTGCTGGCATATTGAGTGCAGCACTTTCTCAGCATCATCTTCCAGAATTTGAAATAGCTCAACTGGAATTCCATCACCTTCACTAGCTTTGTTCGTAGTGATGCTTTCTAAGACCGAATTGACTTCACATTCCAAGATGTCTGGCTCTAGGTGAGTGATCACGCCATCGTGATTATCTTGGTCATGAAGATCTTTTTTGTAGAGTTCTTCCGTGTATTCTTGCCACCTCTTCTTAGTATCTTCTGTTTCTGTTAGGTCCATACAATTTCTGTCTTTTATCGAGCCCATCTTTGCATGAAATATTCCCTTGGAAACTATAATTTTCTTGAAGAGATCTCCTGTTTTTCCTAGTCTGTTGTTTACCTCTATTTTTTTGCATTGATTGCTGAGAAATGTTTTCATATCTTTCCTTGCTATTCTTTGGAACTCTGCATTCAAATGTTGATATCTTTCCTTTTCTCCTTTGTTTTCACTTCTCTTGTTTTCACAGCTATACGTAAGGCCTCCTCAGACAGCCATTTTGCCTTTTGCATTTCTTTTCCATGGGGATGGTCTTGGTCCCTCTCTCCTGTACAATGTCACGAATTTTCATCCATAATTTATGAGGCAATCTATCTATAAGATCTAGTCCCTTAAATCTATTTCTCACTTCCACTGTATAATCATAAGGAATTTGATTTCGGTCATATCTGAATGATCTAGTGGTTTTCCCTACTTTATTCAATTTCAGTCTGAATTTGGTAATAAGGAGTTCATAATCTGAGCCACAGGCATCTCCTGCTCTTGTTTTTGCTAACTGTATACAGCTTCTCCATCTTTCTCTGCAAAGAATATAATCAATCTGATTTCAGTGTTGACCATCTGGTGATGTGCATGTGTAGAGTCTTCTCTTGTGTTGTTGGAAGAGGGTGTTTGTTATGACCAGTGCTCTCTCTTGGCAAAATTCTATTAACCTTTGTCCTGCTTCATTCCGTGCTCGAAGGCCAAATTTGCCTGTTACTCCAGGTGTTGCTTGACTTCCTAATTTTGCATTCCAGTCTCCTATAATGAAAAGGACATCTTTTTTTGCGTGTTAGTTCCAAAAAATCTTGTATGTCTTCATAGAATTGTTCAACTTCGGCTTCTTCAGTGTTACTGGTTGGGGCATTGGTCTGGATTACTGTAATATTCATTGGTTTGCCTTGGAAACGAACAGAAATCATTCTGTCATTTTAAAGATTTTATCCAAGTCCTGCATTTCAGACTGTCTTGTTGACCATGATGACTCCTCCATTTCTTCTAAGGGATTCCTGCCCACAGTAGTAGATATAATGGTCAGCTGAATTAAATTCACCCATTACAGTCTATTTTTGTTCACTGATTCCTAGAATGTCTACGTTCACTCTTGCCATCTCCTGTTTGACCACTTTCAGTTTGCCTTGTTTCATGGACCTAACATTCCAGGTTCCTATGCAATATTGCTCTTTACAGCATCAGACCTTGCTTCTATCTCTAGTCACATTCACATTTGGGTATTGGTTTTGCTTTGGCTCCATCCCTTCATTTCTTTTGGAGTTATTTCTCCACTGATCTCCAGTAGCTTACTGGGCACCTACCGACCTGGGGAATTCCGCATCCAGTATCCTATCATTGTGCCTTTCAAACTGTTCATGGTGTTCTCAAGGCAGGAACTGAAGTTGTTTGCCATTCCCTTCTCCAGTGGACCAAATTCGGCCGTGGTCCATGTGATCAGATCGAATAGGAGTATAATAAGTCCAGAGGCCCTGAAGAGGGGAAAGAGTTTGAAGTTCTTGAAGAGGAAATAGACTCCTGGCATTCTCAAGGAGTAGGAAAGGACAATCTCTTTATTTTTATTATCATTATTCCTTAAACAACACTGTATCCTGCTTGAGAACAGAAAACATTCTGACTAAACGATATTAAAATGTATACTATGATAGTGGGTCTGGTAGATTCTAATCCTGTTACCTTAAAATGTAAATTATGGATGGCCTGGTTAACTTTTTTACAACCTTGAGTAATTCTGTGGATTTATTTTAATGATGAAATGAAATAGTATATAACTCTCTTAGACTAGTCAGTGGGCACTCTCTGTCCCCCTTCTGATGTCTATGTCAGAAGCTTTCTCTGTCTCATTTCATTCTTGGATAAAATTCTGCTACACACAAGCTCATGGATGATCAAGTGTGATCCCTGTACCCGAAAGGAAACCTGTTTCTTCAGAGATCAGGAATCTGACATTGTTCACAATAAGCTAGTAATTATCAATCTTCCCACTGTTCCTTTTATTCAGTCACACTGAACTTTCAGTCTTTGTTCTGTTCTTCTTGGTCTCGCTACCTGTGAATCTGCCATTCTTCTGCTCCTCGTGATTTTTTTTTTGTTGTTGTTGTTAATGGCCTTTGAGATATGATTTTAAATTACTCATGAAATTTTCTTCTCACTTTACAGATTGTTATAAGATTACTATTTTAGTTGAACTGTTCAATTTGTTTGATAGACTGTGGACTCCAATTGGAATAAGCACTCAGAGCCCATGTCTATTTTTCATTTTGATTTTACTCGCCTTGCTTGAGGAGTAGAGGTCTGTATTTAGAAAAAAAAAAAAAAAAGTCTGAATAAGGACTTATGGGATCAATAAAAAACACGTTTATTAAACATATTCATCTTGAGAAATTCTGGATGGAAGCAAGATTGTTAAGATCCTAACCCTCTGAAAAAGTAGATATAATTTACAAATTAAAATCATTAACAATGGGTGTCCTTCCCAAGATCAGCTAAAAAAAAAGTCATCATCTTCTAAGGAAAACATATTTTTCAATGACTTATGTGGACAAGGAACCTAAAAAAGGAAAACAGAGACATTTCAGAGGTCTCCATCAGGGATAGTAAATGGCAGAAAGACCAACATGTCTCATTAAGAGAAATTGATGCTAGAGCATGAATGTTTTTCCCTTTCCTATTTTGGTGAATGATATGCATTTTCTATACTGTGGTGGGAACATTTTCCATAAGAATCCCTTAAATCAGTGTCCGTGATTGCTGTTGATGGGACTTAATGGTGAAGATTTTCAGGAGACATGTAATGAGAGAAGCAAGATAAAGCAGTGGAAAAGCAAGTAAAATCTCAACTGGAAACCAATTTATATTACACTTTATCTCACTTTTTATTCAGTCATTTCCTTCCATGTTATCCCTGTCAAAATTTTACCAATGGAAATGGGATTTTCTCCTCTCAGATGAGGCGACTTTCATGTAACCAAAGGCAGTTTTCCAGAATAAGAAGTCTTTTACATGTATTAGTGGCCAAGATTTGTAAAGTTGAATGTTGCCTAATTTTTAAAGGAACGTTTTTGCTATAATATTAAAGAGGAATAGTCTGGTACAGTTTTCCCAGCAAGCCACATTGGGTGAGTTCTCTTTTTCTTTCTTTTTCTTTTTCGCCATTGATCTTCCTATTTATTGCATGAGTCAGAGTCTACCTCTGATCTCTGGACCACTATACTTTTCCAGTAAGCCACCCATACCAAAGTACTAACAGAGTGGGAAAGTGTTAGTGGCTTAGACGTGTCTGATTTTTGTGACCCCAAGGACTGTACCGCCCCTCACCCCCCCCCACCCCAGATTCCTCTGTCCCTGGAATTTCCCAGGCAAGAACACTGGTGTGGGTAGGAATTTCTTTCTTCAGGTGATCTTCCTGACCAGGGATTGAACCAGGGTCTCCAACATTGCAAGCAGATATCTTTTTGTGTCTGAACTGTACAGGTCAATGACAATGAGGACTCCACTGACTAACCACCATACTCAAAGTTCAAGATCCTTGGCGCAATTCTATTGAATGGTTCTTTGATGACGACTTCTACTAATCCAGGCTGTAAAATCAACCTTCTCTAAACTGCATACCCTGTTACAATGGGAGCTGCACAAAGCTAAATACTTATGAGCTGGAAGGTTTCTAAGGAGCAAAATAGTCAAATGTTTGCTATTGAAAATAGCCAAACATAAAATAATTTAGAAATTATAGGAAGATGTCTTGATTATAAAGATTGCAGGAAAAAGAAAAATTAGAAATCAAAGTTTTGCAGGCCCACATTCATTCCATAAATGAACTCGAATAGTTTAAATTTTGTCTGTTGTATACAATGTCATCTGAGGAAGAAAAGGTTAAAGCTTAGAGGTGAACAACTGCTAAACTGATCCAATATCTTATCTATACAGGTGAAGAAACAGCCATATAAATGAAGTTGCTTGTTAAAGTCCAGCAAGTTTTAGTATGAGGCTTCCTCAGACAATATTGACCTGAATAAATTGCAGCAAATTCTGAAGCTATTGTTAGGATTACATTTCCATAAGAATGCACAACGAAGTACACGAAGCAAACTGACATTGTGTATAAGCAATTGTTATCATTGACATCATTATCCTTAATTCTTCTGTATTCTCCTCAGCAGCAGTATCAGTAGCTGTAGTATAACTGTCACTAATCACATTCAGATTAGGCACCGTTTTTGTTTTTTGTTTATTTTTTCATTCAGTTCAGTCAGTGAACCGTGTCTGACTCTTTGTGACCCAATGGACTGTAGCATGCCAAACTTCCCTACCACACCAACAATGGTCAGATCCTACTCATACTGAGAGCCACAGAGTCAATGATGCCATCCAACCATCTCATCTTTTGTCATATTCTCCTGCCTTCATTTTATTTTCAGCATCATAGTATTTTGTAAAGAGTCATTTATTCACATCAGGTGGCCAAATAATGAAGTTTCAACTTCAGCATCAGTCCTTCCAAAAAATATTCAGGACTGATTTTTTTTTTTTAATGATTGACTAGTAGGATCTCCTTTTGTTCGAGGGACTCTCAAGAGTATTTTCTAACAGAACAGTTCAAAAATATTAATTGTTTTGTGTTCAGTTTTTATTATAATCAAACTCTTACATCCATACCTGACTACTGGGAAAATCATAGCTTTAAGCAGATGGATTTTTATCAGCAAAAATTGTCTTGGCTTTCTAATATGATATTTAGGTTGGTTATAACTTTTCTCTCAAGGAGGAAGTGTCTTAATTTCACGGCTACAGTGTCTGTTGTGATTTTGTAGCCCAAGGAAATAAAGTCTGTCACTGTTTCCATTTTTTCCCATCTATTTGCTATGAAGTGATGGTACTGGATGCTATGATCTTCATTTCTTGCAAGTGGAGTTATAAACCGGCTTTTTCACTTTACTCTTTCACTTTCATCAAGAGGCTCTATAGTTCCTCCTCAGTTTCTGCCATAACGGAGGTATCATCTGAATGTCTGAGGTTATTGATAATTCTTCAGGTAATCTTTATTCCAGCTTGTGCTTTATTTAGCCTGGCACTTTGCATGATGTACTGTGCATATATGTTAAATAAGCAAAGTGACAATATTTCTTGTCATATCCCTTTTGCAGGTGTTGATCCGTCTGTTGTTCCACGTCTGGTTCTAAGTTTTACTTCTTGACCTACATACAGACTTCTCAGGAAGCAAGGAAGGGGATCTGGCATTACCATTTCTTGAAGAATTTTCCACAGATTTTTTTCATCTACACAGTCAAAGGCTTTGATGTCATCAGGAAACCAAAAGTAGATTTTTTTTTTCTGGAATTCTCTTGCTTTTGCTATGACCTAGCAGATGCTGGCAGTTTATCCCTGGTTCCTCTGCCTTTTCTAAATTCAGATTGAACATCTGGACGTTTACATTATGTTAAGGCTCTAAATGTCTAGTGTAGATTTCTTTGATGAATATGTCATAGATGAGCAGTATACAATGTATTTTTCAGGCTTCTCACCCTACCTGTGGCTATTCATCAGAAAAAAACAATCTATATATGCCTATGTCAGGAATGTATAAGTGATATGAATAAGTGAAATAAAGTACTATTCACATTATTTTAAGTCTCTATCTTAATAGAAGAGATAGTGGATAATGATTGTAATGAATGTGTGTTATATATATATATATATATATAGAGAGAGAGAGAGAGAGTAGTCACACTATAGATGCTGATATATTTGGGGAAGCTTATAAATGTTTCAGAAAGCTTCTGAAGATGAAATTACACCTGAAGAAGGCATTAAAAAAATCAGCATTTGGTAGGAGAAATTGTGAAAGAAGTGAAGGGCAATTCAGGGAAAATGAAGGACCCTGATAAGGCACAGAACAGGGGAAGAATAAAACATGGAGCTTAAGGGAGCTTGAATGACTGGTCATGTGTGGACATGTGCAGTGAGCAGCGATGTCAGACATGATTAGAAACATCTTATCATTTAGGTGTGAAACTCATCAGAAATGCTTAAGTGGAGGAGGATTATGTTCTGATGTCTCTTCTGTGCAGTTAAAATGTTAATAAGCACACTTTCCAGGGCCCTATCTGCTTTAGTCTTGTAACGTTGTATTTTCAGTTTGCCTGGAATTAGTAGTACGAATGGAGGAGACTGCTGCTTGGCCAAGTCCATACTTCAGCACATACATTAGCTCTAGCTTCATGGCAGCAATCTAGTTGTATTTTCTCCTCCCTGAACATTTCTTAGAGGGATAGCATAAAATGTGGAATAGGTAAAAGGAACTAGTGGGGAACATGTTGAAGACATCTTTGAAATCCAGCACCAGCAGCCATAGTTTTGCATAGTTCTAGCAGCATGCTACAATATGCATTCATTGTCCTCATCTTTACATTCATTGAATGTCACCAAGCAGGCCCTGCATGACTACCTCATGGTCACTTATGCTCCTATGTACACCCATCCCCTCTTTAAACCAGCATAAACCTGTACTTCATACTTTAGTGATAGATACAAAGACTAATACTGTGTCTAGTACGTATTGATCTTGAACACCATGTCCAGGAGGAATAAGTGATTAAAGTTCTTAATCTCCAACTGGTTCTGCATGCGTATGCTTTCTGTGCCCATTTGGAACATGCCAATACCTGATTTTTAGAATCTCCTAAAACAAAGATTAACACTGGATTCAGTTCAGTTCAGTTCAGTTGAGTCGCTCAGTCGTGTCCGACTCTCCGCGACCCCATGAATCACAGCAAGCCAGGCCTCCCTGTCCATCACCAACTCCCGGAGTACATTCAAACTCATGTGCACAGAGTCGGTGATGCCATCCAGCCATCTCATTCTCCGTCGTCCCCTTCTCCTCCCGCCCCCAACCTTTCCCAGCATCAGAGTCTTTTCCAGTGAGTCAACTCGTCGCATGAGGTGGCCAAAGTATTACAGTTTCAGCTTTAGCATCAGTTCCTCCAATGAACATCCAGGATTGATCTCCTTTAGAATGGACTGGTTGGAACTCCTTGCAGTATAAGGGACTCTCAAGAGTCTTCTCCAACACCACAGTTCAAAAGCATCGATTCTTCGGAGCCCTGAGGGATAATCAGGGACACTATCGCATTCGCCACTTTACTGCCATCACCAAGGCAACACAAGATCTGCAGCATTATTAGAGTTAGAAGGAAGTTCTTGGAGATGATTTCTAGAAAAAAATGAAAATGTAATAAAGTTACTGATTCAGATGCACAGATTTATGACCCACTTCTCGGCACTCTACTCCTTCTTTTTTACCTTTTTCTCCTGCATGACGTGGTGAAGCAGTAAAGGATGGAATTTATTCTGTTTTTGGGCTTAGGGGAAAAAAAAAAGGACTCAAGGAATTGTGAAATAATCCAGATTGTTAAACATTTCCCTTTTTTGTTTAATTTGAGTTTTCTATGACTTTACTCATCCCAGTCCATAAGTTTGTAAACCTGCCCCTTTCACAAGTGCAACTTTGGAATTTCAGAGAGACTCTCTGGAGCAGAGAGCTTATGCAGCTTGCTTTATCTTGAAAAAGATGCAATAAAATACTTGGGTATTGTTTTTCTTCAGCTTTATACATCTAACTTAATGGAGTAGAGAATGACAACCCACTCTAGGTTTCGTGCTTGGAAAATCCCATTGACAGAATTGTAGCCCAGGTGAGCTACACTCATTGGATTGCAAGGAGTTGGACTGGAGAGAGACACACACTTACACATCTAACTTATGTTCAGATACAAATTTTCTTTCTTTTTTAAAGGTCTTCATGTGTTTCACACTGAAGGACCAAGCATTTTTCTCTAAATTATCTCTGTGAAAGTTTATACAAGTTTCTTGAAAACTTAACTATTTCTTAAAAACAAAACAAAGAAAAACTTCCTCCCATGTGGGAACGGGTTTGCTTCCTTTTCTCCACTGATGATGTGGAATTTCTTTCCTATTAGCAGAAATACGGATTTCTATCTTGCCTTGGTTATATGGAATCTGGTAAACTGGGATATCGCTTCATTGATTTGGGAGTAGTAACTTCTAACAAATTTTCCCTTTTCTAGAGCAATGGATCTTTGCAACTGAGAGGAAATGTCAACATTGAATCCCTTATATATCTCTTCCTTATCTAGGACCAAGCTCCTTAACAATAGGCATGAACAGGTCTGTCATATCACTAGAGAACAACTAGAACTATTTTCCCAAGTGTATGTGATTCTGTTTTTTGTCTTTGGCATGCTGTCATTCCAACTTTTATGTCAAAACTTAAAGAGGTTTTAGATTCAACTGGATTCCACAATGCATTCCATATAAGAAGGTGAATCTCTATAATATTCTATTCCTCTGAGCCTCTAGACCTTGCCAGAGAATGCATCAGGAAGGCTTAGAGTCCTGTTTTCTCAAGCATTAGTGAGAACTAATACTTTTAATATATTAATGAGAATTAATACTTTAACATATTTTCTTTTTTCATACATTAATATGTTTCTTTTTTAACTTTTCCTTTTTATTGGAGGCTAATTATTTTACAACATTATATTGTTTGGTTTTGCCATGCATTGACATGAATCCACCCCGGGTGTACACATTAAATTTGGTCACAATTGTCTCAATGAGTAACATATAAGAATCAATGATGAAGGTATCTGGCGGCTGAGGAGAAGATGGATATGACATGAAGAAGATGAAAGGATGGCCCTCATATTCCTTTATTTCCTGGTGTCAGAGGCAATGGGACAGACTGACTGCAAGACTAAAACAAATGGACATGGATAACAAGGTCATAAGTAATCCTGTCATGCGACTAAGGAAGATGTTGAAATGTGTCATTTAAATTTGAAATCAAGCAGGATCTTAATCGGTTCAGTTGAGTTCAGTCGCTCAGTCGTGTCCGACTCTCCGTGACCCCATGAATCACAGCACATCTGGCCTCCCTGTCCATCACCAACTCCCGGAGTTCACTCAAACTCATGTCCACAGAGTCGGTGATGCCATCCAGCCATCTCATTCTCTGTCGTCCCCTTCTCCTCCCACCCCCAACCTTTCCTAGCATCAGTCTTTTCCAGGGAGTCAATGCGTCGCATGAGGTGACCAAAGTATTGCAGTTTCAACTTTCGCATCAATCCTTCCAGTGAATATGCAGGACTGATCTCCTTTAGAATGGACTGGTTGGATCTCCTTGCATTCCAACGGACTCTCAAGAGTCTTCCCCAACACCACAGCTCAAAACCATCAATTCTTCGACGATCAGCTTTCTTCACAGTCCAACTCTCACATCCATACATGACCACAGGAAAAACCATAGCCTTGACTAGACAGATCTTTTTTGGCAAAGTAATGTCTCTGCTTTCAAATATACTATCAAGGTTGGTCATAACTTTCCTTCCAAGCAGTAAGAGTCTTTTAATTTCATGGCTGCAATCAGCATCTGCAGTGATTTCGGAGCCCCAAAAAATTAAATCTGACACTGCTTCCACTGATTTTCCTTTATTTCCCATGAAGTGATGGGACCAGGTGCCATGATATTTGTTTTCTGAATATTGAGCTTCTAGCCAACCGTTTCACTCTCCTCTTTCACTTTCATCAAGAGGCATTTGAGTTCCTCTTTACTTTCTGCCATAAGGGTGGTGTCATCTGCATATCTAGGTTATTGACATTTCTCCCTGCAATCTTGATTTCAGCTTGTGCTTCTTCCAGCCCAGGCTTCCTCATGATGTACTCTGCATATAAGTTAAATAAGCAAGGTGACAATATACAGCCTTGATGCACTCCTTTTCCTATTTGAAACCAGTCTCTTATTCCATGTACAGTTCTCACTGTTGCTTCCAGACCTGCACACAGGTTTCTCAAGAAGCAGGTCAGGTGGTCTGGTATTCCCATCACTTTCAGAATATTCCACAGTTTATTGTGATCCACAGAGTCAAAGGCTTTGGCATAGTCAATGAAGCAGAAATCAATGCTTTTCTGGAACTTTCTTGCTTTCTCCATGATCCAGTGGATGATGGCAATTTGATCTCTGTTGCTGCTGCCTTTTATAAAACTGCTTGAACATCTGGGAGTTCATGGTTCACATTTTGCTGAAGCCTGGCTTCGAGAATTTTGAGCATGACTTTAATAGCATGTGAGATGAGTGCGATTGTGTGGTAGTTTGAGAATTTTTTGGCATTGCATTTCTTTGGCATTGGAATGAAGCCTGACTTTCTCCAGTCCGGTGGCTACTGCTGAGTTTTCCAAATATGCTGGCATACTAATTACAGCACTTTCACAGCATCATCTTTCAAGATTTGAAATAGCTCAACTGGTATTCCATCACCTCCACTAGCTTTGTTCGTAGTGATGTGTTCTAAGGCCCACTTGACTTCACATTCCAAGATGTATGGCTCTAGGTCAGTGATCACGTTATCGTGACTCTCTTGGTCGTGAAGATCTTTTTTGTATAGTTCTTCTGTGTATTCTTGCCACCTCTTCTTAATATCTTCTGCTTCTGTTAGGTCCATACCATTTCTGTCCTTTATCGAGCCCATCTTTGCATGAAATGTTCCCTTGGAATCTCTAATTTTCTTTAAGAGATCTCTTGTTTTTCCTATTCTGTTGTTTTCCTCTATTTCTTTGCACTGATCACTGAAGAAAGCTTTCTTATCTCTCCTTGCTTTTCTTTGGAACTCCGCATTCAAATGCTTATATCTTTCCTTTACTCCTTTGCTTTTTGCTTCTGTTCCTTTCACAGCTATTTGTAAGGTCTCCTCAGAGAGCCATTTCGCTTTTTTTGCATTTCTTTTCCATGGGGATGGTCTTGGGCCCTGTCTCCTGTACAATGTCACGAACCTCGGTCAAGAGTTCACCATGCACTCTATCTATCAGATCTAGTTCCTTAAATCTATTTTTCACTTCCATAATTATAAGGGATTTTCATTTCGGTCATATCTGAATGGTCTAGTGGTTTTCCCTACTTTCTTCAGTTTAAGTCTGAATTTGTCCATAAGGAGTTCATGATCTGAGCCACAGTTAGCTTCTGGTCTTTTTTTTGCTAACTGTATACAACTTCTCCATCTTTGGTTGCAAAGAATATAATCAATCTGATTTCGGTGTTGACTAGGCAATATATATTAGGAAGGGAGGGATAATGAGAATCAGATGTTATAAACAGGAACTTACTGATATCTATGACAAGTGACAGTAGACATTATTGGTGTGAGTGCTGGACTACAAGAAAAGCTGAGCGCTGAAGAATTGATGCTTTTGAATTGTGGGGTTGCAGAATATTCTTGAGAGTCTCTTGGATATCAACGATATCCAAACTGTGCATCCTAAATGAAATCAGTCCTGAATGTTCATTGGAAGGACTGAAGTTGAAGCTGAAATTCCAATCCTTTGGCCACCTATTGTGAAGATATGAATCATTGGAGAAGACCCTGACACTGGGAAAGATTGAAGGCAGAAGGGGAAGAGGAGAACACAGGATGAGATGGTTGGATGGCATCATGGACTCAATGGACATGAGTTTCAGAAATCTCTGGGAGTTGCTGATAGGCAGAGAAGCCTGGCATGTTGCAATCCTTGGGGTCACAAAGAGTCAAACACGACTGAGAGACTGAACTAGATGATGACAAATGATTTGTTTACAAGTTTTGCTGATTTCTCTCCAGAGTTTCCCCCACACTCCTATGTCGGTCAACCAATTTATGACTCATTTTCCCATGGCTTTTCTTTATTTGCAACACTCTTCAGAAGTTGGCCTCTCTGTTCTTTTGCATTTTATCTTCCTTTCCATTTATTTGAGTGTGTCTGGTATGGCAGGAGGAGTTACTAAAAAATAGGCTACATTTAGTGGCAGGAAGTCATTCAGCAACATTGGTACAGTTTAAAAAATTAGAAAAAATCTAATACAAATATGGGACTTCCAATTGTGTTCTCTCTTCATTTTGTATCAATAGAGAAGTATTCAAAAAAAAATGCAAATCCCAGGTATGTTGTTATATGTTTTCTTAACTGAAATATTATGAGGAAACTCCGAAAAGCCTCTCATCCTTATCCATCAGGGGACAGACCAAATAGAAGCCACAATTGCAGGAAACTTACCAAAGTGATCACTTGGACAGAGTCTTGTTTAAGTCAATGAAGCTATGAACACCATTTTGAACAACACGGCCAAACATGCCTGTCACTCCATGTATATCTTAACTTCATGCTTTTACATTCCAGAACCCTATGATGAAATGGACATCTTTTTTCGGCATTAATTCTAGAAATCCCTGAAGTTCTTCCTACAACTGCTCAAGTTCCCTGGTAGCTTAGATGGTAAACAAGTGAAATGCAGAGACTGCCATTGTTCATGTAGGAAAATCCACAACCAGATGGTTATGTTCAAGAAAGAGAACTCCACATTCCTCGTAGGAAAAATAACCATCCTGAACATCAGCTGTGAAATACAGATAATTCTATATGTCATGACGTAAAATCTTCAGCAAATATTCATACATGAATTGTAGAAAATTAGTATTTCAGATATGAATATTGACATTGATTTGCCTATGTAAAATATAGGAATTCCATATTTCTAGTAGTCAATTTGGCATCTCGATAGGTGATCTGACATACAGAGAATTCTATATTTAGAGATGAAATACTCTCTATATAAAGAGTTTTACAGATAAAGCATCTTGAAATAAAAGATGCTATGTTAAGTATCCCCCTAAGGGACCTTACTCCTCAGTGCCAGAGAAATTGAAGTCCGCTGATTTCCTGTACAGAGGCCATTTCAAAGTGGTTCTATTCTCATCCTGCCTCCTGGTGAGAACACATGCCAGCCTACCCCATCACCCCAGGGCTCTGGGGCTGTGAGTAGCTAGAGGATCATCCTAAGCCATGCTTTGCAGAGTCCTGATAACTCAGGCATTCTGCAAAGACTTTAAAGAAGGATGTTTCAAACTGGCATACTCTGCAGGTAGCAGCTGCTTATGCTATAGTGCCGGCAGTCTCACAAACCTTACAAAAACGGCAAGATGTGCACATGTGTCTGGCCCTGTGGGAGAAAGAATACTGCTACACTTGAGAAGGACAGAAAACTCTTTGTAGGGGCTGTGCATACCCCATCTCTCAGCCTGGTAATCTGGCCTATTCTGTTTCTTGCTTTTTTTTCATCTCCCAGTATAGCCCTGAATGTTTTCTTCCTGCCGCTCCTTTCTGCCTAGGGATCCAGGGCGCAGCAGCATATCTCCACTTACAGCATCCTTTCTCGGTGACATCCCTGGGCTTGATTTCCTGGCGACAGGGCTTTGGCTGCCCCATAGTTATTGTAGTTTACACAAATTTGTTCATTTTTTCGGTATTCATTCTCCTTCTAGCAGCCAGGCCAGTTCTGACAGCTCATATGCACATTTATGTTTGTGGGCACACACACATACTTACACACAACTCTAAAGGGAAGTTTTCACATATTGTCATAGCTTTGTTTTCCAGGATAATGGATTTTGGTACGTACCTCTCATTTTCTCTGGTTTTCTTTCACTAACTTGTCATTCAAATTAGTATCCTTTTCTACCTCTGCCCTTTATTCTGGAAGATTACAAATTTTGGGATTTACTCATGAGAAGGCCTGACTTGAAAAGACATTCGGTAGGCTGGAAGTGCTTGTGGTGAACAGCTGATTGGTGGGTGCTCATGTCCTGTATTCTCTCATCGCATTGACTGTTTCACAGTGCCTATCACTTTGGCATGATTCCATTCCATGTGCTTTCCGTCCAGGAATCACACCAGAAATAGCAAATGAATTTGGAGTGCACTGACTTGGAGGTACCTATCTCAGCCTACACCTCTCAAAACCATTCCTTTTCAATGCTGGAATCTTGTGGCAGCCCCAGTGCACAATCAGGCTCAAGACCTGATAAGGTTATCCTGCTCCTCCCAACTGTGTAATAGGCTGTTTGCAACAGTTTCCATTTTCCCCCCAAAAGTTGTCTCCCTGTAGCAGGAAAAAGCCAAACTGATGTCTGGACCTCCAAAAGGGCAAAGAATATGTGACAGGCCTGTGTCTGAAACAATATCATGAAGAAGGTGCATGCAAATCCAAAGGGCCTCTGCTGAAACAAGGCACTGAACGTGAGGTCAAAAAGGTCCAGTGGCCTTCCTTTTTGTCAGCACTACACTTTATTTCTGTTCACTCATACACATAGCCCCCACACGGATTACACTCTGAGAAACCTGCCAGCCCTGGGCCCATAACTCATGCCTCCATTGTGCATAAAGCAGCATTCCTCTCTCAAATGTACCAACAGGGCTTGACTCCAGGCAAGGACTCACTAACTTGCTAAATGCCAAAGTTCTCTTTCTGCTTCCCTCATCAGACTGTGTTAGATCTACCTGTAGCTCAGGATCCCTGCTAGCCTATGAAATTGGTGTGCCACTAATGCAGCTAAAGGTTGGGCTGGTGGACATCCAAGATGCCCACCTCAAACCAAGTGTACATGCGAGAGTCCCATGGTGCATATCTCCTTAAAGATTACGATGACAAAATCAGATATTCTACTTCAGGGAGATTGTGAGAACCATCCGTCACCTGCAGACAGACCACATTGTCCTTTTGCTCTCCACAACTAAGGATGATAAAAAAAAGAAAGGAAAGAATTCATGTCAGGATTTTGGGCATGAGCAATGGCACGTCTTCATCTGGACGGCTATTTCCTAGCCTCTAAGCCTGAAAAACAGCAGGCTCTGAACTCTTACCATGGGCATCAATGTCTCCCACTATCCCAGGGTCATTTCATGCAAACAGCCCACCACACATCAGTCACTTCACTTCCATCCCTCATTTATCTGACTCTTTGTGACCCCATGGACTACAGCAAGCCAGTCTTCACTGCTCATCTAAAACTCCCAGAGTTTGCTCAAACACATGCCCATCAAGTGGTGATTCAATATCTCTCGTTCTATTCTTTGGAAAATTATGATGCCGTACAAGCATCTGATTCTCTCTCATCCACTTCTCCTGTCTTTAATTTTTCCCAGTATCAGGGTTTTTTACAGTGTCAGTTGTTCACATCAAGTGTTCAAAATATTGAATTTTCAGCTTCAGCATACTCCCTTGCAATGAATACTCATGACCAATTTCCTTTAGGATTGATTGGTTTAATCTCCATGCAATGCAGGACTCGCGAGTCTTCTCAATACCATAATTCAAAAATGTCAGTTCTTCCAGTGCTCAGCTTTATGGTCCAAAATTCACAGCCATACATGACTCCTGCAAACACCATAGCTTTGACTAGATGGATATTTTTCAGCAAAATATTTTCTGTGTTTTTTCAATAATGTCTATATTTGTCACAGACTTTCTTCCAAGGAGCAAGTGTCTTTTTATTTCACCGCTGCAGTCAGCATCTACAGTGATTTTGGAGCCCAAAAAGCAAAGCCTGTCACAGTTTCCAGTGTTTCCCCATCTATTTTCCATAAAGTGGTGGGACCAGATGCCATGATCTTCATTTTTTTGAACATTCAGTTTTAAGCTACCTTTTCAACTCCTCTCTTTCACTTTCATCAAGAGGCTTTGTACTTTCTCTTCACTTTCTGCCATGAGATGAGTATCATCTGCATATCTGTGAGTATTGACATTTCTCCCAGAAAACTTGATTCCAGCTTGTGCTTCATCCAGCCTGGCATTTCACATGATGTAGTCTGCGTGTGAATAAATTGGTGTCATTATAGAGCCTTGAGGTACCACTTTCCCCTTCTGCAACCAGTCCATTTTTCCAAGTTCATGGTACTGTTGCACATTGACCTGCATACAGATTTCTGTGGAAGCAGGTCAGGTGGCCTGGGATTCCCATCTCTTGAGGAATGTTCCAGTTTTTCATGTTCTACAAGTCAGACTTTCAGTTCAGTTCGGTTCAGTTCAGTTCAGTCACTCAGAAGTGTCCGACTCTTTGCAACCCCATGAATCACAGCACGCTATTCCTCCCTGTTCATCACCAACTCCCGGAGTTCACTCAAACTCATGTCCATCGAGTCGGTGATGCCATCCAGCCAGCTCATTTTCTGTCTTCCCTGCCTCCTCCTGCCCCAAATCCCTCCCAGCATCAGAGTCTTTTCCTTGGCATAGTCATTAAAGCAAAAATAGATGTTTTTTGGAACTGTCTTGCTTTTTCAATCACACAATGGGTGTTGTCAGTTTAGTCTTTGGTTGCTCTGCCTTTCCTAATCCAGTTTGAACCTCTGGAAATTCTTCATTTGTTGACACTTCTTGGAGAATCCCTGGCATTACTTTTTGCTCTGTGTGAGATGAGTGCAATTGTGCAGTAGTTCAAACAGTCTTTCTCATTGCCTTTTAATGAGATTGGAGTGAACTGATCTTTTCCAGTTCTTTGGCCACTGCTGAGTTTTCTAAATTTGCCTGCATATTGAGTGCAGCATTTTCACAGCGTCATCGGTTAGAATTATACATAACTCAACTGGATATTCATCTCTTCCAACAACTTTGTTCTTACTGATGTTTCCTTATGCTTACGTGATTTTGCATTCCAGTATGTCTGGGTCTGTCAGGATGCATTCGACTTTAAGGGATCCAATATTTTGTCTTCTTTGTGTGCTGTATCTCAAGGACTCTCTGTTCATTATCAGTTCCTGCAAAACAGGAACGATTAGAGCTGCAAGCAGTTCTCAGGTCTGAGATCATGGGAAAAGACACCTGCTTGGATTCCCTTCATTGACTCCCTTCAGTGACTCTCTTCAGTGACTTTAGACTGAAAGGACTCTATTATGTTGCAATTGGTGGAATTTCATTCTTTTTCATGACTGAGTAATCATTTTACTGAAGATATATAAGCATGTGTTTCTTCAAATAAAGTACCCTTGTTTCACTCAACACTTGGGTCCCCGACATTCTTCTCATCAACTCCAGTACCTAGGTCCCAGTCTACGCCGATTGTGACTGCAGGCGCCCAAACAGGGACCTGGTAAGCACCCTTGGCAAGCAGACTGAATGACTGTTAGGACCTATGCAGGTCGGTAAATGCAGGGTTATGAGAGAAATGGCTGGAAAGTCCCACCTCCTTTCTATTTTACTTCATCATTTATGTAAGGTTCAATGACTATTGGTTTTGCATCAGCAGATACAGGCTCATCTCCAAACAGTGGCTGAATAGAATCCCTGGTTCCCTGATGTTTGGATTTAGAAATTTGAAAGCAGGTTAAAGAATATATTGAACGAGCCACAGGATGGGGAGTAAATATTGCAACAAATTTCTGACCCTTGTGGGCCGTCATTAAATCCTTGATCTTTTAATTTCAAGGCAATCCTATCTGCAACCCCCATATTCCTCATCAAGCGAATGCTCATGTTATACGAATATAAATTAGATGATGAGTCTCTACAAAAAGCCCAATTAGAGCAACATACAATGTTTCAAAACTTTCCCACCGTCCCTGTTCCGGTTGTCCCTAGCGCTAGTCCACCTCTTCTAATGGAAATGAAGCCAAAGATCCCCCGATCTGAGGACAAGATGAATCTGATGTTGATACTTCTGATGCTCTCTTTGACACTAAAGCCAACAATATAGTCAAATAGAGCATCAGAAGTATCAACAAAAACCACTGCGGATGCTGATTGCAGCCATGAAATTTAAAGACGCTTACTTCTTGGAAGGAAAGTTAGGACCAACTTGGATAGTATATTAAAAAGCAGAGACATTACATTGCCAACAAAGGTCCATCTAGTCAAGGCTATGGTTTTTCTATGAGAGTTGGAATGTGAAGAAAGCTGATCGCCGAAGAATTTATGCTTTTGAACGGTGGTGCTGGAGAAGACTCTTGAGAGTCCTTTGGACTGCAAGGAGAGCCAACCATTCCATCCTGAAGGAGATCAATCCTGGGTGTTCATTGGAAGGACTGATACTAAAGCTAAAACTCCAATACTATGGCCACCTCAAGCGAAGAGTTGACTCACTGGAAAAGACTCTGATGCTGGGAAGGATTGGGGGTGGGAACGACAGAGAATGAGATAGTGGATGGCCTGGCGTTCTGTGACTCATGGGGTCTCAAAGAGTCGGTCATGATTGAGCGACTGAACGGAACTGAACTATATATATATATATATATGACATATGGGGAGAAGGCGATGGCACCTCAGTCCAGTATTCTGGTTGGCTGCTATCTATGGGGTCGTTAAGGGTCGGACACGACTGAGTGACTTTACTTTCACAATGATATATGGATATATATATATATATATATAACAACGAAAAGAATTTATGCTTTTGAACTGTGGTGTTGGTGAAGACTTGAGCGTCCCTTGGACCTCAAGGAGATCCAACAAGTCAATCCTAAAGGAGATCAGTCCTGGTTATTGATTGGAAGGAATGATGTTTAAGCTGAAACTCAAGTATTTCAGCTACCTGATGCGAAGGGCTGACTCATTTGAAAAGATCCTGATGATGGTAAAGATTGAGGGCAGGAGGAGACAGGGATGACAGAGGATGAGACAGTTGGATGACATCACTGACTCGATGGACATGGTGAGTGGACTACGGGAGTTGGTGATGGACAGGGAGGCCTGCCGTGCTGCAGTTCATGGGGTCGCAAAGAGTTGGACATGACTGAGCGACTGAATTGAACTGAACTGAATGATATACAGACAGGTGAATTAGGTAAATCAGATTAAAAACAATTCTTATGAACATCAATAGTGTCTGAACATGCACGACCAAATATAATTAATAAAATTAATTGCAAAAGATTTTCTGGTGTTCTTGATACTGAATCCGGTATCACTATTATTACAAAACATTTATTGCCCAAACCTGGGCATTTACAAATAAATTCTTGTTAAATTGCAGGAGTATCTCAAACTAAAGTACAGGAGGCTTACTAAAATGTCCAAATATATCCACGTGAGTGACCAGAGAGCCAACCTGCAACTTTAAAACCTTATATGATCGATGATCCCCTTAATTTAATAAGAAGAGATTTACTTATGCAATGACAATATCAAGTATATATTCCATATTTTTCCTACGGGCCACTGCTCATTTAATAAACAACATAATTATTAAAATAACTTTGAAATATGACGAGCCTATTTGGACAGAGCAGTGGCCCCTTACAAAAGTTGGACTGTGAAAAAAGCTGAGCGCCAAAGAATTTATGTTTTTGAACTGTGGTGTTGGAAAAAACTCTTGAGAGTCCCTTGGCCTACAGAGAGATCCAAACAGTCCAATCTGAAGGAGATCAGTGCTGAGTGTTCATTGGAAGGACTGATGCTAAAGGTGAAACTCCAATACTTTGGACACCTCAGGAGAAGAATTGACTCACTGGAAAAGACTCTAATGTTGGGAGGGATTGGGGGTGGGAGGAGAAGGGGATGACAGAGAATGAGGTGGCTGGATGGCATCACCGACTTTGTGGACATGAGTTTGAGTGAACGCCGGGAGTTGGTGTTGGACAGGGATGCCTGGCACACTGTGATTCATAGGGTGGCAAATAGTCAGACACGACTGAGCAACTTAACTGAACTGAACTGAAGGAACTACAATAGAGGATACACAATTGAAATTAAAACATATTGAGGAATCTTGTTCTCCTTGGAATACTCCCATTTTAGCGATAAAGAAGAAATCTAACAAATGACGTCTTTTAACTGACTTTTGAAAGATTAATGCATCCATGAAACCTATCTGTGCAGTGCAACCATGAATTCCATCACCTGCCACTATTCCTCAAAACTGGCATATTATTATCATAGGCTTGCAGGTTTGATTTTTTACTATACCTTTACACCCGTTAGACCGAGAAATATTTACTTTCTCCCTTATCCTAATCATATCAGGCCTCACAAACAGTATCAATGGACTGCATTGCCTCAAGGAATGATAAATTCTTGCGCCATGTTTCAATGTTGTGTAGCCAAAGCTCTTGAACCTGTGCGAAAGCAATTTCATAACTATGCTATTGTTCACTATACGGATAATATATTGTTTTCAGCTCCTTCTATTTTAGAAACTCAGCAGATGTTTGATGTAGCTCAACAACACTTAAAAGAGTTTAGATTAATCTTTGCCCCTGAATAGATTCAATCCTCTGCACCTTACAATTACTTGTGATTTAATGCTATTAGACAATGTATCACTCCTCATCTTGCACAGATTCGTGTTGATAAATTATCAACCTTGACTGATTTTCAAAAATTTTAGGCATATAACATGGAGTAGACCTACTTTGGGTATTGCAGAGTATCAACTGACTTATTTAACATTTTAAAAGGAGTTTCTGATCAAAATAGCCCTCTTTCACTCTCCCAAGAGGCACGAGAAGAATTCTGCACAATGCAAAAGAAACTGGAAAAGCAAATTCTTTCTCCCATCAGACTTGAGATACCTTTAGAGTTATTTACCCTTCCCTCTCTCCAGTCCCCTACAGGACTTTTTGCCTCAAAACTCATGTCCACAGAGTCGGTGATGCCATCCAACCATCTCATTCTTGGTCGTCCCCTTCTCCTCCCGCCGCCAACATTTCCTAGCATCAGAGTCTTTTCCAGTGAGTCAACTCGTCGCATGAGGTGGCCAAAGTATTGGAGTTTCAACTTTAGCATCAGTCCTTCCAATGAACACCCAGGATTGATCTCCTTCAGAATGGACTGATTGGGTCTCCTTGCAATCTAGGGGACTCTCAAGAGACTTCTCTAGCACCACTGTTTAAAAGCATCAATTCTTAGGCGATCCGCTTTCTTCACAGTCCAACCCACAATCCGTACATGACCACAGGAAAAACCATAGCCTTGACTAGACGGACCTTGGTTGGCAAAGTAATGTCTCTGCATTTTAATAGGCTGTCAAGGTTGGTCATAACTTTCCTTCCAAGGAGTAAGCGTCTTTTATTTTTACATCTGCAGTGATTTTGGAGCCCCCCAAAAAATAAAGTCTGACACTGTTTCCACTGTTTTTCCATTTATTTCCCATGAAGTGATGGGACCAGATGACATGATATTTGTTTTCTGAATGTTGAGCTGTAAGCCAACCTTTTCACTCTCCTCTTTCACTTTCATCAAGAGGCTTTTTTGCTCCTCTTCACTTTCTGCCATAAGGGTAGTGTCATCTGCATATCTGAGGTTATTGATATTTCTCCCAGCAATCTTGATTCCAATTGTGCTTCTTCCAGCCCAGCGTTCCTCATGATGTACACTGCATATAAGTTAAATAAGCAAGGCAACAATATACAGCCTTGACGTAGTCCTTTTCCTACTTGGAACCAGTCTGTTGTTCCATGTACAGTTCTGACTGTTCCTTCCTGACCTGCATACAGGTTTCTCAAGAGGCAGGTCAGGTGGTTTGGTATTCCCATCTCTTTCAGAATGTTCCACAGTTTATTGTGATCCACAGAGTCAGAGGCTTTGGCATAATCAATGAAGCAGAAATCGATGCTCTTCTGGAACTCTCTTGCTTTCTCCATGATCCGGGGATGTTGACAATTTGTTCTCTGGTGCTTCTACGTTTTCTAAAACCTGCTTGAACATCTGGGAGTTCACGGTTCACACAATGCTGAAGCCTGGCTTGGAGAATATTGAGCATGACTTTACTAGCGTGTGAGATGAGTGCAATTGGTGCGGTCATTTGAGCACTCATTGGCATTGCCTTTCTTTGGGACTGGAATAAAGACTGACCTTTTCCAGTCCTGTGGCCACTGCTGCGTTTTCCAAATATGCTGGCATATTGAGTGCAGCACTTTCTCAGCATCACCTTTCAAGATTTGAAATAGCTCAACTGGAATTCCATCACCTCCACTAGCTTTGTTCGTAGTGATGCTTTCTAAGGCCCACTTGACTTCACATTCCAAGATGTCTGGCTTTAGGTCAATGATGACGTTATCGTGACTATTTTGGTCGTGAAGGTCTTTTTTGTACATTTCTTCTTTGTATTTTTGCCTCCTCTTCTTAATATCGTCTGCTTCTGATATGTCCCTACAATTTCTGTCCTTTATCGAGCCCATCTTTGCATGAAATGTTCCCTTGGTATCTCTAATTTTCTTGAAGAGATCTCTTGTCTTTCACATTCTGTTGTTTTCCTCTATTTCTTTGCATTGATCACCGAGGAAGGCTTTCTTATCTCTCCTTCCTATTCTTTGGAACTCTGCATTCAGATGTTTATATCTTTCCTTTTCTCCTTTGCTTTTCACTTGTCTTCTTTTCACAGCTATTTGTAATGCCTCCTCAGACACCCATTTTACTTTTTGCATTTCTTTTCCATGGTGATGGTCTTGGTCCCTGTCTCCTGTACAGTGTCACGAACCTCCGTCCAGAGTTCATCAGGCACTCTCTCTATCAGATCTAGTCCCTTAAATCTATTTTTCACTTCCACTGTATAATCAGCGTTCCAGCAACGCAGAAAAGAGAGACGTCATCTCCGGCGCAACCGACCACGCAAAGAGGCGCGGCCGTGAGGAGGTACCCCAAGACTGAGGCCAGGGCCAGTGGCCGAGAGGAGCTACCCCACTTCCAATAGGCCATGGCTGCGCAGGCGCAGGAGGGTCGAGAGGAGCTACTCCACCTTCAAGGTCAGGTGGGGAGTCCTTGAGGAAATACCCCTCATCCAAGTTAAGCTGCAGCGGCTGCACTTTCTTGGAGCAGCTGTGAAGAGATATCCCACGCCCAAGGTAAGAGAAATCCAGATAAGACGGTAGGTATTGCGAGGGGGCATCAGAGGGCAGAAACACTGAAATCATAATCACGGGAAACTAGTCGATCTGATCACATGGACCACAGCTGAATGTGGTCCACTGGAGAAGGGAATGGCAAACCACTTCAGTATACGTGCCTTGAGAACCCCATGAACGGTATTAAAGGGCAAATTGATAGGATACTGAATGAGGAATTCCCCAGGTCGGTAGGTGCCCAGTATGCTACTGGATATCAGTGGAGAAATAACTCTAGAAGAATGAAGGGATGGAGCAGAAGCAAAACCAATACCAATTTGTGGATGTGAACGGTGATAGAAGCAAGGTCTGGTGCTGTAAAGAGCAATATTGCATAGGAACCTGGAATGTTAGATCCATGAATCAAGGCAAATTGGAAGTGGTCAACAGGAGATGGCAAGAGTGAACATAGACATTCTAGGAATCATTGAATTAAAATGGACTGGAATGGGTGAACTTAACTCAGATGACCATCATATCTACTCCTGTGGGCAGGAATCCCTTAGAAGAAATGGAGGAGCCAACATGGTCAACAAAAGAGTCCGAAACACAGTACTTGAATGCAATCTTAAAAACGACATAATGATTTCTGTTCGTTTCCAAGGCAATATTACAGTAATCCAGACCTATGCCCCAACCAGTAACGCTGAAGGAGCCGAAGTTGAACGGTTCTATGAAGACCTACAAGACTTTTTAGAACTAACATCCAAAAAAGATATCCTTTTCATTATAGGGGACTGGAATGCAAAAGGAGGAAGTCAAGAAACACCTGGAGTAACAGGCAAATTTGGCCTTGGAACACGGAATGAAGCAGGGCAAAGGCTAATAGAGTTTTGTCAAGAGAACGCACTGGTCATAGCAAACAGCCTCTTCCAGTTCCAACACAAGGGAAGACTCTACACGTGGACAACACCAGATGGTCAACACTGAAATCAGATTGATTTTATTTTTGGCAGCCAAAGATGGAGAAGCTCTATAGAGTTAGAGAAAACAAGACCAGGAGCTGCCTGTGGCTCAGATTATGAATTCCTTATTGCCAAATTCAGACTTAAGTTGAAGAAAGTAGGGAAAACCTCTAGACCATTCACATATGACCTAAATCAAATCCCTTATGATTGTCCAGTTTTCTATATAGATGGGACTAAAAATGTTAAAGCCTCATTCTGGTCTCTCGAAGAGTGAAACGTTCTTTATACTAAATCTCACTCTTCTCAACAAAATGAATTATATGCTCTCATTCAGGTTATTCACCTACATCCTTACCATATTAATATAGCTTATGATTTTTTATATTCAATATTTGTATTACAATCTATCGAAACTTCAATCATAAATTCTAATCAGTCTATTATTCAACATTTTATCAAACTACAATCTCTTATTAAGAACTGCACTTCGTCTACTCATATTACCCATATCCGAGCACATTCTTGTTTTCTGGCCCTGTGGCTCATGGCAACGAACAAGCTGATAAGCTTGTCGTTTTGCTGCTCCTGAAGAGCCACATGATCTTTTTCGCAATAATGCTGGTTCATTCCACCAAATTTGGAAAATTCCATACTGCCATGCTAAAGAAATTATTATCAGTTGCCCTACTTGAAGGCCCTTACATCTTCGATCTATTGCGCAAGGCATTAATGCTCAAAGATTACATCCTAACGAACTATGGCCAGTGGGTGTAATGCATTGTACTGAAATTTCTTTCTCTTCCTTCTTATATGTCTCAATCGACACAAATTCCTTTTTAATATGGGTCACACCTCTTCAAGGTGAGACTACACGACATGGTGTAACCCACCTGTTAACTTGTTTTCCCATAATGAGAACACCTAGTTCTATAAAAACAGATAAAAAAAAGCCCTGCCTATATTTCTTGGCAATTCAAACAATTCCTACAATCATTTTCTATTAAATATATTTCAAGCATCCCTTATAATCCACAAACAATTCTTTTTTAAAACTGGAAACAGTAACATATTATTTTATTTTTTTTTATTGGAGGCGAATTACTTTACATTAATATATTGCCTTACATTGACACGAATCTGCCCCGGGTGTACATGTGTTCCCTTTCTTGAACCCCCAGCCCATCTCCCTCTTCCCCATATTCTCCCTCCAGGTCATCCCCGTGCACCAGCCCCAAGCATCCTGTATCATGCCTCGAACCTGGACTGGTGATTCAGTTCAAATAATATACATGTTACAATGCCATTTTCCCAAATCATCCCACCATCACCCTCTCCCACAGAGTCCCAAAGACTGTTCTATACACTTATGTCTCTTTTGCTGTCTCGTATACAGGGTTTAGGCTACCATCTTTCTAAATTCCCTACATATGCATTGGTATACTGTATTGATGTTTTTCTTTCTGGCTTACTTCACTCTGTAAAATAGGCTCCAATTTCATCCACCTCATTGGAACTGACAAAAATGCATTTTTTTTGATGGCTGAAAAATACTCCATTGTGTAGATGTACCAGGGCTTTCTGATCCATGTATCCGCAGATGGACATCTCGGTTGCTTCCATGTTTTCCCTATTATAAGCAGTGCTGCCATGAACATTGGAGTACATGTGTTTCTTTCATTTCTGGTTTCCTCAGTGTGTAAGACCAGGAGTGGATTGACTGGATCATATATCAGTTCTATTTCCAGGTTTTTGAGGAATCTCTACACTGTTCTCCATAGTGGCTGTACTAGTTTGCATTCCCTCCAACAGTTCAAGAGGGTTCCCTTTTCTCCACACCCCCTCCAGCATTTATTTGCATGTAGACTTTTGGATAGCAGCCATTCTGACTGGTGTGAAATGGTATCTCATTGTGGTTTTGATTTGCATTTCTCTGATTATGAGGTATATTGAGCATTTTTTCATGTGTTTGTTAGCCATCTGTTTGTCTTCTTTGGAGAAATGTCTGTTTAATTCTTTGGCCCATTTTTTTAATTGGGTCGTTTATTTTTCTGGAATTGAGCTGCAGGAGCTGCTTTTATATTTTGGAGATTAATTCTTTGTCAGTTGATTCAGCGGCAATTAATTTCTCCCAATCTGAAGTCTGTGTTTATACCTTGCTTATCGTTTCCTTTGCTGTGCAGAATCTTTTCATTTTAATTAGGTTCCATTTGTTTATTTTTGCTTTTATTTCCAATATTCTGGGAAGTGGGTCTTGGAGGATCCTGCTGTGATTTATGTCAGAGAGTGTTTTGCCTACGTTCTCCTCTAGGAGTTTTAGAGTTTCTGGTCTTACATTTAGCTCTCTAATCCATTTTGAGTTTATTTTGGTGTATGGTGTTAGGAAGTGTTCTAGTTTCATTCTTTTACAACTGGCTGACCAGTTTTCCCAGCACCACTTGTTAAAGAGACCGTCTTTTCTCCATTTTATATTCTTGCCTCCTTTGTCAAAGATAAGGTGTCCAAAGGTGTGTGGATTTATCTCTGGGCCTTCTATTTTGTTCCATTGATCTATATTTCTGTCTTTATGAGAGTACCATATTATCTTGATGAATGTGGCTTTGTAGTAGAGCCTGAAGTCCGGCAGGTTAATTCCCCCAGTTCCATTCTTCTTCCTCAAGATTGCTTTGGCTCTTCGAGGTTTTTTGTATTTCTATACAAATTGTGAGATTATTTGTGCTAGTTCTGTGAAAAATATCGTTGGAAGCTTGATAGGGATTGCATTAAATGTATAAATTACTTTGGGTAGTATACTCATTTTTACTATATTTATTCTTCCAATCCACGAACACAGCATATTTATCCATCTATTAATGTCCTCTTTGATTACTTTCACTAGTGTTTTATAGTTTTCTATGTGCAAGTCTTTTGTTTCCTTAGGTAGATATATTCCTAAGTATTTAATTCTTTTCGTTGCAACAAAGAATGAAATAGTTTCCATAATTTCTCTTTCTATTTTCTCATTAAGTGTATAGGAATGCAAGGGATTTCTGTGTTTTGATTTTATATCCTGCAACTTTACTGTATTCACTGATTAGCTCTGGTAGTTTTCTGGTAGAGTCTTTAGGGTTTTCTGTGTAGAGGACCATGTCATCAGTGAACAGTGAAATTTTACTTCTTCTTTTCCAATTTGTATTTCTTTTATGTCTTTTTCTGCTCTGATTGCTGTAGCCAAAACTTCCAGAACTATGTTGAACGGTAATGGTGATAGTGGGTACCCTTGTCTTGTTCCTGACTTTAGGGGAAATGCTTTCAGTTTTTCACCATTGAGGATAATGTTTTCTGTGGGTTTGTTATATATAGCTTTTATTATGTTGGTCTATGTCCCTTCTATTCCCACTTTCTGGAAGGTTTTTATCATAAATGGATGTTGAATTCTGTCGAAGACTTTCTTTGCATCTACTGAGATAATCATACGATTTTTATTTTTCAGTTTGTTAATGTGGTGTATTACGTTGATTCATTTGCGGATATTGAAGAATGCTTGCATGCCTGGGATAAAGCCACTTGATCATAATGTATGATCTTCTTAATGAGCTGTTGGATTCTGATTGCTAGAATTTTGTTAAGGATTTTTGCATCTATGTTCATCAGTGATATTGGCCTGTAGTTTTCTTTTTTGTGGGATCTTTACCAGGTTTTGGGATTAGGGTGATGGTGGCCTTATAGAATGAGTTTGGAAGTTTCCCTTCCTCAGCAATTTTCTGGAAGAGTTTGAGTAGAATAAGTGTTAGCTCTTCTCTAAATTTTTGGTAGAATTCAGCTTTGGAGCCGTCTGGCCCTGGGCTTTTGTTTGCTGGAAGATTTCTGATTATAGCCTCTAATTCCATGCTTGTGATGGGTAGGCAGGCCGCCCTGCCTCCCTACCCATACCCCGCCTGCTGGAGGGTGGTGCGGGCATCTGTGCCACTTCTCTGCTGAGAGTTTCCTCTGGGCACTTAGTCTGTGGGTTTTAATTATTTATTTCATTATTAATTAAATATTTATGTATGTATGCATTTTTCTCCCAGTTATGTGGCCCTCTGAAGTTCCAAGGCTTTCCACAGACACACCAGTGTTTCCAGGTGTTTGGAACCTTATTTTTTTTTTTTTCTTTTCCTTTCTTTCTTTAAGCCTCCCTTCCTAGGACGGAGCTCCATCCTTCCCTCTTTTGACTCTCTTTTTATCTTTTATACTATTTCCTACCTCCTTTCGAAGATTATGGGCTCCTTTTCTGGGTGCCTGTTGTCCTGTGCCGGTATTCAGAAGTTGTTTTACGGGATTTAATCAGTGTTCTAATGTTCTTTTGCTGATTTTGTGGGGGAGAAAGTTGTCGCCCTGTCCTATTCCTCTGCCATCTTCCTGTGCTCCCTAAACTCTCCACAAGCACAAATTAAAAAAGTAAATATAGAGGGGGAATACACAGGGTCATTTTTGTGTTCCTTATCCAGAGCAGACTTTCAGTTCAGTTCAGTTCAGTTCATTTCAGTCACTGGCTAAGTTGTTTCCGATTCTTTATGACCCCATGAATCACAACGCGTCAGGCCTCCCTGTCTATCTCCAACTACCTGAGTTCACTCCACCCATGTCCATCAAGTCGGTGATGTCATCCAGGCATCTCATTCTCTGCTGTCCTCTTCTCCTCCTGCCCACAATCCCTCCAAGGATCAGGGTCTTTTCAGGTGAGTCAACTCTTCACATGAGGTGGCCAATGTATTGGAGTTTCTGCTTCAGCATCAGTCCTTCCAATGAACACCCAGGACTGATCTCCTTTAGAATGGACTGGTTGTGTCTCCGTGCATTCAAGGGACTCTCAAGAGTCTTCACCACTACAGTTCAAAAGCATAAATTCTATGGCTACAAGCTTTCTTCACAGTCCAACTCTCACATCCATGCATGACCACTGGAAAAACCATAGCCTTGATTTGAGGGACCTTGGTTGGCAAAGTAATGTCCATGCTTTTTAATACGCTATCTAGATTCCAATGCAATATATTCTCTAATCTTAAAATTATCATTAATGCAGCTTTGTTTGTTTTAAATTTTTTAAACTTATCGCAAGGAGATATTTTGACAAAAGCAGAAAACCGTTTCCTGAAACTGAAGGACACTTCTCTTCCTCTATCTATTTTGTATCAAGACGGGGTGACTAAACAGCGGATGTGGAAAATTAATATTACCAGGAAAGGGACACGCTTGTATTTCTCCAGATGGATCCAACGAAGTCATTTGGTTCCCTCTTCAGAAGATTCACCCAAGGAAGCTAAGATAGAGAGAAAAAGGTGAAATCCCCTGGAGGAGGAGATTTCAGTACAAGCCATGCCGGCTTTTAAACTTTCTAAGAAATGCCACACTCGACGTCATCGACCTCATCATCTCCCTACTTGGAGACAGATAGAAACTCTTATTAATCAACCTGAAAATCTGGGTTCTCAACAGGAAATGAGCTGGGATTCTGAGAATATTTTTGTGACTACAATTGCTTTCCTTGCTTTTGCTTTCCCCGCTCAGGCTGACTTGAATAATCACACTTATAGGGCTTATATACTTAAGCCCCAGTTATTGTAGTTGTAGAATGGAAAGATATAGGACCTGTCATATCCACTAATGACAGAGTACATACGCCTCCTCCTTGGAGATTGGAGGGGCCGGCTCCTCTCTTCCTGAGGAATATGGAAGACTAATAAACATTTCTCTAGGCTATGAAATCCTTCCTTTGTGCATGGGCCCAGGAGAATTATGTATTAATGTTAGTCAACAAAAGTGGACTTTCATCCTGCCTCCAAAAAAGAATTTCAGTACATTGCTTAGACTGTTTACTACCCTGTCCCTTTATGAAAACCATGTCAATACTACCAAATCTTTCGGAAAAGGACAAAAGTTGAAATGTAAGGGGTTTACATATAAGGACTTTACATATATTCCTGTTTACTGGGATAGATGTCAAGCTAAATCAGGGAAATTAATGTTTTTGGCCAAGTACACCATTGTTGATTGGGGAACCCAATCATCTAACTGCTCAGATGATCTTAATAATATAATGTGTGATATGCTACTCAAGAAGAATGGAAGATTACCAATAGTTCAATGGAAAACTTCCATGACAAAGGACTCTTTGGCTGGATTGACAGTGAAAGGGCAACTCCTCGCCCTCGAATCATCCTCAATATATGAATTGGACCTGAACAACAGGACATTTGGAAACATGATGCACGTACTTAAAAACTTGGAACTTGGACTGGATATGCCACAGGGACCAGTCGTTGTCATAGTAACTCTTCCTTCCGTTATAATCATTCATATTTTATACAAGCTTCCATCCCCCTTCCTTTTGTTATAGCCATAGGGAACTCACAGTTTAATAAGACTTTATGTTCTGTCATTTGTATAGATTGCAAATTGTATACTTGTCTAAATTCCTTTAAAATAAATGAATCCCCTTTGAGTCTTCAATCTCGGTGTAGTCTGTGGTTACCAAGTAGATCTCCAAATACCCTGGGAAGAAGGTCCGATGGTAGGACTTGCCTCCTGGTTACTCTCTAAATTACTCCAATGATATAAGCGATTCATTGGATGGCTAATTCTTAGCATTTTGGGATTAATAGCCATTTGCATCACTGCTGCAGTTGCAGGCATTGCTTTACAAACCTCAATTCAAACCCAAAACTTTATTCAAATTTGGACTAAAGATGCTGATACTATGTGGGCCACCCAGGCTCAGATGGATGAGGACGTTCAGGATAAAATACAAGAATTAAAAACAGGCATCCAGTGGGTCAGAGAACAATTAATACATTTCAAAAAGCAAGTATTATTAAAATGTGATTGAACAGTTTTGCATTACTCCTGTTTGGTTCAACAATAGTGCTTACAACTGGGAACAAATCAAGTTTCATTTCCAAGATACACATAATAATGCTCCTTAAATATACAATTGTTGCAAGAGAAACTCTTTGAAATCTTCTCTAAGAGTCTATCCTCTTCCAAAAATTTGGAAACCTTAGCTGATCAGCTAGCTGATCAATTATCTGGGTTAGTCACTTGAGGATGATTTCAAAGCATTACACTTCGTATTGGATCTGGAGCTATAAAGCTGATAATTATCATGGTCATTAGTATCTGTAGTATACAGACGCCTTTCAACTAAAATGTTCAAACTAAACAGACTTAATTGGTCAGTGCCTTTTTCACGGAAGTATATGCAGTCACCCCAATTATGAAAAAATAAAACAGGGAGAATCGCCAGGGGACGTTCAACTTTAAGGGATCCAATAGGTTTTCTTCCTTTGTGTAGCATTTCTCAAGGACTCTGTTCATTCTCAGTTCATTCTCTGCAAAACAGGGACGAGCAGAGCTGCACGCAGTCCTCAGTACTGGGATCATGGGAGAGGACACCTGCTTGGATTCCCTTCAGTGTCTCCCTTCAGTGACCTTGAACGTAAAGGATTATCCATTTTGTTGCAACTGGTGGAATTTCATTATTTTTAATGGCAGAAGAGTAATTTTATTATAGATATATAAACATGCGTTTCTGCAAAAAAAAAAAAAAAAAAAGCACTCTAGTTTCACTCGAGTCTTCTGTCCCCTGCATCCTTCTTCTTGTCAACTCCAGTCACCAGATCCGGGTTTACGAAGACCGTGATGTGGGTTTAGTTGAGTGATGACACCATCATGATTATCTGGTCATGAAGAGTATCTTTGTCGAGTTCTTCTGTGTATTCTTGACACCTTTAATTGTTGCTGTTTCTGTTAGGTCCCCAATATTTCTGACCTTTGTGGTGCATTTCTTTATATGAAATATTCCCATGGTATATTTAATTTTCTTGAAGTGATCTCTAGTCTATCTGATTCTATTGTTAACCTCTATTTCTTGGCATTGATCAATGAGGAACGTTTTCTTACCTGCCCTACTTATTCTTCAATATTCTACATTCAAATAGGTATATCTTTCCCATTCGCATTTCACTTCCACCTCTCTCTCTCCTTTTTCTTTTTTTCT
The DNA here is from genome assembly GCF_049115385.1 of Moschus berezovskii. NCBI lineage: Eukaryota > Metazoa > Chordata > Mammalia > Artiodactyla > Moschidae > Moschus > Moschus berezovskii. The sequence continues at coordinate 24,753,850 of NC_142489.1, forward strand.
TCTTCTCAGCTAGTGTAAGGTGTCTTCGAAAACCATTTTGCCCTTGTGCATTTCTTTGTCTTGGGGATAGTCTGCTCCTATACAATGTCACGAACCACTGCCCTTAGTTCTACAAGAACTCTATTAGATTTCCAATTATAATCAAAAGGGCTTTTATTTAGATCACACCAGAATGATCTAGGGATTTTCCCTACTTTTGTTGAAATCAGTCTGAATGTTTCAGTATGAGCTGATGATCTGAGCCACAGTCAGCTCCCGGTTTGTTTTGGATGGCTACATTAAGCTTCTCCATCTTCAGCTGTAAAGCATATAATCAGTTTGATTTTGGTATTAACCGTCTTCTTGTGTGCATGTGTAGAGTCGTCTCATGTGTTGTTGGAAAAAGTTTCCTATGACGGTCCCTTGTCTTGGCAGAACAGTGTTAGACATTGCCCTGGTTCATTTTGTAGCCAACGGCCAAACTTGTCTATGACTCTAGCTATCTCTTGATGTCCTACTTTTGCATTCCAGTCCCCAGTGATGCAAATGATATCTTTATGGGTGCGTGTGTGTGTGTGTGTGTTAGTTCTAGAAGATCCTATTGGTATACATAGAACCACTCAATTTCAGCTTCTCACCGACCTTCAGCTCAATTTCTACTTCAATATTGTTGGTCAGGACATAGATTTGGATTATTGTGCTATTGCATAGCTTTTCTTGAGAATCAGCAGAGATCTTTCTGCATTCTTGAGAAGGCACCCAAGAACTGCATTTCTCACACTTTTGTTTACTGTGAGTGATACACCATTTCTTCTCTAGGGATTCTTGCCCACCTTGGTAGATAAAATGGTCATCTCAATTAAATTTGCCCATTCCAGTCAATTTTAATTCACTTGATTCCTGAAAGGTTGATGTTCACCGTTGACATCCCCTGTTTGACGAATTCCAAGTTAATTTGAATCATGGACCTAACTTTCTAAGTTCCTATGCACTATTGTTCTTTACAGAATGAGACTTTACTTCCATCACCAGTCATTACCACAGCTGGGTGTTTTTGGTTTGTTTTTTGTTTTTTGCTCTGGTTTCATCTCTTCATTACTTTTGGAGTTACTTCTCCACTGATTTCCAGAAGCATATTAGGACACCTACCAACCCAGGGAGTTCATCTTTCAGTGTCCATTCTCTTTGCCTTTTCATACTATTCATGGTGTTTCAAGGCAAAATACTGAAGCTGTACCATTCACTTCTCCATTGACCCACGTTTTCTCAGAACCCTCCATCATGACCCATCCATCCCGGATGGCCCTACAGAGTCTGACTCATAGTTTCATTGCATTAGACAAGACTGTGGTCCACTGCATCAGTTTGATTAGTTTTCTGTGGTTGTGGTTTCCATTACGTCTGCCCTCTAACGGATAAGCATAAAAGGCTTATAGAAGCTTTCTGATGGGAGGGACAGACTGTGAGTGAACCTGAGTCTTGTTTAGATAGGTGGGGCCATGTTCAGTAAATCTTTAATCCGATTTTCTGTTGCGGGGAGGTGTGGGGAGGGCTGTGTCCAGCCTTGCTGTTTGAACTGAGGACAAACTTTGGTATGAGAACAGTACTTGTGATCTTCTTCAAAAGGGCTTGTGCAAGCACTGTTGTATTCAGTGCCCCTCATCCTCCTGCAGCCCACTCTTGGCCCACACTTACAGGCAAATCTGGCTCAGGCTGTTGTGGGGACACTGCTCCTTATGCTTGGCTCCTGGTGCACACAAGATTTTGTTTGTGCCTTCCAACTGCTTCAGTTCTGTGGAAGTTCTGTAATCAAGTACTCCAAAGTCAAATTTCCTGTGGGGTTCTCAATCCCTTTGCCAGACCCCCAGGTGAGTAATTGTGCAGTGCTCCTAGAACTTCCTTAACAGTACGAGAATTTCTTCGGCATATTTATTTTTCAATTTGTGGATGTCTGCTAGCTGGCTTTATTGTGGATTGAATGGAAAACTCCTCCAAGAGGGCATATGCCATAAACTGCATGACCCAGGTCTGTAGCAGCCAGAGACCATCTCCCCTGTCAGGCTACTGCTGACCCATGCCTTTGCAGGAGACACTCAATCACTGAAAGACAGGTCTGACTCTGTGTCTGGAAGTCTCTGCGTATTTGTGCACAAAATGTTTTCTATGAGCCCTCTGAGTGTGGCTGGAAGGTATTGATTCTAAACACAAAGTCACCCCTCCTGCAGTCTTCTTGGGATGTCTCCTTCCTCACTGGACATGGTGTACATCTTTTTGGTGGGACCTGACCTTCTCTTGTCCATCATCATTCAGTAGCAAGCTGCAATTTTGGAGCTCTCTCAGGAAAAGATAAGTGAACACCCTTCTACTTGGCTATCTTTGCTCCCTCACAGGCACACACTGGCAAAGGGGAGAGATCATATACCCCACGGCTGCACTTTCTTCACCTTTCTACACCACCGCCAGTTATGCATGAGCACCTGGATGGATTGCATGCTCACACACGGTATGCTAGGATGCCTGTGGTTTCACAATGAAGGAGCCTACCTGATCATGTCATTTGTTTCACACGATGCTATTATTGGCCCCATCAGCGAGGGAGTTTGCTGCCTGATGGACTGGTCTGAGGCAGCAGTAGGCCAGGGCCTTCCTCTAACGTAAAAATTCTCCAGTGCAGTAGGCTATCTTTCTGTTCCTCCTCTTTCCAGCCTCTGTTCATTTCGGAAGGACCTTGACTTCTTCACTGTCATGGATCCTGTTATAGCCATGCCCACGATTTCCACAGGATACCCCACTTCCCATAGACTAAAGGGTTCAAAGGCTATGCTTTAAAATACCCACACCATAGAATTTACACTGGCTGACTTCTCAAAACTTCCCCATCTGCTTCCTGGTAGAAATACACACATCAACGTGGCACAGACTGTGAGCTTCTTTATGTCTCTTGAGGTAAACCCAGATTTATTGACCCACCTTTCCTCATTCCTGTGCTGAACAGGAGCACCTCAGAGATGCATGGGCCAGTCTTCCCCAGTATGTGGACGCCTCCTGCCTCCTTCTGCTTGCTGCATGTCTCGTGATTTCTCACCTTCATCTCTACGTTGGATGTGGTTGGACACACAACCACATACAGAAACACACACAAACACCGCCATGTCTACCCACGCATGTACACAAAAATGTTCAAAGGCACAGGGAAACATAACAAACAGGGACTATAGGTGTTTCTGTAGCTGAAGAACCAGTGCTTCATATCAAATTTAGAGAACTCCATATTTCTCCAAGGGAAGTTTCCATTCTGATCTCCAATATGAAATACAGAGGAGTCCAACTTCCAAAGTGGAGAATTAACACCTATGATTGAATGCAGTCAATACAGAGCATTTAACATTTCATGGAAGAAATTCTGTTTCGATATAATTTGAGAAATATGACAAACTCTAAACTTGATGAAGAAACAGTGGGCCCTGATTTTCATTTGTGCAAGAGAGATCATTCCAAATCCATACTGGATCCCGATATCTTCAGAAACCAGTGCCAAGATTTTCATATGAGAAATATACAGAACTCCAAATTAAATGCCAGAAAAGCACATGTAGATTTTCATACATGAGTAATAGAGAATTCCATATATCACGTAAGAAAGATAGAATCCAGATTTTCATAGAATGAAATAAAAAATACAATTATCATGGATTCATACTATCACTATATTTGCATGTAAAAGTATAGGTAATGCTATAATTGAGTGAATTTAAGTTCAGTCTCTCGGTCAGGTCCAACTCTTTGTGATCCCATGGACTGCAAATTACGACACTTCACTGTCCAACAGCAATTCCTGGAGCATTCTCAAACTCATGTCCATCGAGTCGTTGATGCCATTCAACCATCCTCTGTCATCCTCTTCTCCTCCTGGATTGAGTGTTTCCCAGGGTCTTTCCGATGAGACAATTATTTGCATTAGGTGGACAAAATTGGAGTTTAAGCATCAGAATAAGTCCTTCCAATGAATATTCAGTACTGATTTCCTTTAACCTCCTTGCTGTCCAAGAGACACTAAAGACTCTTCACCAACAACACAGTTTTAAAGCAACAATTCTACTGCACTCAGTTGTCTTTAGAGTCCAAATCTCACATCCATACATGACTACAAAAAAAAAAAATCATAGCTTTGATTAAGAGGATATTTGCTCACAAAGCAATGTCTCTGCTTTTCCATATGTTGACTTGGCAGGTCATATCGTTCCTTCCAAGGAGCAAGAATCTTTTAATTTCATGGCTGCAGTCACCATCTGCAGTCATTTTGGAGCCCCACAACAAAATAAAGTCTCTCTGTGTTTCCACTGTTGCTCCATCAGTTTCCCAAACAGAGATGGAACCAGTTGTAGTTATCTTCGTTTTCTGAATGTTGAGTTTTAAGTGAACACTGAACTCCTCCTTCTCTTTCACCAAGAGGCTCTTTAGTTGTTCTTCACTTTTGCCGCAAATGTGGTGTCATCTACCTTTCTGAGGTTATTGATATTTCTCCCAGAAACCTTGATTCAAACTTTGTCTCATGCAGTCTGGAATTTAACATCTTGCACACCACCTAGAAGGTAACTAGGCAGGGTGAAAATATGCAGCCTTGGCATAATTCTTTCCTGATTTGAAAGCTCCCTGTTGTCCACGTCCAGTTCTAACTGTTGCTTCTTGACCTGGATACAGATTTCTCAGTAGGCAGGTCAAGTAGTCTGGTACTCCCATCCCTTTAAGAATTTTCCACAATTTACTGTGATCCACTTATGGCAGAAAGTGAAGAGGAATTCAAAAGCCTCTTGATGAAAGTGAGAGAGGAGAGTGAAAAGGTTGGCTTGAACCTGAATATTCAGAAAGCAAAGATCATGGCATCTGGTCCCATCACTTCATGGGAAACAGATGGAAAAACAGTGGAAACAGTGTCAGACTTTATTTTTTGGGGCTCCAAAATCACTGCAGATGTTGATTACAGCCAGGAAATTAAAAGACGCTTACTCCTTGGAAGCAAATTTAGGACCAAGCTTGATAGTACATTAAAAAGAGACATTACTTTGCCAACAAAGATCCGTCTAGTCAAGGCTATGGTTTTTCCCGTGGTCATGTATGGATATGAGAGTTGGAGTTGGACTCTGAAGAAAGCTGATAGCTGAGGAATTGATGCTTTTGAACTGTGGTGTTGGAGAAGACTCTTGAGAGTCCCTTGGACTGCAAGGAGATCCAACCAGTGCATTCTAAAGGAGATCAATCCTGGGTGTTCATTGGAAGGAATGATGCTAAAGCTGAAACTGCAATACATTGGCCACCACATGCGACGAGTTGACTCACTGGAAAAGACTCTGATGCTGGGAACGGTTGGGGGCGGGAGGAGAAGGGGACGACAGAGAATGAGATGGCTGGATGGCATACTCTGTGGGCATGAGTTTGAGTGAACTCTGGGTGTTGATGATGGACAGGGAGGTCTGGCGTGATGTGAGTCAAGGGGTCGCGGAGAGTAGGACACTACTGAGCGACTGAACTGAACTGAACTGAACTGACAAAGCCTTTATACCAAAAGCTTTGGTATAAACAATGAAGCAGACATACACGTGTTTTTTTTTTTTTTTTTTTCCCCTGGAGACCTCTTGATCTTTTGATGGAACCTCGGATTTTGGCAATCTGATCTCTGTTTCCTTTGCCTGTTCTAAATCCTCTTTGAAGTTCATGGCTTACGTACTGTTCAAGCCTGTCCTGGGTAATTTTTACTATTACTTTGCTACTATTTGAGTTAAGGCCATTGCGTGTTAGTGTGAACAGTTTATGTCATTGCCTTGCTTTGGAATGAAATAAAAACTGAAAGTTTCCAGTCCTGTGGCCACTGCTTCGTTTTCCAAATTCCTTGCATACTGAGTGCAGCACTTTGAGACAATCATTTTTCAGGCTACGACATAGCTGAACTGGAATTCCCTCAGTTTTATTAGTTTTGTTCATAGTGAAATTTCATAAAGATGGCTTGACTTCACATTACAAGAGGACTGGCTCTAGGTGAGTGATCACATCATCCAGGTTACTGACTCATGAAGATCCTGTTAAAATAGTTTTTGTGAACCTTGCCACGTCTTCTTAATATCTTCTGCTTCATTGAGGTCCATGCAATTTCTGTCCTTTATTTTGAGCATCTTTTCATGAAATGATTCCTTGGTATCTCTAATTTTCTTGACGAGGCCTCTAGTGTTTCCCATTCCATTATTTTCCTCTATTTCTTTCCACTGATCACTGAAGAAGGCTTTCTTATCACTCCTTCTTATTCCTTGAACCTTTGCATTCAGATTGTTATATCTTTAATTTTCTCCTTTGTTTTAGCTTCTTTTCTTTTCTCATCTATTTGTAAGGCATCTACAGCAAATCATTTTGCCTTTTTGTATTTTTTTTTTTTTTGAGGAGGGTTTTGATCACTGCCTATTGTACAATGTCACAATCCTCTGTCAGTAGTTCATCAGACATTCTTTGTATCAGATCTGATCCCTTGAATCTATTTGTCACTTTCACCGTGTCATCATAAGGGATTTGATGTAAGACATACCTGAATGTTCTAGTGGTTTTCCCTACGTTCTTCAAATTAACTCCTTCTTTGGCAATAAGGAGTTCAAGATCTGAGGCACTGTCCACTCCCAGTCTTGCTTTGCCTACTGTACAGATCTCCTGCATCTTTGGCTGTGAAGGAAAAATCAATCTGATTTCAGTTTTAACCATATGATGAGGAACATTTGTAGTATCCTCTCGTGTTCCCAGAAGAGGATGTTGCTATGAGCAGTGTGTTCTCTTCGCAAATCTCTGTTAGCCTTTGGAAGACTTCATTTTGTACTCCAAGGCCAAATTTGCCTTTTACCCCCAGATATCTCTTGACTTCCTACTTTTGCATTCCATTCCCCTGTGATGGAAAGGTCATCTTTCCTGTCTGTTAGTTCTACAAATTCTTGTAGGTCTTCATAGAATTGTTCCATTATAGCTACTTTAGCATTACTGGTCAGGGCACAGACTTGGATTACTGTGCTATTGAATGGGTTCCCTTGGAAAGAAACAGAGATCATTCTGTCATTTTTCAGATTGTCACCAAATACTACATTCCAGACTCTTTTTTTTGACTATGGTGGCTACTCCATTTCTTCTGAGGGATTCTTTCCCACTGTAGTAGACATAATGGTCATCTGAGTTAAATTCATCCATTCCCGTCCATTTTAGTTCACTGATTCCTAAAATGTCAATGTTCATTCACTCTTGATATTGCCGTTTTGACCCCTTCCTATTTACCTTGATTCATGGACCTAACCTTTAAAGTTCCTATGCAATCTTGCTCTTTACAGCATCGGGGTGTTCTTCCATCACTAGTCACATCTGCAAGTGGGAATTTGTTTTTGCTTTGGCTCCATCGCTTCATTCTTTTTGGAGTTTCTTCTGCACTGATCTCCTATATCATATTGGGCAGCTATCAACCTTGGAATTTGTCTTTCAGTATGCTATATTTTGCCTTTACATGCTGCTCATGGAGTTCTTCAGGCAGGAATACTGACGAGGTTTTCCATTCTCTTCTCCAAGGACCACTATTCGTCAGAGACCATTACCATCACCCGTCCATCATGGGTGGCCCTACAAGCATGACACATGGTTTCACTGAGTGAGTTAGACAAGGCTGTGTCCCATGTGATCAGTTTGGTTAGCTTTCTGAGATTATGGTTTTCATTCGTTCTGCCTTCTGATGGATAAGGTCAAGAGGTTGTGGAAGCTTCCTGATGGGGAAGACTGACTAAGGGAAACTGGTTCTTGTCCTGATGGGTAGGGCCACGCTCAGTTCAGTGGCTCAGTCATTGACAAATCTTTGTGGCCCTATGCACTGCAACATGCCAGTCCGCCCTGTCCATCACTAACTCATCGAGTTTACACAAACTCATGTTCATTAAATCAGTGATGCTCTCCAATCATCCCATCTTCTGTCTACTGTTATCCTCCCACCTTGAATTTTTCCGAGCATCAGGGTCTTTTCCAATGAGTCAGTTCTTTACACCCCGTGACCAAAGTGTTGGAGTTTCAGCTTCAGCACCAGTCCTTCCAATGAATATTCCGGACTGATTGTCTTTAGGATGTACTGCTTTGATCTCCTTGCCCTCCAAAAGACTCTCAAGCCTCTTCTCCAACATCATAGTTCAAAAGTATCAATTCTTTGGTGCTCAGCTTTCTGTATAGTCCAAATCTCCCATCCACACATGATTACTGGAAAAATCATAACTTTGACTAGACAGAAATGTTTTGGAAAGTAATCTCTCTGATGTTTGATATGCTGTCTAGTTTGGTCATATTTTTCTTACGAAGAGAAAGCATCTTTTATTTTTATGGCTGCATTCCCAATCTGCTGTGATTTTGATTACAGTTCCATTCCCCAAACCGCACCCGTGGCAAAAAAAAAAAAAAGAGTCTCACATTCTTTCCATTGTTTCCCCTTCTATTTGCCATGAAGTGATGGGACCGGTTGACATCATCATTGTTTTCTGAATTTTGATTTTTATGTCATCTGTTTAAATCTCCACTTTCACTTTCATCAAGGGGCTCTTTTGTTCATCTTCCCTTTCTGCCATAAATATGGTGCCATCACCAGATAAGAGATTATTGATATTTCACCTGTCTATCTTGATTCCAGTGTGTGCTTATTCAACCAGGCCTTTCACATGATGTAATCTGCACATAATTTAAATAAGCAGCATGTCAGCATACAGCCTTGACATACTCCTTTCCCATTGGATTCAGATTGCTGTTCCATTTCCAGTTCTAACTATTGCGACTTGACCAGAATACAGATTTTTCAGGAGGCAGGGCAGGTTGTCTGGTATTATCATCTCTCGATAAATTTTCCATAGTTTGTTGTGACCCATAGTCAAAGGCTTTGGTGTAGTCAACGATGCAGAAGTAGACTTTTTTCTTCTGGAACTCTCTTCCTGTGTTGCTGATCCAAAGCCATGTGAAGATGTTTTATCAATCAAAAGAGGCCTCAGAATAAAGAAAATCTTGTAACCCTTTGATTACTGGCTAGATCCCTGGAAGTATGAGAAAATCTTTATTGAAGCTACCTGCTATATGGCATGCTGTTACAGCAAACCTTGAAAAGACATGCACCACTACCTCTTGAAAATAAGCTTTAAAGTTCAAAAGAAGCCTACAGTTCATACCCAGGTTCTCACAGAAAGGAAACTGTTAAAGAACTCTCTGACCCATAACCTGATAATGTTCTCAGCATTTTAATGGGAAAAACCCCATTCTCCATTGCAAAGAGAAGTACAAAATACTTAGGAATAAATTTACCTAAAGAAACAAAAGACCTGTATTTATATATAGAAAACTAAAACACTGCAGAAATAAAGATAATAGAAACAGACCGAGAAATATGTCAGCTTCTTAGATCAGAAGAATCAATATGTGAAAATGAATGTTGTTGTTTCCACAGAACAAGAACAAACAATTTCAACCTCTAAAAGTTAAAGCAATCTTGAAAAAAAAGAATGGAAATAATGGGATCAACCTGCCTGAATTCAGGTCATACTACAAAGCTACAGTCATCAAGAAAGTAAGGTACTGGCACAAGACAAAAATATAGATTAATGGAACAATATAGAAAGCTCAGAGATATATCCACACACATATGGACACTTTATCTTTGACAAAGGAGGCAGAAATATATAATGGAGGAGAGAAACCACTTTAAAAAGCAGTGCTGGAGAAAATGGTCAACAACTGTAAAAAGAATGTGCTAAAACACATTCTACCACCCTATAGAACAATTCACTTAAAACGGATTAAAGATATAAACGTAAGTCTAGAAACTATATAACTCTCAGAGGAAAACGTAGGTAAAACAGACTGTAACACAAATCACAGCATGATTCTCTGTGGCCCACCTGAGTGATGGAAATAAAAACTAAAACAAACATGGAACCTCATTAAGCTTGAAAGATTTACACAATGAAGGAAACAATATGCAAGGTGAAAAGGCAGCCTTACCAATGGGAGAAAATAAGAGTAAAGAAAGTAACTGAAAACAAAGTAATCTCCAAAATACACAAGCAGCTCATGCAGTTCAATACCAGAAAAATAAGCAATCCATCAAAAAGTGGCACAAAGAATTAAAGAGATTTCTCCAAAGGAGACATACAGATGTCTAACAAACACAGGAAAATCTGCTCAACATCACTCATTATCAGAGAAACGCAAATCACTACTCCAGTGAGGTACCGTTTCACACGGGTCTAAAGCTACCATCAAAAACTACCATGAAAAAACTCTACAAGCCAGCAATGCTGGAGAGGGAGCAGAGAAAGGGAACCTTCTTACATTGTTGGTGGGAAGGCACTATGGAGGACAGTGTGGAGGATTCTTACAAAAAAAAAAAAAAAAGGAAATAGAATTACCATGAGACCCAGTGATCCCACTTCTGGGCATACACACCAAGAAAACTAGAATTCAATGAGACATATGTACTCCAATGTTCATTGGAGCACTATTGACAATAGCTTGGACTTTTGAAACAACCTTGATGTCTGGTTCGAAGATGAATGGTTAAGGATGATGTTGTCTATATACACAATGGAATATTCAGCTATTAAAAAAGGGACACGTTTGAGTCAGTGTTATGAGGTGGATGAAACTGGAACCTACTATACAGAGGGAAGCAAGCTAGAATGAGAAACACCAACGCAGTATATGAAACCTTATATATGAAATTTAGAAAGACGTAACAACGATGCTATAAGCGAGACAATGAAAGTGATACATATATAAAGAAAAGAATTTGGGACTCTGTGGGAGAAGGCGAGGGTGGGATGCCAGGAAAGAATAACATTGAAACATGAAACATTGAAACATGTATATTATCGTATGGAGAACAGACAACCAGTTGAAGGTCATTGAATGAAGCAAGGCATGCAAAACTGGTGCTGCGGGACAACCGAGAAGGATGAGTCCATGAGATAGGTGACTGATATAATAGTGTGGAGGAAGCTCTGATGAGAATTCAGTAACCATGAAAGAAGTTCACTTCTATTACAGGAAAAGAAAAAGTCTCTTTTTCTCCCTGTTAGCTCTCATTAACTCTATCCACTCGTCAATCCCCAGCCTAGCGGGGATGAACAACTTTGATCTCAAATCTAAACCGGACATTCCAACTTCTACCTTAGGTTCATGACATGAATGCTTATGACTTCATCGTCATCCACTTTTCTTTTACTGTATCAATGAATAGTCTAACCCACTGTGACTGAGGCCTTCAAGTATGTCACTGTGGAGCCCATCCTTTCTTCTTCCTAACATCATCTCCATGTTCCCCTGAGCATCAGGTACCTCCATAAGTACTTCATAGCTGTTGCTCATGAAGGCAACTGAACAACCCTCATGACCTCTTTTCAATCTCATTAAAGTGTGAAATAAACAAATATGCTAAAAAGACCTGGAAAACTTCCCTAATACTGAGAACACCTTCAGAAAAGGGAGTCCCAGTCTTCCTGATAAATTCTTGGTAAAGGTCATGTAACTTGTGGGAAAGAATATAAAGAATATGCTCACTCTTGCTATGGAAAGAAGTGGGTAATACGATGGAATTAAAAAGTCCTTTCACATGTGACATAAAAAATGATGAGACAGCATGGGAAAGACAGACACAAAGCCACATATATGTGGGGTGAAAGTTCTTGGGTTTTTTTGCTCTACGACAGACCTGTTAAATGCATAAAGCAGGCTGCTCCTAGAAAGGAAGAGGTATATGTTGGTATCAAGATTATCATTTCCTCTCAGTTCCATATCTTTCCATTGTGATCCTTACTAGTCGAGACAAGTAAAACTTAAATTAGAGTTTATCATTCCAAAATAGGAAATGAAACATCCCAGTGGACCAGATTCTCTAAAGTCAAAACAGTGTCTTTATTTCGTATATTAGGAAAGAAGTTTCAATTCTTGGATGGTAAGGAAGAAGCATAAGACTCTCCTCATAGGATATGTTTTTGTTTCCTTCTTGGTCATCTTTCTTCTTTCTTTGAAGGTAAAAGACAGGCAGTGAACTTTAATACAGTCACACAGATAATTTAGAAAAATGTTAAGCCCTTCAGTGTGAGCGACACAAAGTCTTATGAGATAATAAATAAACACAATTGCATCTCACACTAAGATACATGTTTGTGTATATATGTTCAGTCTTGTCCAACTCTTTGCAACCAAATGAAATGGAGAACACCAGGCCTCTCTGCTCATGGGATTTACCAGGCAAGATAGTTGCTTCCTGTGGCCATTTCCTACTCCACTGTTAGGTGTATGGAATGAATGAAAATATTACCCATGAATTTTCTTGCATCTCTTTCAAGACAAAATAAATTATACAGGCTCTTTGCTCGAGTGAATCTTTCCGAAATTCCAAAGATGCAATTGGGAATGAGAAATGGTTAAAATATTGTGGACGCTCATGATCACAGCAAGGCTGATACAAATTAAAGGAAAAGGTAAACCTCGAAACCTGACCTGCCTTAGAATTTAGTGAAGCTCAATTTTTGTTAAACATATACCAACAAAAGTTCCCTTCTTTATGTCCTTTTAACAGCTAAAGATGGAGAAATAGGTAAATAGATGGAGTAGAGCTCAGAGAAGTCGGACAGAAATCTCTGTATATGACTCAGACAGTTTTCAAGGGTTTCACCTTTGTTTGCTTGCCTGTTTGCTTGTTTGATTTTAAAGAACTCATTTCCCAGAACTTCATAGAAACTGAAGATCTTGTGTCACCTTGGTGTTGGCGGGAACCATGACCACGAGCAAGTGGCACTGGTTTTCCCTCAGGGCTCGAGGTATAAATCAGTATGTCCAGGGCTTAAGTTCTCCGTAAGAGAAGCCACAAATCAAATATCCGAAATCGGTGGGATCATGAAAATAACAAGAGAGCTCCAGGAACAAACAAACAAATAAACATATTCTTCTACTTCATTGTTTATAACAAAGGTTTTGACTGTGTGGATCACAACAAATGCTGGAAAATTCTTAAAGTGATAGGAACACCAGATCACCTAACCTGCCTCCTAAAATATCTGTATGCAGACCAAGAAGCACCAGTTAGGACCGGATGGAAAACAACAGACTGCTTCCAATTAGAGAAAGGATTATGACAAGGCTGCTTATTTAAATTCTATGTATTGTTCACTTCAGTCGCTCAGTCATATCCGACTCTTTGCGACCCATTAACCGCAGCACGCCAGGCCTCCTTGTCCATTACCAACTCCTTGGGTTTACACAAACTCATGTCCATTGAGTTGGTGATGTTATCCAATCATCTCATCCTCTGTCATCCCTTTCTCTTCCTGCCCTCAATATTTCGTAGCAACAGGAAAGTCCCCAGAGAGTCACTTAATCACATCAGGTGGCCAAAGTATTGCAATTTCATCTTCAACATCAATCACTCCAATGAACACCCAGGACTGATCTCCATTAGGATGGACTGGTTGGAGCTCCCTGCAGTCCAAGGGACTCCCAAGAGTCTTCGCCTCCCCTACAGTTCAAAAGCATCAATTCTTCAGCGCTCAGATTTCTTTAAAGTCCAACTCTCACATCCATACATGCCCACTGGAGAAACCATAGTCTTTACTAGACGGACCTTTGTTGGCAAAGTAATGCCTCTGCTTTTTAATATGCTGACTAGGCTGGTCATAACTTTCCTTTGAAGTAGTAAGTTTCTTTTAATTTTATGGCTGCAATCACCATTGGAGCCTAAGAAATAATCAGCGACGGTTTTCACTATTTCCCCACCTATTTGTCATAGAGCGATGGGACCAGATACCATGATCTTAGTTTTCTGAATGTTGAGCTTTAAGCGAACTTTTTCACTATCCTCTTTCACTGTCATCAAGAGGTTCTTTAGTTATTTTTCACTTTTTGCTGAAAGGGCGGTGTCGTTGGCATATCTGACTTTATTGATATTTCTCCCAGAAACCTTGATTCCAGCTTGTGCTTCCTCCAGCACAGCACTTCTCATGATGTACACTGCATATAAGTTAAATAAGCAAGGTGATAATATACAGCCTTGACTTACTCCTTTTCCTATTTTGAATCAGTCTGTTGTTCCATGACCAGTTCTAACTGTTGTTTCATGATCTGCATATAGGTTTCTCAAGAGGCAGGTCAGGTGGTCCGGTATTCCCATCTCTTTCAAATTTTCCGCCATTTATACTGATCCACCCAGTCAAAGGCTTTGGCATAGTCAGTAAAGAAGACAGAGATGCTTTTCTGGAGCTCTCTTCTGGATGTTGGCAATTTGATCTCCGGTTCCTCTGCCATTTTTAAAACCAGCTTGAACATCTGGAAGTTCACAGTTCACATATTGCTGAAGCTTAGCTTCGAGAATATAGAGCATTATTTTACTAGCATTTGAGATGAGTGCAATTGTGCGGTAGTTTGCACACTCTATGGCATTGCCTTTCTTTGGGATTGAAATTAATATTGCTCTTTTCCACTCCCGTGGCCACTGCTGAATTTTCTAAATTAGCTGGCCTATTGAGTGCAGCACTTTTAAAGCATCATCTTTCAGGTTTTGAAAACTGACATCCAAAAACCTACACTAGCTTCGTTCGTAGTGATGCTTCCTAAGGCCCGCCTGACTTCACATTCCAAGAAGTCTGGCTCTAGGTGAGTGATCACACCATCGTGATTATCTGGGTCGTGAAGATCTTTTTTCTACAGTTCTTCTGTGTATTCTTACCACCTCTTCTTTATATTTTCTGTTTCAGTTAGAACCCTACCGTTTCTGTGCTTTTTTTTTTTCCCTGTGCTTTTTTAAGTCCATCTTTGCATGAAATGTTCTCGTGGGATCTCAAATGTTCTTGAAGTGATCTCTCTTCTTTCATATTCTATTGTTTCCCTTCTTTTTTTGCACTGATCCCTGAGGAAGGCTTTTTTTTCTCTCCTTGCTTTTCTTTAGAAATCTGCATTCAAATGTATATATCTTTCCTTTTCTCTTTTGCTTTTTGTCTCCCTTGTTTTCAAAGCTATTTGTAAGGCCTCCTCAGATAGCCATTCATTTTTTGCCTTTCTTTACCTGGGGATGGTCATGATCCCTGTCTCCTGTACAATGTCAGGTACCTCCATCCATAGCTCATCAGGCACTCTGTCAATCAAATCTAGTCCCTTAAATGTATTTTGCACTTAGAGTGTATAGTCATAAGGGATTAGATTTAGGTCATACCTGAATGATATAGTGGTTTTCTCCATTTTCTTCAACTTCTGTCTGAATTTGGCATATGGAGTTCAGGATCTGAATCACAGTCACCTTCCTGTCTTCTTTTTGCTAAATGTATAGAGCTTCTCTATTTTGGCTGCCAAGAACATAATCAATCTGATTTCAGTGTCGACCATCTGGTGATGTCCATGTGTAGAGTCTTCTCTTTTGTTGTTGGAAGAGGGTGTTTACTTGACCCGTGCGTTCTCTTGGCAGAACTCATTTAGCCGTTGCCCTGCTTCATTCTGTATTCCAAGGCCAATTTGCCTGGTACTCCATGTGTTTCTTTAATTCCTACTTCTGCTTTCCAGTCCCCTATAATGAAGAGGACATCGTTTTTGGATGTTAGTTTTAGAAGGTCTTGTAGGTCTTCATAGAATTTTAAACTTCAGCGTCTTCAGTGTTACTGATAAGCGCAAAGATTTGGATTATTATGACAGTAAATCCTTTGCCTTGGAAAAGAACAGAGATCATTCTGTCATTTTTGAGATTGCACCCAAGTATTGCATTTTGGACTCTTTTGTTGACTATGATGGCTACTCCATTTCTTCCAAGGGATTCCTGCCCACAGTAACAGATTCTCCCATTCCATCTTAGTTCACCGATTCCTAGAATGTCAATATTCACTCTTGTCATCTCCTGTTTGACATTTCCAATTTGCCTTGATTCATGGACCTAAAATTCCACGTTTCTATGCAGTATTGTTCTTAATAGCATCAAACCCTGCTTCCATCACCAGTCCCATTCAAAACTGTTTACTGATTTTGCTCTGGATCAATTGCTTCATTATTTCTGGAGTTATTTCTCCTCTGCTCTCTAGAAGCATATTGGGCACCTACCGAAATCTTTCAGTGTCCTATCTTTCTTTTTTCATGGATAGCATGGTGTAATCAAAGCAAAATACCGAAGTGCTTTGCCATTGCCTATGACAGTGGACCATATTCTTCCAATCAGGTGAAGAGTTGTCATCAGGTAAAAGAAAATTTCTTCTTGGAGAAAACTCTATTGCAAATCTAGACATTGTATTTAGCAGAGACATTCACCTTGGTAACAAAGGCCTCCACTTCACACGCCCCTGTTTTTCATCCAGTAGTCATGTGCAGATGTGAGAGCTGGAATATAAAGAAAACTGAGAAAAGGAGAAATGATGGCTTTCAACTGTGCCGCTGCCGAAGACTCTTCAGTTCAGTTCAGTCACTTAGTAGGGTCTGACTCCTTGTGACCCCATGAATCATATTACACCAGGTCTCCCTGTTCATCACCAAATCCCGGAGTTCACTCAAACTCATGTCCACAGAGTCGGTGATGCCATCCAGCCATCTCATTCTCCATCGTCCCCTTCTCCTCCCACCCCCAACCTTTCCCAGCATCAGAGTCTTTTCCAGTGAGTCAACTCGTCGCATGAGGTGGCCAAAGTATTGCAGTTTCATCTTTAGCATCAGTCCTTGCAATGAACACTCAGGATTGATCTCCTTTAGAATGGACTGGTGGGATCTCCTTGCAGTCTAAGGGACTCTCAAGACTCTTCTTCAACACCACAGTTCAAAAGCATCAATTCTTTGGTGATCGGCTTTCTTCACAGTCCAACTCTCACATCCATACATGACCACGGGAAAAACCATAGCCTTGACTAGACGGAACTTGGTTGGCAAAGTAATGTCTCTATTTTTTAATATACCATCAAGGTTGGTCATAACTTTCCTCCCAAGGAGTAAGCGTCTTTAAATTTCATGGCTGCAATCAGCATCTGCAGTGATTTGGAGCCCAAAAAATAAAGTCTGACACTGTTTCCACAGTTTTTCCATCTATTTCCCATGAAGTGATGGGATCAGATGCCATAATCTTTGTTTCCTTAACCTCGAGCTTCAAGCCAACCTTTTCACTCTCCTCCTTCATTTTCATCAAGAGGCTTTTTAGTTCCTCTTCACTTTCTGCCATTTGGTTAGTGTCATCTGCATATCTGAGGTTATTGATATTTCTCCCAGCAATTTTGATTCCAGCTTGTCCTACTTCCAGCCCATTGTTCCTCATGATGTACTCGGCATATAAGTTAAATGAGCAAGGTGACAATATGCAGCCTTGACGTACTCCTTTTCCTATTTGAAACCGGTCTGTTGTTCCATGTAAAAATCTGACTGTTGCTTCTTGACTTGCATACAGGTTTTTCAAGAGGCAGGTAAGGTGGTCTGGTATTCCCGTCTCTTAGAACTTTCCACAGTTTATTGTAATCCACACAGCCTAATGTCGTCCAGTGGAAAAGGGAATGGCAAATCACTTCAGTATGCTTGCCTTGATAGTCCAATGAACAGTATCAAAGGGAAAAATGATAGGATACTGAATGAGGAATTCCCCAGGTCGGTAAGTGCCCAGTATGGTTCTGGATATCAGTGGAGAAATAACTCTAGAAGGAATAAAGGGATGGAGAAAAAGCAAAAGCAATACTCATTTGTGGATGTTACCTGTGATAGAAGCAAGGTCCGGTGCTGTAAAGAGCAATATTGCATAGGAACCTGGAATGTTAGGACCATGAATCAAGGCAAATTGGAAGTGGTCAAACAGGAGATGGCAAGAGTGAACATAAACATTCTAGGAACCAGTGAACTAAAATGGACTGGAATGGGTGAATTTAACTCAGATGACCATCATATCTACTTCAGAGGTCAGGAATTCTTTGTAAGAAATGGACTAGCCATCATGGTCAACAAAAGAGTCCGAAATGCAGTACTTGGATGCAATCTTTAAAATGACAGAATGATTTCTGTTCGTTTCCAAGAAAACCATTCAATATTACAGTAATCCAGGCCTATGCTCCAACCAGTAACGCTGAAGAAGCCGAAATTGAACGGTTTTATGAAGACCTACAAGACCTTGTAGAACTAACATCCAAAAAAGATGTCCTTTTCATTACAGGGGACTGAAATGCAAAAGTAGGAAGTCAAGAAGCACCTGGAGTAACAGGCAAATTTGGCCTTGGAGCACGGAATGAAGCAGGACAAAGGCTAATAGAGTTTTGTCAAGAGAACACACTGGTCATAGCAAACACCCTCTTCCGACAACACAGGAGAAGACGCTACACATGGACATCACCAGATGGTCAACACCGAAATCAGATTGATTATATTCTTTGCAGCCAAAGATGGAGAAGTTCTATACAGTTAGCAAAAACAAGACCGGGATCTGACTGTGTCTCAGGTCCTAAACTCCTTATTTCCAAATTCAGACTGAAATTGAAGAAAGTAGGGAAAACGACTAGACCATTCACATATGACCTAAATCAAATCCCTTATGATTATACAGTGGAAGTGAGAAATAGATTTAAGGGACTCAGTCTGATAGATCGAGTGCCTGATGAACTCTGGACAGAGATTCGTGACATTGTACAGGAGTCAGCGACCAAGACCATCCCCAAGAAAAGACATGCAATAAAGCAAAATGGCTGTCTGAGGAGGCATTACAAATAGGTGTGAAAAGAAGGGAAGTGAAAAGCAAAGGAGAAAAGGAAAGATATAAGCATTTGAATGCAGAATTCCAAAGAATTGCTAGGAGAGATAAGAAATCCTTCCTCTGTGATAAATGCAAAATAATAGAGGAAAACAACAGAATACGAAAAACAAGAGATCTCTTCAAGAAAATTAGAGATTCCAAGGGAACATTTCATGCAAAGATGGGTTCGATAAAGGACAGAAATGGTATGGACCTAACAGAAGCAGAAGATATTAAGAAGAGATGGCAAGAGTATACAGAAGAACTGTATAAAAAGTATCTTCACGACCAAGATAATCACGATAACGTGATCACTGACCTAGAGCCAGACATCTTCGAATGTGAAGTCAAATGGGCCTTAGAAAGCATCACTACAAACAAAGCTAGTGGAGTTGATGGAATTCCAGTTGAGCTATTTCAAATCTTGAAAGATGATGCTGTGAAAGTGCTGCACTCCGTATTCCAGCAAATTTGGAAAACTCAGCAGTGGCCACAGGACTGGAAAAGTTCAGTCTTCATTCCAATCCCAAAGAAAAGCAATGCCAAAGAATGCTCAAACTACCGCACAATGCACTCATCTCACACGCGAGTAATGTCATATTCAGAATTCTCCAAGCCAGGCTTCAGCATTATGTGAACCGTGAACTCCCAGATGTTCAAGCAGGTTTTAGAAAAGCCAGAGGCACCAGAGGTCAAATTGGGAACATCCGCTGGATCACAGAGAAAGCAAGAGAGTTCCAGAAAAACATCTATTTCTGCTTCATTGACTATGCCAACTCCCAGAGACCACCCGAACTCATGTCCACTGATCGGCAATGCCATCCAAACATGTCATCCTCTGTCATCCCCTTCTCCTCCTGCCCTCAATCTTACCCAATATTAGGGTATTTTCCAATGAGTCATCTCTTCACATCAAGTGTCAAACTATTGGAGTTTCAACTTCACCATGACATATTCCAATGAATACCCAGGGCTCATCTCCTTATGATGGACTTGTTGGATCTCCTTGCAGTCCAATGGTCTCTCAAGAGTCTTTTCCATCACCATAGTTCAAAAGCATCAATTTTTCAGCACTAAGCTTTCCTTACAGTCCAACTCTCACATTCATATATGACCACTGAATAAATCATAGCCTTGACTAGATGGACCTTTGATGGCAAAGGAATGTCCCTGCTTTTTAATATGCTATCTAGGTTTGTCATAACTTTCCTTCCAAAGAGAAAGAGTCTTTTAATTTCATAGCTGCCATCAGTATCTGCAGTGATTTTGAATCCCGAAAAGTTAAAGACTCTTAGGGGGACCTTGGACTGCAAGGAGATTTAGCCAATTCATCCTAAATGACTTCAAACATAAGTATTCATTCGAAGGACTAATGATGAAGTTGAAAGTTCAGATTTCGCCAGCTGACGCAAAGTGTCAATTCACTGGAAAATTCATGATGCTTTTAAAGTTTGATGACAGGAGAGGAAGGGAGTAATGGAGGATAAGATGGTTGGACGGTATCAGAAAAACAATGGACATACATTGGCACAAACTCTGGGAGATACTGAAATATAGAGAGGCCTGTTGTGCAGCAGTCCATGGCGTCACAAAAGAGTTGAAGACAACTTGTTGATTGAAAAATGACACTCAATGTCTCTAAGTGTTACTTCTTCAAATCACTCTATGATTAAACACTTAATGAAAGTAGTAACAAATAACAACTAAGGTGGTATAATAGCAGATGGTGCAATGCATTTTTTGTAAACAAATATGGGAACTGTAGGGTTGGAAAGAAATAAATCTTAGGATTGAATGAATTTTAAATATTACTGTGAGGGAGCAGATAGGAAGATGGGAAGATGGAGAAGGAATAGGACGGGGTGAAAACTGTCTCCCTCAGAAATTCATCAAAAGAAAAATTGAACGCTGAGTGAATCCAACAAAACAACTTCTGAATGCTGGCAGAGGACATCAGGCAACCAGAAAAGCAGGTCATTGTCTTTGAAAAGAGGTAGGAAATAATACAAAAGATAAAAAGAGAGGTAAAACAGGGCGGGATGGAGGTCCATCCCGAGAAGGGAGGCTAGAAGTTTCCAAGCACTTGGAAACACTCACTGGCGAATCTGTGACAACTCTTGGAACCTCAGAGGGCCACATAACTGGGAGGAACAAAAAATAAATAATTAAAACCTACAGACTACGTGTCCAGTGGTAACTCCCAGCAGAGAAGAAGTGCAGCCGCCCGCACACCCCACCAGCAAGCAGGGACTGGGCAGGGAGGGGCGGGCTGCATCCCTTAGAGTAAGGACAGGGCATGAATGCCTCTAGTGCAATCTGAGGGTGCTAACTTAAGATAGCTAAGCAGACTGTGGGATAGCTAGCCCACAAAAAGGCGAAAAGTCCCAAGATAAGACACCACCAGACCCACTCACAGAACAAAGGACTAAACAGAGCTAAGAGCGGTTTCACAAGTGACATCTCAGAATCGGGGCTGAGACAGCCATCCCTCTCCCCCGGCCCCCCTCGGTGGCCGGGGTTGGGGGTGGGGGTTGTGAGGTTGGGACGACTGGGGGGTGGGAGCGTGGGGGGCGGACAGCGGGGGGGTCTGCCGTGGTGGCGGGGGCAGTGTGTGTGTGTGTGTGTGTGTGTGTGTGTGTGTGTGTGTGTGTGGAGTTGGGGCTAGGGGATGGGGGCGCGCGAGGCGAGGGGACCCTCCCAGTCCCCCTGAGAAGTGAAGGCAGGTTCTGTCCCACTGAGAACTTCCTGCCTTCAGGCGTGTGTTAGAGGAGCAGGTTTCTCTCCAACCCACGGCCATGCATCATTTTAGCCCCGCTCCCAAAAACAGACAAAACGTATTTGTTTATCTTGGGGCTTTTTTTCTGGCCGAGGCCAAAGACCTCTTCAAGCGTGTCCAAAGGATCTGACAGGATGGGAGGGTGCAGGTCAATCCAGGTGTCAAGAGATGCAGAGAATCTGCCAGAGCTGTGACTCAGGCCTTTTTCAGAAACAGGCCAATTTGCATGATTTCCTGGACAGGAGTCACCCCAGAAATTTTCTGGAAGGGATCGAGTTGCAGGAGCTGGGGCCGTGGCCCCGCCGCCGCCAGAGGGCCTCCTTAGCCTGGCAGGCCGGCCTGCAAGCTGGCAGGCTGGCTGGCAGGCATGCAGGCAGGCAGGTAAGAGCTATTGTCTGTGGGCCCCTCCCCTTTGCAGGGCCTCCTCGGATAGCTTCATTCAAATGCAGAAAGCATTCCAGTCAAGTCAGAGCCTTCGACTTTGCCTCGAGCTTCTCTGTATTGAATGGTGATCCGCCCCACCCACCCCCATCCCCCCCACGTCTCCATTTCTCCACTTTGAGGCTGCCCGCTTCGGCACAGCACGGCGCGGGGGAAGGGGGCTGGGGGGTGGGGAGGGAGGTTGAGGGACCAAGTCGCCTTGTGTCAGGCCAAAGGAGTCGCCTCCTTTTTGGAACCCTGGACACCCCGCTCATGCCTTTGAGGATCACGGACGTGGCTCGAAGTGGCCATCATCGCTTGACATCTTTCCCCTCCGTGGGAGGAGGTTTTCATTTCTGCCTGCCTTCAGAGGGACAGAAAAGGAAGAAGGGGCAGAGCGTTCCTCTGGCGCTGGCCGGTTCTTAAAGTCACTTGAATCCAAAACACTCCATAGGGCATGGAGGTTCACGTGGGGTGGGGTGGGGACGGCAGCCTACTCCGGCCCCAGCAATTCCCTCCTCTGACACTTGCCTGGAACCCATTAAACGCTGAGCTGGTGACTGTGTGTGTGAGTGCGTGCATGTACGTGTGTACGTGAGAGACGGTGAGCGCACACGCGTGTATGTGTGTGTGTGTGTGTGTGCATGCCTGGACGTGAGAGAAAAAGAAGAAAAAGGAAAGGAAGGGGGAGACCCACCCAGAAGGAACGAAGGAAGGGACGAGGCAAGGAGTGAGGGAGGGACCAATTAGGTTAGTTAGTACGGGCCTCCATGTCGTGGAAAGAGTTTCTGAGCACAGATCCTCTGTTCAGTGAAAGAGTTATCTGTCATATCTCCTCTCAGGAGGCTGTAATGTTGAGGGACGGGTTCGGGAAAGCAGGCCTGGGGTGCAAGCAATCAGGTTCTTATATTCTCCTCAGAGGCACTTGTAGGGGAAACAAGGAAACACACAGGTTCATCCCTGGAGCGGATCGGAAACCAGTCGGTGGAGGGGAGTCAGTCCAGGAGATTGCTAGACGTCCGGGCCGGGTCCTGGAGCGGGTTGCCATGTCCTTCTCTAGCAGACCATCGTGGCCCCGGGATAGGACCCGGGTCTAGTGCATCGCAGGCAGACTCTTGACGGTGTGAGCCACCAGGGAAGCTCTGTCAGAAATGTTCCCCAAGTCCTCTAGCTTCCATCCGCAGGGCAAGAGAACGTGAGACACGTTCCCCCCAGAGAGGGTTGTCCCCAGGGATCGGAGGCAAGTTGGAAAACGTCAGGACCCAGTCCCCCTTTCGGGTGAGGAACCACACGCAAAGGAACAGACACACGTAGTAGCTAGCACAGGACTCTCCGATCCCAGAAGCGTGTATCCCCGTTTCCCAGAAACATCCTCTGGGCCCCTAAGGAACATGGGGAAATCACTGTCGCCAAGGAGACAAGAATCCTCCCTGACCTGGAGAAGGCAACGGCAACCCACTGCAGTGTTCTTGCCCGGAGAATCCCATGGACAGAGGAGCCTGGTGGGCTAGAGTCCAGGAGGCCTCAAGAGTCAAGACAAAACTTAGCGACTCAACCACCATCCAGATGGGTTCGCTGAGAACTAGAGCCACCTGGAAGTTAAGTGGGAGGTTGGACTGGACGGGGGTGCAGAGTTCTGTCTGGGGGAGAAAGTAGCCTTGGACTAACGGGGGCAGGGAGCGGCCAGAGACACTGCTCAAGAAGTTGTTCCCAACAGGAGAAGGATCAAGTTCAGATGTAGGCTTAGAAAAAGAGGGAATGTAGAACCTCATGTAGAACTCAACGCTCCGGCAATGCATTTTTGCTTCTGTACTTTGCTTGCCGCTTGCTGCTGGTAGAACCAAAGTGACTCCATGTGAGATAAGGTTGTTTTAAGTAAAGATTCCTAGAATTGTTTTTGAGTAAGGCTGTGTAAAGATCCCTGGAATTGTTTGTTGGGTAAGGATGAGTGAGGAGTCCTAGGAAGACAGCAACCTGAAAAACAAGTGAATCTTAAACGCCAGAATGTGGGCGGTTGTGACACAGAGATCAGGCACATAGGTCAAAGGGCCAGGGTGGGCTTATCTCGTTAAACCACAGGGAGATGACGCAAACCAGAGATATACAGCTGTGTGTAGAGTGTGGAAAACTACTGTATGTAAAAAGATTACTTTTGATTTCATGGCTGCGTTCAGCATCTGCAGTGATTTCGGAGCCAAAGAAAATAAAGTCTGACACTGTTCCCACTGTGTTTCCATCTATTTCCCACGAAGTGATGGGACCAGATGCCATGATCTTTGTCTGCTGAATGTTGAGCTTCAAGCTTCAAGCCAACCTTTTCACTCTCCTCTTTCACTTTCATCAAGAGGCTTTTGAGTTCCTCTTCACTTTCTGCCACAAGTGTGGTGTCATCTGCATATCTGAGGTGATTGATATTTCTCCCAGCAATCTTGATTCCAGCTTGTGCTTCTTCCAGCCCAGCGTTCCTCATGATGTACTCTGCATATAAGTTAAATAAACAAGGTGACAGTATACAGCCTTGACGTACTCCTTTTCCTATTTGGAACCAGTCTGTTGTTCCATGTCCAGTTCTGACTGCTGCTTCCTGACCTGCATACATGTTTCTCAAGAGGCAGGTCAGGTGGTCTGGGATTCCCATCTCTTTCAGAATGTTCCACAGTTTATGGTGATCCACACGGTCAAAGGCTTTGGCATAGTCAATGAAGCCGAAATAGATGGTTTTCTGGAACTCTCTTGCTTTCTCCATGATTCAGCGGATGCTGGCAATTTGATCTCTGGTGCCTCTGCCTTTCCTAAAACCTGCTTGAACATCTGGGAGTTCACGGTTCGCATATTGATGAAGCCTGGCTTGGAGAATTTTGAGCATGCCTTTACTAGCGTGTAAGATGAGTGCAACTGTGCGGTCGTTTGAGCATTCTTTGGCATTGCCTTTCTTTGGGATTGGAATGAAGACTGACCTTTTCCAGTCCTGTGGCCACTGCTGAGTTTTCCAAATTTGCTGGCATATGGAGGGCAGCACTTTCACAGCATCCTTTTCCAAGATTTGAAGTAGCTCAAATGGAATTCCATCACCTCCACTAGCTTTGTTCGTAGTGATGCTTTCTAAGGCCCACTTGACTTCCCATTCCAAGATGTCTGGCTCTAGGTCAGGGATCACTTTACCGTGACTATCTTGGTCGTGAAGATCATTTTTGTACAGTTCTTCTGTGTATTCTTGCCACCTCTTCTTAATATCTTCTGCTTCTGTTAGGTCCATACCATTTCTGGCCTTTATCGAGCCAATCTTTGCATGAAATGTTCCCTTGGAATCTCTCATTTTCTTGAAGAGATCTCTTGTTTTTCCTATTCTGTTGTTCTCCTCGATTTCTTTATGTTGATCACTGAGGAAGGCTTTCTTATCTCTCCTTGCTATTCTTTGGAACTCTGCATTCAGATGCTTATATCTTTCCTTTTCTCCTTTGCTTTCCGCTTCTCTTCTTTTCACAGCTATTTGTAAGGCCTCCTCAGACAGCCATGTTGCTTTTTTGCATCTCTTTTACATGGGGATGGTCTTGGTCCCTGTCTCCTGTACAACGTCACGAACCTCCGTCCAGAGTTCATCAGGCACTCTATCTCTCAGATCTAGTCCCTTACGTCTATTTCTCACTTCCACTGTATAATCATAAGGGATTTGATCTAGGTCATATCTGAATGGTCTAGTGGTTTTCCCTACTTTCTTCAATTGAAGTCTGAATTTGGCAATAAGGAGTTCATGATCTGAGCCACAGTCAGCTCCTGCTCTTGTTTTTGCTAACTGTATACAACTTCTCCATCTTGGGCTGCAAAGAATATAATCAATCTGATTTCGGTGTTGACCATCTGGTGATGTCCACGTGTAGAGTCTTCTCTTGTGTTGATGGAAGAGGGTGTTTCCTATGACCAGTGCGTTCTATTGAGAACACTCTATTAGCATTTGCCATGCTCCAAGACCACATTTGCCTGTTACTCCAGGTGTTTCTTGACTTCCTACTTTTGCCTTCCAGTCCCCTAGAATGAAAAGGACATCTTTTTTGCGTTTTCGTTCTAAAAGGTCTTTTAGGTCTTCATAGAACCTTTCGACTTCGGCTTCTTCAGCCTTACTGGTTGGGACATAGGCGTGGATTGCTGTAATATAGAATGGTTTGCCTTGGAAATGAACAGAAATCATGCTGTCCCTTTTAAGATTGCATCCAAGGACTGCATTTCGGACTCTCTCGTTGACCATGATGGCTACTCCACTTCTTCTAAAGGATCCCTGCCCACAGGAGTAGATATAGTGGTCATCTGAGTTAAATTCACCCATTCCAGTCCACTTTAATTCAATGATTCCTAGAATATCTATGTTCACTCTTGCCATCTCCTGTTTGACCACTTCCAATTTGCCTTGATTCATGGACCTAACATTCCAGGTTCCTATGCAATCTTGCTCTTTACAGCACTGGACCTTGCTTCTATCAACGGTCACATCCACAACGGGGTATTGGTTTTGCTTTTGCTCCATCCCTTTATTCCTTCTAGAGTTATTTCCTCACTGATCTCCAGTAGCATACTGGGCACCTATCGACCTAGGCTATGGTTTTTCCCGTGGTCATGTATGGATGTGAGAGTTGGACTGTGAAGAAAGCTGATTACCGTAGAATGGATGCTTTTGAACTGTGGTGTTGGAGAAAACTCTTGAGAGTCCCTTGGACTGCAAGGAGATCCAAGCAGTCCATTCTAAAGGAGATCAGTCCTGAGTGTTCATCGGAAGGACTGATGCTAAAGCTGAAACGGCAATATTTTGGCCAGCTCATGCGACGAGCTGACTCACTGGAAAAGACTCTGATGCTGTCAAAGGTTTGGAGCGGGAGGAGAAGGGAAAGACAGAGAATGAGATGGCTGGATGGCATCACCGACTCTTTGGACATGAGTTTGAGTGAACTCCGGGTGTTGGTGATGGACAGGGAGGCCTGGCGTGCTGTGATTCATGGGGTCGCGGAGAGTCGTACATGACTGAGCGACTGAACTGAACTGAAAAAGATGACTATGTGTGGATGCGTTGAAACTACTATGGTTTAAAAATGCTATACAAACCCTTGGTTTAGAGTGCTCGGGGTCCTTGTTGAAACCCGCTGCATCGGGCAGACGCTTGGACCCCAGCTACCCGAAAATAAACCTCGCCGTGTGTCTTGCATTATCGTGAGTGTCCTCTGTTCCTTGGAGGGAAGGGCGACTCCGGACCCTAACAGGAACTTGACCAAAGGTAGCAGATCAAGCCAGCCCAACAGAAATAGATGTAGAGTGACTGAAAGAGTGGAGAAGGCTCAGCAGGGTCTGGCTGTCCTCACCCAAAGCCTGGGTGAGGAATCTGGGACCAGGCAGGAAAGGGCCGTAAAGGCAGTTTGGGGAGGGGTTTCGGAAGGCCATCTGACTTCTCTTCGGAGGAAGTTTCGAGCTGGTTGGGTTAGCAGCCAATAGAAATAGGATTGAAAATGACATCGGTGCCTATGTGCCGCTTGGTGTCGGCCCAGCAAATGCTTCTCAGTTGCCACGGGCCTGAAGAAGCTATCCGGTAAACTCTTTCATTCCTTTGATTGTGCACTTTAAATCTTCCCCTTCACCCCGTTTCTTAATAAATTCTTTTGAAAAATGTGGAAGAAAGAAAAAAAGAATCCTCCCTGAGAGTTTCTGAAATCTGAAAAGACCAGGTAGAGAGAAAAAGAGAAATGATTCCATTCTGCTGACAGAGGTGTGGTATGCAGTGACCGAGGGACAGATGTGTCCATCTGTCAAAACCCACATGTGAAACGCTGTGTCCTTCCTGTCGTTTGTTTCCTCTCTGTATCTGGAGCGCAACAGATTTGAACGGTAGGTCCTTTTATGATTGTATTTCGTTTTTCCTACCCGCCTGCCTCTCCATCTTCTCTCGGTCTCTCTCGCTTTTCACTCAGGTTAGGGAATTTAAAAAAAAAAAAAAAGAAGACCTCTGTAGTTCTGCAGGTTAGGAAGTCACAGTAAGAACTAGGCATGGAATACAACAGGCTGGTTCCAAACAGGGAAAGGAGTCCATCAGGGCTGTATATTGTCACCCTGCTTATTTAACTTATATGCCAAGTACACATCATGAGATACGCGGGGCTAGAGCAATCACAAGCGGGAATCAAGGTTGCCGGGAGAAATATCGATCACCTCAGATATGCACATGACACAACCGTTATGGCAGAAATGAAGTCTAGAGTGGGTTTGCAAAGTCGTGTTCGTTTCAGGTTTTCAGATTCTTTTCCTTTAGAGGAGGTTCATGCAAGGTCATAAGTCTGTTTTCCTGGGCTGGCATAGGAAGGCGCTTGTTGTTTGTTTCGATGTACAGTTTACGTGTCCATGTTCAACCCGAACTCCTGAGTGGACGGTCCCACCCCCAATCCTCTTTTCGACAAATGTCAAGCATCCACTTGAGCATCCTCCTCCTCAGTTCATCCAACCCCATGGAAGAAGCCATTCCTCCAGTTTTGCCATCGGTTCTCTACACCTCGCCCGATGATGGCGTGTGACGGGTAGACTCACAGTTCTGAAAAATTTTGCAAGAGCTTTGTGGAAGGCTCCTAGGATTTTCCCGGTGAAGTGGGTCGCGTGTCAATCAGTAGAGACTGTAGAAGGTATGCCCCAAGTGGCAAACACCGTTGCTTTTAGTTGTGGTCGGTTTGCTTCCTTGCAACGAGGGACGGAAGGAAGGCTTCCTTTCAACTTCCACAGAGAAAGCTATATGCCTATCGTATACCAAGGATGTCTGACCACCCCACGCACGCACGCCCGCCCCAGGTTACAGGCGCGACAGGTCAGAATGTAGATAGAAATCTTCAGGTCAAGGGAGGGTGTATTCACAACAGGCAGACTCATCTGAAAGGCATCCTGTCCGGTGAAGGTGGACGGAGTGGAGGGAGGGCAGAGGGATGATGAGGATGGGAAGGAGAAAGAGAGGGAAAGGGCCACACACGGTGTGTCTGTGTGTGTCGTGTCTGTGGCACACGCAGGTGCCGCGTGGGTGGTGTGTGGGGCCGTGTGTGTGTGTGTGTGTGTGTGTGTGTGTGTGTAGGAAGGCGTTGTCCATTCCCTGGATGTGTCTCTGTCTCCGCCCCCACCCGACCCAACCCGACCCGACCCGACCGACCGGAGCCCCGCCATCCACGCCACGCCACGCCACGCCCCCACCCGTCCCGCCCCCGCCCCACCAGCCCAGCCACCACCACACGCCCGCCCCAAACACCCACCCGCGTGTGCACATTCCCACCCGCCCACCTGTAAACAACATACCTCCCACTCACACCACAACGCAGTTTTGGGGGGGCGGTGGCGGGGGCGGTGGCGTGTGGCCAGCGTGCAGGGCCGTGTGTGTTGTGTGTGGGGGGGGCGGGGGTTGTGTGTGGTATTCCTGTGGTGTGTGGGGGTGTGAGGGGGATCGGGCAGAGACAGAGAGACACAGTCAGGCAAAGGACAACGTGTATATGCATGGGTGTTCTGCATCACTTGCTTGTGTTTTCTGAGCTCATTCAATCACCTGCTTGATCAAGACCACTCCCCTGATATCGTGGGGGGTGGGCAGCGGCGCGCCACATCCTGTCAACCAGGCGACCTTCGATCCTTGCATCCTGCCCCTGAACCTGACTGGAGCGAGTGGATGCGCGTGATCTGTCGTGAATTTGTTTGGAATCCTTGGCGGGAGAAGAACGATCAACCCCTCCATGCCCATGGACGAGGCCAAAGAGATGGAAGTCAACTTTCCAAAACGACATTTCCAATCCAAACCAAAAAGCCGAAGTGGCTACCCATCCCCCACCGCCACGCCCTCCCTCTTGACCTCTGGCCCAAGGGGCCCCTCAAATACACAGCCTCCTTCCACAGCCCCAGGGCATTCCAGAGTTAGCTGGCCCGGCCTGCTCCATCCGTGGTCCCCCCGCCCCCTTTTCCTCAGGACCATCTGAAAAAGCGACCGACCGTCAGGTGGCGCCCAACCCAGCACGCTGTCCAGAGAGCCTGCCGCAGCCTAGGAGCTTCGGGGGCGACGCGTTGGTTGCCAGACGGGGCTCCTCCTAAGGCGCAGTTTCTCCACTCAGTCACGACGAGGACAGGACAACGTCCCTGGGTGAGGTACGACGGACGTATGAACGGGAGGCGATGGGAAGGATTCTTCGAGCCCTACCCGGGTGGGGGCAGTGGAATGCACACCCATCTGAGGGCGACCGCAGGCCAACGTCATGCGGCACGAGAACCCGCCCCGAAGAAATAACTCGCCATCATCCCCGTCCTTGACACCACACTTTGGGCGTGCCAGGAGAAACACCTCGGGTGACCTGCCACGACGGCTGTCAGCAAAAGCAACCTTCAACAATGGCACGAATAAACAGGCCTCAAGGTTGGCAATACGCACTCGTATTGTGGCCATGCAACGAAAAGCAGAAGCATGTACTCGTCACATACATAACCGCAAGGAAGAAACTCGACACATCTGAACAAGAAAACGGAAACGTCATAGAGTGGGTGGATCTGGTGGGTGGGCCTGCTGAGGCACACACGACCACAGAAGGCAAGTCGACGTGAGAACCCGCCGCTCTCGGCCTCGCTGTGCAAAGTCCAGCAGGTCGACCAGCGGGCCCCACCGCTGAACCGGGAGTCTGAGTGCGGTGGGGCCCACTGGTCAACCGGACGGGCACTGCAAAGAGAGGGCGAGGGCGGAGGGGCCGGCTGGGCGACCTGCCGGACTTACATAGCTAGGCCGAGGGTGGCGGGTCGACTAGTCGACCGGCCGGGCGCAGCACCAAGAGGACGATGGCGGCGGGGCCCGTTAGTCGACCGGACGGGCGCTACACCGGGAAGCCGAGCGCGGCGGGGCCGGGTGCTCCACCTGCCGGTCTTGCACAGCTAGCCCGAGGGCAGCGGCGGGGGGCTGGTCGACTGGCGGGTGCAGCACCCAGAGGCTAAGTGCGTTGGGGCCCTCTGGTCGACCTGCCGGTCTTGGCCAGCAAGAACGAGTGACGTGGGGCCCGCAGGTCGACCGGACAGGCGCTGCACCGGGAGGCCAAGGGCGGTGGGGCTGGTACTCCACCTGCCAGTCTTGCACAGCTAGCCTGAGAGCGGAGGGGCGGCTGGTCGACCGGCCGGGTGCAGTACCAAGAGGCCAAGTGCGGTGCGGCCTGCTGGTCGACCGGCCGGGCGTTGAAATGGGTGTCCGAGTGCGGTGGGGACAGCTGGTCAACCGGACGAGCGGTGCAAAGGGAGGCCGAGGGCCCCGAGGCTGGCTGGGCGACTTGCCGGGCTTGCACAGTTAGGCCGAGGGCTGCGAGGCGACTGGTCGACCGGAAGGACACAGCACCGAGAGGTCGAGGGCAATGGGGCCCGCTGGTCGACCTGCCGGACTTTGAACAGCGAGGCCGAGGGCCGCGGGGCGACTGGTCGACCGGCTGGGAGCAGCACCAAGAGGCCGAGGGCGGTGGGTCCCGCGTGTCGACCTGCCGGTCTTTGAACAGCTAGCCCGAGGGCGGCGGGGCGGCTGGTCGACCGACCGGGTGCAGAACTAAGAGGCCAAGTGCGGTGCGGACCGCTGATCGACCTGCTGGTCTTGGCCAGCAAGGCCGAGTGCGAAGGGGCCCGCTGGTCTACCGGACAGGCGCTGCAACGGGAGGCCGAGGGTGGGAGGGCCGGGTGCTCCACCTGCCGGTTTTGCACAGCTAGCCCGAGAGCGGCAGGGCGGCTGGTCGACCAGCCGGGTGCAGCACCAAGAGGCCAAGTGCGGTGCGGCCCGCTGGTCGACCTCACGGGCGCTACACCGGGAGGCCGAGGGCGGCAGGGCCGGCTGGGCGACCTGCCGGTCTTGCCCAGCTAGGCCCAGGGCGGTGGGGCCCGCTGGTCGACCTGACGGTCTTTGAACAGCGAGGCCGAGGGCGGCAGGCGGCCGGTCGACCGGACGTGCGCAGCACCGAGAGACCGAGGGCGGCGGGACGGCTGGTCGACCCGCACTGCCGAAGGAGAAAGGGACAGCGCAAGGGCTCCACAGACGCCCACGTGCCATCACCCCACTCCCCACCGGCAGGGATAGAGGGAAGGGACTCGGGCGCGTAACCCTTCATGCTTGTGCGCCAGTGCTCCCCGACCCCTTTCGCATGGATCCGAGGGCACTGCTCCGCCCGGGGACACCACCGGCCAACGGATGACACCCACGTGAGGCGAGGTCAGCTCCGTCCCAGACAAGGAAAGGGAGCGCAGGCGGTGGCGAGCGCCGGACGAGGAGGGAAGACCAGCAGCGGCGGGGAGTGCCCAGGAAGCACACACGACGGAGGCCACAGGACAGGGTAGCGGGTGCCACCCAGGGACCAGAAATCACCAGGAACACGGCCGGGCCACCAGGAAAACCAGCACGGTATCCCACCGCCACCCACACACGGGGGTGGTTCCACACCCACATGCTATGGCAGTCGCCACGGTGGCCCCGCTGCACATTCGGGAGGGGCAGCAGATAGGGGGTCCGATACCCCAAGGCTCCCTCTCAGATCGCTAAAGAAGGCTTTCTCACTGAGGGCGCACCGCCCCTTATCCGAGCGTCTCCCCTTCAGGCCCGGGGAGGCGCTCCACGAGCCACCAAAGCCCTCAGCTGGGCGGGAGGGCTCTGCGGTACAGGCAAGCTGACGACCCACACGGGAGGCGTGTGCACGGTCAGTGCCGGAGCGGAGCCCACGCCCCACCCCCTGCAATGCCCCTCCTCCATCAGCCTCCACGACGAGAGAGAACAGGAACACCCCCTCTCTTCCCATCACGACCCTCCCCAAAGAGAGCCAACTCACAGGACACACTCGCCACCGCAGCGGGGACCCGAGGAGGACACCGGGTTAAGGGAAACGACACCAACGCTGGGCCTCAGGCCCCTGAGGGACAACCTAGAGCGCTCAAGGGGCACCACTGAGGGGCACAACGAGGCACACACACACACCCATCGGGGCACGTGAGCGCGGCAGCGTCACAGCCTTCCCCACCGCCGGGGAGGCGAAGCGAGAGCATCTGCTGTGTCAAGAAGACCAACGGGCCCCCAACTGACACACCCCGAGGCAGCACGGGGGGACAGGAGACAGAAGGTCAGGGCCAGTGACTGCACCCAAACCCTGCCTTCCTCACCCTCCCCGACGGGCAGGAAGAGGGGAAAGACAGGCGAGGGGTCCCGCGGACAGAACGAGAAGAGCGGGCACGTCCACCGGGAACGCCCGTCCCTCATCCGGCACGGCTAAGGCTCGGCCCGGGAGAGCACGACCACACCACATCGATCCCAGGTGAACCAAGGCGGAGCGGGGGCAGGCACGATGAGGACCGTCACCAGAGGGGCCCGCTTTCAGCCTCATTGGCCACCTCCCCTTCCCCACCTCGCCTCAGGCAAGAGTGGCCAACGACCCCCCCAGGAGGAGAATGCCTGACACGCGGCACGGAGCCTACGGGGCAGGGGTCGTCCCAGCCACCACCAGGTGCCCGCAGCGGGGAAGCGCACAGGGTAGAAGACCCAACGCCACCTCACCCCGCCGCCCTCGGGTCGCCCAGAGACCGGAGGTGGCACCACCCCATTGGGTCAGCCAGGCACGCCACCTAGGAGCCGGTGCACAGGCACAGGCGGGCGGCTCCAGCGGCAAGGGCCGAATCGGGCGCCAGACGGCGGCCCAAAGGGCCCAGAGCCCCGTGTGCATCCAGAGACCAAAAGTCCTCAGTGGCAGACACCAAACCGAGACGAGCGTGTCAGCACTAAACTGGTGGTAAAAAAGGCCCATTAAGGGCGACAAAATGACAGCAGGCGACAGTGGGGCCCACCTATGACCCGCAGGGAGGGGCTCCGGAACCTTGACCCGGCCACCTGTCCCCAGCACGATCCCGTCAACACCAGACCCGGCGCTCTGGGCTGGGGGACATCTGGTAGACAGGGGTGGGGGGGTTCGGGGAGGGGGGCGCATGGTGGCAAATTGGGGGCACCGACGCCCAAGGAGAGAGAGCTGGCCGGGGAGACGCCCTCCCCGCTTCACCCACACGGATAGGTCTACCGGTCCGTCCGTGTCTCCGAACGGGGATTTGGCTTCGATTGGCAAAAAGACAAAAGAACCGTTGGCGAGGCGTCCCCAACGAGACGAGCGGGCCCCAACCAGGGACGGCGCCCGGGGCCCAGACCGTCCTAGACAGGGCACCCAGGACGGCTGGAGCAGGTACCTACCTCCTGACCGGGATTCAGGGTGTTGGGGAGGGGTGAGAAAAAGTCGCGTCAGACGACCGAGACCCAGGAGGGCACGCTGAAGGGTCGAGCGCGCCCTCCCCGACTACCCGCGGAAGCAGGATCCGATCCATCCACGTCTGCGGACCTATCGGGAATTGACAAAGAAAAAGCATGTGTGCCGGGAGACGCCTCGGGTGAGGGTGGGGGTGGAGAGGTGGACCGCACACGCGCCCCTTCCGGCCGGCCACTCCGGGTCACCTCTCACCACTCCGGCGGGCGGTTCCCTACCTCCGGAGCGGGGTCGAGGGCGAAGCGAAGGCTCCTGAGGGTGGCCCAGGAGGAGGCCGGACCGCCGAGTCCTAGTGCAGGCGCTCCGGGCAGGGAAGACCCTCTCCCTGCCCACCGCTGGGGCCCGGCCCAGGTAGGGTCCGGCCGTTCCGTCTCCACGGCCAGAGGGGCACGGGGAGATGCTGGTCGACCCAGTCAGGCCGCCCCAGAGCCCGGATCCGGAGCGCAGCGACAAGTCACCCTCCTCAGAAGCCTAGAGAACCAATCTCGGGTGACATCAGGACGTCCCTAGGCCTCGGCGCCACGGGGACTGTCGCCGCCAGCGAAGCCGGCCTCTGAGAGCTCTGCCTCGAGCTCGGGGGCTGAGTCACAATCCTCCTGAAGGCCGCGCCGAAGCTCCGGAGGGGAGGGACAATATAAAAGCGGACGCCAGGCGGCTCCCGACAACCGTCTCGCACGTCCCGAGGCCGTCCCGAGGCCGGCCGCCGAGGACGCCACAGCGCCGGCCGCCCAAACGCCCGAGCTCTGCCCCGAAGCCTCGACCGAGCGACGCGACCCCCGCCGCAGAAGAAGGGAGACGAGCTGGGAAATATCTCCTCAGGAGGCTGCCCCGAAGGAGACGCGCTCCCCCACGCGATACCAGGGTGCTGGGGGAACATTCCACGGAGACGCCGGCGGCGGGGTCTCGGGGCGGGGTTGGCAGAGAGAGGGGCACCAGTGACATACTGGACTACCCCGGCCCCCCTCCCCCGAAAGAGGGAGGGAGGGACCGAACCAACCGGCAAAGCGAAACCAGGCAAGCGCTCCTCAGAGACCAAAGCAAGACTTTCCAGAGCAGACACAGAAACAGACACGCAAGCCCAGGAGCAAGAAAGGAAAGGGAGGAGACACTGGGATCCCCAACAAGAGAAAAACAAAACTCAACCTGGGTAGAGACCCTGACAAAGTCCAAAGACGACAAACACAAGTATGCGCGGGTGGGTGGGGAAAGTGCACTTGAGGTCAAGAGAACATGGATTTCAAACTAGCTGGCCACAGACACCGGAAAGGAGGGTCGAGGGTGCCAGCGCTGCTGGGGTTGGGGGGCGGAGGGGAGGCGAGGGGCGTGGTGGTGAGGAGGACCGAGTCCATAGGGATCCACTAAATAAACCCCGAGTTCCATGACAACAGCCAATTAAATGAATAAATACCTTTTGGAAGTCGAACAGAAATGATAGGAAACAAAACCACCGGGCAGGCAGGAAAGTCAAGTCGTAGAACTGCTCTGGAACCTTAAAAGTCAGAGCGAGAGAGAGAGAGAGAGCGAGCGAGCGAAAGAGAGAGCGAGAGAGAGAGAGAGAATGCATACACATGTGCATATACGCGTGTACATATGTATACGCACACATATTCGCGTCTATATATGCGTGCACACATGCGTATAAACAAATACGAAAGAAGGGCATGCTCACATACACGCATGTGTCTGTGTGTGCACATGTATGCCTAGGCGTTTATAGTGGGCGTGTACGCTTGGGTGTATATCCATATACACAGGCATATATACACATACATATACGGATAGACACAGGCATGAATACACACGCTCATATGTGGGTGGACTCAGAGATATCAGCTCTCATCACCTGGCCCCTCACACAGAGAGAAACCACAGCACCAGGGAAAAGAGTCCTGTGATCCTTCGGAACACTCCACCAAAGATTCCCCATTCGACCCAACCCAACATAAACACATACGTCTGTGTGTTTATGTAGGTATAGGTGTATACCACACCTATACCTAGGTAGACATCCATACACATATAATGATCGAACTCTCTGTCTGTGTGCATACACCTGTATCTATTCATGTGCGCGCACAGTGCGCACACGCAGGCAGACACCCCCACCCCAACCGCCCCCCCAGTCCCACACAGGAATGGGACTCAACCACCAGAAGGGAATGAAATCTCACAGTCTGCAGGAACTTGGAGAGACCTTTAGAGGCTATGATGCTAAATGAAATACCTCAGATCCGTCGTTTCCATGCAGAATCTACCAAACGATACACTGTGGACAGAACAGAGCAAAACAGAAGCAGGCTCACAGATACCACAAAGGAACACACGGGTGGTGGCCACAGGAGGAACGTTGGTGGGGGCGCGGGGGAGGAAGGTGGCGGGAGTGGGGTGGGAGAGACAATGAGTGAGTGCCTCTGGTGAGGGAGACAGACGAAGCGGCGCAACCGTCCACTTACGAGACGAATGAGTCACGGGCACGTCATGACACCAAAGGTCATTTGCTAGGACACCAAGCGGTGACGGGCCATCACGAAATAGAGGTATCCTGGGGATCGCCGTGTCATGCACTACACTAAGCTGTCGCCTGTACAGCTGAACATTCATGGGGGAACAAAAAATAAACATGAAAAAAAAAAGGGAAAGAAAGAAGGCAGGCAGGCAGGCCAAAGAAAACGTTGTCAGTCAGTTCGACGTCAATTTGAGACGAGTGGGACTTGTCTTGGGGGGGCAGGGGGGAAGAGAAACTAGGGTGAGAATGAGGAGAAAGTAAAGGACCGATTGTCTTGAGGGGGAGGGGGAGATAAAGGATCCAAAGAGTGGACAGGACGGTCAGGTGAGTGCCATAGGGAAAGGAAATGAAGCCAAGGAACACACTCCCAACGGTGGTTTTGTTCAGTCCAAGATCAAGATGTGGAGAGCACGGTGTCCTCCAGCACACAGCGACACACAGGCCTCACTTGACGGGGGAGATCAGGATAACCCTGACAGCTGAAGCTGACCAAAGAAGCCGTCACGTTCATGTTCATCCACGACTGAAAAGTACCATGGTCCCGCGACATTCAAAAATCCTTTCAAACCTCACAGACTATCTCACTCACTCGCCGTTAAAAATGTAGAGAACAGAAAAGGAGCGAAACGATGCTGCATGGACGGAGCAACGGATGGATGGATGGATGGATTTCCATGATAGTCTGATTACGGAAAACCTTGACAGAAAGGCATCCGACTCCCTTTTGTAGAGAATCTGTCTTGCTTTCTCGGCCTGGTGTCTTTCCTACATCTGGATGGTTCCCACTCCCAGCTTTAAGATCAGCCTCCACAACGAAGCCCTTTGTGCTCTCAAGGTCCCGCCCACCGGAACTCTCTCTTCGAAGCGCCCTTCCGAAGGGGAACGTTTTCCCCCACGTCAGCGCCCTGAGACAGCATCGGCCTGCCCCCCACATTCCCCCCAAGCCACCTCCACCCCCAGCCTCCCTCTCTCCATCCTGCTCCTCTTCCTCCTCCTCTGAACTCTGGAGCGCTCCTCGTGCTGGCTTCTCACCACCCCACACGGTGGCGGTGTCGGCCCAGGTATGCTCAAGTGTCTCCTCAACGCATCCGAGTGGACTTCTGCTGTTTCTCGGCTCGCGTCGTTCTGGGGCCCTTTTTTCCTGGGCTTTTCCAAGGGTAGGGGAGACCTGGATGGGCCGGGGCCAGGCGGGGTGGGGGAGCAGCTTGCACGTGGGGGGATGGGTGGGGGCAGAGAGGGGGAGGAGGAACACAACTACCCAGAGGCAGTGTGTGCCTGTGGCCTGTAAAACAGATCAGGCACCAGGCTGGCTCCGAAGAATGGATCGATCGGTCATGTGACCCAGCACGTTCGTTCTCTTTGCAGAGGCCCTGCAGATCGAACAGGCCGTGGCAGGTTTCGGGCTTCCCGCACTTAGAACCGTTCACCCACTGTGGACACAGGCATTTGAAACACCGGGGTGAGGCTCTCAGTGCGATGTCCACAGGCCGTCGCCATCGACATGTGCGCACACTGGAGCCACCGTGCAGAGGGAGATCTCATCCGGCTCCGTGTGTTCTTCCACTGAGTCGTAGGCCGGGATCTCAGGAAGAACAGAGATCCAGAGAGTTGTGTGAATCTGACCGTCACGCTTTCAGATTCCAAGTGAACCAGAAAGGAGGTGCACTCACGTGTGGGTTCGTCTTTCCATAGGATGAAGCCCCTCTTTGGGCAGATGAGGGTTCCGGGGGAAAAATGGAGCAGAGAGGACAGAGAGTTCCCTTCGCTCCCTTGCTCCTCCCGCCTGCTCCCAATGGTCCTAGGAATATCCTGCCCCAGAGAAGCGTGCTGGCCAACACCCACCTACCCACCTACCCACCCACATGGACGGAGATGGCAGTGCCAGTCCGTGTCAGTCCTCCTCGCCCAGAGTCCCCCGTCTGCCCTCGCCTTCACGCCTGGCATGGTCCGTTCTGTAGGTTTGTCTTGAACCTGCCCGGAGCCCAGGGGCATCTTCCCGGATCAGGGATCGATCGAAAACACCCTGTCCCTTGTCATCGGCAGGTGGATTCTTAACCACTGGACCACCAGGCAGCGAAGCCCCTTCACGGCCTTCTAAAATCATCTACCCTGCAACACTCAATGTCGTCCTCCAAATCATGGGACCATCATGACTGAAATGAAGGGAAATATGTGAGTTAAAGAAAGTCTTCAGTGCTTCTTGCTTTAGAACCACAAAGGCCTCTCTCTCTCTGTCTCTCTCACACACACACACACGAACAGAGGTGGGCTCATAGTCCAAAAGAAACCAACCTTTGTGTGTATCCATCCCTGACCTACGTGGTGAGCAGTCGCCAAAGACAACGAATTCCTACAGCCAGACGTTTGCAACCACGTGCCCTATCCCTCCATCGCCTGGCCTTACAGAATGCTACGTGGAACCCCTTTCAAGAAGTGTGGGGCTTGGAGGAATGCACCCCTGAATTCTCCTCGCTCGGCCCTGCAAGGAAACGTTCTGTGCCTTCCCCACACGCCGGACCTTTCGGTGGATCGGACCTCCCGTGATGTCCCTGCACCCGGCACCCTGAGACATCCCGAGAGATCCTATGGAGAAGTATCTCCGGCCACTCGCGTGGCATCTGCGTCACTGGCAAGTGACCCTTCGAACCTCCACGTCCATACGTGAGAACAAACGCTCCTTCACCATCTGGGTCACCTCATAGGATGGGCGAGTGCCACTGGTCCAGCACTCCCTCGACGTGGCTGTGGGGTTCAGGTTTGGTTCCGTTCTGGCTTAGCTTTCTGACCCACCCACGTGATCTCTCCGGATAGGGTACCCGATCAAAGCTAAACTAAATCGAGGCTGTGTGAACCCCATGAATGCATCCAGTGGGGATATCGACGATCTCTACGTGGATCCACATCAGTGGCCGTTCGGTGTTCGTGAACGTGGATGACGGCACAGGCATTGTAGAAAGATACAGGAAGGATGCTTTCATTCTTGGGGGAGGGAAGAAACCGAGCGTCCCTTCCCTAAACGCTCTCCCCCCACACAGGCACAGTGCTTGCTCCTTATCCCACCTGCCAGGGATGTCATGGCATGCACACGTGACAAGACGAGGATTTGGAATGGCGCGGCAAGGGGGAAGAGCAGTGCTCGAAGCCTGGATTTAGATCGAGGACTATGTGCCCTTAGAA
This sequence comes from Moschus berezovskii, assembly GCF_049115385.1. Lineage (NCBI taxonomy): Eukaryota > Metazoa > Chordata > Mammalia > Artiodactyla > Moschidae > Moschus > Moschus berezovskii. The sequence continues at coordinate 24,793,761 of NC_142489.1, forward strand.
CTCGGTGCACTGAGCGACCCTAAAAAGGTCAAGAGGGGATCCAGGACCTGGGCAGGATCGTCAAGACATGTCCACGGCCCCGCTTCTGAACCGTGACGCTAGTTCACCTCTGTGAACTCGCTTGTGTTCTCTTCTCCCATCTTGACAGACACAGATCTCTATACCTGTCTAGGTCCCAAGATGGTTTCTGGATCACTGTCAGCGAAACGTCCCCACGGATTTCACGGTGACACAGATTCGGGGTATTGCATGGCAAGCCATGCTTATGTCAGCTGTACAGTCAAGTAGAATACATCCGTATCTCGATGTGTATATATCTATGAGGATACTGACTTCGTACAATATGTTTATTGATGTCATTCATGAAAAAGAATCCCTATCAATGCTGCTCGACTCACGCATCAAGTGGGGATACCAACGACCACTACGTGGATCCATAAAAATGGCCGTTTTGTGTTCAGGAGGATCATTTTGTGTTTTCCGTCCATTTGCTATCTGCTGTCCATTATTTCCCGTGCCTTTCGGGCATGGCTGATGGAGACGGACACCAAGCTTCAGGACAGAAATCTGGCATCTCGGCCTAGAGTTAGCTGCGGTCAGCCCATCCACCATCCCCCGCTGAGACCGGCAGGGAAGTACAGACAGAGACAGAAGCGGACAATCGCGGTCCCAGTGAGGCATCCAATACCAAGCTGCATGCAAGCTTCGTTGCTAACCAAGACTTCTTGGGTTCTGGCCGGTTGATATCCGTTGAAAAGGTGCGCTTGTTGTACATCCAGAAAACCGAACAGCAGGGACTGGGGAGGCAATAAGTCACAGTGACTCCGCTGGTCAAACACCTGCTCACCTGAGCTGCTCAGACTGGGGAAGGGTACAAAACGCAGGCCCAACCAAGTCTGTGCCTTTGTGTAGTACCCCTACCGGAACCTGGGCGGTTTAGACCAGAGATGTACATCCAACCCAGCGCAGGGCTTTGACGGTTTGCAGCAGAGAAACCTAGAGCCTGTGCAGTGTAGACTGGGACAGCACACATGCCATGAGTGGGGGCAAACCCAGTGTGGCTGAGACACGGCAAGCACTCCCCACAGATGCCGTTGATATTTGTCTGCAGCTTACCTCCCACCCCACAGCACGACTGATGGGTGAGCCTAAAAAAGTGTCTACCACAGGCCCCTTGTGTCAGGATGGGAATTAAACACTGAAGAGACCAGCAAACAGAAGAAGCTTAAACAGAAGGAACTGAGTTGGAAGAGACAGATGGAGAAGTCTTGAGCCTACTGCAAAAATACCAGAGCCAGAGGCTTAAGTATAAATCCTGAGAACACCAGAGAACTCTTGTTCCAGGGAACATTAATTGATAGGTGCTCATCAAATGCCTCCATCAGTTCAGTTCAGTTCAGTCACTCAGTTGTGTCCGAGTCTCCGCGACCCCATGAATCACAGCACGCCAGGCCTCCCTGTCCATCACCAACTCCTGGAGTTCAATCAAACTCATGTCCACAGAGTCGGTGATGCCATCCAGCCATCTCATTCTCCGTCGTCCCCTTCTCCTCCCGCCCCCAACGTTTCCCAGCATCAGAGTCTTTTCCAGTGAGTCAACTCGTCGCATGAGGTGGCCAAAATATTGCAGTTTCAGCTTTAGCATCAGTCCTTCCGATGAACACCCAAGATTGATCTCCTTTAGAATGGACTGGTTGGATCTCCTTGCAGTATAAGGGACACTCAAGAGTCTTCTACAACACCACAGTTCAAAAGCATCGATTCTTCGGCGATCAGCTTTCTTCACAGTCCTAGTTTCACATCCATACATGACCACGGGAAAAACCATTGCCTTGACTAAACGGTCCTTGTTTGGTAAAGTAATGCCTCCATACCTACACTGAAACCAGGCAACACCCAAGGGCCAACAAGTTCCAGAGAAAGACATACCATGAAAATTATCCAGCAACGCAGGAGAATAGACCTGAGCTTCAATATACAGGCTGCCCAAAGCCACTCCAAATCCACTGACATCTCATAACTCACTACTGGACCCTTCATTCCACTCCAGAAAGAAGAAATCAGCTCCATCCACCAGAACACCGGCACAAGCTTCCCTAACCAGGAAACCTTGACAACCACCCATCCAAAGCCACACACAGCAATTAAACTACACAATAAGGAAAACTCCGCAGACTGCCAGAAGATGGAAAGGCCACCCCAAACACAGCAATACAGGCAAGGTGAAGAGACAAGGAAATACCCAGCAAGTAAAGGAACAGGATAAATGCCCACCAAAAAAGAAAACAAAAGAATAAGATATAGGGAATCTATCTGATATAGAATTTCCAATACTGATAGTGAAAATGATTCAAAATCTTGAAAACAAACTGCAGTTACAGATAAACAACCTGGAGACAAGGATCGATAAGATGCAAGAAAGGTTTAATAAGGATCTAGAGGAAATGAAAAAGAGTCAATATACAATGAATAATGCAATAGATGAGATCAGAAACACTCTGGAGGGAACCAACAGTAGAATAACGGAGGCAGAAGACAGTTGTTAAGCGAGCTAGAAGATAGAATTGTAGAAATAAATCAAACAGAGCGGGAAAGAAATGAATTAAAACAATTGACGACAATCTCAGTGACCTCTGGGACAATGTCAAGTGCCCCTACATACGAATCATAGAAGTCCCAGAAGAAGAAGACACAAAGAAAGAACATGAGCGAATATTTGAAGAGATAATAGTTGAAAACTTCCTTAAAAATGGGGAAGGAATTTATCACCCAAGTCCAAGAAACACAGAGAGTCCCTAACACGATAAATCCAAGGGGAAATACTCCAATACAAACATTAATCAAATTAATAAAGATCAAACACAAGAACAAATATTAAAAGGAGTAAGGGAACACCAACAAAAAACACACAAGGCGATTCCCATAAGGATAACAGTTGATCTTTCAGCAGAAACTCTTAAGACCAGGAAGACATGGCAAGACATACTGATCAGATCAGATCAGATCAGATCAGTTGCTCAGTCGTGTCCGACTCTCCGCGACCCCATGAATCACAGCACGCCAGGCCTTCCCGTCCATCACCAACTCCCGGAGTACACTCAAACTCATATCCACAGAGTCGATGATGTCATCCAGCCATCTCATTCTCCATCGTCCCCTTCTCCTCCCGCGCCCAACATTTGCTAGCATCAGAGTCTTTTCCAGTGAGTCAACTCGTCACATGAGGTGGCCAAAGTATTGCAGTTTCAGCTTTAGCATCACTCCCTCCAATGAAGATCCAGGATTGATTTCCTTTAGAATGGACTGCTTGGATCTCCTTGCAGTATAAGGGGCTCTCAAGAGTCTTCTCCAATACTACAGTTCAAAAGCATCGATTTTTCGGCGATCAGCCCTCTTCACAGTCTAACTCTCACATACTGAAAGGGATGAAAAAAATAAAAATAAAAACTCTACAGCCAAGATTACTATACCCATATCTCATTCAAATATGAAGGAGAAACCAAAAGCTTTACAGACAATCAAAGGCTGAGAGAATTCAGCATCACCAAACCAGCTCTCCAACAAATGCTGAAAGATCTTCTCTAGATAGGAAGCATAGAAAGGGTGTATAAATTTGAACCTAAAACAATAAAGAAAATTGCAACGGTATCATACTTACCAATAATTACCTTAAATGCAATTGGGTTAAATGCCCCAACCAAAAGACAAATACTGGCTGAATGGATACAAAAGCAAGACCCCTATATAGGTTGTCTGCAAGAGACACACCTCAAAATAAGGGACACATACAGACTGAAAGTGAAGTGCTGGAAAAAGTTATTCCACCCAAATAGAGACCAAAAGAAAGCAGGAGTAGCAATATTCATATCAGATAAAATAGACTTTAAAATAAAGGCTGTGAAAAGAGACAAATAAGGACACTATATAATGATCAAAGGATCAATCCAAGAAGAAGATACAATTATAAATATATGCACCCAACATAAGAGCACTGCAATATGTAAGACAGTTACTAACAAGTATAAAAGGGGAAATTAACAACAACACAATAATAGTGGAAGAGTTTAATACCCCACTCACACCTATGAATAGATCATCTAAACAGAAAATTATCAAGGAAACACAAACTTTAAAATACAATAGAACAGTTAGACCTAATAGATATCTATAGGATATTTCACCCCAAAACAATGAATTTCTCCTTTTTCTAAAGCACACACAAGGGTGCCCACTCTCACCACTACTGTTCAACATAGTTCTGGAAGTTTTGGCCAGAGCAATCAGAGCAGAAAAAGGCAAAGAAAAATTCCTTTAAAGGAATTCAACCTGGAGAAAAAGAAAATAAATAAAACTCTCAGTGTTCGCCAATGACATGATACTCTACACAGAAAACTCTAAAGACTCTACCAGAAAACTAATCAATGAATGCAGTAAAGTTGTAGGATCTAAAATCAACACAGAGTAATCCCTTGCATTCCTATACACTAATAATGAAAAAATAGAAAAATAAAATAAGGAAACTATTCCATTCACTGTTGCAATGAAAATAATAAAATACAGAGATATATCTACCTCAAGAAACAGAAGACTTCTATATAGAAAACTATAAGACACTGGTGAAAGAAATCAAATAGGACACTAATAGATGGAGATATATACCGTGTTCGTGGATTAGAAGAAAAAATATTGTGAAAATGTGTATATTACCTAAAGTAATCCATACATTACATGCAATCCCTACCAAGCTACCAAGGGTATTTTTCACAGTGTTAGAACAAATAATCTCACAGTTTGCATGGAAATTAAAAAAACCTCGAAGAGCCAAAGTGATCTTGGAGAAGAATGGAGCTGAAAGACTCAACCTGCCAGACTTCAGGCTGTACTACAAAGCCACAATCATCAAGACAGTATGGTACTGGCATTAACTCAGAAATATAGATCAATGAAACAAAGTAGAAAGCCCAGAGATAAATTTATGCACCTATGGACACTTTATCTTTTACAAATGAGGCAAGAATATAAAATGGAAAAAAGACAGTCTCTTTAACAAGTGGTGTTGGAAAAACTGGTAAAAGAGTGAAATTAGAACATTTCGTAACACCATTCATTTCAGTTTAGTTCAGTTCAGTCTCTCAGTCGTGTCCGATTCTCCGCCACCCCATGAATCACAACACGCCAGGCCTCCGTCTATCACCAACTCCAGGAGTACACTCAAACTCATGTCCACAGAATCAGTGATGCCATCCAGCCATCTCATTCTGCGTCGTCCCCTTCTCCTCCCGCCCCCAACCTTTCCCAGCATCAGAGTCTTTTCCAGTGAGTCAACTCGCCGCATGAGGTGGCCAAAGTAATGCAGTTTCAGCCATAACACCATACACAAATATAAACTCAAAACGGATTAAAGATCTAAATGTAAGTCCAGAAACTATAAAACACCTAGAGGAGAACATAGGCAAAACACTCTCTGACATAAATCACAGCAGGATCCTCCATGACCCACCACCCAGAATATTGGAACTAAAAGCAAAATAAACAAATGCGACCTAATTCAAATGAAATTCTGCACAGCAAAGGAAACTATAAGCAAGGTGAAAAGACAGCCTTCAGAATGGGAGAAAATAATAGCAAATGAAAAAAACTGACAAGGAATTAATCTCCAAAATATACAAGCAGCTCCTGCAGCTCAATTTCATAAAAATAAATGACCCAACCAAAAAATGGGCCAAAGAACTAAACAGATATTTCTCCAAAAACGACATACAGATGGCTAACAAAGCACATGAAAAACTGCTCAATATCCCTTATAATCAGAGAAATGCAAATCAAAAGCAAAATGAGATACCATTTCACACCAGTCAGAATGGATGCTTTTCAAAGTCGACATGCGATATATGCTGGAGAGGGTGTGGCGAAAAGGGAACCCTCTTACACTGTTGATGGGAATGCAAAGTAGTACAGCCACTATGGAGGACAGTGTGGAGATTCCTTAAAAAACTGGAAATAGAACAGCCATATGATCCAGGAATCGCACTCCTGGGTATACACACCGAGGAAACCAGATTCGAAAGAGACACATGTTCCACAATATTCATTGCAGCACTGTTTATAAGAGTGAGGACATGGAAGAATCCTAGATGTGCATCTGCAGACGAAAGCTTTGGTACATATACACAATAGAGTATTACTCAGGCATCAAAAAAAATACCTTTGAATCAGTTCTAATGAGGTGGATGAAACTGGAGACTATTATACAGAATTAAGTAAGTCAGAAAGAAAAAATCCAATACATTATACTAAGGCATATATATGGACTTTAGGATGGTGATAATGATAACCTTGTATACGAGACAGCAAAAGAGACACAGATGTATAGAACAGACTTTAGGTCTCTGTGGGAGAGGGCGAGTGTTGGATGATTTGGGAGAATGGCATTGAAACATGAATCATATCATATGTGCAACGAATCGACAGTCCAGGTTCGATGCATGATACAATGCTCAGGCTGTTGTACTGGGATGAACCAGAGGGATGGGATAGGGAGGGAAGTGGGAGGGGGGTCACGATGGGGAACACACGTACACCTGGGGCAGGTTCATGTCAATAGATGGCAAAACAAATACAAAAATGTAAAGTTCAGTTCAGTTCAGTCGCTCAGTCGTGTCCGACCCTCCGCGACCCCATGAATCACAGCACGCCAGGCCTCCCTGTCCATCACCAACTCCTGGAGTTCACTCAAACTCGTGTCCAGAGAGTCGTTGATGCCATCCAGCCATCTCATTCTCGGTCGTCCCCTTCTCCTCCCACCCCCAACCTTTCCCAGCATCACAGTCTTTTCCAGTGAGTCAACTCGTCGCATGAGGTGGCCAAAGTATTGCAGTTTCAGCTTTAACATAAGTCCTTCCAATGAACACCCAGGATCTATCTCCCTTAGAATGGACCGGTTGGACCTCCTTGCAGTCCAAGGGACTCTCAAGAGTCTTCTCCAACACCAGAGTTCAAAAGCATCAATTCTACGGCGATCAGCTTTCTTCACAGTCCTAGTCTCACATCCATACATGACCACGGGAAAAACCATATCCTTGACTAGACGGACCTTGGTTGGCAAAGTAATGCCTCTGATTTTTAATATATTATCAAGGTTGGTCATAACTTTCCTTCCAAAGAGTAAGCGTCTTTTAATTTCATGGCTGCAATCAGCATCTGTAGTGATTTTGGAGCCCAAAAAATAAAGTCTGACACTGTTTCCACTGTTTTTCCGTTTATTTCCCATGAAGTGATTAGCCTCTAATTAAATAAATTTTAAAAAGAAAAAAAAATATTCCTTTAATGATACTAATTAAATTGCCTCAACTAAAATGCCTTCAGATTAGTTTTAACAGCTAACATGGTAGAAACAATTATGTTTCTCAACTAAAAATATGTTGTATATATACAGTAAATACCACTTTAAGTAGCTTCAAGACTCATATCTTGTTTCAAGTTGATTCAAAAGTTTGTTAAACGTCAAATACTATATCCTCCAGCTGTTTTCAACTTCAAAAAATAAAGCTTCTTCAACAATTTGCTACCTCAATTTTAAATTCTGTTTTAGCTACATATGGTAACATGCTTTCTAGGTCACATGATTTAGTCTTCCATATTGCCAATAAGTGAAAATTTTGGAATACCTTGCTCAAAAGAGAGGTTGTTTTCTTCTTCCAGAAAGTCAGATAGTGAAGCAGATCTTTGAAGAGGTTGTTGCTTTTTACTAAACCCATAAACGATCAGCTGTCAAACTAAACATTTCATATTATTGGTTTCAAATATCCTGAAAGGTGCCTTTCTTTCCAAGACTTCTTCCTTGAAGAGTTCTTCATTGATCACTATACGTCCCACCAAATAGATTCAAATTGATCACTTTCCTCTCTATTGCACAATTTTTGTGGAAAAGTAAGTCAAAGAAAATCATTCAGTTCACCTCTTTCAGAGACAGAAAATGTGTAATGTGCTCTTTTCATCAGAACTGCCTCAGACAAAGCCTGAAAAGCATATTTTTCAATAATACATCACGAAACCGAGTCTCCAGCAAGTGTATAATCATGCAAAGGTCTGATGGAGGTTTCTGAACCAGTGGATTCATCGTTAAGAGGTACATCTTGAATTTCTGAAGAAATTTGTGCCATCTCAGAAAAAACTTTCTTCAAACAGTTTTCTCATTTGTGTGATTTTACACACTGAAAATTCAAATGCTGCTTGGCTGGCCTACAGAGGGAAACTCCCAGACCATCACAGTGTTTCAAAAAGTCACTGATCTCCTAGCAATGGACCGGTCACTGTGACATCACAAAGTCACTAGTCTCCTAGCAATTGAAGCGTAATTTTCAACCAGTGTTTACTTCAGCATAAACTTAAAATACAGGCTCCTTACACAAATCGCAACCAAAAGCATGAACCTGCAAAATCTTATTCCTAAAGAATTTTTATATGGATAAATCACATCAGTAAATCTATTTGGTTTCTGAAATAAAAGTGTTTCTCTGTGGTGGCCGAGAGGAGCTACCCACTCCTGAGGCCAGGAGTGGTGGCCGAGAGGAGTTACTCCACGTTCAAAATCAGGAGGGGGTGGCCGTGAGGAGATACCCCTCGTCCAAGGTAAGGTGCAATGGCTGTGCTTTGCTGGAGCAGCCGTGAAGAGATACCTCACAACCAAGGTAAGAGAAACCCAAATATGATGGTAGGTATTGCGAGAGGACGTCAGAGGGCAGACACACTGAAATCATGATCACAGTAAACCAGTGGATCTGATCACACGGACCACCGCCTTGTCTAACTCAATGAAACTAAGCTATACTGTGTGGGGCCACCCAAGATGGGCGGGTTATGGTGTAGAGGTCTGACAGAATGTGGTCCACTGGAGAAGGGAATGGCAAACCACTTGAGTATACTTGCCTTGAGAATCCCAAGAAGAGTATGAAAAGGCAAAATAATAGGATAGTGAATGAGGAAATCCGCACGTCGGTAGGTGCTCAATATGCTACTGGAGATCAGTGGAGAAATAACTTTAGAAAAGGTGAAGGGATGGAGTCAAAGCAGAAACAGTACCCAGTTGTGGATGTGCCTGGTGATAGAAGCAAGGTCCGATGCTGCAAAGAGCAATATTGCATAGGAACCTGGAATGTTAGGTCCATGAATCAAGGCAAATTGGAAGTGGTCAAACAGGAGGTGGGAAGAGTGAACATAGACATTCTAGGAATCAGTGAACTAAAATGGACTGGAATGGGTGAATTTAACTCAGATGACCATTATATCTACTACTGTGGGCAGGAATCCCTTAGAAGAAATGGAGTACTCATCATGGTCAACAAAAGAGTCCGAAATGCTGTACTTGGATACAATCTCCAAATGAACAGAATGACCTCCGTTCATTTCCAAGGCAGACCATTCAATATTACAGTAATCAAAGCCTATGCCCCAACCAGTAATGCCTAAAACACCGAAGTTTAATGGTTCTATGAAGACCTACAAGATCTTTAGAACTAACACTTTAAAAAGATGTCCTTTTCATTAGAGGGGACTGGAATGTAAATGTAGGAAGTCAAGAAACACCTGGAGTAACAGCCAACTTTGGCCTTGGAGCACCGAATGAAGAAGGGCAAAGACTAATAGAGTTTTGCCAAGAGAACACACTGGTCATAGCAAACAACCTCTTTCAGCAACAGAAGAGAAGACTGTATGCATGAACATCACCAGATGGTCAACAGAAAAAACAGATTGATTGTATTCTTTGCAGTCGAAGTGGAGAAATTCTATACAGTTAAAAAAAACAAGACCAGAGCTCACTGTGGCTCAGATCATAAGCTCCTTATTGCCAAATTCAGACGTAAATTGAAGTAGGGAAAATCACTAAACCATTCAAATATGACTTAAATCAAATCCCTCATGATTATACAGTGGAAATGAGAAATAGGTTTAAGGGACTAGATCTGATAGAGTGTCTGATGAACTATGGATGGAGGTTCATGACATTGTAAAGAAGACAGGGACCAAGACCATGCCCATGGAAAAGCAATGCAAGAAAGCAAAATAGTTGTCTGAGGAGGCCTTACGAATACCTGTGAAAAGAAGAGAAGCGAAAGGCTGAGGAGAAAAAAATATATAATCACCTGAATGCAGAGTTCCACAGAATAGCAAGGAGAGATAAGAAAGCCTTCCTCTGTGATCAATACAACGACATAGAGGAAAACAACAGAATGGGAATGACAAGAGATCTCTTGAAGAAAATTAGAGATACCAAGGGAACATTTCATGCAAAGATGGGCTCGATAAAGGTCAGAAATTTTATGGACCTAAGAGAAGCAGAAGATATTAAGAATAGGTGACAAGAATACACAGAAGAACTGTACAAAAAAGATCTTCACAACCAAGATAATCATGATGGTGTGATCACTGACCTAGAGCCAGACATCTTGGAATGTGAAGTCAAGTGGGCCTTAGAAAGTATCACTAAGAAGAAAGGTAGTGGAGGTGATGGAATTCCAGTTAAGCTTTTCAAATCCTGAAAGATGATGCTGTGAAAGTGCTGCACTCACTTTGGAGCAAATTTGGGAAACTTAGCAATGACCACAGGATTGGAAAATGTCAGTCTTCATCCCATTCTCAAAGAAGGGCAATGCCAAAAAATGATCAAACTACCACACAATTGCACTCATCTCACACGCTAGTAAAGTCACGCTCAAAATTCTCCAAGCCAGGATTCAGCAATATGTGAACCTCCAGATTTTCAAGCTGGTTTTAGAAAAGGCAGAAGAACCAGAGATCAAATTGCCAACATCCTCTGGATCATGGAAAAAGCAAGAGAGTTCCGGAGAAACATATATTTCTGCTTCATTGACTATGCCAAAGCCTTTGACTGTGGGAATAACAACAAACTGTGGAAAATTCTGAAAGAGATGGGAACACCAGAACACCTGACCTGCTTCCTTAGAAACCTGTATGCAGGGCAGAATGAAACAGTTAGAACTGGACATGGAACAACAGACAGGTTCCAAATAGGAAAAGGAGTACGTCAAGGCTGTATATTGTCACCCTAATTATTTAACTTCTATGCAGAGTACATCATGAGGAACGATGGGCTGGAAGAAGTACAGGCTGGAATCAAGTTTGCTGGGAGAAATATCAATAACCTCAGATATGAAGATGGCATCACCCTTATGGCAGAAAGTGAAGAGGAACTGAAAAGCCTCTTGATGAAAGTGAAAGGGGTTAGTGAAAAATTTGGCTTGAAGCTCCACATTCACAAAACTAAGATCATGGCACCTGGTCCCATCACTTCATGGGAAATAGATGGGGAAACGGTGTCAGACTATATTTTGGGGCTCCAAAACCACTGCGGATGTTGCTTGCAGCCATGAAATTAAAAGACGCTTACTCCTTGGGAGGAAAGTTATGACCAATCCAGATAGCATATTAAAGAGCAGTGACATTACTTTGCCAACAAAGGTCCGTCTAGTCAAGGGTATGGCTTTTCCAGTGATCATAATGGATTTGAGTGCTGGACTGTGAAGATAGATGATCGCCAAAGAATTGATGCTTTTGAACTGTGGTGTTGGAGAAGACTCTTGAGAGTCTTGGACTTCAAGGAGCTCCAACCAGTCCATTCTAAAGAATATCAGTCCTGGATGTTCATTGGAAGGACTGATGCTAAATATGAAGCTCCAATACTTTGGCCACCTCATGCGAAGGGTTGACTCACTGGTAATGATTCTGATGCTTGGACGGATTGAGGGCAAGAGGAGAAGTGGACGACAGAGAATGAGATGGCTGGATGCCATCACCGACTCGATGGAGGCGGGTTTGAGTGAACTCCGGGAGTTGGTGATGGACGGGTAGGCCTGGCGTGCTGTGATTCATGGGGTCACAAAGAGTTGGATTCGACTGACTGACTGAACTGAAGTGAACTGAATTGAACTCTTACCCAACCAAACTTGGGTTACTCACTTCTGTGCAATAGTTTATTGTGGAACCAGGCAAGGTGTCCTAGCAGCTGGTGTTTCAAAGACCCACACTCCCCAAATACTTTCAGGGGAACTATCTTTTTGACAGAGTGAGGTTAGGCATGGGGTGTGTGATTAGTTTGGGAACATTCTACTAGTGGCCTGTTCCTGAGGATATTGGGAGTCGACATCACTGACCATCTGCTTCCAACTACTCTGTGGTCTAGGTACTTACATTTCAGCCTGGTTGGGGCTTTAGTATCTCTAAAACTGTTCACAGAATATTGCTCAGAATGTTACCTATGGCCCTTGAGGAGGAACTAAAGATCCTTGAATTTGCTTAATGTTCAAGAATCATTATTCTATATTGCTTGATCATTTTCCTTTGTTTCTGGCTTTTCTAGTTTCTCTGATTAAAATTACTCTGGGAACACGAGGAAGTCTAGAATCTCCTACTCCTCTCTCTTGGTTTTCATAGTTTTCATTCTTAAGACGGGACTGCTTAGAACAAGAAATGAAATAAAGTGTTGGATTTAAAGCGTGATCATAACTGTGATTGAAAATCTCAGTTGCAGGTTCGATTTCTGTCCCAGCTCTTGGAGTGTTTGAGTTAACTACAACTTTGGCTATTTCATGATGAGATTGAGCGTGGAACTGGAAATGAATCTGACATCAATATTTTTTGTCATGCAAACATATCCGTCTACTTTATATAGATATGTGTATATCTATTATGTATATATATTTTTTCTATAACTTTACTTTTGTCATTAAACCTGGACAAACATTTGAAAATTGGTAGCTATTTACTAAAAGAAAAGAGGGGAGTGATATAAAGGAGTTTTCGTATTTTTTCCACTTACGTATATTCAATAACCGAGTAGACAGTTGGTGATGGACAGGAAGGCCTGACGTGCTGTGATTCATGGGGTCGCGGAGAGTTGGACACGACTGAGTGACTGAACTGAACTGAATTGAACTGAGACTTTTGAATAATTCTACTTTTGGGTTTTAATTTTTTTCCATTTCTGCTTTGCCTAACAGGAATTAAAAGCCATTGTACATTTTAAAATACACATACACACATGCACATATGTGTATATATGTGTATATGTCAAAATATAATTTTAGACAACTTTATTTAGGTGGTCAAAGTCTTTGCTTGTTCCCAAAATGTTTAATGAAATGTTTGGGAAGCCCAATGTTACTTAATAACTTTCTGGCTGAATAATATAGATCCTATTCTGAAAGGCTGTCCCTTAATGGAGCTGATCAGCAGTATGCTTTCTATAATTGTGATGGGGTTCATACATATGAGGACACCTTGAGCCCATAAAACTGCAACTCTCATTTACTTAGAGATATTGTTCTAAGACTGCTGTTCCTCTCCTCACGTTGGATATAATTTTAAACATTCAAATTAATGGGTTAAACAGATGCACCAGGCTCTGTGCATAGATCATAATCAGGCTCTCTGGCTAGCTGAACACTGAAATTATATGATGTGTACATTAAAATAACTCTTCCATAATTCAGTGTGTACATTTTTATTTCATCACTTTAAACTTCTGCTACCAAATATTTGAGTAGAAACCATTGATGATCAAAACTTCTCTCCCTTCATGACACAGTGGTTCGGCTTCCTGTCCCCCTCCACATCATATCATTATTTCTTGTCCTCCTTTGTATTTTTGTAGTTGCCACATTAGAGATAACATGAAGAGGCTCAATATATTATGTTAATAGAGAAATGTATTATAGGCTGTGTATATTGTCAACATTTTACAGAGTTGTCACAGAAGCATGGCACAAATGCTCCAACAGGAAACTTAAAACCAGCAGTATTATATATGATGAGTAACGATCATCTTAGAATACTCTTAGAAAACAATTTCTTATCCAAAACACTGAGGGGAAAAAATGGTACAAGAATAAAGTAATTCTCAATGTTGATAGGAAAACAGAATAAACAGTACACTTGAATTCTCAGTATTACACAAAGTAAAATCATAGCATCTGGTCCCACTGCTTCATGGGAAATAAAGGTGGAAAAGGCAGAAGTAATGACAGATTTCCTCTTTTGTGGCTCTATATTCACTATGAATGTGATGGCAGTTATAAAATTAGAATACAGGTTCTTCCTGGAAAAATGCACTCACACATTTAGTAAGCGTGTTAAAAAGTGAATAGTTGACTTGACCAAAGGGGGCACATTGAGTACACTAATGGTCTTTCCAGTAGACATGTACAGATGTGAGAACACCAAACTGCTCTGCTGGGGATGACTTGTGAGCGTCCATTAGATTGCAAGGAGATCAAGCCATTCAAACTTAAAGGAAATCAACTCTGAAGATTCATTAGAATCACTAATGTTGAAGCTATGTCTCCAAAGCTTTGACCACCTGAGCAAAGAACTGACTCATGAGAAAAGACCCGACTCATGAGAAAAAACCCTGATTCTTAGGAGCCAATTAAATCTTGTTTCATGATTTGGATGAGAGAGGAGGAGAAGAGTGTATAGCTTCACTCATTCAATGGACATGATCTCAAGCAGACTCTGCGAGATGGTGAGGGGCAGAGAGGCCTTGTGTGCTGCAGTCCAAGGGGACACAAAGAGTCTGACAAGACTTTGTGACTGAACAACAACAAGATTTCAGTTAATAAAATGGATCTTCCAGGGTCTCGGTGGGGTCTCATCATGTTAGAGGAATAGGAGCCTGAGTCCACTTTCTCGCACACAAATCCATCAAAGGATAGATTGCACATGGAACAACTTCCAGAAACAAATTTGTGGCCAATGTTGATGGGCCCTAGAAACCGATAAAGGAAAACCAGTCTCTTAAAAAGTAGGTAAGAAAAAATATGTAATGAAAGGGGGGAAATGTTTTTAGGGATTGAGACTCACATTGGAGAAGGAGTCTTAAAGAAGGAGAAATTTGCACAAAATTGGAAACCCTCTCTCATAGGTGTCAGTCTGGGAAGAAATAGAACGGAAGAGAGGAAGAATAAAGAAACACAGATTATGCCAATAAATGCAATCACTGCCCTGAGGACAATGTGCGAAGCTAAGGTAACACGCAAAAATAAACTATGGGGACACTAGAGACAGAAATTTTAGAAAGGACCTTTCCTGTGAGAAGGCTCTAAGGCCACATCTTGAACCATGGATACTCACAGAACAGAAGATTGTGCACTAGAAAATACCAAAGGAGACCAAGCCAGTGTCCATTTAAGACCCATTCCTCCATGGAGGGAGAGAGGAACGTGTACGACTGCCAGAGGAAGAAGGAAATAGGCTCATAGAATCTTGGCCCCAGACACATCCCCTGCCAAGCTCTAAGCTGGCTGACAGTTGCTAGTGATGAATTCCTCACTTCATGGACAGTTCACATAGCCCAGACACATGACAGCCTGGGGTCAGTTAGCCTGAGGAGACACATGGCACCCTTGAGACTGTGCCTCTGCAGACACAGGCAGCAAACTGAGTGGCTGAGACCAGAAAGTTGCTTAAGATGCATGGACCACCTGGGACTGTGCCTTGCTTCCAACCAGTCACCCGAGGTTTTGGACTTGGGAAGAGCACATAACCAATAGTGGTCATGGCCCTTGCCAAGCACCTAACTGCCTGATTGGCTGAGAAGTGCATGAAACACAGGGCCCACTTTGGACTGTGCCCTCATGTATCAACCAGGAGTCTGAGCAGGGTGGACCCAGAAAGTACATGCCACATTTGTCATTGACAAGCCCGATATGATCAATAGACCACAAGCACCCCCCCCATCCCAATGGCCTTTGTTTTCTGTGTCCCACCTCTCACTCCCAAACACTGAACAGGTGAGGTCGAATAAGAGGCTACTGCACCCTCGTTTCATGGTGAAAACCAGATATGGAGAGGCTTTCAAATAAAAGAAGGAAATATAAACAAAGAAGCATAAACCAAACCAGAAGTGACAGGTTAAACATAATAAGTCTGCAATATATGGCCAGACTGTTCAAGTGAGGAACAACAGTCACCTTTGACAAGTACAAGCTTCAGCAAGAGACTGTCTGACACTGTATTGACACCAAAAAGCACACAACTACTTTAAAATTCTGAGATCTATTTCCTCTATTATTTTTAAATTTATTTATTTTATTGGAAGGCTAGTTACTTTATATTATTGTATTGATTTTGCCATACATTGGCATGAATCTGCCCCAGGTATTCATATGTTCTCCAACTTGAACCCGCCTCCCACCTCCCTCCCCATCCCATCCATCTAGTTCATCCCCGTACACCAGCCCCGAACATCCTGTATCGTGCATCAAGCCTGGACTAGAGATTCGTTTCACATATGACAATATACATGTTTCAATGCCATTATCCCATCATCCCACCCTCGCCCTCCCCCATAGAGTCCAAAAGACTGTTCTATACATCTGTGTCTCTTTTGCTGTCTCGTATACAGGGTTATCCTTATCACCTTTCTAAATTCCATATATATGCCTTAGTGTACTGTATTGGTGTTTTTCTTTCTGGCTTACTTCACTCTGTATAATAGGCTCCAGTTTCTATATGATTTCTTTAACTTTAAGATATTTTAGTCCTTTATTATAACCTAAACATTTATTTCTATTAACTATTATTAGCTTTCAAGCAAAACACACATAAATCTATTTTTTAAACACTTTTTATATATGAGAGAATGAATTTGGACTCCGTTTTCTTTTTTTACACTGTTTAAACAAGTCTATATTTTATTTTTGGTTCTTAACTTTTACTTTCCAAAAATTGATATCAATGTTGTGACTTTAGTAACAAAATCTTTACGATCTGATATCACTAATGGATTTGTTTTCCCGAATTGATTGCTCTCTCCCATTTCAACTCTCCCATATCTCCCCCTAGGCACCTCTTTCTCCCTCTTTCCTTTCCTCTGCTGTCTGAAATTCTGTGAATCCCTTTGATTCTTTTGGGATGAGGAGAATTGTGCCACCATTAGCCTCGGGTTTTATCTTCTATATTGCATGTATTTTTGATGTTACTGCAACCTGGGAACAGAAACCCAGAGGCCAGGGCGTCGATTCCAGAAATTTAGATCAACACTGAACTCCTTACCTCAAGGAATATTAAAGGACAAGCACACACCCCAGAGTTTCCGTGTCTACATGGAAAGCAATCTCCACACTTGAGTCAGTAAGTTCAGTACAAGAGAACCCACAGCTATTCTCCAGTAAAACAGAAACACAACAATGAATTTTATAAAAGCCATACCAGACCCACAAACACCCCAAAGCACAGTCCGTGGACAATTCATTGCACTTCAGAGAGAAGAGATACAGATCTGTCTGCCAGTGAACACACACAAATGATCCGAAACATTAAACCTTGAGAAGTCATTGGTCCAATCCCACCCACAAAAGACAGGTTCCACAATATAGTGGAGCTATAATTCTTAGGCCTGCAGAAAAGGGACCCAAATCACAGTAATCGAAACAGAATGAAAAGGGAGAGAAATATGCAGCTGCTGAAGGTAAATTACCAAAAAACCCACAAAAAGAGAGAAAAGAAGAGGAGTTAGGAAGTTTTCCTGAAAAAGAATTCAGAATAATGAAAGTAAAGATAAAAATCTTGAAAGATATGTAGAATTGCCAGTAAATACACTGGGGGACCAGAATGAGTAGAAATAAACATGTTTAACATGGATCTAGAAGAAATAAAGAGTCAAGCAGTAAAAATCAATACAATATCTGAGATTAACAACACCCTGGAAGGAACCAACAGTAGAATAATTGAGGCAGAGAAAGAACTAATTAGGTGGAGGCACAAAGGAGGAAATAAATGAAGCACAGTGAGGTGTGCAACAAAAACAACAAGTTAAACAGGTAAAGCTCAGCAGTGATAAATGTCCCACAATGAGAAACTTAGGTGTCGAGAAGGAGAACACCAAAACAAAAAGGGATTGGGTACTTGGAAGATTCTTGAGGAAGTAAACGTTGAAAGTACCCTTAAATGAGTCAAGCCGAAAGAATTGGGACCAGATATGAAACAACTGAATGTTCAAAACCAGGAAAAGAAAGTGACAAATCTCTGTATTGTCACTCAGCTTATGTGAATCTACATTAGAGTATACTATTAAAATACCAGATGAGTAAATCACAAGCTTGCATCAAGGATTGGGAGAAACATAAACAGCCTCAGATTATATAGATGGCAACACTGAAACAAATAGAAAGTGAAGAAAAAATAAAGAGTTTTTTGATGAGGGTGAATGAGAAGAGTGCAAAACCAAGCTGAAAACTCAACATTCATAAAAACAAAGAAAAAGGCATCTGGTCCCATCACTACTCTGCAAATAGAAGGGGTAAACATATGAACTTCCAGATTTCCAATTGGGTATCAGAAAAGTCAGAGGAAACAGAGATCAAATTGCCAACATCCAATGGATCATGGAAAAAGCAAGAGAGTTCCAGGAAAACATCTCTTTCTGCTCTATTGACTATGCAAAGTCTTTGACTGTGTGGATCTCAATAAATGGTGGAAAATTTTGGAAAAGATGGGAATACCAGACCGCCTGACCTGTCTCTTGAGAAAACTGTATGCAGGTCTGGAAGCAGCAGTTAGTGCTGGACATGGAACAACAGACTGGTTCCAAATAGGAAAAGAGTATGTCAAGGTTGTATATTGTCATCCTGCTTATTTAACTTATATGCAGAGTACATGATGAGAAACACCGGGCTGGAAGAAGCACAAGCAGGAATCAAGATTGCCTGGAGAAATATCAATAACCTCAAATATGCAGATGACAGTACCGATACGGCAGAAAGTGAAGAGGAATTAATAATCTTTTTGATGAAAGTGGAAGAGGATAGTGAAAAACTTGGACTAAAGCTCAACATTCAGAAAGTTAAGATCATGGCATCTGGTCCCATCACTTCATGAGAAATAGATGGAGAAACAGCGGAAACCATGCCAGACTTTATTTTTTAGGTTCCAAAATCACTGCAGATGCTGATTGAAGCCATGAAATTAAAAGACGCTTACTCCTTGGAAGAAAAGTTAAGACCAACTTAGATAGCATATTATAAACCAGAGACATAACTTTCCCAACTAAGGTTGGTCTAGTTAAGGCTGTGTATTTTCCAGTGGTCAATATGGATGTGAGAGTTCAACTGTGAAGAAAGTTGAGAGCAGAATTGATGCTTTTGAACGGTGGTATTGGAGGAAATTATTGAGAGTCCCTGCAAGGAGATCCAACCAATCCGTTCTACAGATTAGTCCTGGGTGTTCATTGGACGGACTGAAGCTGAGGCTCAAACTCCAATACTTTGGCCACGTGATGCGAAGAGTTGATTCATTGCAAAAAACTCTGATGCTGGAAGAATTGGGGGCAGGAGGAGAAGGGGATGGCCGAGGATGAGATGGCTGGATGGCATCGCCGTTTCGACGGACATGAGGTTGAGTGAACCCTAGTAGTTGGTGATGGACAGGGAGGCTTGACATGCTGTAATTCATGGCGTAGCAAACAGTAGGACACGACTGATACTGTTCTGAACTAAACTGAAATATGGGGAAACAGTGACAGACTTCATTTTCTTTGGCTCGAAAATTACTAAGAATAGTGATTGCAGTCATCAAATTAACTGTCACTTGCTTTTGGATGTAATAGCTCTGACAAACCTACACATTGCATTAAAATGAAGACACACCACATTATTAATTCTCAGTTAAATATAAATGTCAAAGATGGTTACCCTTGTCTAACTCAAAGAAACTAAGCCATGCCATGTGGGGCCACCCAAGACAGGCAGGACATGATGGAGAGGTATGACAGAATGTGGTCCACTGGAGAAGGGAATGGCAAACCACTTGAGTATACCTGTCTTGAGAACCCCAAGAACAGTATGAAAAGGCAAAGTAATAGGATACTGAATGAGGAATTCCCCAGCGTTGGTAGGTGCCCAGTATGCTCCTGTTGATCAGTGGATAAAAAACTCCAGAAAGAGGGAAGTGAGGGAGCCAAAGCAAAAACAGTACCCAGTTGTAGATGTTACTAGTGATAGAAGCAAGGTCCGATGCTGCAAAGAGAAATATTGCATAAACCTGGAATGTAATGTCCGTGAATCAAGGCAAACTGGAAGTGGTCAAATGAGATGGCAAGACTGAATGCAGACATGCTAGGAATCAGTGAACTAAAATGGACTAAATGGGTGAATTTAACTCAGATGACTCAGATGATTATATCTGCTACTGTGGGCAGGAATACCTTAGAAGAAAGGGAGGAGCCATCATTGTCAACAAAAGAGTCCGAAATGCTGTGCATGGATGCAGTCTCCAAAACTACAAAATTAAACGTGTTCATTTCCAAGAAAAACCATTCAATACACAGTAATCCAAGGCTATGCACCAACCAGTAATGCTGAAGAAGCTGAAGTTGAACGGTTCTATGAAGACCTTAAAGATTTTAGAACTAATACTAAAAAAAAAGATGCCCTTTTCATTATAGAAGACTGGAATGTAAAAAGTAGGGAGTCAAGAAACATCTGGAGTAACAGGCAAACTTGGCCTTGGAGCAGAGAATGAAGCAGGGCAAAGGCTAACAGAGTTTTGCCAAGAGAACGCACTGGTCATAGCAAACACCCTTTTTCAACAACACAAGAGAAGACTCTCACATGGACATCAAAAGATGGTCAACACCGAAATCAGATTGATAATATTCTTTTCAAACAAAGATGGAGAAATTCTATACTGTTAGCAAAAATAAGACCAGGAACTGCCTGTGGCTCAGATTATGAACTCCTTGTTTCCAAATTCAGACTTAAAATGAAGAAAGTAGGGAAAACCACTACACCATTCACATGTTACCTAAATCAAATTCCTTATGATTATACAGTGGAAGTAAGAAATAGATTTAAGGGACTAGATATGGTAGATAGAGTGCCTGATGAACTCTGGACGGAGGTTCTTGATATTGTATAGGAGACAGGGACCAAGACCATGTCCATGGAAAAGAAATGCAAAAAAGCAAAATGGCTGTCTGAAGAAACCTTACAAATAGCTGTGAAAAGAAGAAAAGTAAAAAACAAAGGAGAAAGGGAAAGATATAAGCATCTAAATACAGAGTTTGAAAGAAGAGCAAGGAGAAATAAGAAAGCCTTCCTCAGTGATCAGTGCAAAGAAATAGAGGAAAAGAAGAGAATAGGAAATACAAGAGATCACTTCAAGTAAATTAGAGATACCAAGGGAACGTTTAATGCAAAGATGGGCTGGATAAAGGACAGATATATTATGGACCTAAGAAAAGCAGAAGATATTAAGAACAGGTGGCAAGAATACACAGAAGAACTATACAAAAACGATCTTCACAACCACGATAGTCACGATGGTGTAATCACTGACCGAGAGCCAGACATCTTGGAATGCGAAGTCAAGTGGGCCTTAGAAAGCATCACTACGAACAAAGCTAGTGGAGGTGATGAAATTCCAGTTGAGCTACTTCAAATCCTGAAAGATGATACTGTGAAAGTGCTGCACTGAATATGGCAGCAAATTTGGAAAACTCAGCAGTGGCCAAAGGACTGGAAAAGGTCAGTCTTCATTCCATTCCCAAAGAAAGGCATTGCCAAAGAATGTTTAAATGACTTCACAATTACACTCATCTTACACACTAGTAAATTCATGCTCAAAATTACCCAAGGCAGGCTTCAGCAATATGTTAATTTTGAGATATTCAAGCTGGTTTCAGAAAAGGCAGAGAAACCAGAGATCAAATTGCCAACATCCTCTGGATCATGGGAAAACTAAGAGTTCCAGGGAAAACTAAGAGTTCCAGGGAAAACATCTATTTCTGCTTCATTGACTATGCCAATCCTTTTACTGTGGGAATCATAACAAATGTGGAAAATTCTGAAAGAGATGGGAATACCAGACCACCTGACCTGCCTCTTGAGAAACCTGTATGCAGGTCAGGAGGCAACTGTTAGAACTGAACATGTTACAACGGACTGGTTCCAAATAGGAAAAGGAGTGTGTCAAAGTTGTATGTTGTCATCCTGCCTATTTAACTTCTAAGTAGAGTACATCATGAGGAACACTGGGCTGGGAGAAGCACTGGCTGGAATCAAGATTGCTGGGAGAAATATCAATACCCTCACATGACATCACCCTTATGCAGAAAGTGAAGAAGAACTCAAAAGCCTCTTGATGATAGTGAAAGCGGAGAGTGGAAAAGTTGGTTTGAAACTCCACATTCAGAAAACTAAGATGATGGCATCTGGTCCCATCACGGCATGGGAAATAGATGGGAAAACAGTGGAAACAGTGTCAGACTTTATTTTTTGGGCTCCAAAATCACTGCGGATGCTGATTGCCCCCATGAAATTAAAAGAGGATCACTCCTTGGAAGGACATCTCTGACCAACCTAGATAGCATATAAAAGAGCAGAGACATTACTTTGCCAACAAAGGTCCGTCTAGACAGGGCTATATTTTTTCACGGGATCATGTATGGATATGAAACTTGGATTGTGAAGAAAGCTGATAGCCGAAGAATTGATGCTTTTGAACTGTGGTGTTGGAAAAGATCTTGAGAGTCCCTTGGACTGCAAGAAGATCCAATCAGTCCATTCTAAAGGAGATCAGTCCTGGATGTTCATAAGAAAGACTGATGCTGAAGCTGAAGTTCCAATACTTTTTCCATTTCATGCGAAGAGCTGACTCACTGGAAAAGACTCTGATGCTGGGAGGGATTGGGGGCAGGAGGAGAAAGGGACGGCAGAGAATGAGAGGCCTGGATGTCATCACCGACTCGATGGAGGTGGGTTTGATTAAACTCCGAGAGTTGGTAAAGGACACGAAAGCCTCGCATGGTGTGATTCAGGGGTTTCAAAGAGTTTGACACGACTGAGGGACTGAACTCAACCTGAACTGAACTGAATGATGGTAATGTTGGAGGCTATGGGATGTTGTTGAGTAATGTATATAGCTTTTGACTGCTAATTTGTTTAGCACCTTTTATTGCTAATTCAGGAAATACTTAAAATACTTCATTTGGCAAGCACCATGTCATCACTTCATGGGAAATAGATGGAAAAACAGTGGAAACAGTGTCAGACTTTATTTTCTGGGGCTCCAAAATCACTGCAGATGCTGATTGCAACCATGCAATTAAAAGACGCTTACCCCTTGGAAGGAAAATTATGACCAACCTTGATAATATATTGAAAAGCAGAGAAATTACTTTGCCAACCAAGGTCCGTCTAGTCAAGGTTATGGTTTTACCCGTGGTCATGTATGGATGTGAGAGTTGGACTGTGAAGAAAGCTGATCGCCGAAGAATTGATGCTTTTGAACTGTGGTGTTGGAGAAGACTCTTGAGAGTCCCCTGTACCGCCAGGAGATGCAGCCTGTCCGTTCTAAAGGAGATCAATCTTGGGTGTTCATTGGAAGGACTGATGCTAAAGCTGAAGCTGCAATACTTTGGCCACCTCATGCGATGAGTTGACTCACTGAAAAAGACTCTGATGCTGGGAAAGGTTGAGGGTGGGAGGAGAAGGGGACGACCGAGAGTGAGATGGCTGGATGCATCAGCCACTCTGTGGGCATGAGTTTGAGTGAACTCCGGGATTTGGTGATGGACAGGGAGGCCTGGCGTGCTGTGATTCACGGGGTCGCGGAGAGTCGGGCACGAAACGGAGCGACTGAACTGAACTGAACTGAACTGATGTCTTAGCTGATGTGAAAGATACATAAGGCAACTTGGGTACAGATACAACACATAGAAGAATTGGACATCTGTGGTCAACTTGTTAGGAAGGAAAACAGGTTCTTTCCATTCCCAAGTAAGTGTTTAGGAAAAGCTGTGAAATGTAGCTTATTATGACTGAAAATATGTTGCCTGATTGTAGCTCTAGAATTTCTGTGAAACAGATAGATAATGAAGCTTGTAATGGAAAATAATGTCATGTCTTCCAAGAACTGATTACCTTGCTGAGATGCTGCATTCACCACAAGGATTTAAGTCTATCTTTTCAGGAACAGCAAAGCAACATCAAAATATACATGAGGAAATATAGGGTGGTGTGTTGGTGGGAGCAAATAAAGGCATGACATAAGGAGAGCAGAGCAAGAATGACCCTTTTTAATGCAACTTGTAAAATGCCTATCTTTTGCTGACTGTGGTGTAATCTTTGGCTATGTCATGTTATCATTGGCATCCCATCATGGTATGATAGTGATCATGATTATAGAGTAGGCTACATCTATATTTTCAAGTGAAACACATTTTTTTTTTAATGCAGGAAACTTTCTGCCTTACTTGTTAGCTTTCTTTGCAATGACTGGTATAATATAATAAAACTGAGAAAGCATTCATATATATATGTTCATTTGTTGTTTCTAAATTTGATTTCTATCTGATCCCTCCCCCATACCATCCTATCTTAGACACCCAGTCAGTTCTGCCTGGATGATTTCACAAGTCAATTTATTTACATTTTGTCTTTTACATTGTTTACATTTTCTATTTCTGTAAAAAATTCATTAGGTGTAATGTACCTATGATGCGTATTGAATGTTTCCTTGAACAGAAAATTTTATATTAAAGCAGAACAAAATATCCAGGAACTGAAATGCTCATTTACTCTTAATTATTTCAAAGTGAAATTGACACTATGAAAATGAGCATATAACTTTATTCTTCAAATAAGCGAATTGTAGGAATTTGTTGACATCTCCCAACATTAATTTAATCTTTAGTATCGTGCATAATCTGACACCTATTTCGTACACCAGTTGTATTAGAATGATTTTTAAATAATGAAGACAATTGATGTATTGACCTAGAAAGAGAGGCAACAATGTATCAGAGATCTCCCGTACTGGGAAACATGAATGGGCTTCATGTTTTATTTTAGGGAAAGGTTTGTCATGGACTGCCACATGAACGTACACACCTGAAAGGTAGAAGTTTCCACCCTCAATCCAAAATCACTGTTGCATAATGGAGATACAATATGGTACTGCAAAATAGAAGTAGACATAACTGCCACAGTATGTCACATAGACACTGTAGCCATTTGGCGTATAGTAGCTGCTAGGTGAAACACCGTGAACAGTACTCCACCTAGATTGTGGGATGGAGAGGGAGATGGGAGGGTATTCCGAAAAGGAGGGGATATATATATATATATATTTCTATGCCTGATTTATTTTGAATTCTGACAGAATACAGAAAAATTCGGTAAAACAATTACCCTTCCATTAAAAAAAAAAAAAATAAGAGAAACAGCAGGGTGATGTATCACAGTATGCCCTGTGGTCTAACTGATATTGATGATGGAGAAGAAAAATAATTTCAAGTTAGGACACTTGTATCAACAATTATCTGGATGGCAGAACGCTATAGTATGAATGGCACACTTAAACTTCTGCAGGCTGAAAATACATTCACTTCTCTAGTTCCAGGATTGAAGTCAGAATTATGACCATCCACATTACTCATTGCTTTAACATGCTTCTTCTTCTTATCTTGGATTAATGAAGATACTGTAGAGACATTTTTCTGATCAACTCTTCTTTTGATTCTTACTAAATGTGAGGATAACCTTGTTCAAAATATGGTTATGATAGAACTGAAACCAAAGGGGGAAAAATATTTCATAACTCTTTCAACCAAGATAGATCAGAAAAGCAAAGAAAAATGGATTCCTTTAACCATAAAAAATAAATAGTATCAAATAATCCCCTTCCGTTAGTAGTTTTAAAAACTTACATAGTCGTAGAAATAATGATCCTCAAGTAAAATATATTATAAGTCTATCGTAAATATCATTTAAATACCTTTTGGATTTGAAATTTCCCCAATTATTTTTTGGTCAAAATATAATTTAAGCCATTTTTATTAATCTGGACAAACAAATGACAGAGAAAAGACATCACCCAATGCTCAACACTGAAATCAGATTGATTTTATTTTTTCAGTCAAAAATGGAGAATCTCTACACAGACAGCAAAAACAAGACCAGGAGCTGACTCTGGCACAGATCATGAACTGCTTGTTGCAAATGCAGACTGAAATAGAAGGAACTGGAGAGAACCCCTATACCATTCATGTATTACATAAGTCAATTCACTTATGACTATACAGTGGAAGTGAGAAACAGTTTTAAGGGACTAGATCTGACAGAGAGGTTGCCTGATAAATTATGGGTGGAGGTTCATGACATTGTACAGGAGACAGGAATCAAGATCATCCCCAAGAAAAAGAAATGCAAAAAAGCAAAATGGCTGTCTGAGAAGGCCTTAAAAATGGCTGTGAAAGAAGGGAAGTGTAAAGAACAGGAGAAAAGGAAATTTATACTCATTTGAATGTAGAGTTCCAATGAATAGCAAGGAGAAACAAGAAAGACTTCCTCAGTGATCAATGCAAAGAAATGGAGGAAAGCAATAGAATGGGAAAGACTAGACATATCTGCAGGATAATTAGAAATACTGAGGCAACATTTCATGCAAAGGTGGGCTCAATAAAGGACACAAATGTTAGGAACCAAAGAGAAGCAGAAGATATAAAGAAGAGGTGGCAAGAATACTCAGAAGAACTGTACATAGAAGATCTTCAGGACCCAGAAAATCACGATGGTGTGATCATTCACCTAGAGCCAGACATCCTGGAATGTGAAGGCAAGTGGGCCTTAGGAAGCATCACTATGAACAAAGCTAGAGTAGGTGATGGAATACCAGTTGAGCTATTTCAAATCCTGGAAGATGATGCTGTGAAAGTGCTGCACTCAATATGCCAGCAAATTTTGAAAACTCAGCAGTGGCCACTGGACTGGAAAAGTCAGTCTTCATTCCATTCCCAAAGAAAGGCAATACCAAAGAATGTTCAAAGTACAGCATAATTGCTCTCATCTCACAAGCTAATCATGCGTTGCTAGAAACTGTCTTTAAAAACTAAAACGTTAGTGACCTACAGAGGCCTGTAGAGTCATATCTCTGATCTTTCTAAAGGTATGTACAGATATGAGAACACCAAGGTATTACTGACTGTGAACCGCTCTGCTGGGGAAGACTTGTGAGATTCTTTTGAACTGCAGGAATACCAAAAAGTGAATTGTAAAAAAATCAACTTTGAAGACTCATTGGAAGGACTGATGCTGAAAATAAAGCCCCAAAGCTTTGTCCAATTGAGGAAAAGAGCTGACTCATTAGAAAAGACCGTGATCTATAGAAAGTATTGAAAGCAGGGGGATCAGTAGGTGAGAGAGGATGAGACATCTGGAGAGCATCAGCGATTCAAAGGACATGATCTTGGGGAAACTATGGGAGAGAGTGAGGGACAGAGAGGCCTCTTGTGCTGGAGTCCAAGGGGATACAAAGAGTCAAACATGTCTTAGTGGCTGAAGAACAATAGCATTTCAGTTAATAAGATGGGTCTTGACGGATGGCAGTTGGTCCCAAAATATCAGAGGAATGGGAGGACAAGACCACTCCCTCCCCAACAAATCCATCTAAGCATCGACTGCACATGGAAGAACTTCCAGACAAAAAATTGTGAAGACTGTTGAATGGCCCAAGATACCCAGAAGTCAAACATGTTTTCCTTTGAAAAGGAAGTAGGAAAAAATAAAAGAGACACAAAGAGAGACAAAGTATTTAGGGGCTGAGGCTGGTTTTGGAGAGGAAGTTGTAAATGAGGAGAAGTTTGCAGACAATTGTGAACCCTCTCAGGACAGTGACAGTGGAGAACTCTGGGATCGCTTAGAGCAACATAACCTCGGAAAAGTGAAACAAAAGCAAATGTGCCTAACTGTAATTTCCAGCAGGGAAAAAAATCAGATACACCTGTCCACCATCACTGAGGTGGACCTAGGTGGGATGCCCAGACTGTATCACTTGCGTTATGATAAGGACTCAGCTTTAATGGTCTGAGGGTGATCTGACAGGTCTAAGGTGACGTAGCAACCTAATCCATGGGAACACCAGAGACAAAAATGCAAAAAAAGTCCTTTATTGAGATAATTCTTTATGACCATGTAGGGAAAACAGACACTCAAAGAACCAAATGTTGGACATTCAGTTCAGTTCATTTCAGTTCACTGGCTCAGTCGTGTCCGACTTTTTGAGACCCCATGAATCACAGCACGTCAGACCTCCCTGTCCATCGACAACTCCAGGACTTCATTCAAACTCATGTCCATCGAGTAGGTGATGCCATACAGCCATTTAATTCTTTGTTGTCCCCTTCTCATTCGGCCCCCAGTCCCTCCCAGCATCAGAGTCTTCCAGTGAGTCAACACTTCTCATGAGGTGGCCAAAGTATTGAAGTTTCAGCTTTAGCATCAGTCCTTCCAATGAACACCGAGGATTGATCTCCTTTAGAATGAACTGGTTGGATCTCCTTGCAGTCCAAGTGACTCTCAAGAGTCTTTTACAAAATATCAAAGATGTGGAAACAGGCTTCCATTCATGACCCTGTCTTCCACGGAGGCAGAGAGGAATGTTTGCATCAGACCAAGGATGAAGGCACGAGGCTGCTTTTATATCAGCCCCAGAGACCACATGTGCCACCAAGCTCTGATCAGGCTGCCAGTTGCTAACCATATCTTCCTGGGTTCATGCTCAGTTCACAAAGGTCAGGAGGGTCAAAATATGAGTTCAGCACCCCTCTGGAGACACATGGAATTCTTGAAAAGTTCACATAGTTCAGGAGGGTCAAAATATGAGTTCAGCACCCGTCTGGAGACACACGGAATTCTTGCAAAATTCAGGGAAATATGAATGGCCTGCCTGTTGTAGTTTAGGAAAAGATTTGTCATTGCTGGCACATTACCCTACACACCTGGAAAGGTAGAAGTTTCCACCCTCAGTCCAAAATCACCTTTGCATAATGGAGTTACGATGTGGTACTGCAAAATAGAAGCAGACATAGCTGCCAAAGTATGTCAAGTAGACATTGCAGCCATTTGACTTAGAGCAGCTGCTAAGTGACACCCAGTGAAAATGCTCAACTTAGATTGTGAGATGGAGAGGGAGATATGAGGGTGTTCCGAAAGGGAGGGGATATAGGTATATCTATGCCTGATTTATTTTGAGTTCTGACTGAATAGAGCAAAATTCGGTAAAATGATTCAATTCAGTTCCGTTAAGTTCGGTTGCTCAGTCGTGTCCGAATCTTCACGCCCCCATGAATCACAGCACGCCAGGCCTCCCTGTCTATCACCAACTCCAGGGTTCACTCAAACTCATGTCCAGAGAGTCGGTGATGCCATCCAGCCATCTCATTCTCTGTTGTCCGCTTCCCCTCCTGTCCTCAAACTTTCCCAGCATCAGAGTCTTTTCCAGTGAGTCAACTCGTCACATGAGGTGGCCAAAATATTGGAGTTTCAGCTTCAGCATCAGTCCTTCCAGTGAACACCCAGAATTGATCTCCTTTAGAATTGACTGGTTGGATCTCCTTGCAGTATAAGGGACTCTCAAGAATCTTCTCCAACACCACAGTTCAAAAACATCAATTTTTCGGCGATCAGCTTTCTTCACAGTCCAAATCTCACATCCATACATGACCACGGCAAAAACCATAGCCTTTACTTGACGGACATTGGTTGGCAAAGTAATGTGTCGGCTTTTTAATATACTATTGAGGTTGGTCATAACTTTCCTTCCATGGAGTAAGCGTCTTTTAATTTCATGACTGCAATCAGCATCTGCAGTGATTTCGGAGCCCAAAAAATTAAGTCTGACACAGTTTCCACTGTTTTTCCATCTATTTCTCAGGAAATGATGGGATCAGAGGCCTTAATCTTTGTTTTCTGAAGGTTCAGCTTCAAGCCAACCTTTTCACTCTCCTCTTTCACTTTCACCAAGAGGCGTTTGAGTTCTTCTTCTCTTTCTGCTGTAAGGGTGGTGTTATCTGCATATCTGATGTTATTGATTTTCTCCCAGAAATCTTGATTCCAGCTTGTGCTTCCTCCAGCCCAGCAATCCGCATGATGTACTCTGCATATAAGTTAAATAAGCAAGTTGACAATATACAGCCTTGACGTAATCCTTTTCCTATTCGGAACCAGTCTCTTGTTCCATGTACAGTTCTGACTGTTGCTTCCTGACCTACATACAGGTTTCTCAAGAGGCAGCTCAGGAGTCTGGTATTCCCATCTCTTTCAGAATTTTCCACAGTTTATTGTGATCCACACAAAGGCTTTAAAAGTATTACCCTTCCATTAAAAAATCAATAAGAGAAATAACACGTTGATGTATCACAATATTTTCTTGTGGTCTAACTGATACTGATGATGGAGAAGAGAAATAATATCAAGTTAGGGCACTTTTATCAGCAACTATCTGAATGGTAGAACACTTTAGTATGAATGGCACAGTTAAACTCCTGCAGTCTGAAAATACATTTGCTCCTCTAATTTCAGAACTGAAGTCAGAGTTATGATCAACAATATTACCCATTGCTTTAATATGCTTCTTCTTCTTATCTCGGAATAATAAAGATACTGTAGAGACATTTTTTTATGATAAACTCTTCTTTTGATTGTTACTAAATGTGAGGATAACCTCGTTCAAAATATGGTTATGATCGAACTGAAACTAAGGGGAGCATGAGAAGATGTTGGAGGAATAGGACAGGGTGACCATTTTCTCCCCCACAAAATCAGCAAAAGAACATTTGAACACTGAGTAAATCCCTTAAAACAACTTCTGAATACCGGTAGAGGACATCAGGCACCCAGAAAAGCGGCCCATAGACTTCGAAAAGAGGTAGGAAACAGCATAAAAGAAAAAGAGATACAAAAGAGGGAGGAAAGGAGCTCTGTCTTGGGAAGGGAGTCTTAAAAAAAATAAGAGAGAAGTTTCCAAACACCTGGAAACACAGGCGACTCTGTGGGTAGGCTTGCAACCTCAGAGGGCCACAAAACTAGGAGAAAAGAGACATACATAATTAAAGCCCACAGACTAAGTGCCCAGAGGAAACTCTGAGTGGAGAAGTGGTGCAGATGCGCGCACCCACCACTAGCAGGTGGGGGCTGGGCAGGGAGGCGTGACGGCAGCGCTTAGAGAGACGACAGGGGCTGAACACCCCGAGGGCAAACTGAGAGCTCTAACAGGACCAAAGAAGACTGTGCAGTGAAAAGCCCCATCCTAATACTCTTCCAGTCCCTCTCACAGAACAAAGGACTGAGCAAAGCAATCCGGCTGTGGGAGGCCCATCCACCAGCTCCCGCCGGGACAGGCATGGAGGGCAACCAGTGTTGGAAGGGACAGCTGCGGCCCCAGATAGGCTTCCCATACCAAGCTGCAGTCAGGCTTCCTTGCTAACCAAGACTTCTTGGATTTGGGCCAGTCAATATTTGCCTGAGAAAGTGCTCTGGTTGTACACATAGAAAACCAAGCAGCAGGGACCAGGGAGGCGATAAGCCATAGCGACCACACTCGCCAAACCCCTGGTCACCTGAGCTGCTCAGACCGGGGAAGGCACAAAACACAGGCCCAGCCAAGTGTGAGCTTTTGTGGAGTACTCGCGGACCTGAACCTGAGTAGCTTAGACCTGGAAAGTGCATATAACCCAGCGCCTGCCAGGGACAGCACCTGGCAGACAACCTAGAGCCTGAGCAGCATAAACAGGAAAAACACACACGCTGCGAGCGGGCACATTCCCACAGTAGTCGAGACACTGTAAGCACTCCCCACAGATGACAGTGATATTTGTTAGCAGCGTTCCTCCCTCCCCACGGCAGGACCGAACAGGTAAGCCGGTGTCCACCACCACCCCCTGGTGTCAGGATGGGAATTAGTCACTGAAGAGACCAGCAAACAGAAGAGATTTTACAATAGAAGGAACTGCCTTGGAGGTAACAGAGGGAGAAGACTTGAGCCTACTGCAAGAATAAGACTGAAAACCAGAGGCAGAGGCTTAAGGCCAAATCCTGAGAACACCAGAGACCTTCTGTTCCAGGGAACATTAATTGATAGGTGCCCATCAAATGCCTCCATACATAAACTGAAACCAGGCACAACCGAAGGGTCAGCAAGTTTCAGTGAAATAAATACCACACAAATTCTCCAGCAACACAGGAAAATAGCCCTTAGCGTCAACATACAGACTGCCCAAAGCCACCCCAAACCACTGACATCTCAAACTCATTACTGGACTCTCCATTGCAATCCAGAGAGAAATCCAGCTCCACCCACCAGAACACTGAAACAAGCAAACCAAATTAGGGAACCTTGACAAGTCACCCATCCAACCCCACACAACGAGGTAACTACATAATAAAGAGAACTCCACAAACTGCCAGAGGACGGAAAGGCCACCCCAAGCACAGTAATATAAGCAAGATGAAGAGGCAGAGAAACACCCAGCAAGTAAAGGAACAGGATATATGCCCACCAACACAAACAAAAGAGGAAGACATGGGGAACCTACCTGATAAAGAATTTCGAATTTTAATTGTGAAAATGATTCAAAATGTGGAAAGCAAAAAGGAGTTACAGATAAATAAAGTGGAGAAAAGGATTGAGAAGATGCAAGAAATGTTTAATAAGGAATTAGAGGGGAAAATAGAGTCAATATACAATGAACAATGCAATAGATGAGATCAGAAACACTTTCGAGGGAACAAGCAGTAGAATAACGGAGATAGAAGACAGGATAAGTGAGGTAGAAGATAGAATTGTACAAATGAAACAGAGATGGAAAAAGAAAAACAAATTAAAAGAAATGAGGACAATATTAGAGACTTTTGGGACAATGTTAAATACCCCAACATTGGAATCATACAAGTCTCAGAAGAAGAAGACAAAATGAAAGACCATGAGAGAATACTTGAGGAAATAATAGTTGAAAATTTCACTAAAATGGGGAAGGAAATAATCACCCAATTCCAAGAAACACAGAGAGTTCCTAATAGGATAAACCCAAGGCGAAATAACCCAAGTCACATATTAATCAAATTAACAAAGATCAAACACAAAGAAAAAATATTAAAAGCCGCAAGGGAAAAACAACAAATAACACACAAGGGGATCCCCAAAGGGATAACAGCTGATCATTCAATGGAAACTCTTCAGGCCAGGAGGGAATGGCAAGACATATTAAAGTGATGAAAGAAAGTAACCTACAGCCCAGATGACTATACCCAGCAAGGATCTCATTCAATTATGAAGGAGAAATCAAAAACTTTACAGACAAGCAAAAGCGGAGAGATTTCAGCATCACCAAACCAGCTCTCCAACAAATATTAAACGATCTTCTCTAGACAGGAAACACAGAAAGGTTATATAAACTTGAACCGAAAACAATAAAGAAAAAGGCAATGGGATCATACTTATCAATAATCACCTTAAACGTATATGGGTTGAATGTCCCAACCAAAAGACAAAGGCTGGCTGAATGGACACAAAAACAAGACTCCCATATATATTCTCTACAAGAGACCCACTTCAAACTAGGGACACATACAGACTGAAAGTGAAGGGCTGGAAAAAGACATTCGACGCAAATAGAGACCAAAAGAAAGCAGGAGTAGCAGTACTCATATCAGATAAAATAGACTTTAAAACAAAGACTATGAAAAGAGACAAAGAAGGAAAGTACATTATGATCAAAGATCAATCCAAGATGAAGATATAACAATTATAAATATTTATGCACCCAACATAGGAGCACTGCCATATGTAAGAAAATTACTAACAAGTATGAAAGAGAAAATTAACAATAGCACAGTAATAGTGGGAGACTTTAATAGCCCACTCACACCTATGAATAGGTCAACTAAACAGAAAATTAACAAGGAAACACAAACTTTAAATGATACAATAGACAAGTTAGTCCTAATAGATCTCTATAGGACATTTCACCCCAAAACAATGAAATTCAACTTTTTCTCAAGGGCACACAGAACCTTTTCCAGGATAGATCACATCCTGGGCCTTAAATATAGCCTTGGTACATTCAAGAAAATTGAAATCATTCCAAGTATCTTTTTTGACCACAATGCAGTAAGATTAGATCTCAATTATGGGAGAAAAACTGTTTAAAATGCCAACATATGGAGGCTGAACAACACGCTGCTGAATAATGAACAAATCATAGATGAAATCAAAAGAGAAATCAAAATATGCATAGAAATGAATGAAAATGTAAACACAATAACCCTAAACCTCTGGGACACTGTAAAAGCAGTGTTAAGGGGAAAGTTCATAGCAATACAGGCACACGTCCAGAAAAAAGAAAAAAAGTCAACTAAATAACCTAACTCTACATCTAAAGAAACTAGAAAAGGAAGAAATGAAGTACCCCAGGGTTAGTAGGAAAGAAATCCTAACAATTAGGGCAGATATAAATGCAAAAGAAACAAAAGGGACCATAGCAAAAATCAACAAAGCCAAAAGCTGGTTCTTCGAGAAGCTAAATAAAATTGACAAAACACTAGCCAGACTCATCAAGAAACAAAGGAAGAAGGACCCAATCAATAAAATTAGAAATGAAAATGGAGAGACCACAACCGACAACACAGAAATACAAAGGAATATTAGAGAATACTATCAGCAATTATATGGCAATGAAATGAATAACTTGGAAGAAATGGACAAGTTCTTAGAATAGTAAAACCTTCCAAAACTGAACCAGGAAGAAATAGAAAGTCTTAACAGACCCATCACATGCACGGAATTAGAGGCTGCGATTAGAAATATTCCAGCAGACAAAAGCCAAGGTTCAGAGGGCTTCACAGCTAAATTCTACCAAAAATTTCGTGAAGATCTAATGCCTATTCTACTGAAACTCTTTCAGAAAATTGCTGAGGAAGAGAAACTTCCAAATGCATTCTATGAGGCCACCATCACCCTAATCCCAAAACCTGGTAAAGATCCCACAAAAAAAGAAAACTACAGGCCTATATCACTGATGAACATGGATGCAAAAATCCTTAACAAAATTCTAGAAATCAGAATCCAACAACAAATTAAGTAGATCATACATCATGACAAAATGGGCTTTATCCCAGGAATGCAAGGATTCTTCAATATCCACAAATCAATCAATGTAATACACCATGTTAACAAACTGAAAAATAAAAATCATATGATTATCTCAATAGATGCAGAGAAAGCCTTTGACAAAATTCAACATCCATATGATAAAAACCCTCCAGAAAGTGGGAATAGAAGGGACATTACACAACATAATAAAAGCTATATATGACAAATACACAGCGAACATTATCCTCAATGGTGAGAAACTGGAAGCATTTCCCCCAAAATCAGGGACAAGACAAGAGTACCCACTGTCACCACTACTATTCAACATAGTTCTGGAAGTTTTGGTTACAGCAATCAGAGCAGAAAAATACATAAAATGAATACAACTTGGAAAAGAAGAAGTGGATCTTTCAGTATTCTCTGATGACATGATTCTCTACACAAAAAACCCTAAAGAATCTACCGGAAAACTACTAGAGATAACCAATGAATACAGTAAAGTTGCAGAATATAAAATCAAGACAAAAATCCCTTTCATTCCTATACACTAATAATGAGAAAATAGGAAGAGAAATTAAGGAAACTATTCCATTCACTGTTGCAATGAAAAAAATTAAATACTCAGCAATATGTCTACCTAAGGAAGCAAAAGACTTGTACATAAAAAACTATAAAATAATAGTGAAAGTAATCAGTTCAGTTCAGTTCAGTTCAGTTCAGACGCTCAGTTGTGTCCGACTATCCGCGACCCCATGAATCACAGCACGCCAGGCCTCCCTGTCCATCACCAACTCCCGGAGTACACTCAAACTCATGTCCACAGAGTCGGTGATGCCATTCAGCCATCTCATTCTCCGTCGTCCCCTTCTCCTCCGGCCCCCAACCTTTCCCAGCATCAGAGTCTTTTCCAGTGAATCAACTCGTCGCATGAGGTGGCCAAAGTATTGGAGTTTCAGCTTTAGCATCAGTCCCTCCAATGAACACCCAGGATCGGTCTCCTTTAGAATGGACTGGTTGGATCTCCTTGCATCAAAGAGAACACTAATAAATGGAGAAATATATCATTTTCGTGAATTAGAAGAATAAATATAGTAAAATTGAGTATACTACCCAAAGTAATTTATACATTCAATGCAATACCTTTCAAGCTACCAACGATATTTTTCCCAAATCTAGAACAAATAGTCTCACAATTTTTTGGAAATACAGAAAACCTTGAATAGCCAAAGCAATCTTGAGGAAGAAGAATGGAACTGGGGGAATTAACCTGCAAGACTTCAGGCTCTACTAAAAAGCCACAGTCATCAAGACAGTATGGTACTGTCATAAAGACAGAAATATAGATCAATGAAATGAAATAGAAAGCACAGAAATAAATTCACGCACCTATGGATACCTAATGTTTGACAAAGGAGACAAGAATATAAAATGGAGAAAAGACAGTCTCTTCAACAAGTGGTGCTGGGAAAATTAGTCAGCCACTTGTAAAAAATGAAACTAGATCACTTCCTAACACCACACACAAAAATAAACTCAAAATGGATTAGAGATCTAAATGTAAGACCAGAAAGTGTAAAACTCCTAGAAGAGAACATAGGCAAAACACTCTCTGACATAAATCACATCAGGATCCTCCATGACCCACCTC
Source organism: Moschus berezovskii (assembly GCF_049115385.1). Taxonomy (NCBI): domain Eukaryota; kingdom Metazoa; phylum Chordata; class Mammalia; order Artiodactyla; family Moschidae; genus Moschus; species Moschus berezovskii. The sequence goes on from NC_142489.1 coordinate 24,830,350, forward strand.
CCAGAATACTGGAAATAAAAGAAAAAATAAAACAGTGGGACCTAATTTAAATAAAAAGCTTCTGCACAGCAAAGGAAACTATGAGCAAGGTGAAAAGACAGTCTTCAGAAAAGGAGAAATTAATAGCAAATGAAACAACTGACAAAGAATTAATCTCCAAAATATACAAGCAGCTCCTGCAGCTCAATTCCAGAAAAAAAAAATGACCCAATCAAAAAACGGGTCAAAGAACTAAACAGACATTTCTCCAAAGAAGACATAAAGATGGCTAACAAACACATGAAAAAATGCTCAACATCCCTCAAAATCAGAGAAATGCAAATCAAAGCCAAAATGAGATACCATTTCACACCCAGTCAGAATGGCTCCTATCCAAAAGTCTACATGCAATAAATGCTGGAGACGGTGTGGAGAAAATGGAACCCTCTTACACTGTTGGTGGGAATGCAAACTAGTACAGTCACTATGGAGAACGGAGTGGTGATACCTCAAAAAATGATCCAGCAATCGCACTCCTGGGCATACACACTGAGGAAACCAGAATTGAAAGAAAGACATGTACTCCAATATTCATTGCAGCACTGTTTATAATAGCAAGGAAATGGAAGCAACATAGATGTCCATCTGCAGATGGATGGATAAGAAAGCTCTGGTATATATACACAATGGAGTATTTTTCAGCCATCAAAAAAATGCATTTCAGTCAGCTCTATTGAGGTGGATGAAACTGGAGCCTATTATACAGAGTGAAATCAGCCTGAAAGAAAAACATCAGTACAGCATACTAATGCATATATATGGAATTTAGAATAATGGTAGCCTTAATCCTGTATCAGTTCAGTTCAATTCTGTTGCTCAGTCGTGTCCGACTCTCTGCGACCCCATGAATCACAGCACGCCAGGCCTTCTTATCTATCACCAACTCCCGGAGTTCACTCAAACTCATGTCCACAGAGTCATTGATGCCATCAAGCCATCTCATTCTCTGTCGTCCCCTTCTCCTCCCGCCCCCAACTTTTCCCATCATCAGAGTCTTTTCCAGTGTGTCAACTCATCGCATGAGGTGGCAAAATTATTGCAGTTTCAGCTTTAGCATCAGTCATTCCAATGAACACCCAGGATCGATCTCCTTTAGAATGGACTGGTTGGATCTCCTTGAAGTACAAGGGACTCTCAAGAGTCGTCTCCAACACCACAGTTCGAAAGCATCAATTCTTCCGTGATCAGCTTTCTTCACAGTCCAACTCTCACATCCATACATGACCACGGGAAAAACCATAGCCTTGACTAGACGGACCTTTCTTGGCAAAGTAATGTCTCTGCTTTTTAATATACTATCTAGGTTGCTCATAACTTTCCTTCCAAGGAGTAAGCGTCTTTAAATTTCATGGCTGCAATCAGCATCTGCAGTGATTTTGAAGCCCCCCAAAATAAAGTCTGACACTGTTTCCACTGTTTTTCCATCTATTTCCCACGAGACATCAAAAGAGACATAAGTGTATAGAACAGCCTTTGGGATTCTGTGGGAGAGGGTGAAGGTGGGATGGTTTGAGAGAATGGCATTGTAGCATGTACATTATCATATGTGAAATGAATCACCAGTCCAGGTTCGACGAATGATACAGGATGCTTGGTGCTGCTGCACATGGATGACCTGGAGGGAGGATATGGGGAAGAGGAAGTTGGGCTGGGGGTTCAAGAAGGGGAACACATGTACACCCAGGGCAGATTCGTGTCAATGTATGGCAAAACCAACCAATATATTAATGTAAATTAATTTGCCTCCAATAAAAAATAAATAAAATGAAAAAACAATAAATAAAATAAAAATGGAACTATATATAAAAAAAGAACTGAAACTAAAACCAAAATGGGAAAAATTATTTCGTAACTCTTTCAATGAAGATCAGAAAAATGAAGAAAAATGGATTTCTTATTCATAAAATATAAATAATATCAAATAATCCTCTTCCATTAGTAGTTTTAAAAACTTACATAGTCGTAGAAATTATGATCCTCAAGTAAAATATGCTATAAGTCTATGGTAAATGTCATTTAAATACCATTAGTATTTGAAACTATTCCATTTTTTTTTGGGGGGGAAAAAGGAAATTTAAGCCATTTTTATTAATCTGGCAAAAAATGACAGAGAGAAGACATCACCAAATGCTCAACACTGAAAACAGATTGATTTTATTCTTTCAGTCAAAAATGGAGAACCTCTATACAGCCAGCAAAAACAAGACCAGGAGCTGACTGTGGAACAGATCATGAACTCCTTTTTGCAAAATTCAGACTGAAGTTGAAGAAAGTGGAGAAAACCACTATACCATTCATGTATAACATAAGTCAAATCCCTTAGGTCTATACAGTGGAAGTGAGAAATAGTTTTAAGGGACTAGATCTGACAGAGAGTGTGCCTGATAAACTATGGATGGAGGTTCATGACATTGTACAGGGGACAGGAATCAAGATCATCCCCCAGAAAATGAAATCAAAAAAGCAAATTAGCTGTCTGAGGAGGCCTTACAAATAGCTGCGGAAAGAAGGGAAGTGAAAAGCAAAGGAGAAAAGGAAATTGATACCCATTTGAATGTAGAGTCCCAAAGAGTAGCAAGGAGAAATAAGAAAGACTTTCTCAGTGATTAATGCAAAGAAACAGAGGGAAGCAATAGAATGGGAAAGACTGTACATAAAAGATCTTCAGGACCCAAAAAATCATGAAGGTGTGATCACTCACCTAGAGCCAGACATCCTAAAATGTGAAGACAAGTGGGCCTTATTAAGAATCACTAAGAACAAACTTAGTGTAGGTGATGGAATTCCAGGTGAGCTATTTCAAATCCTGGAAGATGATGCAGTGAAAGTGCTATACTCGATATGTCAGCAAATCTGAAAAACTCAGTGGTGGCCACAGGACTGGAAAAGTTCAATTTTCATTCCAATCCCTAAGAAACGTAATGCCAAAGAATGCTCAAACTACACCATAGTTGCTCTCATCTCACATGCTAATCAAGCGATGCTAGAAAGTGTCTTTAAAAACTAGAACATGACTTGGCCCAAAGAGGCCTGTAGAGTCATATCTCTGTTCTTTCCAAAAGTATGTACAGATGTGAGAACACCAAGGGATTACTGATTGTGAACTGCTCTGCTGGGGAAGACTTGTGAGATTCTTTTGAACTGCAGGAATACCAAACAAATGAATTGTAAATAAAATGAACTTTGAAGACTTATTTTAAGGGCTGATGCTGAAAATAAAACCGCAAAGCTTTGTCCACCTGAGGCAAAGAGTTGACTCTTTAGGAAAGACCCTGATCTTTAGAAAATGTTGAAAGCAGGAGGATCAGTGGGTGAGAGAGGATGAGACTTTTGGATTGCATCAGCGATTCATAGGACATGATCTCAGAAAAACAATGGGAGACAGTGAGGGGCAGAGAGGACTGATGTACTAGATTCCAAGGGGATACGAAGATTCAAATATGGCTTAGTCGCTGAAGAACAACAGCATTTCAGTTAATAAAATGGGTCTTGCAGGATGACAGTTGGTTCCAAAATATCAGAACAATAGGAGGACAAGACCACTCTCTCCCCAGCAAATCATCTAAGCATCGACTGCACATGGAAGAACTTCCAGAAAATAAACTGGGAACACTGTTGACTGGTCCAAGTTACCCAGAAGTCAAAATGTTTTTTCCAAGGGAGGTAGGGAAAAATAAAGAGACACAAAGAAAGACAAAATATTTAGGGGCTGAGGTTGGTCTCGGAGAGGAAGTTTTAAACGAGGAGAGCTTGCAGATAATTGTAAACCCTCTCAGGACAGTGACAGTGGAGAACTCTGGGATCGCTTAGACCAACATAACCAAGGGAAAGAAAAACAAAAGCAAATGTACCTAACGGTAATTACCAGTGGAGAAACATCTCAGATACTCCTGTCCACCATCATTGAGGTGGACCTGGGAGGGATGCCTGGGCTCTATAATCTGCCCTATGATAAGGACCCAGCTTTAATGCTGTGAGGATGATCTGACAGAGCTAAGGTGATGTAGCAACCTAAACTATGGGAACACCAGAGACAAAAATTCAAAAAAAGGACCTTTCTTGAGAGAAGTCTCTATGGGCACATAGTGAAAACAGACACTCACAGAACAAAGATTGCACATTACAAAATATCAAAGATGTGCAAACAGGTTGCCATTTATGGCCCTTTCCTCCAAGGAGGCAGAGAGGAATGTTTGCATCAGACAGAGGCATAAGGCACGAGGCTGCTGTTATATCAGCCCCAGAGACCCAATCTCCCACCAAGCTCTGAGCAGGTTGCCAGTTGGTAACCATGTCTTCCTGGGTTCATGCTCAGTTCCCATAGGCAAGGAGGGTCAAAATATGAGTTCATCACCCCTCTGGAGACACACGGAATTCTTGTAAATTGTCCTTCTGGAAAAGCCAATAATGAAGGAAATTTACATGGCTGAAAACAGCCTGGAGTTAAAACTCCCCTCCAGGTCATCCCTACCATTCTATGAAAAGCAAAGAACTCTCTCACCTGAAGAAAAAAAATGGACATTAAGGCTGATTACACCCAGCTTCCAGCAGGTCCAGCCTATGCCTGATCTCCAAAATTCCTTGACCCAGCCATTTAAGTGATAACTACTCCAAACAATCTTGGAGAAGAACAGATTCCCTTAAGACAGTGGCTTTCCACATATTTGCCTATATATATGCATACTATTTTATTGGGTTTGTGCAGCAGCTCATTAATATGACTGCTGCTTTTTCTTGATAAATTAAAGGTGATCTGTTCCTGAAAAGTGCCAGTCTCATTCTTTTCCTGAACCTTGACTTCTCTTACTCCCTTACCCTACAACAAACCAAGTGGCTGGGACCTAATAGGTACATAAGATGTATGGCCTAACTTAGACAGTACCTTGCCTGCCACAGAGTTGCCTGAGCAATTTGGATCTGGGAAGGAAACAAAGCATGTAACAGATCATGTCCAGTTCCCTTGCAGAGCACCTAAGAGCCTGAGTGGCGTAGACATGGAAAGGGCATGAAACACAAAGCCCATTTTGGGCAATGCACTCACGGATCACTCAGGACCCTGAGCAGTGTGAACCGAGAAAGTCCATGTCACCTACTGCAGTGGCAGGCCCACTGTGGTCCATCTACCTTAAGCACCCCGACCCATATATCGCAGCAGTATTTATTTTCAATGTCCTACCCTCACCACTGCACCACTGAGCAAGTGAGGTCATATAAGGGCCTGCTGACCTCTAGTGTTATGGTGCAAACTAGTCACGTGTAAACTTGTCAGGGAAGAAAATTGCAAATAAGGAAGTAAAAAATTAGCAAGAAGGGTGAACTAGCCCAGAATTAACAGGTGCAATAAATTGAAAATCTGAAGTTAATGCAGAAAATGTGCAATTCAGGACAACAATAGCTTTTGATAACAAGTCAGTTAGTTTGTCCTTCAGTCCAGTTGGTTAGTAGTATCCGACTCTATGTGACCCAATGAATCACAGCATGCTAAGCCTCGCTGTCCATCACCAACTACCGGGATTTACTCACACTCATGTCCATTGAGTCAGTGATTCCATCCAGGTATCTCATCCTCTGTCATTCCCTCCTCCTGCTGCCCCCAATCTCTCTAAGCATCAGATCCTTTTCCATTGAGTCAACTCTTAGCATGATGTTTCCAAAGTATTGGAATTTCACCTTTAGCATCAGTTTTTCCAACGAACACCCAGGACTGATCTCCTTTAAGATGGACTGGTTGGACCTCCTTGCAGTCCAAGGGTTGGAAAAAGAGACCATCTGACACTGATCTGACACCACTAAGCTCACAGTAACTCTAGAGAAATTGTTAGATTTTTTTTTTACTTTATTCATGTTTTTATTAATGAAACTTTTTATCTATTCCTTATCATTCCCTTACATTCATTTCTATACACTACATTACAAGTTTGAGAATTATTTTCACTTCTATCATTTTTGAAGTAGTTATAGTACTTTATATAGATAGCATGTTAAAAAGCAGAGACATTACTTTGCCAACCAAGGTCCGTCTAGTCAAGGCTATGGTTTTTCCAGTGGTCATATATGGATGTGAGAGTAGGACTGTGAAGAAAGGTGATCGCCAAAGAATTGATGCTCTTGATCTGTGGTGTTGGAGAAGACTCTTGAGTGTCCCTTGGACTGCACGGAGAGTCAACCAGTCTATTCTAAAGGAGATCAGTCCTGGGTGTTCATTGGAAGGACTGATAATAAAGCTTAAACTCCAATACTTTGGCCACCTCATGTGAACAGTTCACTCCCTGGCAAAGACTTTGATGCTGGGAGGGATTGTGGGCAGGAGAAGAAGGGGACGACAGAGAATGAGATGGCTGGATGGCATCACCAACTCGATGGACAGGAGTTTCAGTGAACTCTGGGTGTTACTGATGAACAGGGAGGCCTGGCGTGCTGTGCTTCATGGGGGCACAGAGTCAGATATGGCTGAGTGACTGAACTGAACTGAACTGGACATTTACTCTACTCAAATTCTTCCAGAAATTTGCAGATAAAGGGAATTTTCCAAACTCTTTCATTGAGGCCACCAACACCCTAACACCAAAACCAAAAATGACTTAGGAAAACAAAACTACATGCCACTAACACTGATAGGCATAGAAGCAAAAATCCTTAAAAAATTCCTAACAAACAGAATCCAAAACCATTTTAAAAGGATCATATTTCATTACCAAGTGGGCTTTATCTCAGGGATCCAAGTATTCTTTAAAATCTGCAAGTCAATGTAATACACCATATTAACAAATTAAATGATAAAAACCATATGATTATCTAAAGAGGCAGTGAAGTCTTTGACAAAATTCACCATTCATTTATGACCAAAAAAAAAAAAAAAACCCTCCAGAAAGAAGGAATATAAGGAATATACCTGAACTTAATAAAAGTTACGTATGACAAAGCCACAGTAAAGATGATTCTCAATGGTGAAAAATTGAAAGCATTCCCCCTAAAGTGAGGAACAAGACAAGAATGCCCTCTCTCATCACTACTATTAAACACAGAATTGGAAATTTTAGCAACAGCAGTCAGAGAGGAAAAAGAAATCAAAGGAATCCCTATTGGAAAAGAAGAATGAAAAATCTCACTCTTTGACGATATCTTGATCTTCTACTTAGAAAACCCTAAAGACTCCACCAGAAAATGGCTAGAGCTAAGCAATAAACATAGTAAAGTTTCAGGATGTAAAAGTAACACCTAGAAATTCCTGCATACCTATACACTAATAATTAGAAAACAGAAAGATAAATAAAGGAAACATTCCCATTCACCATTGAAATAAAAAAAATAAAATTCTTAGGAATAAATCTACCTAAAGAAACCAAAGTCCTATATATAGAAAATAAAAAACACTGATGAAAGAAATCAAAGGGGAAATAAACAGATGTTAGGAATATACCATGTTTATGGTTTCAGATCACATCAGATCAGTCGCTCAGTTGTGTCCGACTCTCCGCGACCCCATGAATCACAGCACGCCAGGCCTCCCTGTCCATCACCAACTCCCGAAGTACACTCAAACTCATGTCCACAGAGTCGGTGATGCCATCCAGCCATCTCATTCTCCGTCGTCCCCTTCTCCTCCCGCTCCCAACCTTTCCCAGCATCAGAGTCTTTTCCAGTGAGTCAACTCGTCGCATGAGGTGGCCAAAGTATTGCAGTTTCAGCTTTAGCATCAGTCCCTCCAATGAACATCCAGGATTGATCTCCTCTAAAATGGACTGGTTGGATCTCCTTGCAGTATAAGGGACTCTCAAGAGTCTTCTCCAACACCACAGATCACAAGCATCGATTCTTCGGCGATCAGCCTTCTTCACAGTCCAACTCTCACATCCATACATGACCACGTGTAAAACCATAGCCTTGACTAGACGGACCTTGGTTGGCAAAGTAATGTCTCTGCTTTTTAATATACTGTCAAGGTTGGTCATAACTTTCCTTCCAAGGAACAAGCGTCTTTTAATTTCATGGCTGCAATCAGCATCTGCAGTGATTTTGGAGCCCCAAAAAATAAAGTCTGACACTGTGTCCACTGTTTTTCCATCTATTTCCCATGAAGTGATGGGACCAGATGCCATGATCTTTGTTTTCTGAATGTTGAGCTTCAAGCCAACCTTTTCACTCTCCTCTTTCGGTTTAGAAGTGTCAAAATAGTGAAAATGATTATACCACCTAAAGCAATCTATAGGTTGAATGCAATCCCTATCAAGCTACCGACGGTATTTTTCACAGAACTATTTACAAATAATGTCACAATTTGTATGGAAACACCAAAACCCTATAATAACCAAAGCAATCTTGGGAAGGACGAATGGACCTGGAGGAATGAACCTGCTTGACTTCAGGCTATACAACAAAGCTGTAATCATCATGACTGTATGGTACTGGCACAAAGATAAAGTATAGATGATTCAAAGGACAACTTCTCTTTGACAAGGGAGGCAAGTATATACACTGGAGAAAAGTCTCTGAAACAAGTGGCGCTAGGAAAACTGGTCATCCACGTGTAAAAGAATGACACCAGCAATGAGGAACCATCTCAGGACGGTCAGAATGTATACTACCCAAAAATATACACAAAATAATTTCTCCACTGGAGTGGAGAAAGGAGGACCCTCTTACACTGTTGGTGGGACTGCAAACTAGTACAGACACTATGGAGAACATTGGGGAGATTAGTTAAAAAATTGGAAACAGTACTGCCATATGGTCTAGCGGTATCACTACCTGACATGCACACCAATGAAACCAGAATTGAAAGAGACACGTGTACCACAATGTTCATCACAGTACTGTTTATAATAGCCAGGGCATGGAAGCAACATAGATGTCCACTGGCACAAGAATGGATAAGAAATCTTTGGTACATATACACAAAGGAATATTACTAAGTCATTAAAAAGATTTAATTTGAATCAGTTCTAATGAGGTGGATGAAACTGAAGTCTATTACACAGACAGAAGTAAGTCAGAACAAAAAACATCACTACGGTACACTAATGCATATAATGGAATTTCAAAATATGATATCAATGACACTATAGGCGAGACGGCAATAGAGACACAAATGTGTAGATCAGTCTTTAGGATTCTGTGGGAGAAGGCGAGAGTGGGTTGATTTGAGAGGACAGCATTGAAACATGTATATGATCATATGTGAAAATGATCACCAGTTCGTGTTCGATACATGAGACAAGGTGCTCAGGGCTGGTGCACTGGGATGACCTGGTGGTTTGGGATGGGAGTGAGGTGAAAGGTATGTTCACATGAAGAACAAATGTAAACACATGGGTGATTCATGTCAATGTATGGAAAACTCACTTTAATATTATAATTAGCCCCCAATTAAATAAATATTTTTTTAATGTACTAAAAAAAAAAAAAAAAGCCTGTTGGACTCCTTCAGGGATCCAGTGGCTTAAGAATTTATCTGTCAATGCAGGGGACATGGGTTTGAATCTTGGTCTGAGGAGATCTCACATACTACCAAAGTAGATAAGCCTGTGTGCGCCCAACTACTGAACCTGAGAGCCCTAGAGCTTGTGCTCCGAAAGAGAAGGCATTGCCATGAGAATCTAGCTCATTGCAGTGAAGGTTAACCCAAATTACTGCAACTAGAGAAACTGCAAGTTTCTGTATTTCAATTCCTTACCATCAAAGTCACCAGGGGACTTTAATAGATTTAGGAAAACCTCCAAGAATTTATAAAATAAACACCAAAAATAGATGTCCTTTCACCATGGCTGACTGTGATGTAAAAACAGGAAGTCACGCTATATGTGGAGTAACAGAGAAGTTTAGATTTGGGGTACAAAGTGATGCAGAACAAACGGTAAAGGTAGAGTTTTGCAGAGAAATGTTAAAAATGGAAACAGCGACAGTGTTCATGGGCTCCAAAATCACTGGCGACCGTGATTACAGCCATGAAAATAAAAGACTCTTACTCCCAAGAGGAAAAGCTATGACAAACCTAGACAAAATATTCTTAGAAGCAGAGATATCACTTTGTAGACCAAGTTTCATATAGGTAAAGCAGGTATTTTCCCAGTGGATATGTATGGATGCCTTTCATGTGTAGCCCTACATAGCATGTCCTTGTTTAACTGAGTTACACAAGGCTGTGGTCCATGTGATGGACTGATTAGGTTTCTGTGATGGTGGTTTCTATCTTTCGGCCCTCGAATGCCCTCTCTCAGCATCTACCACCTACTGGGGGTTCTCTTACTTTGGTTGTGGAGTAGCTCTTCACTGATCCTACAGCAAAGAACAGCCTCTGCTCCTTATGTTGGATGTGGGATATCTCCTCTTGACAGCTGGCTGCTTAAATGCCACACAGCCACAGCTCGCTGCTACAGCAATTTTTAAAAATTCAGCAATGGCCAAGGATTGGAAAAGGTCAGTTTTCATTCCAATCCCAAAGAGACGCAATGCCGAAGAATACCCAAACTATTATACAATTGCCTTCAACTCATGTGCTAATAAAGTAATGCTCAAAATTCTCCACGGCAGGGTTCAACAATATGTGAACCGTCAACTTCCAGATGTTCAATCTGGTTTTGGGAAAGGCAGAGGAATCAGAGATCAAATTGCAGACATCTGCTGGATCTCTGAAAATACAAGAGAGTTCCAGAAATCATCTATTTCTGCTTTATTGACTAGGCCAAAGCCTTTGACTCTCTGGATCACAATAAACTGTGAAAAATTCTTCAAGAGATGGGAATATCAGACCACCTGACTTGTCTCTTGAGAAACCTATATGCATGTCAGAAAACATCAGTTAAAACAAGGCATGGAAGTAGGTCAAGGCTATGTTGTCACCCTACTTATTTAACTACATGCAGAACACATCATGAGAAGTATGTGTTTTATGAAGCAGAAGCTGGAATCAAGACTGCATGGAAAATATCAATAACTGCAAAGATGTAGATGAAACTACTTTTATGACAGAAAATGAGGAAAATCTGAAAGCCTCTTAAGGAAAGTAAAAGAAGAGAGTGAAAAAATGTCTTTTTGTTTCACATCACCTGTACATTTGCCACCTTTACTACTTGAAATATGGAATTTCTTATTTCACATAGGGAAATCAATGCCTATATTCCTATTTGAAATATCAATTCTCTACAATTTACATATGAATATTTGATGAAGATTTTTTTCCTACATTACATATAGAATTTTCTACACTTCACAGTTGAAAATCAGGAGAGTTATTTTTCCTACAAGGAGTAAGGAGTTCTCTTTCTTGAACATGAACCCCCGGTGCAGAATTTCCTACATGAAAAATGGAAGTCTCTGCTTTTCAATTCTTCACCTATGTTACCAGGGAACTTTAATGTTTTTAGGAAGACCTGCAAGTCTTTCTAGAAATAACACCAAGAAAAGATGTTCATTTAATTATAGGGTTCTGGAATATAAAAGCAGAGTAAAGAGATACCTGGTGCAATGGGGAGGGTTGGGATTGGTGTATGAAATGAGGCAGGACAAAGAATAGCAATGTTTTGGCAAAAAGAAAGGGTAAAAATGAAAATAGAGACAGTTTTCTTCGGCTCCAAAATCTCTGGGGACAGTGATCTCATCCATGAAAAGAAAAATCCCTTCTCCTGGAAGAAAAGCTATGATAAGCCTAGACACAATGTACTGAAAAGCAGAGACATCTCCTTGGCAACAAAGGTCCTTATAGTCAGAGCTATGGTTTTACCCGTAGACATGTACGGATGTGCTAGATTCATGATAAAGAAGGTTGAGTGCCAAAGAATTGAGGCTTTGCAACTGGGTGAGAAAGATGGGTCTTGAGAGACCCTTGTCCAGCAAAGAGATCAACCCCATCAATCTTAAAGGAAACTAACCCTAAATATACATTGTAAAGACGGATGTTGAAACTGAAATTTCAATACTTTGGCTACCCTTGTGTGAAGAAATAATGCATAGGAAAAGATTGAGTTTATGCCTTGTCGATAAAGAAATAATAATAATTATTGACTCTGATATGAGTAGATGGAGGACAGGAGAAGAAGGGGACGACAGAGGGTGAGATGGCTGATTGGCATCACCGACTCAATGGACATGAGTTTGGGTAAACTCCGGGAGTTGGTGATGGACAGGGAGGTCTGGTGTGCTGCGGTGCATGGGGTTGCAAAGAGTCCAGCATGACTTAGCAACTGAACTAGTGGAATTTGGAATGCAGAAACTACGAGTCTTTCGCAAAAAGAGACACAGAGGTAAAACAGTTTTTAGACTATGAGGGAAGAGGCGAGGGTTGGACAATATGAGGGAACCACATTGAAATATGTTTATTACCATATGTCGAATAGATGATCAGTGCAAACTCAATACATGAAGCAGGACATTCAACACTGCTTTTCTTAAATTATGCAGAAGAATGGGTGAGGATTGAGGTGGAAATGGATTCATGTGTTGTGGGATATATACGCCACAGGCTGATTCATATCAATGTAAGGCAGAAAAACCCTACTAAATTGTAAAGATTAAAACAGATTAATTAAATCATTAAATTAAAGATTAAAACAAATTAATTAAATCAAAGAAAATAATATATATTTCATATTTTATACATGAACGGTAGGTAAGTTATGTAGACTGTGTAAAACTGATTTCTGGCACCTTCGTTCATCAAGAGGAAAGAAAAATCAGTCCATTTGGGCATAATCAAATTTCCGATGTTAACTACGCAAACATTTTAGGAGATCATTTTTCTCACAAAGTCCCAGTGTGTACCACACTATGTGAGGGAGTGTCCTGGCTGATGCTAGGCAACACATCAGCCAGGATGTTCCCCTGTATGTTTCTCACATGTGCGGAAAGTTTCTCCATTGCAGCTGGTTCACCATCTGGGCTTCCTTCTCCCAGACTCTACACATTTTCAAAGAAACTTGGCCTCTCCTAAATCGTAGGTCCTACTACCATGACCTCCATTTCCACAGGCCAGTACATGTCTCAAAGACTGATGGGTCCACAAGCAATGGTTTCAAAGCCCCACCATACTTGATTTACTCTGGGTGACTCTTCAAACTCTCCAATCCCATTTCCAAGTAGAAACACACCCCACGACAGAGCAGAGATGTTGAGCATGTTTCTGTCTCTTAGGTAATTCCAGATTTGATGAGCCATCTTCCAGTTATCAATGTCCAGTTATCAATGACCATCATTTCCTCATTCCTCTTCAGGACTGTGCTACCACGAGATACATTGACCATTCTCCGCAAGTCTGTGGACATCTCCTTTTCTAGTTGCTTCACGTCTCACATCCTTGGTTTTCATCTATGTGTCTTTAGTGGGTTGGACATACTCACACAGATAAGCAGGCACAAATACAGTTGACACAAACACATGTAACACATCTAAACACATATGCAAAACACAGGGACACAAAAGTAAACAGGCAACACTCACATTTCAGGAGCTGAAGATGCTGTGTCCTGCAATGTGGGAGATAACATCAGCAGGCACAATGGCTTGCCTTTTGAGATACCACTCCATTTCCTCCAACATCTGCTCAGCAGTATCTCCAACTAGCCTGAAGCCACTTCCAGCATTGCCTGAGTGGCGGTGGAGAAAGGCTAAGCAGTGAATATGCAAATTTACAGAATATGCCAAAGTCAACACAAAACTGCAGTAGGACACCAGAGAGAAACCCCTACCGACTGACAGGGCTTCCTAGGATGAGGGTTGGAAGTGAAGATCTCAGGTGATTTCAAACTGATTGAGCAGCAGGATATCTGGTGGTGGCAGGACTCAGGTAAGGATGATTCCAACAAAGGTGCCTTGCCTCCATCAGAGTCACCAAGGACTCTCAGGGTATAACCACAGCTCCTTTGAGCGAGGCTTGTACACATTAAGACCCCAATCTCAAGTCTCAGCCTGCCAGCTGCTACCTGCATGATCCGAATCCAGGCTCTGCAGTCAGCCTGCGTGAGCCTGAGTTTTCCCATTTGGGAAAGGTGAGTGTCCTGGAGTCCATACTTCAGGTCTCACCTCCTGACCCCCTCACAACCCGTGATTCTCTCAGTTACCTTAAGGTAGTATTGCAAAGGATCAAACCACAGATCTTCATCAATGGACTTCTGGCAATACGAGCACGGTCAGCATGGGCCTTGTCAGGCCCCAAAGTCTTCCATGAGTAGCCAACAAATCCAACATCAATTCCCAATCCTAAGAAGGCCCACTGCAACCCCACTTCAGAAATCATGAGTCAGCTGATAACCTTGTGGATTTCTCTTGTGTACTTTCTTTTTCCTTATTCCATTTCACTCTCTTTTCAAATTTTCCATTTAATTTTGATATGTTTTCATTTCAGTCTCCATTCAACTTTCTGAAACTCTCTGTTCTTTATCTCCCTAGATTACTAAGTTTCTTTCTTTCTTCAGGTTTTGGAACTGATCAGCCATAATTTTATCTATATCATATAAACTGCTTTCTATTTCTTCCTTTCTGAGACCCCAAATATCGCAATGCTGCTATTTTTATATTGTCAAAGAGATTATTTAAACTGGTCTTTATTTGTAAATTTGCTCATCTATTTGCAATTTTGCTTCGGTGTTTTTCACTATAGAATCTTCCAGGGTACAAACGCATTCTTCTGTGTCACTTTTTCTCTATTATTTCCTTCTAATGTGTTTTCTATTTCATTATTTTATTCTTCATGAACGCTTTTATTCTATATTATTTCTCATTTCTTGTTAAAATGTTTACTTTGTCCATCTGCATTTTTCTCTATCTGATTTTGCATTCTTGTTACTCAGGCTTCAAACTGTATCTGTTAAATGATTTCTCTATTTCATGTGTGATATATTCCTTTTTTTGTTTTTCTTCCTCTTTTTTTTCCATTGGAATCAAACAGGCAAGACTTCTCAATTTACCTTTCTCCTTGTGAAAAAGGTGAATTGAAGCAATGACTCATGGTAAAGGTGGTGGCTTTACATATGGCCAGTCTGTGTAATATACATTTGCCCTGTGACTTTGGTTTGAGAGCTGGACATGACAAGAGTGGGTGTTCTATGACACTCCAGTGTGTTCTGGCAGTGTTCACATAGGAAGGACACGGGGTTGGAGATAGTGGGCGTAGTTACACTGACAGGTATTATAGGGCTATTTTCCTCAGTGTTCAATAATACCACTTGAAGTTGGGACTTTTCTCCCAGGTTTTGGGAGCGGAACTCTTGAGGGCTGAGTCTGAACTGATTCTGTTTGTCCTGAGTTCATTCTCTTCCCTGTCTCCGTTCCATTCCGTTCCGTCACTCAGTCGTGTCTGACTCTTTGAGACCCCGTGGACTGTAGCCTACCAGGCTTCTCCGTCCATGGGATTCTCTAGGCAAGAATACTGGTCGGTTACTGTTTTCTTCTCCAGGAATGGAAAATTAACCCCAGATGGGAGCACCTATAGAGCAAGAACTAGAGTATGTGTTGAGTGTTGTTTGGGGTATGAGATACACATAGTGATGGTCCTGGGAACTGGCCATCATTCTGAGCAGATTCACTCTGATTCTTCTGCCTTGTTTCAGAAACAAATAGATGTGTACATGTTCTTCACTTGTGGAATTCAAGTTTCTTAGAGCCTTACTGTTCATTACAAACCAGCTTCATTCCAAGCTTTCACCAGCTGAGTGGACTCATCTTCCTGATGTCAGATCCCAGACATTGGGACCCATTATACACTCTGAATGTGTCATGCTGTGATGATTCTCCAAGCCCTTCATATCCATCTCCTTATATGTGTCGTTTCTTGGGGCTCAAGTACCAACCTGACTGCTTATCGTCCCTTGTTTCCTGACTCTATGCACATGTTTATACAGCATTGGTTGTATAGTGTCTTTCGGCTATAAAATTAGCTGTGTCTTCTTATTTTTCAGTCAGTGGCTCTAAATGTAGAGGCAGTTTTAATGGCGCTGATTGGGCCTTTGCCTATTCCACCAGCTTCTACTTTCCCAATAATTTGGCTGTTCTATCCAGCATTTCTAAATATGATATTAAGGGAGAGCAGAATTGTAGAGGTTGTTCCATTATAATGCCTCATTGTTTTTCAGGGTTTCGAAAGAATGATCTTGCACTAAAATGGTAAGCTTTTGGCCAGTTGTTCTATGCATTTCCCTTGCCAAATGGAATCATGAAGCAATTATATTGGACTGTGATTCTATGATTTGGTGAGCAGGTGGAAGTAGATAGTGAAATGATTCGTAGGAGAAAATAGAAAGAACACTGCATTAGAGTGTAAAACGTGAGAACTGCCAAAAAGAACCAACATGAATTTTGAGGCTAGGATAATAATTTGCATATAAGGATGAAGACTCAGTGTGTAACAGTTCAGCCAGGGGAGGGCATGGAGCTTTTTTCCCCATTTTGTAGACTCCTTGGCTGGTAGCACTTTAAATAGTGTCTGTATGAGAAGGCTGTTATAATACTCATGTAATCTAGCTGCGTTGGATTGAAATCGCCAAAGAATATTTGTTAAAGAGACCACTGTTGAGTATTCTGAGAAGTAAAGAGTTTTCACTGATCAGAATCAGTGAAATCTATTAATTGCATGAAAACGAGGATAAATTTGTAAGGAATGTGTTTATGTTTCTTGAAAAGGAATCGTGTAAAGGTCAGTGATTATGGCGTTAGAGTTGGAAGGCTCAACAGAAGGGAGCAGTGGGCAGATGAAGTGATTCTAAAAGGGTGATCATCAGAAACAACCTCGGAATCTGTCAATGAGCATATATTTGCAAGACTCCTTTTTGTCACCTTCTTAAGGAGTAAGAGCTTCTTACCGTGAACACGCTTAGCCAATTGGGTCGTACTGCCTTTTACTAGAGAGATGCCAGAGTCCAGGTAGAATACAACAAACCTCCAGGAAGATTGTATTGTTTATCATGATGGTGCTGCTACATTCAAATGACACTGGTACATGTCATTCTGAATTCATTGGCCCCAAATGACTCCACGAGCCCAAGAAAAGGTTGAAGTAAATTATCCTTTCTTCCTAGGTATGGGAACCTAAAGGCCCTCCAGGGTCTAAGCATGGGGGAAAACTAGTCAGGCTGAATTATTCAAAGGCTTTTACTGTGAGGTATTTGTTGTGTCTCAGCATCCAAGTAATGTCCTTGTCATAACTGTTTGCCACCCTAGGTACTGCAGCATGCTACATTTCCCTTTCCCATACTATCTCCTGCAGTTTGTCCAAAATATGAGTTTAGGCTTCTCCTAAATGTACCATTTCAATTTTATCAACAAAGAATTCTAGTCTGCCTGGGCATCTATACCACTTGATTTTTCAGGAGGGGTGTACAGAGAAGTCGTACCTGGTGTGGGCTGGTTAGGGCCTTGAAGTCTGGATAAAAAGGAGAAACACACAGAATGCTTCTATTGCCTTTTTCTTTGCATGGAGACATTGTATTCCTAACACAATGGTATTTCACTTGTCCTGTTTTAAGTATTGGCACTACTCATGGGCTTTGTTTTTACCAGTAAAAATCTCTATTTTCCTTACATGAGAATATATATTTCCTCATATTTACAGCTTATACCATGACAGCGATATTAAGACGAGGTGGCAAGAACACTGAGAAAAACTGTACCAAAGAGATCTTCACGATTCAGATAATCACGATGGTGTGATCACTCACCTAGACACTGATATCCTAGAATGCGAATTCAAGTGTCCCTTAGGAAGTCTCATTTGGTACCAAGCTAATGGGTATGATGGAATTTCACTTAAGCTGTTCCAAATCTTAAAAGATGATGCTGTTAAAGTGCTGCACTCAATGTAAAAGCAAAATTGGAAAATTCAACAGTGGCCATAGGACTGGAAAATGTCAGTTTTAATTCCAATTCCAAAGAAAAGCAATGTCAAAGAATATTCAAATTACCACACAATTGCATTCATCTCACAAGCCAATAAAATAATGCTCAAAAATCTCCAAGCCAGACTTCAACAATACATGAACTGTGAACTTCCAGATGTTCAAGCTAGTTTTATTAAAAGGCAGAGGAACCAGAGATCAAATTGTCAACATCTTCTGGATCATTGAAGCAGAAAGTGATTTCAGAAAGATAAACAAACATAAACATATTTCAGCTTTATTAACTCTGCCACAGCCTTTGTGTATATCAGAATAAACTGTGGTCAACTGTTCCAGAGATGGAAATACCAGGCCCCCTACCTGCCTTTTGAGAAATCTGTATTCTGTTCAGGAAGCAATTGTTAGAACTGGACATGGAACAACAGACTGGTTCAAAGTAGGAAAAGGGGCGTGTCAACGCTGTATTGTCACCGTGATTATTTAACTTATATGCAGAGTACATCAAGAGAAATGCTGGACTGGATGAAGAACTAGCTGGAATCAAGATTGCTGAGAGAAATATTGATAACCTCAGAGATGCAGATGACAGCACCTTTATGGCAGAAAGTGAATAAGATCTAAAATTCTCTTGATGAAAATGATAAAGGAGAGTGAAAACGCTGGCTTAAAGCTAAACATTCAGAAAACTAAGATCATGGCATACGATTCTATATCTTCATGCAAATAGACATGGAAACAGTGGAGAAAGTAGATGACTTTATTTTGGGGAGCTCTAAATTCACTACAGATGGTGACTGCAACCATGAATCTATCTATATATTTATTTAATTTTTTTAATTTTTTCTGGAGGCTAATTATGTATATGGTTTTTGCCCTATATTTTCATGAATCAGCCATGCGTGTACATGTGTTCCTAATGCTGAAACCCCTTCACCTCCTTACCCATTGACCCCTCAAGTTCATCCCAGTACAGGAGCCCTAAGCACCCTGTCTCATGCATCACACTTGGACTGTTAATCTCTTCAAAATATGATAATATACATGTTTCAGTGTTATTCTCTCAAATCAGCCCACCCTCACCTTCTCCCAGAGTCCAAAAGACTGTTCTATACATCCGTGTCTCTTTTGCTGTCTTGCATATAGGGTCATTGGTACTATCTTTCTAAATTCCGTAATATGCATCATTATACTCTATTGGTGGTTTTCGTTCTGACTTACTATAATAGGCTCCAGTTTCATCCACCTCATTAGAATTGGTTCAAATGTATTCTTTTTAATGGCTGAGTGATACTCCATTGTATATATGTACCACAGGTCTCTTATCCATTCATCTGCTGATGGACATCTAGGTTGCTTCCATGTCCAGGGTATTATAGACATGTACAGCCAAGAAATAAAAGACACTCCTTGGGAAGAAAGTTATGACTAACCTAGACAGCATCTTTAAAAGCAGAGATAATACTTTGCCAACAAAGGTCCATCTAGTCAAAGCTATGGTTATTTTGGTAGTCATGTATAGATGTGAGAGTTGGACTATAAAGAAAGCTGAGTGCAGAAGAATTGATGCTTTTGAACTGTGGTGTTGGTGAGGACGCTTGGGAGTCCCTTGGATTCAAGGAGATCCAACCTGTCCATCCTAACGGACATCAGTCCTGACTGTGCATTGAAGGACGAATACTGAAGCTAAAGTCAAATACTTTGACCATCTGATGTGAGGAGCTAACTCATTTGAAAAGACTTTGATACTGAGAATGACTTAAGGCAGGAGATAACGGTACACAGGATGAAGTTGTTGGATGGCTTCACCGACTCAATGGACATGAGTTTGAGTAACCTCCAGGAGTTGGTGATGGACACGGAGGCCTGGTGTGCTGCAGTTCATGGTGTCACAAAAAGTCAGACCACTGACAAACTGAACTGAACTAAACAGAACTGACAGCCTTTCCTTAGGCAGTAATGTTAGCCTTGGGACCCAATCCACCCTCCTTAAAAATCCTTTTCCTTGAAGTGTAGAGAGACATCACACACACACACACTCACACATACACACACACACTAATAGGTCATTTCAGTTCAGATCAGTTCAGTCGCTCAGTCATATCTGACTCTTTGAGACCCCATGAATCACAGCATGACAAGACTCCCTGTCCATCACCAACTCCTGGAGTTCACTCAAACTCATGTCCATCAATTCGGTGATTCCATCCAGCCATATCATTCTCTGTCGTCCCAGTCTTCTCCCACCCCCCAATTTTTTTTTTTAGACCATTATAACTATCCAACTCATTAAAAAATATGGCTCTCAGATTGCTACTCTGTGGAACACATTGACTTGTTATTGCCATAGTGTCACACATAGTAGTGACAATAGTCCTCCAGCAGCATGCTCGCTTCTTTGTCATTATTACCACCTGAGAAAACTAAGTACTTGGCCAATTTCATGTAAAGGATATCCTCCTGGGCTTATTTCAAGGACAGCCATGCAGTCTTCTTGATTATCCATTGTTTTGGATCATTCCTAGTCCATTTACTGAGGTACTATTGGCTTGAATCCTGAGGCTTTATCTTTTCCTCTACTCCTTGCTTTAAGTTTTCACATTTCCCCAACAGAGACAGTGGGGCATTCCTTGTCATTTTTATTATAATTTTGAGACATACCTTATTATCAAACAGTAACAAACACTTCAAAACCAAACTTTCTTACTCTCAGATCCTAGAGAATATCACAACACATCTATGAGCATAAGCAAACTTGACAGAAAAGAAATAACATGGCCCTGGAGTTCTGCATTTTCTTTGTCCTGATGTGGAGTACCACAGGTTATGATGTTTTCCATTCTGTCACTGAATTCAAAGAATAAAAAGGAAAATTAACATAATAACAAGAATTAAATTGAGGGGAGAAAGGTGTATGGTCCTTCAAAATGTTCCTTATCTAGGTCAGCCAGGACTTTCTAAACTGGGTACTTGATGGGTGAGGTGATATGGCGGTTTAATCAAGTTGTAGAATTGTTTTGTATAGTTGTATACTTGACATCACCAGTTGGTTTACGCCGAAATCAGATTGCTTGTATTCAGTTGAGTTCAGTTCAGTCTCACAGTCGTGTCTGACTCTTTGCGACCCCATGAAACACAGCATGCCAAGCCTCGCTGTCCATCACCAACTCCCGAAGTTCACACAAACTCATGTCCACCGTGTCGGTGATGCCATCCAGCCATCTCATTCTCTGTCGTCCCAGTCTCCTTCCGCCCCCAATCCTTCCCAGCGTCAGAGTCTTTTCCAGTGAGTCAATGCGTCGCATGAGGTGGCCAAAGTATTGCAGTTTCAGCTTTAGCATCAGTCCTTCCAATGAACACCCAGGATTGATCTCCTTTAGAATGGACTGGTTGGATCTCCTTGCAATACAAGGGACTCTCAAGAGTCTTCTCCAGCACCACATTTCAAAAGCATCAATTTTTCGGCGATCAGCTTTCTTCACAGTCCAACTCTCACATTCATACATGACCACTGGAAAAACCATAGCCTTGACTAGACAGACCTTGGTTGGCAAAGTAATGTCTCAGCTTTTTAAAGTGCTATCTAGTTTGGTATCTAACTTTCCTTCCAAGGAGTAAGTGTCTTTTAGTTTCCTTGCTGCAATCAGCATTCTCAGTGATTTTGGAGCATAAAAAAATAAATTCTGACACTGTTTCCACTGTTTTCCTATTTCCCATGAAGTGATGGGATCAGATTCCATGATCTTTGTTTTCTGAATATTGAGCTTTAAGACAACCTTTTCACTCTCCTCTTTCACTTTCATCAAGAAGCTTTTGTATTACTTGCAGCCAAAAATTCAGAAGTACTATACAAGTCAGAAAAACAAGACTGGGAGCTGACTTTGCTCATATCATGAAATCCTTATTGCCAAATTCAGTCTGAAATAGAAGAAAGTGGAGAAAACCACAAGAACATTCTGGTATGACCTAAATCAAATCCCTTATGACTATACAGTGGAAGTGAGAAACAGGTTTAAGGGACTAGATCTGACACAAATATTGCCCGATGATCTATGGACAGAGTTTTATGACAGTGTATTCGAGACAGAATTCAAGACCATCTGCAAGAAAAGGAAATAAATAAATAAATAAGCAAAATATCTCTATATGGAGGCCTTACAACTGGCTGTGAAAAGACAGGAAGCAAAAAGCAAATGGAAAAAGGAAAGATAGACCCTTTTGAATGCAGAGCTCCAAATAAAAGCAAGGAGAGATAAGAAATACTTCCACAGTGATCAGTGAAAAGAAATAGAAGAAAACAATAGAATAGGAAAGAATAGAGATCCCTTCAAGAATCTAGAGATAACTAGGGAATATTTTATGCAAAGATGGTATCAAGAAAAGACAGAAATTGTAGGGCCCTAACAGAAGCAGGAGATATTAAGAAGAGGTGGCAAGAATACACAGAAAGACTGTATAAAAAATAAATAAATAAACACTTCATGACCCAGATAATCACGATGGTGCTATTACTCACCTAGAGCCAGATATCCTGGAAAGTGAAGTCAAGTGGGCCTTACGAAGCATCATTAAAACAAAGATACTGGAGATGATGGAATTCCATTTGAACTATTTCAAATCCTGAAAAATGATGCTGTGAAATTGATGCACGCAATATGCCGGCAAACTTTCAAAACTCAGCAGTGGACACAGGGCTGGAAAAGGTCAGATTTCACTCCAATCTCAAAGAAAGGCAATCCCCAAAAATGCTGAACTACAACAAAATTGCATTCATCTAGCACACTACAGCCAGGCATCAGTAACATGGGAACTGTGAACTTCCAGATGTTCAAGGTGGAATTAGAAAAGGCAGAGGAACTAGAGATCAAATGGCCAACATCCACTCGGTTTTTGAAAGAGCAAGAGAATTCCAGGAAATCATCTTTTTCTGCTTTATTGACTATGCCAAAGCCTTTGAATTATGGATCACAATGAAACGTGGAAAATTCTTTAAAATATGGGAATACCAGACCACCTGACCTGCATATGGAGAAACCTGTCTGAAGGTCAGGAAGCAATACATAGAACTGTACATGGGACAAGAGATTGGTTCCAAATAGGAAAAGGAGTAAATCAAAGCTGTATATTGTCACCCTGCTTATTTAACTTATATGTAAATTACATCATAAGAAACACTGGGCTGTAGGAAACACAAGATGGAATCAAGATTGCAGGGAGAAATATCAATAACCTCAGATATGCAGATGACACCACGCTTATGGCAGAAAGTGAAGAAGAATTAATAACCTCTTAATGAACGTGAAAGAGGAGAATAAAAAGTTGGCTTAAAGCACAACACTCAGAAACTGGTCCCATCACTTCATGGCAAATAGGTGGGGAAACAGTGGAAACAGAGGCTGACTTTAGTTTTCTAGGTTCCACAATCACTGCAGAAGGTGATTGCAGCCATGAAATTAAAAGACGCTTACTTCTTTGAAGGAAAGTTATAACCAATCTAGACAGGATAATAAAAAGCAGAGAATTACTTTGCCAACCATGGTATGCCTAGTCAAGGCTATGGTTTTTCCAGTAGTCATGCATGGATCTGAGAGTTGGACTATAAAGAAACTTGAGTGCAGAAAAATTGATGCTTTTGAACTGTGGTGTTGGAGATTATTGAGAGTCCCTTGGACTTCCAGGAAGTTCAACCAGTTCATCCTAAAGGAGCTCTTTCTTGGTTGTGCATTTTAAGGACTGATGTTAAAGCTGAAACTGTAGTTCTTTGGCCATCAGATGTGAAAAGCTGACTCATTTGAAAAGACCGTGATGCTGGGGAAGATTGAGAGCAAGAGGAGAAGGGGATGACAGAGGATTAGATGGTTAGAGGGTATCATTGACTCAGTGGACATGGGTTTGGGTGGACTGAAGTTATTGGTGATAGGAAGGCCAGGCGTGCTGCCATTCATGGGGGTCAAAAAGAGTCAGACACGACTAAGCGACTGAACTGAACTGAGCTGATAGTTGATTTGAGGGAGATACCTTTAAACTGGATGCCTTAATAAAATTCAGATTTTCTTGTACCTACAGCCATCATGAGAATGTAATTCAACATATCAATATAACCGGTTAAAGATTTTGTAAAGCATGAATTCCTATGAATGAAGAGCTATTGCTTTTTTAAATAAATAAGTAAAGGAGATTTAAAAGAGCACATAGACTGCCATTCACCCATAATATATGGCAACAGGTAAAAGACGTTGTGTGACAAATATAATGAATATTTGAAAAAAAACAATGCAATAGAATTAAGTAAAAAAAAGAAAAAACACTCTAATATATAAAATACACAAGTACATAGTATGGGTCAACTTGACAGAGTTGATTGTTGATGGTTCTGCCCCACCTCTTTTCAGGTAATTTTTTTTGGGGGAAAATTTTTCAACCATTAGACATGCACATATGCAGCAAAATATAATGGACACTCAGTTTTATTTTTATTGCTGTTTTCTTCATAAGTGTGTTATGAATTTGAATGTAATATTCTGAGATTTGCACTGCATTTGTCATTAAGGTGTATACATTTACAGTTCTACTTTTGACTTCCAAGATAATGTAAGATTCATTAAGAATAATGATGTTTATAAAAATGTTAATATACTTTTAAAGCTTAATTTTTTTTAGAGTATACTTGCTTTCCTTTATTTTGTTAATTTTTCTCCTAAAGAAAAACTAGGGAATACTGCAGTTCTTCACGTCATAAAGACTAGTAAACGAGATAGTGAATAAATAGCAACCATATATCTATCTCCATGTTTTTGACTTCTATCTAAATCTGGTCACCACTGTGCATTAAGACTTCCCTGTCCAGTGGTCATGTATGGATGTGAGAGTAGGACTGTGAAGAAAGCTGATCGCCGAAAAATTGATGCTTTTGAACGGTGGTGCTGGAGAAGACTGTTGAGAGTCCCTTGGACTGCAAGGAGATCCAACCAGTCCATTCTAAAGGAGATCAATTCTGGGTGTTCATTGGAAGGACTGATGCTAAAGCTGAAACTCCCATACTTTGGCCACCTCATGCGACGCATTGACTCACTGGAAAAGACTCTAATGCTGGGAGGAATTGGGGGTGGGAGGAGATGGGAAAGATAGAGAATGAGATGGCTGGATGGCATCACCGACTCGATGGACATGAGTTTGAGTGAACTCCGGGTGTTGATGATGGAGACCTGGCGTGTTGTGATTCATGGGGTCGCAAGGAGTCAGACACGACTGAGGGACTGAACAGTACTAAACGGTGCTCCACGTATAGATCAGAAGTATATCTGTGTCTGTTGTAATCTCCTAATTCCTAACACCACCAGGCATTTCATCCTTGATAACCGTATATTTCTTCTCCATTACCGTGTCCCTATATGCTTCTCATAAAGAATCATCTATTACGGTTTTACCTAGATCCCACATATTTGTGTTAATATGTGATATTTATTTTCCTCTTTTGACTTAGCTTCATTGCATCTGACACTGTCTCTGCCCTTCTATATCTATACAATTTACCTGATTTCATTCCATCTTTAGACTCGGGGATGTATGTACAAACCCATTTTATCCATTCCTGTCTAGATGAATGGATATTTCTGTTGCTTCCATGTCCTGATACTGCAAATATTGCTGCCATCAATATTGAGGTTGTGCATCATTTGGAATTATGATTTTCCTCATGAAAATGAATGACAATTATTGGAATTTCTTGATCATATGGTAGCTTCATTCTTATTTTTAAGAGATCCCCTATATTCTTCTCCATTTTAATCTATCAATGTGCTTTCCTAACAACAGTACAGGATTGTTCTGCTTACTCAGCACCCTCTCCAGGATTTTTTGTGTGGATTTTTTTCTTTGATAATGGTTATTCAGACAAATTTGTGTTTATACAACCATTGAAGACTTTATTTCCCTTTCTCTCACACTTAGTGATGCTGATCTTCACAAATGTTATTGGACATCTGTATGTCTTTTAGGAGAAATGTCTATTTCATCATCTGTTCATTTGTTCCAATTGGGTTGTTCCTTTTTCTGTTATTAAGCCACATGAGCTGCTTCCATATGTTGGAGACTCTTCTTTTGTCATTATCTTCAGTTGCAAATGTTTTTCCCATAATGAGACTTCATTTCTGTCTTGCTTATTGGTTTCCTGTGCAAAATGTCTAATTTTAGTTATATCTCTTTATATATTTTTGGTTTTATTTTCATTACCCAATGAGGTAGGTCAAAAAAAAAATGCTGCTGCATTTCATGTCACAATATATTTTACCTATGCTTTCCTCAAATATTATTGATTTACAGTTTCTGGCCTTATATGTAGATCATTAAACTATCTGGAATTTGTTCTATCCTATGGTGCTAAGGAGAGACTAATTGTGATCCACTGGAGGAGGGAATGCAAATCACCCCGTGATACTTGCTACGGGACCTCTATGAACTGTATAAAAAAGACAACAATGTGTGACACCAAAAATTAGTCTATCAGGATGGTTCAGTTCAGTTCAGTTCAGTTGATTCACCCAGTCGTGTCCGACTCTTTGCGACCCCATGAATCACAGCACGCCAGGCCTCTCTGTCCATCACCAACTCCAAGACTTCACTCAAACTCATGTCCATTGATTCGGTGATGCCATCCAGCCATCTCATTCTTGTCATCCCCTTCTCCTCCCACCCCCAATCCCTCCCAGCATCAGAGTCTTTTCCAGTGAGTCAACTCTTCGCATGAGGTGGCCAAATTATTGGAGTTTCAGCTTTAGCATCAGTCTTTCCAATGAACACCCAGAATTGATCTCCTTTAGAATGGACAGGTTGGATCTCCTTGCAGTCCAAGTGACACTCAAGAGTCTTCTCCAGCACCACAGTTTAAAAGCATCAATTCTTCCGTGATCATCTTTCTTCAGAGTTCAACTCTCACATCCATACATGACCACGGGATAAACCATAGCCTTGACTAGACGGACCTTTGTTAGCAAACTAATGTCTCTGCTTTTTAATATGCTATCGAGGTTGGTCATAACTTTCCTTCCAAAGAGTAAGCGTCTTTTAATTTCCTGGCTGCAATTAGCATCTGCAGTGATTTTGGAAAGCAAAAAAATAAAGTCTGACACTGTTTCCACTGTTTCCCCATCTATTTCCCATGAAGTGATGGGACCAGATGCCATGATCTTCGTTTTCTGAATGTTGAGCTTCAAGCCAAATATTTCACACTCCTTTCACTTTCATCAAGAGGCTTTTGATTTCCTCTTCACTTTCTGGCATAAGGGTGGTGTCATCTGCAAATCTGATGTTATTGATATTTTGCCTGGCAATCTTGATTCCAGCACAGCGTTCCTCATGATGTACTCTGCATATAAGTTAAATAAGCAGGGTGACAATATACAACCTTGATGTACTCCTTTTTCCTATTTGGAACCAGTCTGTTTTTCCATGTCCAGTTCTAACCGTTGCTTCCTGACCTGCATAAAGTTTTCTCAAGAGGCAAATCAGGTGGTCTCATATAACAATCTCTTTCAGAATGTTACACAGTTTATTGTGATCCACACAGTCAAAGGCTTTGGCATAATCAATGAAGCAGAAATAGATGTTTTTCTGGAACTCTCTTGCGTTCTCCATGATCCAGAGGATGTTGGCCATTTGATCTCTGGTTTTTCTGCCTTTTCTAAAACCTGCTTGAACATCTGGAAGTTCACAGTTCACATATTACTGAAGACTGACTTGGAGAATTTTGAGAATGACTTTACTAACGTGTGAGATGAGTGCAATTGTGCAGTGGATTGAGCAGACTTTCTTTGAGATTGGAATGAAAACTGACCTTTTCCAGTCCTGTGGCCACAGCTGAATTTTCTAAATTTGCTGGCATATTGAGTGCAGCACTTTCACAGCATCATCTTTCAGGATTTGAAATAGCTCAATTGTAATTCCATCACCTCCACTAGCTTTGTTCATAGTGATGCTTTCTAAGGCCCGCTTGACTTCACATTCTAAGATGTCTGGCTCTAGGTGAGTGATCACGCCATCGTGTTTATCTTCATTGTGAATATATTTTTTGTACAGTTCTTCTCTGTATTCTTGCCACCTCCTCTTAATATCTTCTGCTTCTGTTAGGTCCATACAATTTCTGTCCTTTATCGAGCCCATTTTTGCATGAAACGTTCCCTTGATATCTCTAATTTTCTTGAAAAGGTTTCTTGATTTTCCTATTCTGTTGTTTTCCTCTTCCTCTTCTTTGCATTGATCACTGAGGAAGGCTTTCATATCTCTCCTTGCTATTCTTTGGAACTCTGCATTCAGATGCTTATATCTTTCCTTTTCTCCTTTGCTTTTCACTTCTCTTCTTTTCACAGCTATTTGTAAGCCCTCCTCCGACAGCAATTTTGTTATTTTACATTTCTTTTCCATGGGGATGATCTTGGTCCCTGTCTCCTCTACAATGTCACAAACCTCCGTCCATAGTTCCTCAGGCTCTCTATCTATCAGATCTAGTCCCTTAAATCTATTTCTCACTTTGTCTGTATAATTATAAGGGATTTGATTTAGGTCATATCTGAATAGTCTAGTGGTGTGCCCTACTTTCTTCAATTTAAGTCTGAATTTGTCAGTTCAGACTTAAAGGAGTTCATAATCTGAGTCACAGTCAGCTCCTGGTCTTGTTTTTGCTAACTGTATAGAGCTTCTCCATCTTTGGCTGCAAAAAATATAATCAATCTGACTTCGGTGTTGAACATCTGGTGATGTCCATGTGTATAGTCTTCTCTTGTGTTGTTGGAAGAGGGTGTTTGCGATGACCAGTGCGTTCTATTGGCAATACTCTATTAGACTTTGCCCTGCTTCATTTCGTGCTCCAAGGCCAAATTTGCTGTTACTCTAGGTGTTGCTTGACTTCCTACTTTTGCATTCCAGTCCCCTATTATGAAAAGGACATCTTTTTCGGGTACGTGCCTAATATGCTAGTTGGGAGGAGCGGAGGTTAGTAACTAACTTTTACAGAAAAGAGTAAGTGGTTGCCATAAAGTGGAAATAAACCTCATTTTATATGTCTAGCGATGAAATTAAAACAGAAGGCTGTAAAGAACAGTATTGCAAGGTAACCTAGAATGTTAGATCCATGAACAATTTAAATTGAATGACATATAACAGGAGATGGCAACAGCTAACTCATTGGAATATATCCTGATTCTGGGAAAGATTGAAAGCAGCAGGAGAAGGGAGAAACAGGAATGAGATGATTGGATGGCATCACCTATGCAATGGGTATGAACTAGGGAAAACTCCAAGAGGTGGTGAGGGACAGGAAGGACTGTTATGCTGCAATTCATGGCATCCCAAAAAGTCAGACACGACTCAGCCACAGAAGAATAACCAGGTCATTTTCTAACTGTATTCTAATACTTTTAGCTGTCCGGATTTTCCAGCTTACCTTGTCAAATATATTATCTTCTTTCCATTTCATATTGTTGCCTTCTTTGTCAAAGATTAGGTGATCATTTAGGCAAGAGATTAGTTTAGGGTTTTCCTTATGTTCCATTGGCTTTAATCCCAATATTGTGCTAATTGCATGCCATGTTCAAAACTATAGGTTTTTTTGTATAGACTGAAGTGAGGAGCCTGAAACTCAGTTTTTCTTTCTCAAGTTTGCATGGTTATTCAAAATCTTTGTGTTTCCATCAAGTTGTAAAGATTTTTTTTTTTTTTTTTGGTTCTATTCTGTGAAAAATGTCATTGGTAATTTATTAGAGATGACACTGAATTTTTAAATTCCTTTTGTATTGTACTCATTTTCACATATTGATTTTTACAATCCAAAGTATAGTATAGCTCTCATTCCATTTCTGTTCCCTTTTTAAAAATATTAATTTATCTATTTTATTTGGAGGCTGATTACCTTAAAATATTGTAGTGTTTTAGCCATACATTGACATGAATCAACCATGGGTGTACATGTGTTCCCCATCCTGAACCCCCTCCAACTTCCCTCTTCTTCCCATTCGTCAGGGTCATTCCAGTACACCAGACCTGAGCACCCTGTCTCATGCATCAAACCTGGATTAGTGATCTATTTCATGTATGGTACATACACTTTTCAATGCTATTCTCTCAAATCATTCCACCCTCGCCTGCTCCCACTGAGCCCAAAAGCCTGTTTTTTATATCTGTGTGATGCTAAAGCTGAAACTGCAATACTTTGGCCATCTCATGTGACGAGTTGACTTACTGGAAAAGACTCTGATGCTAGGAAAGGTTGGGGGCGGGAGGAGAAGGAGACGACAGAGAATGAGATGGCTGGATGGCATCACCCACTCTGTGGACATGAGTTTGAGTGAACTCTGGGAGTTGGTGATGGATAGGGAGGCCTGGCGTGCTGTGATTCATGGGGTGGCGGAGAGTAGGACACGCCTGAGCGACTGAACTGAACGGAACTGAACTGAATCTTGTGCAGTCTCAAATACAGGGCCATTGTTACCATTTTTCTAAATTCTATATGTGTTAATATTCTGTATTGGTGTTTTTCTCTCTGAGTTAGTTTACTCTGTATAATAGGCTCCAGTTTCATCCACCTCACTAGAACTGATTCAAATGCATTCTTTTTAATAGCTGAGTAATATTCCATTGTGTATATATACCAAAGCTTTCTTATCCATTCATCTACCAATGGCTATCTCGGTTGCTTCCACGTCCTGGCGGTTGTAAGCAGTGCTGCAATGAACATTGGGGTACACATCTCTTTCTCAATTCTGGTTTCCTCAGTGTATCCCCAGCAATGGGATTTCTCTGTCCTATGGCAGCACTATTTTTCCAGTTTTTTTTAAGGATTCTCCACCCTGTTCTCCTTAGTGACTGACTAGTTTTCATTCCCAGCAACAGTATAAGAGGGCTCCCTTTTCTCTGCACCCTCTCCAAAGGATGTGACATCTATTATTTGGCTCATCCATACCTTATTCTTTCCGACACAATACTCCTTTTTCTGTTTAGGCAGGGTTATTCCCAAGTATTTTATTTTTCCTGTTACAATGGTGAATCAGATTATTTCCTTAATTTTTGTTTTTGGTTTTCTTTTGTTATTTATAGGAATGAAGAAGATTTCTTCTTGTTTATTTTTTATCCAACAACTTCCCTAAAATCATTGTTATTAATTTTCTGTTGCCATCTTAGGATTCTCTGACACAATAACTAATGTCAAAAAAAAAAAAAAGTGACAGTTTTACCTCTTCTTTTTCAGTTTTCTGGTAATTTTTTTTTTCTTCTTCTTCTTCACTGATTGTTGTAGCTAGGAGTGCCAAGATTAGTCTGAATAACAGTGGTGAAAGTCGCAAAATTTGTCTTTTTCATGACCTTAGGAAACATGCTTTCACTTTTCACCTAGGAGAAGCATTTTAGTGTTGGGTTTATCCATACATGGCCTTTATTAATTTGAAGATGATCATCTCTGTTCCCACTTCCTGTTCAGCCTTTTACATAAATAAGTGTTTAATTGTGTCAAAGGTGCTTTCTGCATCTATATTTTAGATGTGTTCAAGAGTTCTCTTTGGAAAGTTTTGTTATCTTTCAGTGTTCTTTTCTCCTCTGGCCACCTGATGCAAAGTGTTGTCTCATTAGAGAATGCTCTGATAGTGGGAAAATTTGAAGTAAAAAGAGAAGTGAGTAGCAGATGATGAGAGGGTTAGATAGCATCACCAACTCTATGGACATGAATCTGAACAAATTCTGGGAGACAGGGAATGTAAGACTGATGGGACATATTCCATGGGGTGGCAAAGGGATGGGCATGAATAACTGACTGAACAACAATACCAAAACATTCTTTCCTGTTATTGACAGTAGTAGTTATTCATGACTACTTCATTTTCTCTTCCACCGTACCCTATTTATATCTATTGCACTAATTTCACCACATACCATGCAAAGATTCAGCCAGATTTGCTGTCATTATTGTCCCCCAAATGGTCCAAAATTGATGTGATTTCTCAACTACACATGATCCAGTGGTCTCCTAGCCATTCTCCAGCATTCATTTATTTTCCTCAGAAACTCTCTATCTTGCTATAGCCAGAGAAAATTGTCACTCACTAACTAAGTCATGCGCTAGACAGCAAGTTCTTGAGAAAAAATACCCTTTCAGGATTCTGTATTCTAACTTTGTCACAGTTTTCACATTGGTCGTTTGTCCCATTTCTTCAGTCACACTGAAATTTCAGTCTGTTTTCTCTTTTTCTCAGTCTCAGTATCTGTGCAAACACTGTTCTCTTTTACTTAATTTTTCTTTTTAATTAATGTCTGTGAGATCTTATTTTAAATTCCTCAGGAAGTTCTTTTTCACTTTACAAATCATTTTGTGCTTTTAACTTTAGATTGACCTTTTCGATAAGCTTTAATAGCCTGTCCTCTCCAAAAGGAATAAATTTTGACAACCCGCATCTATTTTTGCTGTGATTCTACTCGCCTCTATTCAGGCATAAAGGATTGTATTTTAATAATACAACTTGAATTTGATGTGCACCTTAGTCACTGAATCATGCCCAACTCTACAAACTCATTGACTGCAGCCCAACAAACTCGTCTGCCCATGGACGTTTCCAGGCAAAGATATTGGAGTGGATTGCCACTTCCTTCTCCAGGGCAGCAAGAATACTGGATCTATTAAATATAATTTTTCAGCTTATAAATTCTGAATTTGTAGAAAGAATTCACCCGAAAGGAAAAGAGTATTTTGATTGCAAGTTAAAGTCACCAACTTTTGTTGTCTATCCCACAATCAGGTTAAATAAAAATCATTAGCTTATCTGAAAAGCATATTTTTCCATTTTTTATATGGCTAAGAATATATAAAGAAAAGTAAAAAGAAATAGCAAATAATGGCATTTCTCTTCAAGAGAAATTGAGGATAGAATATGAATCTTTCTCACTTTCTTTTTCTTGGTGAATGTTATTTGGCATTCCCAGTGGTAACTTTTCATCAAGGTCCCTTAAATCATGGTCCATACTTGTTTTTCAAGTGAATTCTTGGTGAGGATTTTCAGGAGAAACGAAATGAGCTAAGCAAGATACAGCAGAGTGAAACTAAATCTAATGTCAAATGGAGGCGAAATTGCACTGGGTGCAGAATTTTCTACATCAAATGTGTAATTGTGTATATTTTACATATGAAATTCCTAGTGCAGATTTTCATCTTCATATGCAGAATTCTTGATACATCATGTATGAAAATCTGAATGAATGTTTCCTGACAACACATGAAACTTTGCATATTTGAAATGCATGAATTCTTCAATATCCGCAAATCAAGCAATGTAATACACCACATTAACAAAATGAAAAATAAAAACCATATAATTATCTCAATAGATGCAGAGAAAGCCTTTGACAAAATTCAGCATCCATTTATGATCAAATCCCCAAGACGTAAAACTCTTAGTGTTTGAAGATGACCTGATCCTCTACACAGAAAACCCTTAAGAATCTACCAGAAAATTGTTAGAGCTAATCAAAGTAAACAGTAAAGTTTCAGGATATAAAATCAGCACACAAAAATCTCTTGCATTCCTATACATTAATAATGAGAAAATAGAGAAAATAAGGAAATAATTCCATTCACCAAGGCAACAGAAAAAATAAAATACTTAGGAATATATCTACCTAAAGAAACAAAAAACCCTATATATAGAAAACTAAAAAACCCTGGTGATAGAAATCAGAGAGGACACTAACAGATGGAGAAATATACCCTGTTCATGGATTGTAAGAATAAATATTGTGAAAATGAATATATTACCCAAAGTAATTTATAGGTTCAATGTAATCCCTATTAAGCTACCAACAGTATTTTTCACAGAGCTAGAACAAATAATTTCACTATTTGTATGGAAATACAAAAAACGTCGAATAGCCAAAGCAATCTTGAGAAAGAAGAATGGAACTGGGGTAATCAATGTGCCGGACGTCAGGCTCTACTACAAAGCCACAGTCATCAATACAGTATGGTACTGGCATAAAGACAGAAATATAAATCAATGGAACAAAATAGAAAGCCCAAAGATAAATCTATGCACCTAGGGACACCTTATCTTTGACAAAG
Organism: Moschus berezovskii; assembly: GCF_049115385.1. NCBI lineage: Eukaryota > Metazoa > Chordata > Mammalia > Artiodactyla > Moschidae > Moschus > Moschus berezovskii. The sequence continues at coordinate 24,864,295 of NC_142489.1, forward strand.
GAGGCAAGAATATTCAATGGAGAAAAGACAATCTACTTAAAAAGTGGTACTGGGAAAGCTGGCCAATCACTTGTAAAAGAATGAAACTAGACCACTCCCTAACACCATACACAAAAATAAACTCAAAATGGATTAAAGATCTAAATGTAAGACCAGAAACTATAAAACTCCTAGAGGAGAACATAGGCAAAACACCCTACGACATAAATCACATCAGGATCCTCCATGACCCACCTCCCAGAATATTGGAAATAAAAGCAAAAATAAACAAATAGGACCTAATGAAAATTAATAGCTTCTGCACAGCAAAGGAAACTATAAGCAATGTGAAAAGACACCTTCAGAATGGGAGAAAATAATAGCAAATGAAGCAACTGACAATTAATCTGAAACATATGCAAACAATTCCTGAGCTCAATTCCAGAAAAATAAATGGCCTAATCAAAACATGAGTCAAAGAACTAAAGAGACATTTCTCCAAATAAGACATACAGATGGCTAACAAACATATGAAAAGATGCTGAACATCACTCATAATCAGAGAAATGCAAATCAAAACCACAATGAGGTACCATTTCACTCCAGTCAGAATGGCTGCTATCCAAGGGTCTACAAGCAAAAAATGCTGCAGAGGGTGTGGAGAAAAGGCAACCCTCTTACACTGTTGGTGGGAAAGCAAACTAGTGCAACCACTATGGAGAACAGTGTGGAGATTCCTTAAAAAACTGGAAATAGAACTTCCATACGACCCAGCAATTGCACTTCTGGGCATTCACACCGAGGAAACCAGAATTGAAAGATACACATGTACTCCAATGTTGATCGCAACACTGTGTGTAAAAGTCAGGACATGGAGGCAACCTGGATGTCCATCTGCAGATAAATGGATAAGAAAGCTGTGGTACATATGCACTATGAAGTATTACTCAGACAGTAAAAAGAATGCATTTGGATGAGTTTTAATGAGGTGGATGAAACTGGAGCCTATTATATAGAGTGAAGTAAGCCAGAATGAAAAACATCATTACAGTATACTAATGCATATATATGGCATTCAGAAAGATTATAGTGATAACCCTGTATAGGAGACAGCAAAAGAGACACAGATGTATAGAACAGTCTTTTGGGCTCTGTGGGAGAGGGCGAGGGTGGGATGATTTTGGAGAATGGCATTGAAACATGTATATTATCATATGTGAAACGAATTGCCTGTCCCATTCGATGCATGAAATACGATGCTCGGGGCTGGTGCACTGAGATGAACCAGAAAAATGAGATGGGGAGGGATGTGGGAGGAGAGTTCAAGATGGGGAACACATGCATACCAGGGGCAGATTCAAGTCAAAGTATGGCAAAACCAATACAATAATATAAGGTAAAAAAAATAAATAAAATAAAACTAAATATAAAAGAAATATAGTGTATTCCAGATAGTTAGATTTTCACATGTGTAATAATGAAAAATCCATATTTCTCTTTAGAATATTATTGCCCAGATTTGGTATATGAAATATAGAAAAGTACACATCACATGTCGGAATATCCTCGAGCGGATGTTCATATGTGAAATACAGAGTATTCCATACTTCATTATGGAAATTATGAGACTCCATTTTCAATATGAAATGCGGATGATTCCCAATTTCACCTAAGAAAATCTGTGATTACATTGCCATTTGTCATATGCAGAGAAAACCATATTGCATAATATTCTGCACTAGGATTTTCATATGTGTACAGAGAGAATATCATATTTCATATAGGAATTATTGAACTTAGATTAACACACATGAACATAGAAAATTCCATTATCCAGAGACCGCTAGTAACTCCCAGTTTTCCAAATGTGAAATATAAGGATTCTACCTTTCACGTTGGAAAATCATCACCAAGATTTTTTTTTTTTAATGTGGAATGTAAAAAATTCTACATTTCAAGAAGGAACATTTTTACACAATGTTCATCATACAGGAGAATCAGATAGTTGCTTTTCTTATGTGAATATCAACATAAAATTTTGTATGTAAAAATATAGAAAAATGTCATGCTGTACACAGAGTTGAATTTGGGATGACTGATTTTAGAGTTTTGCCTGGGAAATATAAACATTTCCAAATTTCACCTTTTTTTTTTTTTTTTTTGCCTAAATTTTCATATGTGAAATAGTGAGAATGTTATAGGTCACGGAGGAAAAGAAAATCCCACCCACGTTTTAAATGTGAAAGAGTATTCCATTTTTCATGCAGGATAAGGTGTGTCCAGATTCTCACACGTTAGTTATACACAAGGATGTTATATTTCTTGTTCAACAAAAACACTATGCCCAGAATTTTATATTTTGAATGTAGAAAATGTCATGTTTCAGTAGAGAATATGTCCCCAGATTTTCTCATGCAAAACATAGAGAAGTCTATCTATTTTATACTTTGGCCACCTCATGCAACGCGTTGATTCACTGGAAAAGAGTCTGATGCTAGGAGGGATTGGGGGTAGGAGTAGACGGGGATGACAGAGAATGAGATGGCTGGATGGCATCACCGACTCGATGGACATGAGTTTGAGTAAACTCCGGGAGTTGGTGATGGACAGGGAGGCCTGGCGTGCTGTGGTTCATCGGGTTGCTAAGAGTCGGACACAGCTGAGCGACTGAACTGAACTGAACTGAAAGGTATTTGTGTCCAGGTTTTCTTAGGCTAAACACAGAGATTTCCATATTTCATGTAGGAAAATCAGAGTGCAGCTTTTCATGTGTCACGTTGAAAAGTCTGTATATTTCATGTAAGATAAGATATCTTCACAATCTCATATGTGAAACATACAGTATTCCATATTTCAGGGAGAAAATCTGATACCCATTTATTCATATTTGAAATGTAGAGAATTCAATATTCTGTGTTAAAATTGAAGCTCAGTTGTTCATATATCATGCACAGAAATTTCCAAACTTATGTAATTAAATGTTGTGTTCAACTTTTCAAATGTGAAATAGTGTTTATTCCACAATTCGTTAGAATAATATGCTCTCTGCACTCAGATTACCAAATTAAAAATATAGGAATGTCACATTTCATGCTTGAAAATATGAAGTTATATTTTCATATGCAATATCAAAGGTCCATAACATATGTATGAATATCTTTGTGCAGTCCTGTTTATAAACATTCAGATTTTCTAATTACATGTTTGAGAATGTATCCGCATCTTCTCCTATTTAAGAAAAACACAGACACACAAAACTCTATTTCAGGTCTCAACACTGAACTTATAATGCTACATGTGAAATTCACAGTTCCTATTTCAGATAAAAAATCACGAGCCTTTCTTTGTCCAAACATGCGAAGTTTCACCTGTTGTCAGAAAATATTCATTCAGGTTTTTCATATTTGATAAATCAAGAATTCCAAATATGAAGATGAAAACCTGCACTAGTATGCTTGTTTGTAAAATATACGTATTTACACAGGAGTTGGTGATGGACCGGGAGGCCTGGCATGCTGTGATTCATGGGGTCTCAAAGAGTCAGACACGACTGAGCAACTGAACTGACCTGAACCGAACTGACACATTTGATGTAGAAATTCTACACCTAGTGCCATTTTGCCTCCAACTGAGATTGGATTTAGTTTCACTCTGCTGTATCTTGCTTCCCTCACTCCGTTCTCCTGAAAATCTTCATCAATAATTCACTTGAAAAACAACTATGGACCTGAATTTAAGGGATCTTGAAGAAAATTTACCACTAGTAATGCCAAATAACATTCACCAAGAAAAAGAAAGTGAGAAAGATTCATATTCTAGCCTCAATTTGTCTTGAAGAGAAATGCCATTATTTGCCTCTATTTACTATCTATGATATAGATCTCTGAGCTTTCTTTTTGCTTTTTTTAAAAAATATATTTCTTAGTCATATTAATAATTGAAAAATATGCTTTTCAGAGAAGCTGATGATGTTTTCTTTACCTGATTTTGGGACAGACAACAAAAGTTGGTGATTTTAGCTTGCAATCAATATAGTTTTTTTTCTTTGGAGGGAATTAACTCTTCAAGTTCAGAATTTATTAAATTTATCAGTTAAAATTTTGATTTCTTATTAGTTCCACTCTTCATGTTTTCCACGAGAAGGAAATGCAACCCACTCCAATATCCTTGCATGGAAAAGTCCATGGATAGATGAGCCTGATGGGCTGCAGTCCATGAGGTTGCAGATTTCTGCATGACTCAGTGACCAATTTGCACACCCATTCAGATTGGATTATTCAAATACAATCCTTTATGCCTGAATACAGGCGAGTAAATCACAAGCTAAAATAGATATGGGTTGTCATAATTTATTCCTTATGGAGAGGACAGTCTATCAAAGCTCATCAATCAGGTTAATCTAAATTTAAAATCTCAAAATGATCTGTAAAGTGAAAAAAAGTTTCAGAGGAATTTAAAATAAAATCTCACAGACATTAATCATAAAAGGAAAATCAAATAAGACAGAAGAACCATCTCTGCACAGACAGTGAGACTGAGAAGAATAGAACACAGCCTGAAACTTCAGTGTGATTGAAGAAATGGGACAAACGAACAATGTGAAGGCTGAGACAAAGTTAGAATACAGAATCCTGAAAGGGTATTCATTCTCAAGAACTTGCTTTCTAGAGCATGACTTAGCTAGTAAGTGACAATTTAATCTGGCTATAGCAAGATAGAGAGTTTCTGAGGAACATAAATGGATGCTGGAGAATGGCTAGGAGAACACTGGATCATGTATAGTTGAGAAATCACATAAATTTTGGACCATTTGGGGGACAATAATGACAGCAAATCTGGCTGAATCTTTGCATGGTATGTGGTGAAATTAGTGCAACTGAGATATAGATAGGGTATGGTGGGATAGAAATGAAGTAGTCACTAATAACTACTACTGTCAATAACAGGAAAGAATGTTTTGGTATTGTTGTTCAGTCAGTTATTCATGCCCATCCCTTTGTCACCCCATGGACTGTGTCCCATCAGTCTTACATTCCCTATCTCCCAGAATTTGTTCAGAGTCATGTCATAGGGTTTGTGATGCTATCTAACCCTCTCATCATCTGCTACCCACTTCTCTTTTTACCTTCAAATTTTCCCAGTATCAGAGCATTCTCTAATGAGACAACACTTTGCATCAGGTGGCCAGAGGAGAAAAGACCAATGAAAGATAATAAACTTTTCCAAGGAGAGGTCTTGAAAACATCTAAAATACAGATACAGAAAACACTTTTGACAAAATTAAGGACTCATTTATGATAAAAGCTGTACAGGAAGTAGGAGCAGAAAGGATCATTTTCAACTTAATAAAGACCATGTATGAATAAACCCAGCACTACGATGTTTCTCAGAGGTGGAACCTGAAAGCATGTTTCCTAAGATTGTGAAAAAGACAAAATTTGCCACTCTCATCACTGTTATTCAACTAATCTTGGGACTCTTAGCTACAGCAATCAGTGAAGGAAAATAAATTACCAGCAAACTGAAAATCAAGAGGTAAAACCGGCACTGTTTGCTGACAGAAGTTACTGTTTCAGAGACTCCTAAGATTGCACCAGAAAATTAATAGACAATGACTTTACGGAAGTTGTCGGGAAAAAAAGTAAACAGGAAGAAATCTCCTGCATGATTGTAAATGACCAGAGAAAACCAAAACCAAAAATTAAGGAAACAATCTCATTCACCATTGTAACAAGAAAAATAAAATCCTTGGGAATCAGCCTACCTAACCAGAGAAAAGACTCGTAGCCCGAAAAGAATAAGGTATGGATGAGATAAATCAGAGATGACACAAATGGAATGAGAGATATACTATTCTTTGGACTATAAAAATCAATATGTGAAAATGGCTACACTAAAAAGAAGAGTTTACAGATGCAATGTCTTCACGATTAAATTACCAATGACATTTTCCACAGAAATAGAAAAACAACAACAAGAAAAACTTTACAACGTGATGGAAACACAAACACTGATTAACCAGGCGAACTGAAAATAGAAAAACTGAGCTGCAGGACTCAGGTTTCCTCACTTCAGTCTATAAAAATCTATAGTTTTAAACATGGCATACAATTGGCACAATATATGGATTAAAGCTGTGGAACAGATAGTAAACCCTAAGATAATCTCTTGCCCAAATGATCACCTGATCTATGACAAAGGAGACAACAATATGCAGTGGAAAGAAGAAACTATATTTGACAAGTTAACCTGGAAAATCTGGACAGCTAAAAGTAAAAGAATACAGTTAGAACAGCACCTGGTTATTCTGTGGCTGAGTTGTGTCTGACTTTTGGGATGCCATGAACTGCAGCATGCCAGTCCTTCCTGTCCTTCACCACCTCTTGGAGTTTATCAGAGTTCATATCCATTGTATAGATGATGCCATCCAATCATCTCATCCTTGTTTTCCCCTTCTCCTCTTGCCTTCGATCTTTCCCAGAATCAGGGTCTTTTCCAATGTGTTGGCTGTTGCCATCTCTTATTATACCCCATTCAATTTAAATTGTTCAAGGATCTAACATTCCAGGTTGCCCTGCAGTACTTTTCTTTTCAGCATTCCATTTACTTTCATCTCCAGACACATAAACAATGAGGCTTATTTCCACTTTGGGGCAACCACTTATTGCTTTCTGGAAACATTAGTTATTACCCTCTGCTCCTCCCAAGCAGTATATTTGGCACCTACCATCCTGGGAGACTCATCTTTTGGAGTCATACCTTGCTGCCTTTTTATATAGTTTATGGAAGTCCCATAGCAAGTATAATGGAGTGGTTAGCCAATCACTCCTCCAATGGATCACATTTAGTCACTCCTTTCAGCTCAGTTCAGTTCAGTCACCCCTTAGCAGCATAGAAAATACAAATTCAAGACTGATTAAAGACCTACATATAAGGCCAGAAACTGTAAATCAATAATATTTGAGGAAAGAATAGGTAGAATACATTGTGACATGAAATGCAGCAACAACTTTTCTTTTTGACCTACCTCCTTGGGAAATTAAAAAAACAAACAAACAAACACCAAAATTAAATACAGAGACCGAATTAAACTTAAATATTTCGCACAACCAACCAATAAGCAAGACAAAAATGAAGTCTCATTATGGGAAAAACATTTGCAACTGAAGAAAGTGACAACAGAAGAATCTCCAAAACATGGAAGCATCTAATATGCTCAATAATAGCAAAACAAACAACCCAATTGGAACAAATGAATAGATGATAAAATAGACATTTCTCCTAAGAAGACATACAGATGTCCAATAATATTGGAAAATATGCTCAGCATTACTAACTGTGAGATAAATGGAAATAAAATCTTCAATGGGGGTATCAACTCACATTTTTCTGAATACTCATATATATATAAAATTCCGCACAAAACAAATGCTGCAGACATTTGTGGAGATGGTGTGGAGTAAACAGAACAATCCTATTCTGTTGCTAGGAATGCACATTGATCGAATAAATTGGAGAATAGAACGGGGTTCCTTTAGAAATAAGAATAAAGCTACCATGTGATCAAGAAATTCCAATAATTGTCAATAATTTTCATGAGGAAAATCATAATTCCAAAAGAGGCACAACTTCAATATTTATGGCAACAATATTTGCAATAGCAGGCCATGGAAGCAACAGAAATATCCATCTAAAGAGGAATGGATAAAATGAGTTGGTACATACATACCAGAGATTTAAGATGGAATGAAATCAGGTAAGTTGCATACATGTAGAAGGACAGGGACAGTTTCGGATACAATGAAGCTAAGTCAAAAGAGAAAACGAAATATATTAACACAAACATGTGGGCTCTAAGTAAAACTGGAATAGATGATTCTCTATGAGAATCATAGATAGGGACCCAGCAATGGAGAAGAAATATACACTTATCAAGGATCAAATACCTGGTGGTGTTAGCAACTGAGAGATTACAACAGAAACATATATACTTTTGATCTATATGTACAGCACAGGGAAGTCTATTTAATGCACTGGGGTGACCAGATTTAGGAAGAAGTCAAAAATATGGAGATGGATATGTGGTTGCTGTTTAATCACTATCTTGTTTAGTTGTTTGCGACTTGAAGGACTGCAGCATTCCCTAATTTTGCTTTAGGGAAGAAACTAACAAAATAATGTAATGCAAGTATATTCCAAAAAAATTTCAGTATTGAGAGTTGGACTGTGAAGAAAGCTGATCGCCGAAGAATCGATGCTTTTGAACTGTGGTGTTGGAGAAGGCTCTTGAGAGTACCTTATACTGCAAAAAGATCCAACCAGTCCATTCTAAAGGAGATCAATCCTGGGTGTTCATTGGAAGGACTGATGCTGAAGCTGAAACTGCAATACTTTGGCCACCTCATGCGATGAGTTGACTCACTGGAAAAGACTCTGATGCTGGGAAAGGTTGGGGGTGGGAGGAGAAGGGGACGACGGAAAATGAGATGACTGGATGGCATCACCGACTCTGTGGACATGAGTTTGAGTGTACTCTGGGAGTTGGTGATGGACAGGGAGGCCTGGCTTGCTGTAATTCATGGGGTGGCTGAGAGTCGGACACGACTGAGCAACTGAACTGAACTGAACCTTTCTTAAACGTCAATATTTTTAATGAATCTCACTTTATCTTGGAAATCAAAGGTAGAACTGAAAATGTGTACACCTTAATGACAAAAGCAATGCAAACCTCAGAAAGCTATATCTAAATTCATAACAAATTTATTAAGAAAACATCAATAAAGTTAAAGTGAGTGTACGTTATATTTTGCTACATATGTGCACATCTAAAGATAGAAAAAATTTCCCCAAAAGAAAAGTTACCATAAAAGAGGTGGGACAGAACCATCAACAATCAACTCTGTCTGGTTGACCCATGCTATGTATTTATGCATTTTATATATTCTATTGTTTTTAATTTGTTGTATTTAATTCTATTGCATTGCTTCTTTGAGATATCCATTGTATTTGTCACACAATGTCTTTTACCTATCTGTTATGGATGAATGGCAATCTGTGTGCTCTTTTAAATCTCCTTTAAGATTTACTTTTAAAAACAATAGTTCTTCATTCACAGGAATTTCAGCTTTACAAAATATTTAACTGGTCATATTAATATGTTGAAATACATTCCCATGATGGCTGTAGGTAAAAGAAAATCTGAATTTTACTAAGGCATCCAGTTCAATGGTATCCTTTGCAAATCAACTATCAGTTCAATTCAGATCAGTGGCTCAGTCATGTACAACACTTTTTGATCCCGTGAAACACGCCAGGCCTTCCTATGAATCACCAGCTCCCGGAGTTTACACAAACTCTTGTTGATTGAGTCAGTGATGCTGTCCAGCCATCTCATCCTCTGTCAGCCCCTTCTCCTCCTGGCCTCAATCCCTGCCAGCAGCAGGGTCTTTTCCAATGAGTCAACTCTTCGCATGAAGTGGCAACATATTGGAGTTTCAGCTTCAACATTAGTCCTTCCAATGAATACCCAGGACTGATCTACTTTAGGATGGGCTGGTTGGATCTCCTTGCAGTCGAGGGGACTCTCAAGAGTATTCTCTAAAACCACAGTTCAAAAGCATCAATTCTTCAGCACTCAGCTTTTTTCACAGTCCAAATCTCTCATCCATTCGTGACCACTGGAAAAACCATAGCCTTGGCTAGACGGACCTCTGTTAGCAGTGTCATGTCTCTGCTTTTTAATATGCTATCTAGGTTGGTCATAAATCTCCCTCCAAGTAGTAAGCGTCTTTTAATTTCATGGCTGCAGTCACCATCTGTCGTGATTTTAGAGCCCCATCAAAATAAATCTGACACTGTTTCCCCTGTTTCCCCATCTTTTTCTCATGAAGTAATGGGACCAGAAGCCATAATCTTAATTCTCTGAATGTTGATCTTAAGACAGCTATTTCACTCTCCTCTTTCACTTTCATCAAGAGGCTTTTTAGTTCCTCTTCACTCTCTGCCATAAGGGTGGTGTCATCAGCATACCTCAGGTTATTGATATTTCTGGCAATTTGAATCCAGCTTGTGGTTCTTCCTGCTCAGCGTTTCTCATAATGTACTCTGCATGTAAGTTTTATAAACAGGGTGACAATTTATAACCTTGAAGTATTCTATTTTCTATTTGGAACTACTCTGTTGTTCCATGTCCACTTCTAACTGTTGCTTCCTGAACTGCATATAGGTTTCTGAAAAACAGGTCAGGTGGTCTAGTATTTACAATTCTTTCAGAATTTTCCACAGAATAAACTGTGATCCACACAGTGAAAGGCTTTGGCATAGTCAATAAAGCAGAAATAGATGTCTTTCTGGAAGGCTCTTGCTCTACCAATGATCCAGCAGATGTTGGCAATTTGATCTCTCGTTCCTCTGACTTTTCAAGCTGGTTTGAGAAAAGGCAGAGGAACTAAGATCAAATTACCCAACATCTGAACTATATACAGATCATATGTCTTGCCAGAAAATCTGCACCCTCGTTTTTTATGTGAAATGAACAAAAATCCTTATTTCATGTCAAAACGTCCTCATCGTTTTTATATGTGAAATATAGAGAATTCCATATTGCATGGAGGTATATCTGCTAGCAGATCTAAATATTGATATACAGAGAATTCCATGTATCAGCTAGAAATAGCTACACCTAAATAGTGAAATAAAAAATTTAAAGACTACCATATTTCATGTCAGAAAATAAGTTATTTGGTTTCATATGTGAAATTTAGAGGATTCCAAAATTCACATGAGATTATCTGCACCCATATTTTCATGAATTAATTTCTGAGGTTCCATATTTCATGAAATTTTTACACGTGAAATATACAGATTTCCATAGGTCATGTGGGGAAGCCAAAATCTAGAAATTTACATGTTACTATAGAGATGTACACATTTCCCCGTAGAAATATTTGTACCCAGACTTTCATGTGACACATAGAGTTTATTCCGTATTTCAATTTGGGAAAACTTCACGTGGACTTTTATCAATGAAATACATAGAATTATATATTTAAATAGGGAAATCAGATATCAGACAGTCAGACAAGAAATAAGTCGATTCTTTATTTGTCTGCTCATCCAAGATCTTAAATTCTGAATCATCAGTTCAGTTCAGGTGCTCAGTCGTTTCTGACTTTTAGCGACCCCAAGGACCACAGTACGCCAGGCCTCCCTGTCCATCACCAACTCTCACAGTTTAAGCAAACATATCCATTTAAGCCATGATGCCATATAACCATCTCATTCTCTGTCATCCCCTTCTCCTGCCTTCAATCTTTCCCAACATCAGGTTCTTTTCAAATGTGTCAGCTCTTCTGAATCATGGACAATTCCATATTTTATGTGTGAAATATCTGACATATGTTTTCCACTGTGAATAATAGCAATGGCAAGCCACTCCAGTACTCTTGCCTCGAAAATCCCATGGATGGAGGAGCCTGGTGGGCTGCAGTCCATGGGGTTGCTAGGGGTCGGACACAACTGAGTGACTTCACTTTCACTTTTCACTTTCACACATTGGAGAAGGAAATGGCAACCCACTCCAGTGTTCTTGCCTGGAGAATCCCAGGGATAGGGGAGTCTGGTGGGCTTCTATCTATGAGGTCACACAGAGTAGGACACGACGGAAGTGACTTAGCAGTAGCAGTAGCAGTTGTAATTCATATGAGCAAATCTGTCCTCAGATTTTAAAGTGTGAAATATACCAAATTCCATATATCTTGTCAGAAGATTCTTTCGGTGAAATATAGAGAATTTTATTGCTCAAACATGAAAATCACATTGTCTCATATGAAATAGAAGATTCCATTTTTTGTAGCAAAATCGATGCCATTTTTTAAATATGAAATGCACAGCAATCTGTATTTCATGAAGGAAAGCAGCACACAGATTTTCAAAAGAGAAATCTGAAAATTACATGAAGATTTTCCTATATCATGCAGAAAACTCTATGTCTATAATTTCATATGATATACAGAACATTCCCTACATTTAATTGAAAAATTTGTCCCCAGATTTTCATATGTGAATTATAGAGAGTTTCATACTCCATGTCCTAAAAACTGCAGGTAGTGGTTCTGATGTGAAACTGAGAATTTTATCTTTAATGTAGGACTATCTAGTGTGATTTCAATTTATGAAACAGAAAATTCAGTAATGCATCCATAATCACATGTTATTTCACATAAGAAAATGTATCCCTAGATTTTCATATTTGAAATGTAAAATATTTCATGTCATTTTTCAAGGCCATATTCCAAGTCAAGATATTTTAATTCAGAGAGAAGGAACAAGATGGCGTACGAATAGGACGGCAAGGCCACTCTCTCCCCCACAAATTCATCAAAAGAACATTTGAACGCAGAGTAAAGTCCACAAAACAACGTCTGAATGCTGGCAGAGGACGTCAGGCACCCAGAAAAGCAGCCCATTGTCTTCGAAAGGAGGTAGGAAAAAACATAAAAGATAAAAAGCGAGACAAAAGAAGTAAGGAAGGAGCTCCGTCCTGGGAAGGGAGGCTTTAAAAAGAGAGAAGTTTCCAAACACCAGGAAACACTCTCACTGGCGAATCTGTGGCGAGCCTTAGAAGCTAAGAAGGCCACATTACCCTCTTTTTTCTTTTAAGATTTTTTTAAAACCCACAGATTACATGCCAAACGGTAACTCCCAGTGGAGAAGCAGCACAGACGCCTGTATACGCCATTAGCAAGTGGGGGCTGGGTAGGGAGGAGCCGGCTGAACTGCTTAGAGAGAGGACTGGGCTTGAATGCTGTGAGAACAATTCGAGAGAACTGGGGAGAGCAAAGCAGACTGTGGGATAGCTTCCCCACGAAAAGGTGGAAAGCTCGAACCTAAGACTCGGCCAGCCCCGCTCACAGAATAAAGGACTGAACAGAGTGAGCCGGCTGCGGCTGGCCCATCCCCCATCCCCCGCCAAGACAGGCAGGGAGCGCAGCCAGAGTCGGAGCGGTCAACCGCGACCCCAGAAAGGCATCTGATACAAACTGCAGACAGGCTTGTTACTAATCAGGACTTCTTGGGCTCAGGCTGGTCGATATCCCCAGAGAAGGGGCGCTGGTTGTACACCCAGAAAACTGAGTGGCGGGGACAGGGGAGGCGATAAGTCGCAGAGACTGCGCTCGCCAAACACCTGGCCCCTGAGCTGCTCAGACCAGGAAAGGCACAAAACATAGGCCCAACCAAGTCTGTGCCTTTGTGGAGTACCTGAGAACCTGAACTTGAGCCGCTCAGACCTGGGAAGTGCATACAACCTGGCGCCGGCCTCGGGCATTTCCCGCCAGAGCAACCTAGAGCCTGTGCAGTGTAGACTGGGACAGCACACGCGCTGGGAGCGGGGGCAAACCCAGTGTGGCCAAGACGCTGCAAGCACTCCCCACAGATGCCACAGATATTTGTCTGCAGTGATCCTCCCTTCCCAGAACAGGACTGAACAACTGAGCCTTCAAATGTTTCCACCCGCTCCCTAGTATCAGGGCGGAAAATAGAAACTGAAGAGACCAGCAAACAGAAACTAAAACAGAGGGAACCACTTTGGAAATGACAGATAGAGACGTCTAGAGAGTACTCCAAGAATAAGACCAAAAACCAGAGGCAAGAGGCTTAAGCCCAAATCCTGAGAACACCAGAGAACTCCTGACTCCAGGGAACATTAATCGATAGGAGCTCATCAAACGTCTCTATCAGTTCAGTTCACTTCAGTTCAGTCGCTCGGTTGTGTCCGACTCTCCACGACCCCATGAAACACAGCACGCCAGGCCTCCCTGTCCATCACCAATTCCCGGAGTACACTCAAACTCATGTCCACAGAGTCGGTGATGCCATCCAGCCATCTCATTCTCCGTCGTCCCCTTCTCCTCCCGCCCCCAACCTTTCCCAGCATCAGAGTCTTTTCCAGTGAGTCAACTCGCCGCATGAGGTGGCCAAAGTATTGCAGTTTCAGCTTTAGCATCAGTACCTCCAATGAACATTCAGGATAGATCTCCTTTAAAATGGACTGGTTGGATCTCCTTGCAGTATAAGGAACTCTCAAGAGTCTTCTCCAACACCACAGTTCAAAAGCATCGATTCTTCGATGATCAGCTTTCTTCACAGTCCAACTCTCACATCCATACATGACCACGGGTAAAACCATAGCCTTGACTAGACGGACCTTGGTTGGCAATGTCTCTGCTTTTTAATATACTATCAAGGCTGGTCATAACTTTCCTTCCAAGGAGTAAGCGTCTTTTAATTTCATGGCTGCAGTCAGCATCTGCAGTGATTTTGGAGCCCAAAAAATTAAAGTGTGACACTGTTTCCAATGTTTTTCCATCTATTTCCCATGAAGTGATGGAACCAGATGCCATGATCTTCGTTCTCTGAATGTGGAGCTTTAAGCCAACCTTTTCACTGTCCTCTTTCACTTTCATCAAGAGGCTTTTGAGTTCCTCTTCACTTTCTGCCATAAGGGTAGTGTCATCTGATTATCTGAGGTTATTGATATTTCTCCCAGCAATCTTGATTCCAGCTTGTGCTTCTTCCAGCCCAGCGTTCCTCATGATGTACTCTGCATATAAGTTAAATAAGCAAGGTGACAATATACAACCTTGACGTACACCTTTTCCTATTTGGAACCAGTCTGTTGTTCCATGTCCAGTTCTAACTGTTGCTTCCTGACCTGCATAGGTTTCTCAAGAGGCAGGTCAAGTGGTCTGGGATTCCCATCACTTTCAGAAATTTCGACAGTTTATTGTGATCGACACAGTCAAAGGCTTTGGCATAGTCAATGAAGCAGAAATAGATGGTTTTCTGGAACTCTCTTGCTTTCTCCATGATCCAGCGGATGTTGGCAATCTGATCTCTGGTGCCTCTGCCTTTTCTAAAACCTACTTGAACATCTGGGAGTTCACGGTTTACATACTGCTGAAGTCTGGCTTGGAGAATTCTGAGCATGTCTTTACTAGCGTGTGAGATGAGTGCAATTGTGCGGTAGTTTAAGCATTCTTTTGCATTGCCTTTCTTTGGGATTGGAATGAAGACTGATCTCTTCCAATCCTGTGGCCAATGCTGAGTTTTCCAAATCTGCTGGCATATTGAGTGAAGCACTTTCACAGCATCATCTTTCAAGACTTGAATTAGCTCAACTGAAATTCCATCACCTCCACTAGCTTTGTTCGTAGTGATGCTCTCTAAGGCCCACTTGACTTCACATTCCAAGATGTCTGGCTCTAGGTCAGTGATCACGTTATTGTGACTATCTTGGTCGTGAAGATCTTTTTTGTACAGTTCTTGTGTGTATTCCTGCCACCTCTTAATATCTTCTGCTTATGTTAGGTCCATACCATTTCTGTCCTTTATCGAGCCCATCTTTGCATGAAACGTTCCCTTGGAATCTCTAATTTTCTTGAAGAGGTCTCCTGTTTTTCCTATTCTGTTGTTTTTCTCTATTTCTTTCTATTGATCACTGAGGAAGTCTTTCTTATCTCTTCTTGCTATTCTTTGGAGCTCTGCATTCAGATGCTTATATCTTTCCTTTTCTCCTTTGCTTTTCACCTCTCTTCTTTTCACAGCTATTTATAAACGTCTCCATACCTACACGAAAACCAAGCACCACCCAAGGATTAACAAGTTCCAGAGCAAGACATACCACGCAAATTCTCCAGTAACACATGAAACTAGACCTGAGCTTCAATATACAGGCTGCCCAAAGTCACTCCAAACCCACTGACATCTCATAACTCATTACTGGACACTTCATTGCACTCCAGAGAGAACAAATCCAGCTCCACCCACCAGAACACTGACACAAGCTTCCATAACCAGGGAACCTTTACAAGTCACCTATCCAACCCCACACACAGCGAGGAAACTACATAATAAAGAGAACTCCACAAATGGCCAGAAGAGGGAAAGGCCACATAAAGCATTATAAGCAAGATGAAAAGGCAGAGAAATACCCAGCAAGTAAAGGAACAAGATAAATGCCCACCAACACATACAAAAGAGAAAGATATAGGGTATCTACCTGATAAAGAATTTCGTATTTTGGTGGTGAAAATGATTCAAAATCTTGAAAGCAAAATGGAGTTACAGATACATAACCTGGAGAAAAAGATTGAGAAGGTGGAAGAAAGGTTTAATAAGGACTTAGAGGAAAGAAAAAAGAGTCAATATACAATGAATAATGCAATAGATGAGATCAGAAACACTCTGGAGGGAACAAACAGTAAAATAACAGAGGCAGAAGACAGGATAAGCGAGCTAGAAGATAGAATTGTAGAAATAAATAAAACAGAGAGGAAAAAAGAAAAACAAATTAAAAGAAATGAGAACAATTTTAGAGACCTCTGGGACAATGTTAAACGCTCCAACATTCGAATCATAGGAATCCCAGGAGAAGAAGACAAAAAGAAAGACCATGAAAGAATACTTGAGGAGATAATAGTTGAAAAATTCCCAACATAGGAGCACCGCAATATGTATGAAAATTACTAACAAGTATGAAAGGGGAAATACCAACAATGCAATAATAGTGGGAGATTTTAATACCACACTTACATCTATGTATAGATCAACTAAACAGAAAATTAACAAGGAAACACAAACTTTATATGATACAATAGACCAGTTAGACCTAATAGATATCTATAGGACATTTCACCCCAAAAAAATGAATTTCACCTTTTTCTCAAGCGCACACGGAAACTTTTCCAGGATAGATCATATCCTGGGCCCTAAATCTAGCCTTGGTAAATTCAAAAAAGTTTAAATAATTCCATGCATCATTTCTGACCACAATGCAGTAAGATTAGATCTCAATTACAGGAGAAAAACTATTAAAAATGCCAAAATGTGGAGGCTGAACAACACGCTGCTGAATATTGAACAAATCATAGAAGAAATCAAAAGAGAAATCAAAATATGCATAGAAATGAATGAAAATGAAAACACAACAACCCAAAACCACTGGGACACTGAAAAGCAGTGCTAAGGGGGAAGTTCATAGCAATACAGGCACACATCAAGAAACAAGGAAAAAGTCAACTAAATAACCTAAGTCTACATCTAAAACAACTAGAAAAAGGAAGAAATGAAGAACCCCAGAGTCAGTAGAAGGAAAGAAATTGTAAAAATTAGGGCAGAGATAAATGCAAAAGAAACAAAAGAGACCATAGAAAAAATCAACAAAGCCAAAAGGTGGTTCTTTGAGAATGTAAATAAAATTGGCAAACCACTAGCCAGACTTATCAAGGAACAAAGGGAGAAGAACCAAATCAATAAAATTAGAAATGAAAATGGAGACATCACAACTGACAACACAGAAATACAAAGGTTTATTAGAGAATACTATCAGCAATTATATGGCAATAAAATGAATAACCTGGAAGAAATGGACAGAATCCTAGAAAAGTACGACTTTCCAAAACTGAACCACGAAGAAATAGAAAATCTGAACAGACCCATCACAAGCACGGAACTAGAGGCTGTAATCAGGAATCTTCCAGCAAACAAAAGCCCAGGTCCAGACGGCTTCACAGCCGAATTCTACCAAAAATTTAGAGAAGAGCTAACACATATTCTACTCAAACTCTTCCAGAAAATTGCTGAGGAAGGGAAACTTCCAAACTCATTCTATGAGGCCACCATCACCCTAACCCTAAAACCTGGTAAAGACCCCACAAGAAAAGAAAACTACAGGCCAATATCACTGATGAACATAGATGTAAAAATCCTTAACACAATTCTAGCAATCAGAATCCAACAACATATTAAGAAGATCATACATCATGACCAAGTGGGCTTTATCCCAGGAATGCAAGGATACTTCAATATCCGCAAATCAATCAACGTAATACACCACATTAACAAACTGAAAAATAAAAATCATATGATTATCTCAATAGATGCAGAGAAAGCCTTCGACAAAATTCGACATCCATTTATGATAAAAACCCTCCAGAAAGTGGGAATAGAGGGACATACCTCAATATAATAAAAGCTATATATAACAAACCCACAGCAAACATTATCCTCAATGGTGAAAAACTGAAAGCATTTCCCCTAAAGTCAGGAAAAAGACAAGGGTGCCCACTCTCCCCACTACTATTGAACATAGTTCTGGAAGTTTTGGCCACAGCAATCAGAGCAGAAAAAGACATAAAAGGAATACAAATTGGAAAAGAAGAAGTAAAACTTTCACTGTTCGATGATGACATGATCCTCTACACAGAAAACCCTAAAGACTCTACCAGAAAACTGCTCGAGCTAATCAATGAATACAGTAAAGTTGCAAGATATAAAATCAACACACAGAAATCCCTTGCATTCCTATACACTAATAATGAGAATATAGAAAGAGGAATTAAGGATACTTTTCCATTCTCTGTTGCAACGAAAAGAATTAAATACTTAGGAATATATCTACCTAAGCAAACAAAAGACTTGTACATAGAAAACTATGAAACACTACTGAAAGCAATCAAAGAGGACACTAATAAATGGAGAAATATACCATGTTCAAGGATTGGAAGAATAAATATTGTAAAAATGTCTATACTACCCAAAGTAATTTATACATTCAATGCAATCCCAATCAAACTACCAACAATATTTTTCACAGAACTAGAACAAATAATCTCACAATTTGTATGGAAATACAAAAAACCTCGAATAGCCAAAGCAATCTTGAGGAAGAAAAATGGAACTGGGGGAATTAACCTGCCAGACTTCAGGCTCTACTACAAAGCCACAGTCATCAAGACAGTATGGTACTGGCAGAAAGACAGAAATATAGATCAATGGAACAAAATAGAAATCCCAGAGATAAATCCACTCACCTATGGACACCTCATCTTTGACAAAGGAGGCAAGAATATAAAATGGAGAAAAGACAGTCTCTTTAACAAGTGGTGCTGGGAAAACTGATCAGGCACTTGTAAAAGAATGAAACTAGAACACTTCCTAACACCATACACAAAAATAAACTCAAAATGGATTAGAGAACTAAATGTAAGACCAGAAACTATAAAACTCCTAGAGGATAACGTAGGCAAAATACTCTCCGACATAAATCACAGCAGGATCCTCCATGACCCACCTCCCAGAATATTGGAAATAAAAGCAAAAATAAATAAATGGGACCAATTAAAATCAAAAGCTTCTGCACAGCAAAGGAAACTATAGATAAGGTCAAAAGACAGCCTTCAGAATGGGGGAAAATAATAGCAAATGAAGCAACTGATAAAGGATTAATCTCCAAAATATACAAGCAGCTCCTGAAGCTCAATTCCAGAAGAATAAATGACCCAATCAAAAAATGGGTCAAAGAACTATACAGACATTTTTTCAAAGACATAAAGATGGCTAACAATCACATGAAAAAATGCTCAACATCCCTCATAATCAGAGAGATGCAAATCAAAACCACAATGAGATACCATTTCACAGCAGTCAGAATGGCTGCTTTCCAAAACTCTACATGCAATAAATGCTGGAGAGGATGTGGAGAGAAAGGAACCCTCTTACACTGTTGGTGGGAATGCAAATAGTACAGCCACTATGGAGAACAGTGTGGAGGTTCCTCAAAAAACTGGAAATAGAATTGCCATATGATCCAGCAATCGCACTCCTGGGCATACACACCGAGGAACCCAGAATTGAAAGAGACACATGTACTCCAATGTTCATTGCAGCACAGTTTATAATAGCCAGGACATGGAAGCAACCTAGATGTCCATCTGCAGACGAATGGATAAGAAAGCTTTGGGACATATACACAATGGAGTATTATTCAGCCATTAAAAAGAATACATTTGAAACAGTTCTAATGAGTGGATGAAACTGGAGCCTATTATACAGAGTGAAGTAAGCCAGAAAGAAAAACACCAATACAGTATACTAACACATATATATGGAATTTAAAAAGATGCAAATGATAACCCTGTATACAAGACAGCAAAGGAGACACAGATGTATAGAACAGCCTTTGGGACTCTGTGGGAGAGGGTGAGGGTGGGATGATTTGGGAGAATGGCATTGAAACACGTATGTTGTCATATGTCAAACAAATCACTAGTTCAGGGTCAATGCATGTTATAGAATGCTCGGGGCTGGAATGCGGGGATGACCCAGAGGGCGGATAAAGGAGAAGGGAGGTGGGAGGGTGGTTCAGGAGGGGGAACTTATGTAAACCCTGGGCCAATTTATGTCAATGTATGGCAAAACCAACCAATATAATATTGTAAAATAATTTGCCTCCAATAAAAAATAAATTACCAAAAAAAAAAAAAGATATTTTAATTCAGATTTTGGTGCATGAAATATTGAAACGTCATAGTTTACAAGGAAAGTTCTGTACCAAGACATCCATTTATGAAGTAGAGAAAATTCCATATTTCATGCAGGAATATCTAATTTTTCTATGGACAAAAAAGGATTTCCATTTTTCAAATTCAACAATCTCATCCCCATTGATATTTGTGAAATACAGTTGTTGGTGATATTCTGTCACTCAGTCACGTCCAACACTTTGCAACACCGTGAATGGCAGCACTCCTGACCTCCCTATACTTTACTGTCTCCAACACTTTAGTGAAACACATGTTCATCGACTTAAGTGATGCTGTCCAACAATCTCACCCCTTGTGGCCCCAATCTCCTCCTGTCCACCATCTACCCATATCAGAGCCGATAATATTTTTTTTTCTTTTCAATGGCAAGGCAGAACCTCAATGTTTTCCCATGTATTATTTCTTCACACCAGGGTAGCCAAAGTATTGGAATTTCAGTTTCAAAATCAGTCTTTCCAATGGATGTTTAGGGTTAGTTTCCTTTAGGATTGGTGGGGTTGAACTCCTTTCTTGACAAGGGTCTCTCAAGAGCCATCTTTAGCACTCAGCTGCAAAGCCTCAATGCTTTGTAACTCAGCCTTCTTTATAGTGAAGCTAGCACATCCGTACATGTCTTCTGCTGAAACCATAGCCCTGACTAAAGGGACCTTTATTGCCAAAGAGATATCTCCGCTTTTCAGTACATTGTGTCTATGTCTAGGCTTATCATAGATTTTCTTCCCAGGAGAAGGGGTCTTTTATTCTCATGGATGTGATCACTGTCCCCAGAGATTTTGGAGCTAAAGAAACCTGTCTGTCACTATTTTCAATTTTACCCTTTCTATTTGCCAAAACATTGTTAGTCTTTGTCCCACCTCATTTCATACACCAAGGTCAAACGTGCCCATTGCAACAGGTATCCTTTTATTCTCTGTTTTTACATGCCAGAACCCTATGATGAAATGGACATCTTTTCTCAGCTTTAATTTTAGAAAGAGCTTACAAGTCTTCCTAAAACCATTCAAGTTCCCATTTAGCATAAATGGTAAAGAATTGAAAAGCAGAGATTTCCATTTTTCATGCAGGAAAATCTGCACCCATATGTTCTTGCTTAAGAAAAGGAACTTCTCATTCCTTGTAGGAAAAACAACTATCCTGATTTTCATCTGTGAAGTGTAGAAAATTCTATATGTAATGTAGGAAAAAAATCTTCACCAAATATTCATATGTAAATTGTAGAGAATTGATATTTCAAATAGGAATATAGACATTGATTTGCCTATGTTAAATAAGTAATTCCATATTTCTAGTAGGAAATTTGGCACCTGTATAGGTGATGTGAAACAAAATGATTTCATACTTCATGGAAAAAAGCACCATGCCTAGAGTTTCAAACACAGAAAATACATAAATCCATATTTCATGTAGGAAAATCAGAGCGAGATTTTCATTTGTGAAATACAGACAATTGAAAATTTTGGCCCTTATTTTGCTAAATAAAATATAGGAAATTCATTTTTTCATGGATTCCATCTGCGATAGAGTTTTAATGTGTGAAATACAGAGAATTCCATACTTAAAGGAAGAAAATCAGTGCCCAGATTTACATATGTGAAACAATCAAAATCCTTATTTTGTGTACTAAAATCGATGGCTAGCATTTAATAAGTGAAATACACAAAATTCCAGATGTCATGTAGGAAATTTAACATCCAGTTATGTATAGGTGAAATACATTAATTTCCCATTTTCATGTAAGAAATATGCGTACAGATTTTCACATGAAGTAAAGAGATTTTCATTATTTTTTTTTCTTTTCTTCTTCTTCTTTTTTTTTTTTTTACTGCAAAGACTTTTATTTTTACTCAAAATGATACAGAGAATTATTGAGGGGTAATGAATGGTGGAAGAAAATGAATTGACAGGATACAGTGACAGAACTGATGCTTTCTAATTCTGCTGGTAGAGTAGACGCTTGAGAGTTCCTTGGACTGCAAGGAGATCAAACCAGCCAATCCTAAAAGAAATCAGTCCAGAAATTTCACTGGAAGGACTGATGCTGAATCTGAAGCTCCAATACTTTGACCACCTGAAGCAAAGAGCCAACTCATTGGAAAAGGTCCCGATGCTGGAAAAGATGGAAGGCAGGAGGAGAAGGGGATGACAGAGGGTGAGAAGGTGGGATGGTATCACCGATTGGATGGACATGATTTTGAGTAAGCTCTGGGAGTTGGTGATGGACAGGGAAGCCTGGTGTACTGCAGTCCATGGGGTCATAAAGAGTCAGACATGACTTAATGACGGAAAAACAATAAATAAAGAAGGTTAGCAGTAATGAAGGCTTGAAACCCTCCAGTATAAGAGAAGAAGATGAGAAGTGTTCAAATGCTAGATTTCCAAAGACTGAAATGTGGCCTGTGAAAGAAGAAAGTCAATGATGACTGTGCCTTTTTTTTTTTTTTTTTAACAATTGGAACTGAGTTGCCATTTCTTGACTAAAAGACTAAAGCAGGTTTTGGAGTCAGGCAAGAGATGTGCTAAATTGGAGACAATTATTGGTCAATTATCTAGAAATATCTAGGGGATTAGAAGTTTCTTTTTTAAAAGAGAGAACTATCTTTTGAATGTTTCTTTTAAATTATTGTAAGAGAGTTTCCCAGTTTCTGTCATTTGAATAAGTACTTGGTGGGATCTAGAATGCTGACCTTCTTCTAGATATGCTCAGTATACTTAAAACCCAGACTGAAAAAGCCTACATTGTCAAGTTGAGGACCTGTTTCCACATCTCATGGGGTGTTATTTTGTTCCCTCTTGTTCAAAATAACAAATTGCCTTCTGCATTAAATTGAATTGTATGCAGTATTTGTGCCAGTCTGAAATGGACCACATAAAGAAAGAAAATACTGGATATGATGAATGTTCAAACTCTATTCTCAATAAAAAATGCCCTATTCGCCTAGCAGCACTGGGTTTTAGCCTTGTAATTCCTACAGTGATGTTTTCCCAGTGGTCCTGTTTGACACACTTAGCTCTTGGGGTTTCTTGCTGGAATTACTGATTTGTGACATGAATTAGAAAATTTGATAGAACAGGATATCCTCTGGGTGTATGCAATGGCCTGTAGGTACTTGATCAGTCTCTACTTACAAAGTCTGAGCTGATTTGCAGGTAAAGGGATTAACTAGAAATTGAGTAAGGTATTCACAGAGGTTAAAGTTTAGCCAGAAGGGCTCCCAGCACAACGTTTGTCAAGTACAGGGATGAAGTAAGAACTATACTTCAATTCTGACATTTAAATGATTATTTCAAATGAGGGAAACCCTCCCTAAATCTTCCAAGCCAACTTTATTTGTTCTTCCTAAAGTATCTATTAAATGACTAGGTATTGAGATCCAATTGAAGATATACAATGTTAGCTACACACGTTGTTAAGCATAATGTTCTGGTGACATTCACAGTATTCAGTAATTAGCTTAATGAACAGGTGTAAAAGTATATTAGTTATCCAGATGTTAATTTGCAGTAACATATGCTGCCTGATTTGGGAGGGTTTTGTCTGAATTACAACCAGTAAGATTTGTTACTTAATTAGGAAATCATTGTGTGTGTGTGTGTGTGTGTGTGTGTGTGTGTGTGTGTGTGTGTGTGTGTGTGATTCCCACCATTAGGACCAATAGTCTTGTTTAATGTGCTCTAAACTTTGGGAACACTCTTGGTAACGTCATTCCTATGACTTTAGGCACTATAAGGGAGACAGGATGAAATCTACCTTTCTGTGGGATGCCTTAATTAGTGCACAGCTGTAGGCAATGTAGAGAGGGGAAGATTCACGCTGTAATATGCAGCTTCTAAAAGGAGATGGAAATGCACTCTCCCACTGCATATTGCATCAGCCATTCCTTCCAAGGTTTGGTAAACAAATGTGTTATCCCTCACCGAATGGATTCACAAACAATTGAAAACGAAACTGTGCACCTTTTTGGCTAAGACCAAGTGAGATTTCCATTTTCATTCTGGAAATTGAGGGTTGATTGTTGAGAAATTCACGTATGCAATATAGAGAATTCCATATTTCATACAGGGAATTTACATGCATACATTTGTATTTGAAACACTGAGTTCTGTGCTTCACGTAGAAACATTTTGCCCTACGCCAATATGCGACCTACAGAGAATTCCATATTTAGAGATGGAATTCACTCTAAAGAGAATTACAGATGAAGAATCTCTAATTAAGGGATATCAAGGTCAGCATCCCACTATGGGACATGACTCATCAGTGCAGGGGCATTGAAGTCAGCTCATTTACTGTACAGAGGCCCTTTCAAAGTGGTTCTGTTTTCTTCCTGCTTCCACATGAGAACAAGTGCCAGCTAACCCTATCACCTCAGCCCTGTCGGGATGGGAGCAGCAGAAGGATCATCCTAAGCCATTCACTACAAAGCACTGATGTTTAAAAATTTTGTGAAGATTTGAGTGATGTTGGAAACTGGCAAATTCTGCAGGTTCAGTTCAGTTCAGGCCCTCAGTCGTGTCCTACTATTCATGAGCCCATGGCCTTCAGTGTGCCATACCTCCCTGTATAGCATCAACTACAGAAGTGGGCTCAAACTGATCTCCATTGAGTGTGTGATGCCATCAAATCATCTCATCCTCTGTCATCCCATTCTCCTCCTGCCTTCAATCTTTCCCAGCATCAGTGTCTTCTCCACTGAGTCAGTTCTTTGCATAAGGTGGCCAAATTACTGGAGTTTCAACATCAGTCTTTACAAAGAATACTTAGGACTGATCTCTTTTAGGATGGACTGGTTGGATCTCCTTGAAGTCCAATAGATTCTCAAGGGTTTTCTTCAACACCACAGTTGGAAAGCATCAATGTTTCAGTGCTCAGCTTTCTTTATATTACAAATCTCACAATCATACCTGACTAGTGGAGAAACCATAGCCTTCATTAGATGGACCTTTGTTGACAAAGTAATGTCTCTGCTTTTTACTATGCTGTCTACATTGGTCATGTTTCCTTCAAAGGAAGAAATGTCTTTAATTTCATGGCTGCAGTCACCATCTGCAGTGATTTTGGAGCCCAAACAATTTGGAACCCAAAGCTGCTTTTTCACTTCTTTCCCCATTTATTTGTCATGAAGTGATGGGACAAGAGGCCATGATCTTCATTTTCTGAATGATGAACTCTAAGCCAGAATTTTCACTCTTCTCTTTCACTTTCATCAAGAGGCTCTTTAGTTCTTTTTCACTTTCAGCGATAAGGGCGGTATGATATTCACACCTGAGATTATTGATATTTCTCTCGGCAATCTTGTCTCCAGCTTGTGCTTCATCCAGCCCAGTGTTTCTCATGATGTATTCCGCATATAAGTTAAATAAACAGGGTGACAATATACAGCCTTTTCCTATTTGGAACCAGTCTGTTGTTCCATGTCCAATTTTCACTGATGCTTCCTGATCTGCCAGCAGATATTCAGGAGGTAGGTCAGGTGGTCTGGTATTCCCACCTCGTTCAGAATTTTCCACAATTTATTGTGATCCACACACTCAAAGGCTGTGGCATAGTCAATAAAGCAGAAATAGATGTTTTTCTGGAACTTTCTTGCTTTTTTGATGAGCCAGAGGATGTTGGTAATCTGATCTCTAGTCTCTACCTTTTCTAAAGCCAGCTTGAACATCTGGAAGTCCATGATTCATGCATTGCTGAAGTCTGGTTGGAGAATTTTCAACATTACGTTACTCATGTGTCAGTTGAGTGTAAGCGAGTGGTAGACTGAGCTTCTTTGGCATTGCCTTTCTTGGGCAATTCTACTCAACAGGCAGCATCAGCTTATGCTACAGAGCCATCAGAGTCCCAAACCTTACATAAAAGAAAGATGTGCCTGGTCCTGTGGCTGAAAGAGTACTGCTGCATTTGAGAAAGACAGAAAGCTCTTTGTAGGGGCTCTGCATACCCCATCTCTTTGCTTTGTAATCTGGGCCATTCTTTTTCTTGGCTGCTTTGCATCTCCCTCAATGGCCCTGAGTGCTCTCTTGCCTCCACTCTGACATCCTTGGGCTTGATTCCCTGGCTTCAAAGTGCCAGCCAGGCCAGTTCTGGCAGTTCGCATGTAGTTTTGGGCCAGTGAGTGCAGATACAGACACAGATACACCCAACACTAAAAGAAAATTTTAACGGATGCAGAACTACACCTTTGCTTGTCCAGGATAATGGACTTGGGTAAGGACCTCTCATTTTCTCTGGTGGTTTTCTTCCATTTACTTGTGAATCAAGTTAGTGTCCTCTTCTACCTATACTGTTTACTCTGGAAGGTTTCAAAATGTTGGGACATGTCATGAGGAGGACTGACCTACTCAGAGTTGGGTGGGCTGAAAGTGCTTGTGGTGAACAGCTGAATGAGTGGTGCTATTCTGTATTCCTCCATCGTATTGACTGGTTCACAGTGCCAGTCACACTGATATGATTCCATTCCATGCACTTTCCTTCCAGCAACCACACCAGAATAACATGGGGCTTCGGACTGCACTGACTTGAAGCACCCCAACTCAGCAATGTCTCTCAAAATCATTGTTTGTCAATGTCATGCAATTATGGCAGGCCCAGTACCCACTCAGGCCCAAGACTTCTGAAAGAGGTGTCCCTGTGCCTGATAATTGTGTAAGAGCCTGTTTGGAGATATTTTCACTCCCCCTCCCCCATGGTTATCTCCTGGTAGCAGGGAAAGGCCAAGTCGGGGCTTTCAAAAGGCCAAAGAGAATGTGACAGGACTATGTCTGAAGCAATATCATGAAGAAGGTACAGAGGGATCCAAAGGACCTCTGCTGAAACAAGTCACTGAACGTGAAGCCCAAAAGGTCAGGTGGCTTCCATTTTTGGCAACACCATAGTTTACTTCTACTCACACATACACAGAATCCCCACCCAGATCACACCCTGGGGAGCCTGCCTGACCTGGGTCCACAACTCATGGCTTCATTGTGCAGAAAGTGGCATTCCTCTCCCAAGAGGGCATGATTCCAGGCCAGGCTTCCCTAACTTTCTAAATGCCAAGGCTCTCTTTCTGTTGCCCTCATGAGGCTGTGGTAGATCTTCCTATAGCTCAGGATCCCTGCCAGGCTTTTAGCTTATGGAGTTCATGAACCATGAATTCAGCTAAAGTTTTGGCTGGGGGACAACCAGATGCCCGCTTAAATTCCAGTCTCCTTGTGAGTCTCATGGTGCACATTTCACTCAGGATTACCGTAACAAAATCAGAGATTGTCCTCCAGTGAGACTTTCAGAACCATCTCTCAAGTGCAGAGAGACATTTTGCCTCTCTGCCATCCACAGCCAAGGATGAGATCCCAGAGAAAGAAGAATTTATGTCAGGATTTTTGGCCAAGAAGTGTAACATCTTTGTGACGACTGCTATTCCCTTCTCCCTAAGCCTGAAAACCTGAATGCTCTGAACTGCTTTCATGGGCATCAAAGTCTTCCACTTTCCTAGGATCCCTTGATGCAAACAGCCCACCACCATTCAGTTCAACTTATTTCTGTCCCTCATTCATCCTACACTTTGTGACCCCATCAACTGAAGCATCCCAGGCTTCCCTGTTCATCTATAGCTCTCAGAGCTTGCTCAAATACATCTCCATCAAGTGGTGATGCAATATCTCTCTTGCTAGTCTTTGAAAAATGGTGACGCCATCCAACCTCCTCATTTTTTGTCGTCCAATTCTCATTCTGTCATCAGTCTTTCCAAGTATCAGAGTGTTTTACAGTGTCTGTTCTTCACATCAAGTGGCCAAAATACTGAAGTTTCAGCTTCAGCATCTGTCCGAATACTCATTACCAATTTCTCTTAGGATTCACTTGTTTCTTCTACATGCAGTGCAAATCTCAATTGTCTTTTCCAATAGGATCGATCAAAATATCAGTTCTTTGGTAGTCAGCTTTAAGGTACAAATCTCACGTCCATA
Source organism: Moschus berezovskii (assembly GCF_049115385.1). Taxonomy (NCBI): domain Eukaryota; kingdom Metazoa; phylum Chordata; class Mammalia; order Artiodactyla; family Moschidae; genus Moschus; species Moschus berezovskii. The sequence continues at coordinate 24,892,599 of NC_142489.1, forward strand.
CCTGACTGCTGGGAAACCCATAGCTTTGACTAGATGGACCTTTTTCAGGAAAGTAATATGTCTGCTTTTTAATATGCTGTCTATTTACGTCATAGCTTTTATGGCCGCAGTCACCATCTACAGTGATTTTGAAGTCCAAGATAGGAAAGCCTGTCATGGTTTCCACTGTTTCCCCATCTCTTTGCCATGAAGAATTGGAACCAGATACCATGAACTTCAGTCATTGAATGTGCAGGGTGAAACCAAAATTTTCACTCTCCAATTTCATTTTCATTAAGAGATTTCTTAGTTTCTCTTCACTTTGTGTCGTAATGGTGGTGTCGTCATATATCTGTGTTTGTTGCTATTTCCCCTAGCAAACTGGATCCTAACTTGTTCTTCATGCAGCTTGTCATTTCACATGATGCAGTCTACAAAACTAAACAGGGTGACAATATACAGCCTTGAGTGGCTACTTTCCCCAACTTTGAAACCAGTCCATTGTTCCCCGTCCATGATAACTGTTGTTTCATTATCTTCATAGAAGTTTCTCAGGAGGCAGGTCAGGTGGTATGATATTCCCATCTCTTGAAGAATTTTCCACACTTTTTGCGTTCAACAAGCCATGTTTTGACATAGTCAATAAAGCAGGGGATGTTTTTCTGGAAATTGCTTGCCTTTTTGAGCATACAGTGGGTATGGAAAATTTGATCTCTGGTTCTTCTGCCTTTTGTAAATGCAGCTTGAATCTCTAGAAATTCTTTTACATACTGTTGAAAACTTCCTTGGAGAATTCCGTGCATTTCTTTTTGCTTTATGTGAAACGAGTGCAATTATGTGTTAGTTCAAAGGAATGCGATGAAAAGTTATCATTTTCAGTCCTGTGGCCACTGCTGAGTTCTCCAAATTTGCCTTCATATTGAGTGCAGTACTTTCACAGCATCATATTTTAGGATTTGAAATATCTCAACTGGATAGCCATCACCTCCACCAGATTTGTTCTCACTAATGTTTCCTAAAGCCTTGTTGACTATGCATTCTAGGATACCTGGGTCTAGGTGAGTGATGATACCATCGTGCTTTTCAGCATTGAACATTTTCTTTGTGTAGTTTTTCTGTGTATTTTTGCCACCTTTTCTTATATTTCTGCTTGTCTTTCTTCCCTAATATGTGTGTCCTTTATTGTGCCCTTTATTTCATAAAATGTTCCCCTACTATATTTAATTTTCTTGAGGAGATCTCTAGCCTTTCTTATTCTATTGTTTTCCTTTATTTCTTGGCATAGATCAGTGAGAAAGATTTTCTTATAAACCATAACTATTATAAACTCTACATTTAGGTGGGTGTAACTTTCCTGTTCTTGTTTTCCTTCCACTTCTCTCTCTCTCTCTTTCTCTCTCTTTTTGTTTCCTTTTCTTCAGCTGCTTTTAAGGCTTCTTCAGGTAACCATTTTTCCTTTTGCATTTCTTTCTTCTGGGGATATTCTTCATTGCTTCATTTTGTACAATGTCACAAACTTCTGCACAAACTTCTCTCTCAGATCTAATTCCTTGAATCAATTTGCATTTACAATTACAATCAAAAATATTTTATTTAGATTATACTTGAGTGATCAAGGGGTTTTCCTACTTTCTTCAATATAAGAATAATTTTTTTCAACGTGTGTTGCTGATCTGAGCCACAGTCAACTTCCAATATTGTGTTGACTGACTGTATAGAATTCAGCAATACGTGAATTGTGAACTTCCATATGTTCAAGCTTCTTTTAGAAAAGACAGAGGAACCAGAGATCACATTGCCAACATCTGCTCAATCATCAAAAAAGCAAGAGCATTCCAGAAAACAAATCTATTTCTGTATTATTGACTATGCCAAAGCCTTTGAATGTGTGGATCACAAAAAATTGTGGAAAATTCTGAAAGAGATGGGAATTGCAGACCACCTGACCTAACTCTTCAGAAACCTATATACAGGTAAGGAATCAACAGTTAGAACTGGACATGGAAAAACAGACTGGTTCCAAATAAGGAAAGGAGTGTGTCAGAGCTGTATATTTTCACCCTGCTTATTTAACTTATATTCAGAGTACATAATGAGAAACGCTGGGCTGGAAGAAGCTGAAATCAAGATTGCTGGGAGAAATATCAATAACCTGAGGTATAAAGATGACACCACCCAAATGGCAGAGGGTGAAGAGGAACTGAAAGTGAAAGAGGAGAGTGAAAAAGTTGGCTTAAAGTTCAACTTTCAGAGAACTAAGATCATGGCATCTGGACCCATCACTTCATGGATCTGGATGGCGAAACAGTGGAAACAGTGTCACGATTTACTTTGGCGGGCTCCAAAATCACTGAATATGGTGATTATGAGCATAAAAGTAAAAGACATTTACTCCTAAGAAGGAAAGTGATGACTAAACTAGATATTATATTAAAAAGCAAAGACATCACTTTGCCAACAAAGGTCCATCTAGTCAAGGCTATTGTTTTTCCAGTGGTCATGTTTGGATGTGAGAGTTAGATGGTGAAGAATGTTGAGTGCCAAAAAATTGATGCTTTTGAACTGTGGTTTTGGAGAAGACTCTGGAGAGTCCCTTGGACTGGGAGGAAATCCAACCAATCCTAAAGGAATGATTCTAAAGGAGATCACTGTTTTGTGATCTTTGAAAGGATTGATGCTAAAGCTGAAACTCTAATACTTTGGCCATCTCATGCGAAGAGTTGACTCGATAGACAATACCCTGATGCTGGGAGGGATTGGGGGTAGGAGGAGAAGGGGATGATAGAGGATGAGATGGTTGGATGGCATCACCCACGAAATGGATATGAGTTTGAGTAACTCTAGGAGTTGGTGATTGACAGGGAGGCCTCTTGTGCTTCGGTTCATGGGGTGGAAAAGAGCTGGGAACGACTCAGCGACTGAACTGAACTGAAAGAGATTCACTATCCTCAACTTCATAGTATATTATCAGTTTGATTTCGGTATTGTTCATCTGATGATGTAAATATGTGGAATTATGTCTCGTGTTGTTGGAAGAGGGTGTATCCAATGACAGTAACTTGTCTTGGCAAAACTGTTAGGTTTTGCCCTGGTTTATTTTGTACCCGAAGGCCAAACATGTCTGTTACTTTAGGTAGTTCTTAATTTCCTACTTTTCCATTCCAGTCCTGTATGTTGAAAATAGCATCTTATTTTGTGGGTATAAGTCCTAGAATGTCCTACTGGTAATCACAGACCTACTCAACCTCAGCTTCACCCTGACCTTCAGCTCAACTTCCACTTTAGCATTCCTGGTCATGACATAGACTTGGATTACAGTACTGCTGCATGGTTAGCCTTGAAAATAAGCAGAGATATTTCATTTTTATATTGCAATCAAATACTACAATTTACACTCTTTTTATTGATGAGGGTAGCTTCTCCCATTTCTTCTCTAGGGATTCTTGCCCACTTTAGAAGATAAAATGGTCATTTGAATTAAATTTGTCCATTCCATTCATGAACAAATGGATTGCTGAAACTTTGATCTTCAAACTTGTCATCTCTTGTTTGACCACTTAAATTTTACCTTTATCATGGACCTAACTTTGTAGCTTCCTATGAAATATCATTCTTTAGAGCATCAAACTTTACCTTTATCACCACTCACATCCACAACTCGGTGTTGTTTCTCCTATGGCTCCATCTCTTTATTTTCACTGGAGTTACTTCCTCACTGAGTTCTAGAAGTAGATAGGACACCTACCAACCTGGCGTGTTCATCTTTCAGTGTTCTATCTTTTTGGCTTTTCATATTGTTCATTGGGTTTTCTAAGCAAGGATACTTAAGTGGTTTTCCATTTCCTTCTCCATTTGACCACATTTTGCCAGAATTCTCCACCAGGTCCAATCCATCTTGGGTGGCTCTACCTGGCATATTTCATAGTTTCATTGAGGTAGACAAGGCTGTGATCCATTTGAACAGTTTGGTTAGCTTTCTGCGATTGTGCTTTTCATTCTCTCTGCCCTCTGATGGATAAAGATAAGAGGCTTATGAAAACATCCTGATGGGAGAAACAGACTGAGTGAGCCTCGGTCCTGCTCTGATATGTGGGGCCATATTCAGTGAATCTTTAATCCAATTTTCTCTTGATGGGTGTGGCTGTGTTCAGGTCTCGTTGTTTGAACTGAGCCCAAACTATCATATGGGAAACGAAAGTACTTGGGACCTCCTTCAAAAGGATTTGAGCAAGCAGTCTTGTATTCAGTTCCCGTGACTACTCTGCATCCCACACTCTGCTGGAGACTCCTGGACACTCACAAGCAAGTCTGGCTCACTCTCTTTTGGGGACACTGCTCCTTATTCTTGACTCCTCGTGCACGCAAGGTTTTGTGTGTGCCCTCTAACAGTCTGTTTCACTCCTGTGGAAGTTGTACATTCAAATCCCACTGGCCTCCAAAGTCAAATTCCCTGGGGTTCTCAGTCCCTTTGACAGATACCCAGGTTGAGAAAACTGTAGGAGTCCTACAACTTCCTTAAATGTACAAAACTTTCTTTGGAATAATCATCCTTCAACTTGTGCATTGTGTGTTAGGCGGCTTTATGTTAGCTTGTAAGGTGACCTCCTCTGAGAGAGTTTATGTCACAAACTGCATGACCATGTCTGTAGCAACCAGAGCCTCTCTTCCCTGTGAGGGCATTGCTGACCCATGCCTCTTCAGGAGACACTCAATCACTCAAATGCAGTTCTGACTCTGTCTCTGTGTGGTCTCTGCGTATAGGTGCACAAAATGTTTTATTGAGCACTTGAGGCATCGCTGGTATTTATTGATTCTAAATGCAAATTCACTGCTCCTACATTCTTGTTAGTTTTCCTTTGCCCTTGGACATCTGTTGTTGTTGTTGTTGTTTGTGGGACCCAACATTCTCCTTCAAAGGTGCTTCAGAAACAAACTGTAATTTTGGACTTCTCACAGGGAAAATTGGTTTCACACTGTTCTACTTTCCCATCTTCGGTCCCTCACGGGCACACAGTACCAAAGGGGGAAATGCCTCCATCCCACATCTGCACTTTCTTCACCTTTCTGAGCTTTCAGATAGGCAGGAAGTACCTGGACATGGCCAAGGTCACCCTGTGTTTTCTTGGATGTGAGTGGTTTCACAATTAAGGATTTTACCTTTTCCTGTCATTCGTCTCACATGATGCTATTGTTGATCACTCATAAAGAGAGAGTGTGCTACGTGATTGGCTGATCCGAGGCAGCACTCTCCCAGGGCCTTCCTCTAATTTGGAAATTTTTTACAGTGCAGTAGGTTTTCTTTCTGTTTCTCCTTCTTTCAGTTTCTGCTCTTTTCTGAAGGACCTTCACCTCTTTATACTCTTATTTCCAGTTATAACCGTGTTCACCATTTCCAAGGGCCAGCCCTCTTTCCCCAGACTGAAGGGTCCACAGGCTATAATTTCAAAGCCCCACACCACTGGAGTTATACTGGATGACTCTTCAAGTGTTCCACATCCTCTTCCTGCTACAAACACACATGACCACAGCAGAAACTATGAGATTCTTCATGTCTCTTGATGTAAACCCAGATTTGTGAACGCACAGTACTGAGTTGTAACTGGTCATCTTTTCCTCAGTCCTGTCTTAAGCAGAAAGGACCACCTCAGAGATGCATGGACCAGTCTCTCCCAGTCTGTGGATGTCTGGTGCCTCTTTCCGCTTGCTCCATATCGCGTGGTCTGTGATTTTCATCTCTGTGTCAGCTGTGATTGGATGCACATCCACACAGGAAAACACACAAACACAGGAAACACGCCTACGTGGCTAGACACACACAAATGTGCAAGGTACATTGAAACATAGGCAAACAGGGCACATAGGAGTTTCTGCAACTGAAGAACCAGTGCTTCATATGAAATATAGAGATTTCCTTATTTTTTATAGGAAAATATCCATTCTGAACTCAAATATGAAGTGTACAGAAGTCCAAATTCCATGACGGAGTCTTCCCCCCCATATTTTGATGCAGTAAATACAAGCCATTTCCCACTTCATGGAATCCATTCTTTCTTTTGGCATATGTTTTCAGAAATACAACTAACTCTCTACTTCATGAAGAAACAGTGGTGCCCATATTTTCACTTGTGCAGTAGAAATAGTTCCAATTTCATACTGGTTTTCCATGTCTTCAAAAAGCAGTGCTAAGATTTTCATGTGTGAAATTTCTAGAACTTCACACTTAATAGTAGAGAACCACCACACAGATTCATGTATGAGGTGTAGACTAGTCTACATTTCACATTAAAAACAAAACAAACAAAAAGCAAAAAAAAACAGCTTCCAGATTTTCTTAAAATGAAGAAAAAAAATGCAGTATATCATGGAGTAAAACAAGCATCACCATATTTGCACGTAAAAAATGTAGGTAATTCTCCATTTAAGTTCAATTCAGTCAAGTCTCTTAGTCGTGTTCAACTTTTGCGACCCCATGAACTGTAGCTTGTCTTGTTTCCCTGTCAATCACCAACTCCCAGAGATTACTCAAACTCATGTCCATCGAGTCGGTGACGCCATCTAACCATCTCATCTTCTGTCATTCTCTTCCTTTATTGCCTTCAATGTTTCCCAGCATCAGGGTCTTTTCCAAAGAGTCAGTTCTTTGCATCAGGAGTCCGGATTATTGGAGTTTGTGCTTCAGCATCGGTGCTTCCAATGTATATTCAGGACTGATTTCCTTTAGCCTCCTTGCAGTCCAAGAGACTCTCAAGGGTCTTCACCAATGCCTCATTTTAAAGGCATCAATTCTTCCATGCTCAGCTGTCTTTACAGTCTAAATTTCACATCCGTACATTACTGCAGGAGAAACCATCACTTTGACCAGGTGGACCTTCGCTGGCAAAGCAATGTCTCTGCTTTTCAATAGGCTGTCTAGGTAGTTCATAGCTATTAATCCAAGTACCAAGTGCTTTTAATTTTATGGCTGCAGTCACAATCTTCAATTATTTTGGAGCCCCCCAAAATAAAGTCTATCAGTATTTCCATTGTTTCTCCACCCATATTTTAAACAGGGATGGGACCATATGTCATGATCTTAGTTTTCTCAATGTTGAATATTAATTCAAAATTTTCACTCTCCTCTTTAATTTTCATCAAGAGGTTCTTTATATCTACTTAATTTTTGACATAAGAGTGATTTCATTTGAGGCTATTGATATTTCTTGCAGCAATCTTTATTCATGCCTGTGCTTCTTAAAGTCTGGCATTTAGCATGTTGTACACTACATATGAACTATGGATGGAGGTTTGTGATATTCTACAGGAGACAGGAACCAAGACCATCCCCAAGAAAAGGAAAAGCAAAAAAGCAAAACAGCTGTCTGAGAAAACCTTACAATGTTCTGTGGGAAAAAAAAGAGAAGCCAAAAGCAAAGGAGAAATGGAAAGATTTATCCATTTGATTGCTGAGGTGCAAAGAATAGCAAGGAGAGGTAAGAAAGCCTTCCTGAGTGATCAATGTAAAGAAATAGATGGAAAAATAGAATGAGAAAGACGAGAGCCCATTTAAGTAAACTTGAGATACCAAGGGACTATTACATGCAAAGGAGGGCTCAATAAAGAACCAAAATGGTATGGACCTAATGAAGCAGAAACTATTAAGAAGAGCTGCAACAAATACTTAGAACTGTTCAGAAAAGATCTTTCAGTTCAGTTCAGTTCAGTCGCTCAGTCGTGTCCGACTCTCTGCGACCGCATAAATCACAGCACCCCAGGCCTCCCTGTCCATCACAAACTTCCAGAGTTCACTCAAAATTCACAATGATGTGATCACTTATGCTCACCTATGGCCAGACATCCTGGAATGGGAATTCAAGTGGGCTTTAGGAAGTATCACTATGAACAAAGCCAGTGGAAGTGATAGAATTTCAGTTCAGGTATTTAAAATCCTAAGAGATGATGCTGTGAAAATGTTGCACTCCACATGTCAGCAAACTGGGAAAACTCAGCAGTGACCACAAGATTGGACATGATCAGCTTTCATTCCAATCCCAAAGAAAGACAATGCCAAAGAATGCTCCAAACTACCGCACAATTCCACTCATCTCACACGCTAGAAAATAATGTTTAATATTCTCCAAGCCAGGATTCAAAAATGGGTGAACCGTGTTCTTCCAGAAGTTCAAGGTGGTTTTAGAAAAGGGAGAGGAACCAGAGATCGAACAGCTAACATCTGCTGGATCATCGAAAAAGCAAGAGAGTTCCAGAAAAACATTTCTTTCTTCTTTATTTCCTATGCAAAAACCTTTGCCTGTGTGGATCTCAATAAATTATGGAAAATTCTGAAAGAGATCAGAATACCAGACCACCTAACTTGTCCCTTGAGAAACTTGTTTGCAGGTCAGGAATCAATAGATATTCCTGGACATGGAACAACATCTTGGTTCCAAATAGGAAAATGAATATGTCAAGGCTGTACTTTCACTCTCCTTATTGAACTTTTATGCAGAGTACATCATGAGAAACGCTGGGCTGAAGGAAGCATAAACTGGAATCAAGATTGCTGGGAGAAATATCAACAACCCAGATATGCAGGTGACACCACAATTATGACAGAAAAATGAAGAACAACTAAAGAGTTTCTTGATTAACATAATGAGGAGAATGAAAACGTTGGCTTACATTTCAACTTTTATCAACTCAGATTATGGCCTCCAGTCCCATCACTTCTGGCAAATAGGTGGGGAAAGAGTGGCTGCCAATATATGTATATATATATATATGTATAAATATATATATATATATTATTTTTTTTATTATTATTTTTTCCCCCAGGGGGTGGCTCCAAAATCACTGCAGATGGTGATTGTAGCAATGAAAAATGCTTACTCTTTGGAAGGAAAGGTATGATCAAGCTAGACAGCATAAATAAAAAGCAGAGACCTGATTTACTAATAAACTGTTTAGTCAAGCTATTGTTTTTCCAGTAGTCACGTATGGATGTGTTATTCGGTCTATAAAGAAAACTGAGTGCCAAGAATTGATGCTTTTGAACCGTGGTGTTGGAGAAGACTCTTGAGTGTCCATTGGACTGATAGGATATCCAACCAGCCAATCCTAAAGGAGATCAGTCCTGGATGTTCATTGGAATGATTGATGTTGAAGTTGAAATTCCAATACTTTGGCCACCCGATGCAAACAACTGACTCAATGGAAAAGATCCTCAAGCTGTGAAAGATTGAGGGTAGGAAGAGAAAGGGATGACAGAGAATGAGGTGGTTGGAGAGTATCACCGATTCAATGGACATGAGTTTGGGTATACTCAAGGGGTTGATAACGGACAAGCAGGTCTGGCGTTCTGCAGTTCATGGGGTCACAAATAGTTTGACACGACTGAATGACTGAAGTGATTATTACATACAATTTAAATAAGCACGGTGACAATATGGACAGCACGATGTGGGTGAAGCTGTCCTGCTTCCAGACCATGATATCTTGGTACATGTAGGGGCTCTCAGTCTGCTTCACGCTGAAGCATAGTCTCTTGTCAAAGGGCTGGTCTCCCCTGTCCTTGATGAACTTCCTTTTGCCGGCTGTTACTCCCCTGACAAACGTCTGCAGGGTGGTGGTCTCGATGGCCATCAACGTGTCCATGAACAGGGAGTTGCCTTTCCTGTTCACCGTCAGCCCCATAGTCATGCCCGAATTCAAGGGCCGGACACCTGTGGCACAAGCCGGTGTATCAGGGGCTGATGCCCCATCTGCGCCTGCTCAGCCCCTGGACCCAGGAGGGCCCCGACTAGATTCTGGAACGATGCCTCCAGGGCTGGGGAGTTCTCCCGTCCCTGCTCCACAGTGTCTGACTTCTCAGGGCTTTCATCCTGGAAGCCGTCCACCCCACTCCTGCTCTTGATGGGGCACTTGGGCACTGCTGGGCCAGGTCCATGTTGATGCCTGTCAGGCCGGGTCCATGTTGTTTTGGGGTCCAGGCCCTGAGAGGGGAACTTCGGAACATCAGGCTGGCAGCAAACAGCAGGCTACTCTTGGCCTCATGCCCCTTGCCAACAACTAGTGCTCTGGAGGCGGCCTTGAGAAGCTGCTCTTGCTGCATCAGGAGATCTGCTTATGGGCATGGTTTGGGGAGGTCTGGTTACTTCTGCTGAAATTGCCCTACTTCTGCATCTTGCTGTGGCACCGTTTGAGGTCATGAATGTGATACTTGCAGTATACCAAGTGCTGCTCAAGAGGCCCTGAGCAACCCTATAGATCCCCCACCCCATGGGGCCACACCCTTATTCTTTTTTGAAAGAGTTAAAAAATCTTAGTTTCATTCAGCCCGTTACAGATTGTTCAGTTTACATATATATTTGAAACTACAGACCAAAAATAGTGGGCCCCACACCTGAAAAAATACTGCAATGACCAAGCCAAGTAAAGACAGATTTGCACTCTGTAAGCTCTCTGTGAGGCCAGGAGGTGTTCGGTTCGAAGTCGAAAATTCAAAACTGTACAAAAATATGGTTTTGATTTCATTTCACTCTGTACATTCAATATGATTACAAGCTCAGAAGCCTGCCAGGGGACAGGCTCCTGGAATCGTCCCCACCCCTGGCGGCAATGCAGATGTCTAGGTACACAGGGCGCTCTTGGACAGCATCCACTACTTGGTATATTGTGGAGACGTGAAAGCTAAGATCAAGAATATGAAACGTCGATATAATATGGCAGTTCTCTTAAAAAGGAGGTTCTGCATTTAACAGTGTGCCAACAGAGTTTTAACTTATTAAAAAATATATTCTAAGTGAACCTAAAAATTACATTTTATACACATAAAAATGCATCTTATTTGTGGTGTAAGCATGCCGCCCGGCTCCCAGAGGGGGCGGTGGTTTCGGCTGCCGGCTGCGCGCGGGTCGGGGCATGCTTGGTCCGACATGCGGGGGGTTGGTGAGCACGAGGCCCGGTAGGCTAGGGTAGCCGCCGGGGCGAGGCGCCCCCTGCACCAAGCCCAGGGCGGGCCGAGGCCAGAACATGGGGACCCTGGTCGCCTTCGCCTGCCCGGCCCAGGGAAGGCCATGCTCAAGGAGTGACCCCACGTCTAAGGGTCGGTGAGGAGTGGCGACCACAGGACCTGAAGACAGAGTGCTCCCCGAAACCCGCCTCCGCACGGTGCCTGCCCCTATTAGGCTAGTGACCTTATTTCTGCTGCACCTTCAAATCTGGTCCCTGGCCGCATATGATTCTCCACCTGGTGAGCCCGCTTCGTATTTGTGGCCATCGTTTAAGATGCAGCAGGAAGGGAGCCAGGAGGAGACCTGGCTTCTAGCTCCTGCTTCTGTCTCTTCCCCCAGCTCTGCCTTCCAGGGACACGGTCGCCCTCCAGAAGAGGAGGCCCAAGCAGGAGGCGGTAGGGACAGGAATTGAACGGCAAGCCACGTCCCAGAAGTTTTCAGTGTAAGAGACCTGTCGGGGGAGCTGGTTCCCATTTCCCCACATTCTGCTGCTCCAAGAAAGTGCAGCCGCTGCACCTTACCTTGGACAAGGGGTATCCCCTCAAGCCCGCCCCTCCTGACCCTGAACGTGGAGTAGCTCCTCTCGGCCCTCCTGTGCCCGCCCAGCCACCGCTTATTGGACATGGGTAAGCTCCTCTCAGCCACCGGCCCTGGCCTCAGGCGTGGGGTAGCTCCTCAGGGCCGTGTCTCTTTGCGTGGTCGGTTGCTCCGGGGCCGGCGTGCCTTGAGTCTGCACCACCAGGTAGGTATTGCGAGGGGACATCAGAGGACAAACACACTGAAATCATAATCACAGAAATTAGTCAATCTGATCACATGGACCATAGCCGAATGTGGTCCACTGGAGAAGGGAATGGCAAACCACTTCAGTATACTTGCCTTGAGAACCCCATGAACAGTATCAAAGGGCAAAATAATATGATATACTGAATGAGGAAATCCCCAGGTCGGTAGGTGCCCAGTATGCTACTGGAGATCAGTGGGGAAGTAACTCTAGAAGGAATGAAAGGATGGAGCAAAAGCAAAACCAACACCCAGTTGTGGATGTGACCAGTGATAGAAGCAAGGTCCGATGCTGTAAGAGCAATATTGCATCGGAACCTGGAATGTTAGGTCCATGAATCAAGGCAAATTGGAAGTGGTCAAACAGGAGATGGAAAGAGGGAACATAGACATTCTAGGAATCAGTGAATTAAAATGGACTGGAATGGGTGAATTTAACTCAGATGACCATTAAATCTACTACTGTGGGCAGGAATCCCTTAGAAGAAATGGAGTAGCCATCATGGTCAACAAAAGAGTCCAAAATGCAGTACTTGGATGCAATCTTAAAAACGACAGAATGATTTCTGTTCGTTTCCAAGGCAAACCATTCAATATTACAGTAATCCAGGCCTATGCCCCAATCAGTAACGGTGAAGAAGACGAAGTTGAATGGTTCTATGAAGACCTACAAGACCTTTTAGAACTAACAACCAAAAAAGATGTGCTTTTCATTATAGGGGACTGGAATACAAATGTAGGAAGTCAAGAAACACCTGAAGTAACAGGCAAATTTGGCCTTGGAGCACAGAATGAAGCAGGGCAAAGGCTAATAGATTTTGTCAAGAGAACGCACTGGTCATAGCAAAAACCCTCTTCCAACAAAACAAGAGAAGACTCTACAAATGGACATCACCAGATGGTCAACACCGAAATCAGATTGATTATATTCTTTGCAGCCAAAGATGGCTAACTCTATACAGTTAGCAAATACAAGACCAGGAGCTGACTGTGGCTCAGATCATGAACTCCTTTTTGCCAAATTCAGACAGAAATAGAAGAAAGTAGGGAAAAGCTCTAGACCATTCAGATATGACCAAAATCAAATCCCTTATGATTATACAGTAGAAGTGAGAAATAGATTTAAGGGACTAGATCTCATATATAGAGTTCCTGAGGAACTATGGACGGAGGTTCGTGACATTGTACAGGAGACAGGGACCATCCCCATGGAAAAGAAATGTAAAAAAAGCAAAATGCCTGTCGGAGGAGGCCTCACAAATAGCTGTGAAAGGAAGAGAAGCGAAAAGCAAAGGAGCAAAGGAAAGATATAAGCATCTGAATGCAGAGTTCCAAAGAATAGCAAGGAGAGATATGAAAGCCTTCCTCAGTGATCAATGCAAAGGAGAGGAAGAGGAAAACAACAGAATAGGAAAAGCAAGAGACCTTTTCAACAAAATTAGAGGTATCAAGGGAATGTTTCATGCAAAAATGGGCTTGATAAAGGACAGAAATGGTACGGACCTAACAGAAGCAGAAGATATTAAGAGGAGGTGGCAAGAATACACAGAAGAACTGTACAAAAAATATCTTCACAATGAAGATAAACATGATGGCGTGATCACTCACCTGGAGCCAGACATCTTAGAATGTGAAGTCAAGCGGGCCTTAGAGAGCATCACTACAAACAAAGCTAGTGGAGTTGATGGAATTCCAGTTGAGCTATTTCAAATCTTGAAAGATGATGCTGTGAAAGGGCTGCACTCAATAAGCCAACAAATTTGGAAAACTCAGCAGTGGCCACAGGACTGGAAAAGGTCACTCTTCATTCCAATCCTAAAGAAAGGCAATGTCAAAAAATGCTCAAACGACTGCACAATTGCACTCATCTCACAAGCTAGTACAAACATGCTCAAAATTCTCCAAGCCAGGCTTCAGCAATATGTGAACCGTGAACTCACAGGTGTTCAAGCAGGTTTTAGAAAAGCCAGAGGCATCAGAGATCAGATTGCTAACATCCGCTGGATCATGGAGAAAGCAAGAGAGTTCCAGAAAAACATCTATTTCTGCTTCATTGACTATGCCAAAGCCTTTGACTGTGTGGATCACAATAAACTGTGGAAAATTCTGAAAGAGATGGGAATACCAGACCACCTGACCTGCCTTTTGAGAAACGTGTATGCAGGTCAGGAAGCAACAGTCAGAACTGGACATGGAACAACAGACTGGTTCCAATAGGAAAAGGAGTACGTCAAGGCTGTATATTGTCACCCTGCTTATTTAACTTATATGCAGAATACATCATGAGGAACGCTGAGCTGGAAGAAGCACAAGCTGGAATCAAGATTGCTGGGAGAAATATCAATAACCTGGGATACGCAGATGACACCACCCTTATGGCAGAAAGTGAAGAGGAACACAAAATCCTCTTGATGAAAGTGAAAGGGGAGAGTGAAAAGGTTGACTTGCAGCTCAATATTCAGAAAACGAAGATCATGGCATCTGGTCCCATCACTTCATGTGAAATAGATGGGAAAACAGTGGAAGCAATGTCAGACTTTATTGTTTTGGGCTCCAAAATCACTGCAGATGCTGATTGCAGCCATGAAATTAAAAGACTCTTACTCCTTGGAAGGAAAGTTATGACCAAAATTGACAGTATATTAAAAAGCAGAGATATCACTTTGCGAAATAAGATCCATCCAGTCAAGGTTATGGTTTTTCCCGTGGTCATGTATGGATGTGAGTGTTGGGCTGTGAAGAAAGCTGATCACCGCAGAATTGATGCTTTTGAACTGTGGTATTGGAGAAGATTCTTGAGAGTCCCTTTTACTTCAAGGAGACCCAACAAGTCCATTCTAAAGGAGATCAATCCTTTGTGGTCATTGAAGGGACTGATGCTAAAGCTGAAACTGCAATACTTTGGCCACCTCATGAGATGAGTTGACTCACTGGAAAAGACTCTGATGCTGGGAAAGGTTGGGGGATGGAGAAGAAGGGGACTACAGAGAATCAGATGGCTGGATGGCATCACCGACTCTCTGTACATGAGTTTGAGTGAACTCCGGGAGTTGGTGATGGACAGGGAGGCCTGGTCTGCTGTGATTCATGAGGTTGCGGAGAGTTGGACACGATTGAGCGACTGAACTGAACTGAAGTGAATCTACTTCATAGAGGTTATTTGTATTTCTTCCAGCAGTATTAATTCAAGCTTGTGAATCATCCAGATTGGCATTTCGCAACTTTTACACTATATAGAGGTTAATTAAGCAGGGTGGCAATATGCAGCCTTGGAACAATCTTTTCCTGATTTGGAAGCAACCTGTCGTTTCACATTCTATTGCTTCTTTTCCTAGATATAGATTTCTCAAGAGGTAGGTCAGGTGGTCTTGTTTTCCCACCATTTTATTATTATCATTATTAGTTAACAATTTGTTGTGATCCACACAGTCACAGGCTTTGGCATAACAATGAAGCAGAAGTAGAGGTTTCTGTTTTTCTTGTTTTTAGAGATCTCTTGCTTTTCTGATGATTCTCATGGATGTTGGCAATTTGATCTTTCTTTTCCTACCCTTGTCTAAATCCAGCTTGAACATGTTGAAGTTCGTTGTTCATGTACTGTTGAATCTGGAAGGGAGAATTTTGAGCATTACTTTTCTACCATTTGACATGGGGGCAAATGTGTGGTAATGTGAACATTCTTTGGGATTGGACTGAAAACTGAACTTTTCCAGTCTTGGGGCAATTGCTGAGTTTTTCAAATTTGCCGGCATATTGAGAGTAGAACTTTCACAGAATCGTCTTTTAGCCTGTGAAATAACTTAACTGGAATTCCATCAGCTCCACTAGTTTTCTCCATATGATGCTTCATAAGAATTCAGTTCAGTTCAGTTCACTTCAGTCGCTCAGTCGTGTCTGACTCTCTGCGACGCCATGAATCACAGCACTCCAGGCCTCCCTGTCCATCACCAACTCCCGGAGTTCACTCAAACTCATGTCCAAAGAGTCGGCAATGCCATCCAGCCATCTCATTCTCTGTCGTCCCCTTCTCCTCCCGCCCCCAACCTTTCCCAGCATCAGAGTCTTTTCCAGTGAGTCAACTCGTCGCATGAGGTGGCCAAAGTATTGCAGTTTCAGCTTTAGCATCAGTCCCTCCAATGAACATCCAGGATTGATCTCCTCTAGAATGGACTGGTTGGATCTCCTTGCAGTAAAAGGGACTCTCAAGAGTCTTCTCCAACACCACAGTTCAAAAGCATCGATCTTCTGCAATCAGCTTTCTTCACAGTCCAACTCTCACATCCATACATGACCACGGGAAAAACCATTGCCTTGACTAGACGGACCTTGGTTGGCAAAGTAATGTCTCTGCTTTTTAAAATACTATCAAAGAGAATACTAAATTTAAGTAGGGAATTATGTGGCCACATTTTCTTACAGGAAACATAGATGCATGTACATGGCCTGTTTGGCACAGATCTAAACGAATCATGGAATATTGCAAAAATTATGTATGAAAATCTGACACAAATTTTCTTATGTGAATAACTGAGAATTCATATTCCATATTTGATTCTTGTCCCAAGTTTTTCAAATGCAAAATATACAGTATTCCATATTTCACGGAAGAAGGTCTTTCTTCAAATTCTCGTTGCTGAAATAAAAAGAAATTCATCGCTCAAGCGATTTTTCTATATGATACATAGAATTCCATATTTATTGTAGGGAAATAGATGCCTGATGTTAACACACAGTATTCCTTATTTCTTGAAGGAATGTTAGCACACAGATTTTCAAGTGATAAATATAAAAAATTCCACTAATCAAGTTGAAAATCGGTGACGGTAATTTAAGACGTGAAATAGAGACTTTCATATTCCCTGACTAGAACTCTGCATTCAGAATTTCATAACTGTAATATTAAAAATTGGATATTTCATTCAACAAAATCTTCATATGTGATACACCAATAATTCTCATGTTGGAAACTTGGTCCCCAGATTTTCAAATATGAATTACAGAGACTTTCATAATTCATGTCTTAAAATCTGCACCTAGATTTTCATATGTGAAACTGAGAATTTCCTCTTTGCTGAAGGACTGTCTGCTGTCAAACTTCAACACAAGAAACAAAAAATTCGACAGTGTGCCCATAATCATATGTGAAATACATCACATAAGGACAAGCATACTCTGACTTTCACATTTGAAATGGAAATACTCCATATTATATGTAAACATATTTTCAGTAAAATTTGGGTGCCTGAGTAATTGAATCCCTCATAGTTTAAGAAGTAAAATATCCAACCAGACTTTCATAAAAGAAATAGAGAGACGTCCATCATTCATAAAGAAGCATGTAATTTTTCTAAAGGCATATACAGAATTCCATATTTAAGGTTCGAAAATCTCCTCCTTATTGACAAATATGAAACCGAGTTGTTGCTATTTTTCAGTTGATCTGTCATATCCAACTCTGCAACACCGTGGACAGCAGTACTCCAGGGTTCCCTGACCTTCCGTGTCTCCAACACTTTGCACAGACTCATGTTTGTTGAATCGAGATATTACCGTCTCCTGAAAAATTTTCCACAATTTACTGTGATCCAGAGAGTCAAAGGCTTTGGCATAGTCAATAAAGCATAAATAGATGTTTTCTGGAACTCTCTTGTATTTTCAAAGATCCAGCGGATGTTTACACTTTGATCTCTGATTCCTTTGCCCTTTTCCAAAACCAGCTTGAATATCTGGAAGTTCATGGTTCACATATTGTTGAAGCCTGCCTTGGAGAATTTTGAGCATTATTTTACCAGCACGTGAGATGAAGCTCTTTGTTAAGTAATTTGAGTATTCTTTGGCAATGCTTTTCTTTGCGATTGGAATGAAAACTGACTTTTTCCATTCCTTGGCCATTGCGGAGTTTTCCAAATTTGTTGGAGCAGCGAGTTGTGGCTGTGTGGCAACGGAGCAGCCAGCAGTCAAGAGGAGATATCCCACACCCAATGTAAGGAGCAGAGGTTGTGTTTTGCTGTAGGAGCAGGGAAGAGATACTCCCCGTCCAAAGGAAAAGAAACCCCAGTAAGATGGTAGGTGCTGAGAGAGGGCATTTGAGGGCAGAAAGACTGAAACCACCATCATAGGAAGCTAACAAATCCATCACATGGACCACCACGTTGTCTAACTCAGTGAAACTAAGACATGCTGTGTAGGGCCACACATGAGAGGCAAACATACATATCCACTGGGAAACAACCTAGCTTTGCCTATATGGACCTTTGTTGACAAAGCGATGTCTCTGCTTCTCAGTACATTGTGTTTAGGTTTGTCATAGCTTTTCTTCCTGGGAGCAAGAGTCTTATATTTTCAGGGCTGTAATCTGTCCCCAGTCATTTTGGAGCCTATTCACTGTCTGTTACTGCTTTCATTTTTAACCTTTCTATTTGCAAAATTCTGCCTTTAGCCTTTGTTCTGCATCACTTTGTACCAAAGTCCAAACTTGTCTGTTACTCCACGTATCGCTTGACTTCCTGTTTTAACGTCACAGTTAGCTAGGATGAAATGGACATCCCTTTTTGGTGTTAATTTTATAAAATCTTGGAGGCTTTCCTAAATCTATTAAAGTTCCCTGGTAGCTTTGATGATAAAGAATTGAAATAAAGAAACTTGCGTTCTTCATTTACAAAAATCTACACCAAGATTTTCATACAAAATTAGGGAATACCACAATAGCAGTAGGAAATATAATCATCCTGCATTTCAAATGTGAATTATAGAGAATTCCAACTTTCAAATAGGACTGACACCTAGATTTTCATGTGTGAATTTTAGAGAATCATATACGAAAATATACACCAAGATACTTATATATGAAATATAGGCAATTTATATTTTGTTTGAAAATATTGCCCTTGATTTTCATATTTGAAATACAGGAATTCCATATTTCAAGTGGTAAATCAACACCTGGACAATCAATAAATACAAAAATTTCGTATTACATGGAAGAAATTTATGTATCTAGATTTCATTTATTCATAATTTTTAGTATTTATTTATTTATTTACGGCTGCACTGAGTCTTCATTGCTGTTCAGAAAGTTTCTCTACTTGCAGCAATTGGGGACTACTCTTCATTGCAATGAGCTTGCTTCTCATGGCAGTGTCTTCTGTTCCGGCGCACAAGCTCTAGGGCTCTCAGGTTCAGCACTTGGGGGTACACAGGTTTATCTACTTTGCTAGTATGTGTGGTCTCCTCAGACCAAGGATCAAACCCATGTCCCCTGCATTGACAGGCAAATTCTTAAGCCACTGGATCACTGGTGAAGACCAACAGGCTTTTTTTTTTTTTTTTTGGTACATTTTAAAAAACTTATTTATTTAATTGGGGGCTAATTGTAATATTGAGTGGGTTTTCCATACATTGACATGAATCAGCCATGTGTTTACAATTGTTCTTCATGTGGACATTCCTTCCACCCCACTCCCATCCCAAACCTCCAGGTCATCCCAGTGCACCAGCCCTGAGCACCTTGTCTCATGTATCGAACCCGGACTGATGATCTGTTTCACATGTGATCATATACATGTTTCAATGATATTCTCTCAAATAAACCCACTCTCACCTTCTTCCACAGAGTCCTAAAGACTGTTCTATACATTTGTGTCTCTATTGCTGTCTCATCTATAGTGTCATTGATATCATATTTTGAAATTTCGTTATATGCATTAGTGTAGCGTAGTGGTGTTTTTTGTTCTGATTTACTTCTATTTCTGTAATAGGCTTCAGTTTCATCTACCTCATTAGAACTGATTCAAATTAAATCTTTTTAATGACTGAATAATATTCCTTTGTGTATATGTACCAAAGATTTCTTATCCATTCTTCTGCCAGTGGACATCTAGGTTGCTTCCATTTCCTGGCAATTATAAACAGTGCTGTGATGACCATTGGGGTACATGTGTCTCTTTCAGTTCTGGTTTCCTTGGTGTGTATGTCAGGAGGTGGGATCGTTAGGTCATATGGCAGTACTGTTCCCAATTTTTTACCTAATCTCCACAATGTTCTCCATAATGCCTATACTAGTTTGCTGATCCACCAACAGTGTAAGAGGGTTCTCCTTTCTCCACACCACTCCAGAATATCTTTTGTGTAGACTTTAAGGTAGCATCCATTCTGACCAGCATGAGGTGTTACCTCTTTGCTGGTGTCATTCTTTTACACTTGGATGACCAGATTTCCTAGCGCCACTTGTTTAAGAGACCTTTATTTATTTATTTATTTTTCCATTGTAGATACTTGCCTCCCTTTTCAAAGAGAAGTTATCCATAGGTGTGTGGCTTCATTCCTGGGCTTTCTATTTGTTCCAATGATCTATATTTTATCTTTGTGCCAGTACCATAATGTATTGATGATTACAGCTTTGTAGTATAGCCTGAAGTCAAGCAGGTTCCTTCCTCTAGGTCCATTCTTCCTTCTCAAGATTGCCTTGGTTATTCGAGGTTTTTGGTATTTCCATACAAATTGTGACATTATTTGTTTATAGTTCTATGAAAAATACCTTTGGTAGCTTGATAGGGATTTCACTGAATCTATAGATTGCTTTAGGTGGTATACTCATTTTCACTATTTTGATACTTCCAATTCATAAACATGTTATATTTCTCCATCTATTTATGTCCTCTATGATTTCTTTCATCAGTGGGTTTTGTTTTTTTGTTTTTTTTAGTTTTATATATATATATATATGTCTTCTGTTTCTTTAGGTAGATTTATTTCTGAGTATTTTATTCTTTTTATTTCAATGGTGAATGAGAATGGTTCCTAAATTTGTCTTTCTGTTTTCTAATGTTAGTAAATAGGTATTCAGGGAATTTCTAGGTGTTAATTTTACATCCTGCAACTTTACTATATTTATTGCTTCAGTTTAGTTCAGTTCAATTCAGTCACTCACTCGTGTCTGACTCCTTGGGTCCCCGTGAATCACAGCACTCCAGGCCTCCCTGTCCAACACCAACTCCTGGAGTTCACTCAAACTCATGTCCATCGAGTCGGTGATGCCATCCATCCATCTCATTCTCTGTCCTTCCCTTCTCCTCCCGCTCCCAATTCTTCCCAGCATCAGAGTCTTTTCCCTTGAGTCAACTGGTCGCATGCGTTGGCAAAGTATTGGAATTTCAGCTTTAGCATCAGTCCTTCCAATGAACACCCAGGATTGATCTCCTTTAGAATGGATGGTTGGATCTCCTTACTGTCCAAGGGACTATCATCACTAGTCATTTTCTGGTGGAGTCTTTAGTGTTTTCTATGTAGAGGATCATGATATCGGCCAAGACTCGCAGTTTTATTTCTTCTTTTCCAATAGAGATTCCATTTAT
The DNA here is from genome assembly GCF_049115385.1 of Moschus berezovskii. Lineage (NCBI taxonomy): Eukaryota > Metazoa > Chordata > Mammalia > Artiodactyla > Moschidae > Moschus > Moschus berezovskii. The sequence goes on from NC_142489.1 coordinate 24,913,702, forward strand.
TTCCTTTTCCTCTCTGATTGCCTGGTTAAAACTTCTAAATCTGTGTTTAATAGTAGCGGTGAGAGTGGGCATTCTTGTCTTCTTCCTGACTTTAGGAGGATTACTTTCAATTTTTCACCATTGAGGATCATCTTTGCTGTTTGTTTGTCATATATAACTTCTATTATGTTGAGGTATGTTCCTTCTATTCCTTCTTTCTGGAGTTTTTGTTTTGTTTTTTTTTGTCATAAATGAATGTTGAATTTTGTCAAAGATTTTATCTATATCTATTGAGATAATCATATGCATTTTATCATTCAATTTGTTAACGTGGTGTATTACGTTGATTGACTTGCAGATATTAAAGAATCTTTGGATCCGTGAGATAAAGCCCACTTGGTCATGATGTATGATCTTTTTAAAATGCTGTTGGATTCTGTTTGTTAGGATTTTGTTAAGGATTTTTGCATCTATTTCCATCAGTGTTACTGGAGTGTAGTTTTCTTTTCTTGTGGCGTATTTGTCTGGTTTTGGGGTCAGGGTGACAGTGGCCTCATAGAATCAGTTTGGAAATTTCACTAACTCTGCAAATTTCCTGAAGAATTTGAGTAGAATAAGTGTTCAGTTCAGTTCAGTTCATTCGCTCAGTCGTGTTCGACTCTTTGGGACCCAATGAATCACAGCACGCCAGGTCTCCCTGTCCATCACCAACTCTCGGAGTTCACACAAACTCACCTCCATTAAGTGGGTGATGCCATTCAGCAATCTCATTCTTTGTCATCCCCTTTTCCTTGACCCCCAATCCCTCCCAGCATCAGAGTATTTTCCAGTGAGTCAACTCTTCGCATGAGGTGGCCAAAGTACTGGAGTTTCAGCTTTAGGATCAGTCCTTCCAAAGCACACCCAGGACTGATCTCCTTTAGAATGGACTAGTTGGATCTCCTTACAGTCCAAGGGACTCTCAAGAGTCTTCTCCAACCCCACAGTTCAAAAGCATCAATTCTTCAGCGACCAGCTTTCTTCACAGTCTAATTCTCACATCCATACATGACAACTGGAAAAAGCATAACCTTGACTAGACAGACCTCGGGTGGAAAAATACTCTCCCTGCTTTTTAATATGCTATCTAGGTACATCATAACTTTGCTCCCAAGGAGTAAACATTTTTTAATTTTATGACCGCAATCAGCATCCACAGTGATTTTGAAGCCCAAAAAATGAAGTCCGACACTGTTTCCGCTGTTTCCCCATCTGTTTCCCATGAAGTGATGGAACCAGATGCCATGATCTTCGTTTTCTGAATGTTGAGGTTCAAGTCAACTTTTTCACTCTCCTCTTTCACTTTCATCAAGAGGCTTTGGAGTTCCTCTTCACTTTCTGCCATAAGTGTGGTGTCATCTGCACATCTGAGGTTGTTGATATTTCTCCCGGCAATCTTGATTTCAGTTTGTGCTTCTTCCAGCTTAGTGTTCCTCAAAATGTACTCTGCATATTACGTCGATAAGCAAGGTGACAATATACAACCTTGACGTACTCCTTTTCCTATTTGGAACCAGTCTGTTTTTCCATGTCCAATTCTAACTGTTACTTCCTGACCTGCATACCGATTTCTCAAGAGGCAGGTCACGTGGTCTGGTATTCCCATCTCTTTCAGAATTTTCCACAGTTTGTTGTGATCCACAGAGTCAAAGGCTTTGGCATAGTCAATGAAAAATAAGTGTTAGCTCTTGTCAATTTTTTTTTTTTTTAAGAATTCAGCTCTTTAACCACCTGATTCTGGGCTTTTGTTTGCTGGAAGAATTATGACTACAGTTTATATTTCTGTGCTTGTGACATGTCTGTTAAGTGTTTCTATTTCCTTCTGCTTCAGTTTTGGAAAGTTATACTGCACTAAGAGTTTGTTCATTTCTTCACAGTTGTACATTTTATTGGCATATAGTTACTGATAGTAGTCTCTTATGATCCTTTGTATTTCTGCATTGTTTGCTGTAGTTTCTCCAGTTTCATTTCTAATTTTGTTGATTGATTTTTCTTCCTTTGTTTCTTGATGACTGTGGATAATGTTTTTTGTTTTTTTTTTTCAATTTTATTTTTCGTCTCATTGAACCAGCTTTTATATTTGTTGATTTCTGCTATGTTCTCATTTGTTTCTTTTGAATTTGCTTCTCTCCTAATTTTTATAATTTCTTTCCTTCTACTAGCCATGGCATTTTTCATTTCCTTCTCCAGGTGAGGAAACATCCCTGTTTATTTTGTCACTCTAACCTTGTGGGGCCAGGTGCAGCGGGAGAATAAACCAAAACCATTCTTTGTAGAATCCTGATACCCAAGCCAAGATTTAATAGACTAGTTCTGGAAGGCAGAGAGCCTGATGAACTATGAATGTAGGTTCGTGACATTGTACAGGACAGAGATCAACACCATCCCCAAGATAAAGAAATTTCAAAAATTTAAATGCATGTGGGGAGCGTTTACAAATATTTCTGAAAAGACGGGAAGGAAAAAGCAAAGGTGAAAAGGAAATGTATACCCATTTGAATGCAGAGTTGCAAAGAATTGCTGGGAGAAATAAGATTGCCTTCCTCAGCGATCAATTCAAAGAAGGAGAGGTAAATATTAGAATGGGAAAGACTAGAGATCTCTTCAAGCAAATTAGAGAATCCAAGGAAATATTTCATGCAAAGATGGACTAAATAAAAGACAGAAATGGTAGAGACCCATCAGAAGCAGAAGATAATAAGAAGAGGTGGCAAGAATACACAGAAGAACTGTACAAAAAAGATATTGGAAATTGAAGTCAAGTGGGTCTCAGTAAGCATCACTATGATCAAAGCTAGTGGATGCGATGGAATTCCAGTTGAGCTATTTCAAATCCTGAAAGATGATGCTGTGAAAGTTCTACATTCAGTATGTCAGCAGATATGGAAAACCCAGCCATATCCACAGGACTGTAAAAAGTCAGCTTTCATTCCAATCGCAAAGAGAGTCAATGCCAAATAATGCTGCTATCTATGGGGGGGGGGAGGGGTATCAAAGAATCACCCCAAGGACATTATTTGGTGGCTGAACCACAAAACTCATCTCATTTTAAAAGCCTTTCCAAATTTCCACAGGATGTGTTTTCATTCATGCACAGACCCTTAAATGAGACCTTTCAGGCAGTGATGCCAGTATCCACACTACCCACTCTTCTTGCATTTTGTGGAGCCATCTGTGGCCAGCAACTTTAGAATGAAAAGTATTAGTGTCATTTATGAGTACCAACACCCTCATTATAAACAATGCAAAGTCGCTGGAGGTTTACTCCATTCTTCCTGCCCTCAGGCTTCTCTCTTTAAGAATAGTACTCCAGTCTCACCCAATTGGCTGAAATTGCATCTGTTCACCTAGTCCTTAGGGATGCCACAACAAAATGGGTTCTCAAAAATATATGCATATTCACAGATTCCTATGCTGTGGCTAATGCCGGCCCCCTGCCCCCCCCCCACCCCGTGGTAAATTGATTTCACCTGCTCACTGCTCCTTTCTCCTGGGGGCTCACACATGCTTCTGCCACAATCACTAATACTCACACAAGATCCCTACTAAAGACAGGTAATTGCTTCCCTTAATTAATTTATTCTTGGTTCCTTGGAATCAATACATATCACTGACTGTGGTCAGTGAAACCACTCCAACTCTCAGAAAACTCAACAGCGGACACTTCAACAAAAAATTCTTTCATATTTTCAATGCAAAGGACTTTGCTTATTGAATGCCATAGCAAGCTTCTTAAAGAGATACTCCTAAAATTGATTCCAGAAATGGATAAAAAAGAAGCTCTTTATCCTCATCTTGCTAAACTCTCACACCCTGAGTCTTCTTCCTCACATAGAAATTCTTCTATTCTCCCCAGATTCCACGTTGGGTATTTTTTAGGCAAGAATCAAGTTTTTATACTCTAAGACAATGTTCTAATTTGTCCTATGATTCTTCTTCCCCAGTCTGCCATAATTTTAGAATCACTTCACTACGCACTACTTGGGTGCAACCTCAAAAATGACAGAATGACCTTAGTTCATTTCCAAGGCAAACCATTCAAAATCACAGTAATGATAGTCTCTGCCCTGAATTCTGATCCTGAAGAAGTTCAGAGTCATCAGTTTTGTGAAGACCAAGAACACCTCCTTGAATTAACAGCAAGTGAAATATATCCTTATCATCATAAGGGATTGGAATGCAAAAGGACAAAGTCAAGAGATACCTGGAATAGCAGGCAAGTTTGGCCTTGGAATAAAAGATGAAGCAGAACAAAGACTAATCAAACTCTGTTAAGAAAATGTAGTGATCAAAGCAAAGATCCTTTGACAACCACACAAGAGATGGCTTTACACATGGACATCAGCAAATGGTTCCTAATGGTATCAGCCTTACTATATAATCAAAGGGAGAAGTGTATAAGGTCAGGGGAAAAAAAAATCTGGAGCCCACTATGGATCAGATCATCAGTAACAATCTGCCAAATTCAGAAGGTCAGGTGCACAACTACTAGGCCTGCCAGGGACTAGAAAATCAAATCCTCTATGAATATGCAGTGCAGGTGGCAAAGAGATTCCAGGGTTTATATCTAGTAAACAGAGCACCTCAAAAACTAGGGAAGGAGGTGCAAAATACTATACAGCAAACAGTGAGTGAAACAATGCCAAAGAAAAAGAAAAGCATGGAGGAGGATGTACAAATAGCTGAGGAAAGAAGAGCAGCAGAAAGCAAGTGGAAAAGGCAAAGGTACCCAAACAAAGTTCAGATTTCCAGAGAAGAGAAAGGAGATGTAAAGCACTCCTGCAGTACACAATGCAAAGATATATAAGAAATCAATAGAAGTGGAAAGACTAAAAAAATCTCTTAAAAAATCTGACTATATAAATGCAACATTTCATCCACAGGTGGGCTCACTAAAGGACAGAAAGTTGAAAGGCCTAAAAGAAAGAAAAGAGATCAAGACAAGATGGAAAGAATGCAAAGAATTTTAGGACAAAAAAATCTTACTGCCCCAGATAACCAGGACACTGTGATGAATCCCACAGAGCCAGCCATTCTTGAATGTGAAGTCAAGTGCGTCTTACAAAGCACTGATGTCAACAAAGCTAACGAAGGTGATGGAATTCTGTCAGTGCTGCATAAAATTCCAAATATTGATGCTATGAAAGTGTAACATTTAATATGTCAGCAAATGTGGAAAACTTAGCAGTGGTCACAGAACTAGAAAAAGCAAATTCTTACCCCAGTCCGCAAGAAAAACAGTACTAACGAATGATAAAAAAACACTGCACAACTTCACTTGTCTTCCAAGCAGGTAAAGTTATGCTCCAAATCCACTAAGCTTCTCTTCATCATTCCATGAACTGAGGAACTCCAGATGTTTAAGCTGGGTCAGACACATCAGAGGAATAAGAGTTGAAATGGTCACCATTTGCTGGATTTTAGAAGTCATAGAAGTACTAAATTTCGTTGATCACTCTCAGCAAATTTGGAAACTCAGCAGTGGCGACAGGAATGGAAATGGTCAACATTCATTTCAATTCCAAAGAAAGGCAGTGTCAAAGAATGCAGAAACTACCACGCAAATAGACCCATCTCACACGCTAGTAAAGCAATGTTTAAAATTCTCTTAGCCAAACTTCAGCAATATGTAAACCTTGAACTTCTAGATGTTCAAGCTGGTTTTAGAAGAGGTAGAGGAACCAGAGATCAAATTGCTAATATCTGCTTGTTCATCAAAAAAGAAAGACTTCCATAGAAACATCTATTTCTTCTTTATTGACTATACCAAAGCTTCTGACTGCGTGGATCACAATAAACTATGGAAAATTCCAAAGGGAATGGGAATACGAGGCCACCTGATCTGCCCCTTGAGAAATCTGTATGAGGGTCAGGAAGCAACATGTTAGAACGGACATGAACAACAGTCTGCTTCCAAATAGGAAACGGGGTACATCAAGGCTGTATGTTGTCACCCTACTTATTTAACTTATAGGCAGAGTACATCATATGAAATGCTGGGCTAGAGGAAGCACAAGATGGAAGCAAGAATGCTGGGACATATTTCGCTAACCTCAGATATGTACATGACACCACCCTTTTGACAGAAAGTGAAGAAGAAGTAAAAGAGCCTCTTGATGAAAGTGAAAGAGGAGAGTGAAAAAGTTGGCTTAAAGCTAAACATTCTGAAAACTAAGATCATGGCACCCGGTCCTATAACTCCATGGCAATTAGAAGGGGAAAAATGGAAGTCATTGATGTATTTTATCTTTTTGGGCTCTAAAATCACTCCAGATGGTGACTTTGGCCATCAAATTAGAAAGCAAATATTTCTTGTCAGAAAAGCTGTGAGAAATCGAGACATGTGTGAAAAAGAAAAGATACCAGTTCGCTCACAAACTTTGGTATAGTCAAGTCTGTGGTCTTTGCGGTATTCACATAGAGTTGATTGAGCAGGACCACAAAAGTGGCAGAATCCTGAAGAATTGATGCTTTTGAATTGTGATATTGGAGAAGATTCTTGAGAGTTCCTTGGACAGCAAGGGGATCAAATTAGTCAATCGTCAAGGAAATCAGCCCAAAATAACCGTTGGATGAACTGCTAGTGAAGCTGAAGCTCTAATACTTTGTCTATCTAATGCAAAGAGCCAACTCATTGGAAAAGACCCTGATAATGAGAAGTACTGAAGGTAGAAGGAGAATGGTGTGACAAGAATGAGTGTGTTGGATGGCATCACTGCCAATGCAATAGATATGAACTTGGGACAGCTCCGGGAGATGGTAGTGCCTATTGAGGCTTGCCTGATGCAGTCCATGACATCACAAGGAGTCAGATATGACTTCCCACTAAACAACAAAAGGGAGCGTCCTAATTGCACTTTCATCTTTATCTCTCAAGATTTTCCAGCAGCACCTATAAAGGATAATATATTCTCTCCATTGTATATTGTTGCCTCCTTTGTCATAGATTAGGTAAGCATTTGGATAAGAGATTATTTCAGGGTCTTCTATCTGTTCCTTGTTCCATTGGGCTGTATTCCTTTTTTTTTTTTTTGCAAGTTTCATGCTGTGTGGATGACTACAACTTTGTATTACAGACTGAAAGCAGGAAACCTGATTCCTCCAGTTCTGTTTATTTTTCTCATGATAACATGGCTATTCAAGGTCTTTTACATTTCCCAACAAGTTGTAAAAAAAAAAATTATCTAGTTCTGTGAAATGTCATTGGTAATTTCAAAGCAATTGCTTTGAATATGTAAACTGCTTTTTGTCGCACAGCGATTTTCACAGTATTGATTCTCCAAGTCAAAGAGTATGTTATATTTATCCATTTATTTTGTCACCCTTGATTTATTTCCTCCATGTCTTATTCAATTCAGCACGCAAATCTTTTCCCAGGTTTACTTTCGGGAATTTTATTCTTCTTGCAATGGTGACTGGGATTCCTTTCTTAATTTGTTTTTGATTTCAGTTTATAGGAATGCTAGAGATTGCTGTGTGTTAATTTTATAGCCAGACACTTCCCTGAATTCATGGAGTACTGCTAGTAATTATCTGGTTGTATGGTAGGATTCTCTGTGCATAGTATCATATCATCTGCAAACAGTGACAGTTTTACCTCTTATTTTCCTTTTCATTTGAAACTTTTTTTCCTTCTTCTTCCTATTCTCTGATTGCAGTAGCTAGGTGTCCCAAGACTGTGTTGAGTAACCATGGTGAATAAGAAGCATCTTTCTTTTATTCATGAATTAGGGGTCATGGTTTCAGAATTTTACTATAGAGAACACTGTTTGTGGTGAGTTTATCCACAAATGGCCTTTATTATGTTAAAGAAGATTCCCTTTATTCTCTCCTCCTCTACAGGTTTAATCATACCTAGGTGTTAAATTTTGTCAAAAGCTTTTTCTGAATCTATATCCTAAACAGATTCAACACCTCTTCTTGGAATACTTAGGTATCTTTCGGTTTGTGTGTTTGTTTGTTTTTCTTCCTTTGGCCACATGATATAAAGAGCTGACCCATTAGATAGTGTCCTGACGCTGGGAATGATTGAAGGTAAAGGAGAAGTGGGTAGCCAGTGATGGGATGGTTAGATAGCATCACTGATTCTATGGACGGAAATCTGAACAAATTGTGGTAGATAGTGAAGGGAAATCTGGCAGGCTAAAGTCCATGGGGTGACAAAGAGCCAGAGCTGACTTAATGACTGAATAACAACAAATGTTCTCCTTCTGTTCTTGACAGGTGTAGCTTTTTTTTTTTTTTTTACTACTTCATTTTCTATCCCACCTCACCCTATCTAGATTCTACTTATGTTATATCGGCTCCTTATCATGTTGAGATTCAGCCACATTTTGCTGTTTTTATTGCTACCCACATGGCCCAATATTTGTGTGATTTTAAACTCCACATGTTTCAGTGGTTTCCTAACCACCAGCATCCTGATATTTTCCTGACACACTGATGTTTCATTCTATTCTGTTCATCTCGGTCTCACATTGTGTGCATATGCCAATATTCTATTTCCCTTGATTTTTCTTTGCTGTTAATGTATATAAGACATTCTTTTAAATTACTAATGAAGATTTTTTTTTCTTTGTTTTATACATTCTTATGTAATGACTATTTCATATTGACCTGTTTGATGTTCTTTGATATGATATGTTCTCCAGTTGAAATAAACAATCAAATCATATGACTATTTCTGTTTATGATTTACTCACCGCTGTTCAGGATTAGAGGCCTCTGTTTCAAAAATACAGCCTAAATAATGAAACAAATAAGAAACAAAAATTAAACATGTAAATCTTAATAAATTCTAGATTTAAAAAGAAAATTATCTCCAAGAAAGGAGTATATTGTTTGCAAGTTAAAACTGCCAACTCTGTCTATTCATCCCTAGATCAGCCAAAAAATATCATCAGCTTCTTTGAAAAGCATATTTTTAAATGATGATTGAGGCAAATGGCAGACAAAACAATGGACAACAAATTAATCTGAAACATATACAAGCAACACCTACAGCTCAATTCCAGAAAAATAAATGACCCAATCAGAAATTGGGCCAAAGAACTGAGCTGACTTTTCTCCAAAGAAGACAAACAGATGGCGAACAAACATATGATGATGCTCATTATCAGAGATGCAAATCAAAACCACAATACGGTACCATTCCATACCAGTCAAATTGACTTCTATCCAAAAGTCTACAAGCAATAAATTCTAGAGAGGTTGCAGAGAAAAGGGAAGCCTCTTACACTATTGGTGGAATGCAAGCTAGCACAGCAACTATGGAGAACAGTGTGGCGATTCCTTAAAAGATAAAACTGCAATAGTACTGCCATATGACCCAGATTACACTGCCTGGCATACACACCGAGGAAACCAGAATTGAAAGAGACAGGTGTACCCCAATCTCCATTGCATCACTGTTTATAATAGACAGGGTATGCAAGCAACCTAGATGTTCATTCGTTGAAGACGAATGGATAAGAAAGCTGTGATGAATATACACACTGGAATATTCACTTCAGTTCAGTTCAGTCGCTCAGTAGTGTCCGACTCTAGCACCCCATGAGTCTCAGCACGCCAGGCATCCCTGTCCATCACCAACTCCCAGAGTTTACACAAATTCATGTCCATCGAGTCGGTGATGCCATCCATCCATCTCATCCTCTGCCATCCCCTTCTCCTCCTACCCCCAATCTCTCCTAGCATCAGTGTGTTTTGCAATGAGCCAACTATTCACAGGACGTACCCAAAATATTGACCCAGATTCAGCATCAGTCCTTTCAATAAACACTCAGAACTGATCTCCTTTAGGATGGACTGGTTGCATCTCCTTGCAATCCAAGGGACTCTCAAGAATCTTCTCCAACTACACAGTTCAAAAGCATCGATTCTTTGGTGTTCAGCTTTCTTCAAGTTCAACTCTCACATCCATACCTGACCACTGATAAAACCAGAGCTTTGACTGGACGGACCTTTGTTATCAAATTAATGTCTCTGTTTTTTTATATGCTGTCTAGGATGATCATCACTTTCCTTTCAAGGAGTAAGAGTCTTAATTTCATGCTACAATCACCATCTACAGTGATTTTGGAAACCAAAAAAATAAAGTCTGACACTGTTTCCACTTTTTCCCCATCTATTTCCCATGAAGTGATGGGACCAGATGCCATGATCTTAGTTATTTGAATGTTGAGCTTTAAGCAAACTTTTTCACTCTTCTCTTTCACTTTCATCAAGAGGCTTTTTAGTTCCTCTTCACTTTTTGCCATAAGCGTGATGTCATCTGCATATCTGAGGTTATTGATATTTCTACCGGGAATCGTGATCCAAGATTGTGCTTTCCGACCAGGGTTTCTCATGATGTACTCTGAAGAACTTCAATAAGCAGGCTGATAATATATAGCCTTGATGTACTCTTTTTCGTATTTGGGACCAGTCTATTGTTCCAGTAGTAGAAAATTACTCAGCCATTAAAATCAGTTCTAAAGAGTGGGTGAAACCAGAGCCTTACTTAGAGAGTGAAGCCAGAAAGAAAAACACCAATAGCGTATACTAATGCATATTTGTGGACTTTAGAAAAATGGTAATGGTAACCCTGTATGCGAGACAGCAAAAGAGACACAGATGTAAAGAACAGTCCTAGGACACTGTGGGAGAGGACGAGGGAGAGATGATATGGGAGAATGACATTGAAACATGTAAATTATCACATGTGAAAGAAATTTCCAGTCCATGTTCGATGCATGATACTGGGTGCTCAGGGCTGGTGCACTGAGGTGACCAGAGGGATGGGATGGGAAGGGAGGTAGGAGGGAGTTTAAGGATGGGGAACACATGTACACACATGGGAGATTCATGTCAATACCTAGCAAAACCAATACACTACTTTAAAGTAAAAAAAAAAAAAGAGAGAGAAAATAAAAAAGGATTAGAACATATAAAAGCAAACAAACAAAACAAAATTCGGAATTCTACATCAGGAGTACTAAATAACAACAGACAGGGGCATTTCTACTTTAGAGAAATTGTGGTTAGAGTAAAAATATCTTTCACTTTCCTTTTCTTGGTGAATGGTATTTGCTCTTCTGTATGTTTTCATTAGTATCCCTTAAATCAGAGTTCATAATTGCTCAAGTGACTTATTGCTGAGGATTTCAAGGAGAAATGGAAAGAGGGAACAAAGATATATCAGAAGGAGTACAGAATCTAATATTAAGTGTAGAACAAATTGAACCACTTTGTATATAAATTTTTCAAAATTTTTTCTCACTTTGAATTAAGCCATTTGTTTCCAAGTCACTCACTGTTTAAGTTTTACCCATGGAAATGGGATCTTTTCCTCTCACACGAGGAGGCTTTCATGTGACCAAAGGAAATTATTTTCAGACTAGGGAACTTTTTGAAGAGATTAGCGGCCAGGGCTTGTAGATCTTGAAGGGTGCCTAATGAAAGAGACCTGGGTGGGGAACTGTAAAAGACAGATAGTCTGGACACAGTCTCCCCAGCTTGCCACGCTTCATCTTTCTTTAAAAATTGGTCTTTTTACTTACCGTACCCCTGAAATAGAGGCTACTTCTGATCTTTGGATCACTACATATGGGAAGAAAGCCTACTAAGGAGCAAAATAACCAAGTGGTTGGTATTGAAAATACCTAAATATGAAAGAGCTTAACAGTTCCAAGGAAATGGTTTGATTATGAAGATTATGAGAAAAATAAAAATTACAAGACAGAGCTTTGCAGGCCCACATTCATTCCATAGTTCCACCTCAAACAGTTTACATTTTATCTACTCTATGCAACATAATCTGAGGAAGAAATTGTTAAAATTTAGAGTTTGGCGGCTGCTAATCTGATAATATCTTAAGTATTTAGAAGACATAGACATATAAGGGAAGTTGTTTGTTCAAGTCCAGAAAGTTATTAGTATGAGGTTTCCTCAGGAACTCTCCACTTGATGAAATTGTAGTACATTCTCAAGCTACTGTTATTCTCACATTTCCCTAAGGTTGGACAAGGGACTACACCAAGCAACCTGATACTCTGTGCAAGCCACTATTATCAGTATCATCATTTTCCATATTTCCATTGTATTGTTCTCATCAGCAGTCGGAGAAGGCAATGACAACCCACTGCAGTACTCTTGCCTGGAAAATCCCATCGACAGAGGTGCCTGGTAGTCTGTAACCCATGCGGTCGTGAAGAGTTGACATGACTGAGCGAGTTCCATTTCGCTCTTCAATTTATACATTGGAAAAGGAAATGTTCCAGTGTTCTTGCCTGGAAAATCGCTGGGGTGGAGTTGCCTGGTAGTTTGCCATCTATGGGGTCACACAGAGTCGGACACGACTAAACTGACTTAGCAGCAGTAGCTCTAGTGCAACTGTTTCTGATCGTGATCAGTTTTGACAGATAAATTTCTTTTATATATTATTCTAGAGATATAAAATTCTAGCTGTGAATCTCTTTGATGAATGTCTTAACGATGAGGAATATTAAAGTTATCTGTCATGCTTGTTGAGAAGGCAATGGCAAGGCCCTATCTATGGCTATTCATCCGAAAGTTTCTGTGTTTAAATATGTTAGGAATTTATAAGCTATATATATAGATGTGCTAAAGCACAATTTATACTATTTAAACCTTAGTCTAAAGAGAAGATAGAGTCAAAAATGGTGGTATTGAATATGAAGAATTCATATTAATGCATAGACTTTGGAGAGACTACAGATACTGATATATTTGTGGAAGCTTCTTGGTGTCACTGGGAGCTTTTGAAGATTAAAATGAGTCTGATCTAGGCCTTCAAGTAATGTAGAGGTTTCAGTAGGAGACATTCGGCAGTAGGAGACATTCGGAAAAAAGGGAAGGACACCTCTGGCAAAAGGAACATTGACAAGACCGTGAATAGGAAAATAATAAAGCAAGGAATTTAAGTGTACCTGAATGACAGATTTGCCTGTTACTCCAAGTGTTTCTTGATTTCCTACTTTTGCATTCCAGTCACCTCTAATGAAAAGGACATCTTTTTTTTTTTGGGTGTTCTAAAAGGTCTTGTAGGTCTTCATAGAACCGTTCAACTTTGGCTTCTTCACTGTTACTGGTTGGGGCATAGGCTTGTATTACTCTAATATTAAATGCTTTGCCTTGGAAACAGAGATCATTCTGTCGTTTATGAGATTGCATCCAAGTGTTGCATTTCAGACTCTTTTGTTGACCATGATAGCTACTTCATTTCTTTTAAGGGATTCCTAACCCACAGTAGTAGATATAATGGTCATCTGAGTTAAATTCACCCATTTTAGTCCTTTTGAGTTCACTGATTCCCAGAATGTCGATGTTCACACTTGCCATCTCCTGTTTGAACACTTCCAATTTGCCATGATTCATGGACCTAACATTCCAGGTACCTAAGCAACATTGCTCTTTACAGCACTGGATCTTGCTTCTATCACTAGTCACATCCACAAGACGGCTTTGTATTTGCTTTGGCTTCATCCCTTCAGTCTTTCTGGATTTATTTCTCCACTGATCTCCAGGAGTATATTGGGCACCTACCAACCTGGGGAATGCCTCATTCAGTATCCTATCATTGTGCCTTTTCATACTGTTCATGGGGTTCTCAAGGCAAGTATACTGAAGTGGTTTGCCATTCCCTTCTGCAGTGAACCACACTGAGTTAGACAAGACTGTAGTCTGTGTGATCATATCGACAGGTTTTCTGTGATTTTATTTTCAGTGTGTCTGCCTGCTGATGCCCTCTCGCATTACCTACCATCGTACTTCGGTTTCTCTTACCTTGGATGTGGGGTATCTATTTACAGTCGCTCCAGCAAAGCACAGCCACTGCTCCTTACCTTGGACAAGGGCTATCTCTTAACTACCGCACCTCCTGACCTTGAACATGGAATAGCTCGTCTCGGCCCTCCTGCGCCTGCGCAGTCGCCACCACTTTGACATGGGGTTGCTCCTCTCAGCCACAACCCAGAGCTCGGGCGAGGGGTAGTTCCTCTTGGTTATGCTTCTGCGTGGTCCATCGCACAGCCGGCATTACTTCTGCATGGTCTGTCGTGCAGTTTTGTCAAGAGAACGCACTGGTCATAGCAAAAACCCTCTTTCAACAACATAAGAGAAGACTCTACACGTGGACATCACCAGATGGTGAACACTGAAATCAGATTGATTATATTCTTTGTAGCAAAAGATGGAGAAGCTTTATACAGTTAGCAAAAACAAGACCAGGAGCTGACTGTGGCTAAGATCATGAATGCCTTGTTGACAAATTCAGACTTAAATTGAACAAAATAGGGAAAACCACTAGACCATTCAGATATGACCTAAGTCAAATCCCTTATGTTTATACAGATGAAGTGAAAAATAGATTTAAGGGACTAGATCTGATTGATAGAGAGCCTCACGAACTATAGACGGAAGTTCGTGACATTGTACAGAAGAGAGGGATCAAGATCATCCCCGCTGAAAAGAAATGCAGAAAAGCTAAATCATTGTCTGGTGAGGCCTTACAAATAGCTGTGAAAAGAGGAGAAGTGAAGAGCAAAGGAGAAAAGGAAACATATAAGCATCTGAACGCAGAGTTCCAAAGAATAGCAAGGAGAGATAAGAAAGCCTTGCTCAGCGACCAATGCAAAGAAATAGAGAAAAACAACAGAATAGGAAAGACTAGAGATATCTTCAAGAAAATTAGAGATACCAAGGGAACATTTCATGCAAAGATGGACTCGATAAAGAACAGAAATGGTATGGTATCGGTTCTTAATAGAAGCAGGAGAAATGGAGAAGTGGCAAGAACACAGAACTGTCCAAAAAAAAATCTTCCCGACCAAGATAATCATGATGGTGTGATCACTCATCTAGAGCCAGACATGTTGGACTGTGAAGTCAAATGGGCCTTAGAAAGCACCACTAGGAACAAAGCTAATGGAGGTGATGGAATTCCAGTTGAGCTGTTTCAAATCCTGAAAAATGATGCTGTGACAGTGCTGCCCTCAATGTGCCAGCAAATTTGGAAAACTCAGCAGTGGCCACAGGACTGGCAAAGGTCTGTTTTCATACCAGTCCCAAAGAAAGGCAATGGCAAAGAATGCTCAAACAACCGCGCAATTGCACTCATCTCACACTCTAAAATCATGCTCAAAATATTCCAAGCCACTCTTCAGCAATACGTGAACCGTGAAGTCCCAGATGTTTAAGCTGGTTTTAGAAAAGGCAGAGGGACCAGAGATCAAATTGCCAGTGTCCCCTGTTTCGTGGAAAAAACAAGATAGTTTCAAAAAAACATGTACTTATGCTTTATTGACCCATTTCTTTTTTCAGTCATTTGTCATTTAGGCCTTGAACTTCATGAGCTGCTTTTGTAGTGTAAGGATTAATTATTTGTCAGTGACTTCGTTTCCTGTTATTTTCTCTGTTTCATAGGGTGCTTTTTCACATTGCTTATAGTCTCCTACTGATCACTATAGTAAAAGCGGATATCAAACGAAGTCATAAGTAATCCTGTCAATCAAGTAAGGAAGAAGTTGAAATTTGCGGTTTAAATATCAGAGGAAGCTGGTTCATCACCTGTAAGCAGTGTATGTGATGAGGGGAGAGACTTGATGAGACCTCAGTGGGAGAAAAATGGATTTCTTGATATCTACAACAAATAAGACATGTACAAGGATTGCCAATTTCTCATCAGAGCTTCTTCCACACTATTATGTCAATCAGACATCTAATGGTCTACTTTTCCATGGTCTTTCTTTATCTTCAACACTTCTCAGGAGCTTGGCTTCATTTACTGTTATTTTCTCCCTTTCAAAGGGTGCCTTTTCACATTTCTTTTAGGTTCCTTCATTGTACAAAAGCTTTTAACTTCAATTAGGTCACATATGTTTGTTTGAGTTTTATTTCAGTTTCTCTGGGAGGTGGGTCAGAGAGCATCTTGCTGTGATTTACGTCAAAGTGTGTCCTGCCTACGTTTTCCTCTAAGAGTTTTATAGTTTCTAGTCTTATATATAGATCTTTAATCCATTTTGAGTTTAGTTTTGCATATGTTGTTAGGAAGGGTTATGGTTTACTTCTTTTACAACTGGTTGATGCCTTTTCCCTCAGCACCACTTGTTAAAGAGATTATTATTTCTCCATTGTATATTATTTCCTCCTTTGTCAAAATTAAGATGCCCATGGATGTGTGGATTTATGTCTAGGCTTTCTATTTTGTTCCACTGATCTAGATCTCTGTCTTTGTGCTACTGTCTTGATAACTGTAATTTTGTAGTATAGTCTGATGTCAGGGAGGTTGATTACTCCATTTCATTCTTCTTAGGATTGCTTCTGCTTTTAGAGGTTTCCCTGTGTTTCTATATTTACTGTGAAAGTGTAAATACTGTGAAAATATTTGTTCTAGTTTTGTGAAGAATACTATTGCTTACTTGATAAGAGTTGCATTGAACCTATAGATTGCTTCGGTTTGTGTACTCATTTTCACTATATTATTTCTTCAAGTCCATCAACCTGGTATAATTCTCTATCTGTCTCATCTTTCTTTCATCATTGTTTTATAGTTTTCTTTATATGCATATAAGTATTTTTGTTTCTTTATGTAAATTTACCGCTAAGTATGCTATTCTTTTCATTGCAACGCTGAAGAGGATTTGTTCTCTTTCTATTTTCTCATTGTTCATGTATAGCAGTGCAAGGGGCTTCTGGGTAATAATTTATAACCTGCAACATTTTGATATTCATCAATTAGCTCTAGTAATATTCTTGAGGTGTCTTTAGGGCTTTCTATGTAGAGGATCATGTCGTCTGCAAATAGTGAGAGTTACTTTTTTTTTTTTTTTTAACCAAGCCTGGATTACTTTTTATTTCATTTTCTTCTCTGACTGTTGTGTCTAGGATTTCCAAATCAATGTTGAATTGTTGTGGTGAGAGTGAGCACCCTTGGCTTGCTCTTGACTTTATAGGAAATCCTTTCAATTTTTCACCATTGAAGATATTGTTTGTCGTGGGTTTCTCATATATGGCTTTTATTGTGTTGAGATATGTTCCTCTTGCACTTGCTTTGTGGAGAGTTATCCAACCAGTCCATTCTAAAGGAGATCAATCCTGGATGTTCATTGGAGGGACTGGTGCTAAAGCTGAAACTCCAATACTTTGGCCACCTCATGCGACGAGTTGACTCACTGGAAAAGACTCTGATGATGGGAAAAGTTGGGGGCGGGAGGAGAAGGGGACGACGGAGAATGGGATGGCTGGATGGCATCACTGACTCTTGGACATGAGTTTGAGTGTACTTCGGGAGTTGGTGATGGACAGGGAGGCCTGGCGTGCTGTAATTCATGGGGTCGCGGAGAGTCGGACACGACTGAACGACTGAACTGAACTGATCATATGGAGGTGTTGACTTTTGTGAAAGACTTTCTCTGCATCTATTGAGATAATTATATTGTTTTTAATCTTTCAGTTTAATATGATGTATCAGATTGATTTGCAAATATAAAGAATCCTTGCATCGCTGGGATGATGCCCACATGCTTCTAAGGTAATGATGTATGACCTTTTTATATGTTTTGGATTCTGTTTGCTAGAAGTTGCAGGAAAATTTCTGCACCTATGTTTGCAAATATGTTTAGTGACATTAGTCTGTAGTTTTCTTTCTTTTTGCATCTTTGTCTGGTTTCAGTATTAGGGTGATGGTGGCCTCGGAGAATGAGTTGGGGGAGCTTATCAGCCTCTGCAATTTTCTGGAAGAGTTTGAGTTGGTTAAGGCTTTGTTCTTCCATAAACCATTTTTTGGTAAATTAAAAAAAAAAAAAGTAGGATTCACCTGTGAAACCGTCTGGTCCTGGTCTTTTGATCGTTGAAAGATTCTTGATTACAAGTTTTATTTCCGTGATTCTGTTTCATCTATAAGATTTTCTACTTGCTCGTCCATTTATGGACAGGTATTCTTTCTAAGAATTTTTTTTCCATTTCTTCAACGTTGTCCATTTATGTGACATATAATTTCTCACAATAATCTCTTATGACCTTTGATATGTCTGTGTTTTCTGTTGTGATTACTCTATTTTCATCTGCAATTTTATTATTTGGATTCTTCTCCACCACCCCAGCACCCCCTCTTTTTTTTTCTTTTTTCCTTGATCACTCTGGCTAATGCTTTGTCTTTGATTTATATTCTAAAAGAACCAGATTTTAATTTTATTGAGCTTTGCCATAGTCACTATTGTTTCTTTTTCACTTATTTCTGCTCTGATTTTTATGATTCTATTCATTCTACTGGTGTTCTTTTTTTGTGTTTGCTTTAGATGTAAAGGTAGCCTCTTTCTTTGATGTTCATCTTCTTCCTTGAGGCAGATTTAAATGCTATGAAACTCCATCTTAACATTGCCTGTTACTGAAACCCAAAGTTTTGGGTTGTCGTGTTTTAATTGTCTTTTTGTAATTTTATTTATTTTACGGAAGTTAATTAGTTTACGTTATTGTATTGATTTTGCCATAACTTAACATGAATCTGGCCCAGGTGTACATGTGTTTTTATTTTCCTTTGATTGAATTTAAATTTGATTTCCTTTTTGATTTTTTCTGTGATCTGTTGCTTATTCAGATGTCTGTTATTTAGCCTCCAAATGCTTGGAGATTTATTTAATTTTTCTTCTGTATTTGACACCTATTCTTACTTCATTGTGATTGGAATAGATGCTCGAAATTCTTTCACTTTTCATTTCTTTTTTTTTTGTTTGTTTGTTTGAATTTAGCAATGCTAGGTTTATGGACTGGGATTTGATCTTTCCAGGAGGCTGTTCCATGTGCACTTGAGGAAAGGTGTATCTATTACTAATGAGTGTAATGCCTATATATAGCAATTAGGTGTAACTAGACCATTGTGCTATTTAGCAAACCCTCAATATGTAAGGTAAATGCAATCAAGTAGAAAAGGGGAAATTAACAGTAACACAATTATAATGGGGGATTTTATATCTCACTCACACCTATGGACATTTCAACTGAAGAGAAAATTAGCAAATACTCATGAGCTGTAAATGTTCTTTTGTTGGTTGTCTGTTTTTACACTTATTGCAGTGCCTCAGGTACAGGAGGAGGAGGTACTCTAAAGTTGGCCATATTTAGAAGTGGCAGGAAGTTACCCAGCACAATTGGTAGAGTTGGAAAATTGATAGAAAAGTCCTAATACAAAGATGTGACTTCCAAGCTATTGCTATCTTCCATTTTTATGAGTCGAGAAGTACTCACCAAGAAAGTGAAATCCCTGATATGAGGGTATACGATCTCAAAATTGAAATATGCCTAAGAGAACAGTCTATATGAATAAAATTGAGTCCTGGCTCGAGCCTTATTAATTATACTAAGTGTTAGAAAATGTCTGATAGAACACATCCCCTGAAAGTCTCCCAGAACCTCCCCTAAATTACTATCTCCTGCATTTCTAAGCTATGGCATTGTACTTGGTATAGTATCATAGGCTGAGGCTTTAAGATTATAAAAGCTCGTTGAGGACAGAGACAACATTAATTTATTACCTTTGTAAATATCTCCCAAAGGCCTGAAGCCAAGTCTGGCGCAGGTGCCACCACCCAAAAGACCAGATGCTAACTCTGAAATCTGCCCTTAATTCTCCTCTCCAACTTCCCCCATCTTATCACCAACCAGTGGTGTCTTTTGTCCCTTGCCCTGGAAAGATTCTTTGTTCTTACAGTCTTCTTCATCATCCAGGGGTGACTACCCATTGTCTGTATTTCAAACTCTCTGCTGATTGAATGAACATAATTTAGGAATGGAAACCAGAGGCTGCAGACAGGCCAGTACAGAAGCTTCTGAAGTTACATAGTGGGAATCTGCACTGACATGTGGCTACGTTGAATGTTATTAGTGACTTGAATCCTATCAACTGGGTCATCTGGGAGATGAACATTTTTTCTGTGAAACTGTACAAAAGGATTTCTGTATGACTTCATTTGGGTGCAAGCCTTCTCTATAGTCTCCAATACCTGGAACTGTTCCCTCCAAATATTCCCAGTTGAACATACCTTGGTCTGATGTGCACACAATCTCTCCTTTAGGCTTGGCTAAGACGGGGGGTTCAGAGGTCTTGTTGACCCAATTTCTCAAGTTGGTAGAGGACTTACAATCCACACTCTTTATCAATAACTGGTATGTGCCTTGAAGGGCTGCAGGTGTTAACAAAGAACTTGCCTGGAGCTGTTGTTTTGCTCCTCTAACGGCCCTTCTTAGAGCCGAGGAACATGTGATTATTCATAGGCCCTTCAGTTTGGACTGGTATTATTTATTCATTTATTTTCATCAGTTGTGCACTTTGCAAACTAGAATCGTGGTCTTTTGGGGTTCTCACAAATCCAGAGGACTGGCAGTAAGACTGGGGGCCATAGATGAGAGCTTTTAAAAAGGGACTTCAACACACCTGGAAAACTCTCTGTGGGAAAGGCCCAGGTGGCTCCAACACATTGTGGAAGACCTTGTGATCCTCTAATCTCCCCAAAGGCTACTGCCGCCTATTGTCTTGGTTAACGGAGGTGTGATTACCATGATGTGCTTGCTTTGTGTCATCACTAAATCAATAGGCAGCAATGCCTTGGTCATTGCACTTTGCAACGACCTGTCCTCATGATTGGTCAGGTCTTATCCTCGGGATTTAGAAGGAAATCAGTGGGAAGGATTAAAGGAGAGTTCTGTATGTTGTTGACCAGGTCATGCTGCCTTCCTGATGTGCTTACTTGCTTCTATCCCTTTCTCTAAATTATGCCCCTTCCATTGTTTCCTAGGAGATCTTACCCATTTAATAGAATGTTCATCCCAGCTGAATCTCTGAGGAAACAGTGAAAACACTTAGGGAGCATTAGGAATCTTTGAGGATTATCAGTTGATGGGTAAGAGTGTTCTTTATCACTTTCCTTTCCCTGAGAACCTAAGTAAGTACGGTGAATTCTGTTAAGTCACTCAGTCCTGTCCAACTCTTTTTGACCCCATGGATTGTAGCCTGCCAAGCTTCACCGTTCATCCGCAGCTCATAGAGCCTGCTCAAACCCATGCCCATCGAGTCAGTGATTCCATACGAGCATTTCATCTTCTGTCTTCGCTCTCTCCTCCAGCTTTCAATCTTTCTCAGCATCAGGATCTTTTCCAGTGAGTCAGTCCTTCACATCAGGTGGCCAACATATTCAAGTTCCAGTTTCAGAATCAGTCCTTCCAATCAATATTCAGGACTGATTTCCCTTAGAATTGACTTCTTTGATCTCCTTGCAGTCAAAGGGACTCTCAAGAGTTTTCTCCAACACCACATTTCAATAGCATTGATTCTTTGGAGGTCAAATTTCTTTCTAGTCCAATTCTCACTTCTACTTGACTCTGTACGTAGATTTGACTAGATCGAACTTTGTCTGCTTTATAATATGCTGTCTAGCCTGGTCATAACCTTTCTTCTAGGGAAAAAGTGTATTTTGATTTCCTGACCAGAATCACCATCTGCAGTGATTTTGGAGCCCCCTCCCCCAATAAAGTTTCTCACTGTTTCCATTCTTTCCCCATCTTTATGACATGAAGTAATGAGACCAGATGCCATGATTCTCATTTTGGATGTGGTGTTTTAAGTCATCTTTTTCATTCTCTTTCACTTTCCTCAAGAAACTCTTTAGTTCTTTTGAAGTTCTGCCATGTCAATCGTGTCATCTGCATATCTGAGGTTACTGATATTTCTCCAGAAACCTTGATTGCAAACACTGTTTCATCCAGCGTGGTCTTTTGTATGATTAATTCTACATGTAAATTCAATAAAGAGGGTGACAATATACAGCTTTGACGTGCTCCTTTCCCAACTCCTAACCATTCTGTTCTTCCACGTCCTGTTCTAACTGTTGCCTCTAGACCTCCATACAGTTTACGCAGGAGGTATATAACATGGTCTAGTAGTGCCATCTTTTGTCGAATTTCCCATTTTGCTATAATCTACCCAATCAAAATCTTTGGCATCGTCAAATAGGAGTAGGTGCTTTCCTGGTGTTTTCTTGCTTTTTCCATTTCCCAACAGGTGTTTGCAGTTTGATCTCGGGTTCGTCTGTCCTTTTTAAATCCAGGTTGTACATGTGGAAGCTCATGATTCACATTCTGTTGAAGCCTGGTTGGGGAATTTTGAGCAGTACTTTGCGAGTGTGTGAAATATGTACAACTAAGCCGTAGCATGAACATTTTTGGATTGCCTTTTTTGCAGTTGGAATGACAACTGACCTTTTCCAGTACTCTGGCCACAATTGAGTCTTCCAAATTTACTAGCATATGGATGGCAGCACATTCCTAGTATCATCTTTTAGAATTTGAAATATCTAAACTGAATTCCATCACTTCCACGAGCTTTGCTTGTAGTTATGCTTCCTAAATCCCACGTGACTTCACATTCCATGATTTCTGACTCTAGGTGAGTGATCACAGCATTGTGCTTAACTGGATCATGAAGAACTTTTGTGTATCATTCATCTGTGTATTCTTGCCACCTCTTCTAAATAGCTTCTGCTTCTGTTACATCTGTACCATTTCTGTCCTTTAATGTGCTCCTCTTTGAATGCAATTTTCCCTTGGTATCTCTGATTTATAGGAGGGATCTGAAGTCTTTCCCATTCTCTTTATTTCCTCTATTTATTGGCATTGATAACCGAGGAAAGTTTTATCTCTCTTTGCTATTCTTTGGGACTCGGCATTCAGATGTATACTGTTTTCCTTTTCTTCTTTTCGTTTAGCTTGCCCCCTCTTCTCAGCTCTTTGTAAGGCCACGTCACTTTGCTTTTTGCATTTCTTTTTCATGGGGATGGTCTTGATCAATGCTTCCTGTACAATGCCACAAATCTCCACCCATAGGTCTTCAGGCACTCGATCAGATATAATCCCCGGATTCTGTTTACAACTTCCACTGTATAATCATAAGGGCTTTGATTTTACATGTGTAAAATATATTAATTCCCTGTTTCATGTAGGGAAATATTCACCCAGGCTTTCATCTAAGAAATACAGAGAACTCTTATGGTATTAGGGAAATACATGAAATATAGCTGTTCAATGTTTGACTGTTTAGCACAGGTCTTAATTTCTGAATCATTGAAAATCCTCTATTTTAAGTTTACAAATCTGGGAAATGTTTCATACGTGAATAATTGAGATTTCATATGAGAACCTTTCTCACCAGATTTTCAAATATGAAATATACAGAATTCCAAATCTCCTATCAGAAGACCTTCATTCAAAATTTCTTGATGGAAATACAAACAATTTCATAGCTCAAGCATGAAAATCTGTGGACAAATTCTATATGTCTAGTAGGAAAATTAGTGCAAGTTTTTCACATATTAAATAGACAGTATTCAGTATTTCATGAAGGAAAGACAACACAAAGATTTTCAAATGAGAAATATGAAAATAATCTCATATTTCATGTTAGAAAACCTGTGACCATGCTTTGATATGTGAAATGGACATTTTCATATCTCCTTTAAAAGAATCTGCATCCAGATTTTCATAGCTCTAACGTGAAAAATTCCAGATTTTATGCAGAAAATTCTGTGTCCATATTTTCATGTGTGATGTATAGAGAATTCCATGATTCAAATTGGAAAAACTGTCCCCAGATTTGTATATGTGAATAATAGAGAATTCTGTATTTCACCTACTGAAACCTGCATCTAGATTTTCATATGTGAAACTTAGAATTTCACCTTTTATGTAGGAATATCTCGTTTCAGATGTCTATGCTTGAAACAGAAAATACCTTCATCAAGAGGCTCCTTGGTTCCTATTGTTCTTCTGTCATTTGTGTGTTGTCACTGGGATAACTAAGGTTATTCGTATCTCCCGCATAAATTGTGTTTCCAGCTTGAGCTTCATCTAGGATTTTATTTTTCATGCTGTTCTCAGAAACAGAAGTTAAATAAGTCGGGTAACAATCCATAGCTTTGACATAGTCCTTTCCCGATTTTGAGCCAGTTTATTGTCCCCTGTTCAGTTCTAACTGTTGCACCTTTACTAGCACGCACATTTCCCAGGAGACAGGTTAGAAGTTCTAGTATTCTTATCGCTGGGAATTTTCCACAATTATTTTCCCTTTGTTTTAGTTTGAGTGTGATTCACAGTTTCCTAGTTATGAACAGAGACAATTAAGCAGATATAAATGATTGTAGGGTATCCCCTTTCTTTTTCTATGATCCAAACATCAATTAATGTGTACCTCTTATGATTAAATCACTAACGACACATTTTGTTTCATTTGTTTTGTATTTTAATTTTATATTTGGGTCATTGTTGCTATTGTGGTTTTCTCTCTTTTGCAATTATTCAAGTAGGAACTGGTAAATTCTTGTGTTTGCATTCTTATTTTACAAGATTTAAGTTATGGTCATGGCAGTCTCTGACCTTTGACACCCACTGAATGGAGTTAAGCTTTGAGATCCAAAATTAGATATCTGTGCTGTGGGAAAATGTCAGGAAAGTTTTAAAAAAAAAAAAGCTAGATAAATTCAAGTGCTGACTTTTTGAGCTCAATTATGCTATTCTATTTTAAGTGGAAAGTTCTGAATTTCTTCATGCTGATGAAAATTCTTCATTAAGAGAAATTTCTAAGGGGGAAAGAAAAGCAGTAACAACAATAAAATGCACTTGATTGCATTTGGAAGTCAAAGTAGTACCAGTTATGTGTGTATGCATGCAACCTCCCACCAAACGGAGTAATTCACGTTAACTAATGTTTCATGTTTTGCTTTCAAGGATAAAAAAAAAAATAGAGCTTGCCAGGAAAAACAGAAGTTCGAAGAAGATAAAAATTTAGGTTGACGTGAAATGCAACTCTCTCAAAGAATGGATCACAAATACTACTTCTACACTGACAACAGTTCTCCCAGTGCATCTGATAAATACTAGCAGAAGACCCGAGTCACCAGAGTGTCCCTTGTGGGTTTCAGACATACCTGGGTGGAAAGGAAATAAGATGGAAGAAGGAAGGTAAGAGGAAGCAAGACAAAACCTGTGCCTTGTGGTGGGAGATGGAGAAGCAGGGAAGAGATTTCCGGAACGAGGCAAGACGCTTCACTAAAGTGTACATTACTTGGGCTGAAAGGAAGCAAGGAGGAACAGCTAATGAAATATAAAGTGTAAAGAGCAAGAGTCACACAGACAATGTGTGTCATGGCCCTATAGGCCCAAACTACAATGCAGCTCAACCAGTGTGCATGGGGTCTGGCAGCTGGAACACTGGATTTAGAGAGCCATCCTGGGAGAGGACTTCTCTTGACTATGTGGAGATGGCCTAATGGAACAGGTACGAGTAGATATGTAGCAGGGAATGCATTTTGAGTATTCCCAAACTGCCAAAGAGGCAGGGCCTTACTGCTGATCACACTCCGGAGGTAGAGACACTTTTGTAGCCCCTCCTCTTCCTACCCGTTAACACCGACTGCAAGGCAATAGAGAAAGACCAGCCAGAAGTATCACTCATTCAAAATCTCTTATGCCCATGGCTGCTGACTCCTATTCATAATTGGCACCACCAGGGTTCCAGCATTCCAAACAGCTGTACCACTCCTGTGCTCACCAAGGCAGACCCCAGTGCTCCACAAGTGTCTCGGGGAAGACTTCTTTGGTGACCAGAGGTGAAGGAAAGACGAAAATTACATCTTAGATCCAGGGGCAGAGACATTAAGGAAGAGGACTGGAAATCTTCCAACCGGTTGAGCATGCCACAGATTAAATATACACTATTAATCACATAGACCCTGTATCTACAGAATAGATCAAAAGATGATAAGAGCTCAAGCAAAAGAAAATGACCATGCTCAGGCAGCGGTAAGAACGCACAGGAATTATAGCAGTTTTAAGTATGAGCAGTCCTTGGAGAGATCCAGAGTCCAGTTTCCTCCATCGTTGGACAGCTTCCTAAAGAGGTATAGTTGTCCTCTGACTCATCTTGGGGACTAGGACACTGACAGATGAGACACTAGGAAAAATGCAATATTCTTTTGATGCATTGCATTGTTGTGTTGTTGGTGCACTATTTTGCCCAGTTGTAGGCTTCTTTGTTATTACACATTGCTTTGGCCTTTTAAGATTATTTCAACCATATTTTTTATTTCTTGTATAGCTGTTTCAACTTTTACTTTGGCTACCTATTTTCTATGCCTTTAGTTGCTGTTGCATCTCTTCCTTTTTAAAAGGTATGCATTTCTACATTAATTGTGATTTTCTGTTATTCTGTGGGGGCTGTATCTGATCTTGTCAGATTTGCTTTCTTTATTCTTCAGTTGACATTCTGCTCTGGTGTTGTTTTTTTGGCTTGAGATTTTTTCGATTGGTTCCCTTTATGAATCTGTTGTTTTTTCTGTTGTGTTTATTGCTTGTGCTCCTTTTATTTATTTTTTTCTTTTTGCCATTTACCTGTGTTACTTTTTTAAATCTCCTCAATCTCTTCCTATGGTATAGTGTTTCTCTGAGCATAAGATGGGTCTGATCTTCTCAGGTGTCATCATGGAAAACAGGATCATGGTATACCAGGGAATTCCTGTCTACAGTGAATATTAACTGGTGACAGTCTCCATGAAGGCCTCTTTCTTGATCTAAGATGCACTCCAACCAACGACCTGTGCAACCCAGGGCTGATGCCTCACACCACACAACAAGCAAGACAGAAATACAAACCAAATCATTAGCAGATAAAATGGCTAATGTCAGACTAATCCCATCAGTACAGTTCTGTTCAGTCGCTCAGTCCTGTCCGACTCTCCGCGACCCCATGAATCACAGCACGCCAGGCCTCCCTGTCCATCACCAACTCCCGGAGTTCACTCAAACTCATGTCCACAGAGTCGGTGATGCCATCCAGCCATCTCATTCTCTGTCGTCCCCTTCTCCTCCCGCCCCCAACCTTTCCCAGCATCAGAGTCTTTTCCAGTGTGTCAACTCGTCTCATGAGGTGGCCAAAGTATTGGAGTTTCAGCTTTAGCATCAGTCCTTCCAATGAACACTAATCCCATGGACACCTGCAAATGACATGAACAGACATGGTCACACCATTAGTGAAAGAAATCTTAGCTGCAGACTCAAGAACATAGTTTCCAGTCTCTCCCACTGCAAAGTCCAAAATAGGCACTCAACCAACTTTATCGACTTGGAGTGAAGACGAGGAGCAATAACTATAACCCAGCAGTCTGAGAAGAAATGACCATTAACACAGAAAGTAGGGAAATATGAAGACAGATAAATATGTTGTGGGCAAAGGAATGTGGTAAAAATTCAAAACACAATGAAAGAAAAAATGGGCAGGCTTCCTACAAAATACTTGGAAGTAACGATAGTAAAGGTGAGAAAAGCATTCCTGAGATAGAATGGAGAAAAGATGAGAAACATTTTTGAAGGGCCTAGAAAAACGAATAAGTAACAAAAAATAATTAACAACGGACATTAATAAAAATGGACATTGGTCTCCTATAGGCTAATACACACTGTTGTACTGTTGAAGTCAACACAACTTTAGGAAGTAATTATCCTCCAATTAAAAAAATGAAATTTAAAAAGAAACACAACCGTTCAATGGCAAGAGACCTGACAAAGTTAAATGATACGTATCGGACGTTTCAACCAAACAGAGAAAAATATGCATTTTTCTAAAGTGAAAATGAAATATCTCCAGGATATATCATAAACTGACTCTCAAATCAAGCATCAGTAATTTGAAGGTAATGGTAATTGTATCATTTTTTTTTAAACCCACAATGCTATGTTTTACATACCAGATATGGGGACAGAGACTGTAAAAATCACGAATCCATGTAGGCTAACAAATACACCTCTACATGGCCAAGAGATCACTGATGAAATCAGAGAGAAAATTTAAAAAAAAATTTAGAAGAAAATAATATTAAAAGCATGATTTTCTAACAGTTGTGGAGCATGCTTAAGCAGTAAGAGAGTGAAGTTGATAAATACTACACATCTCAAGTAATTAACATAATATTAAATCTAAAGCATTTAGAGAAAGAAGAAAAAGCAGACAAAATTTCCCAAAGTGAATACAAGGGACAAAAATGATAAAAAAAATCAGAGCAGAAATTAAAGAAAATACATGATGAAAAAAAAAAAAAAAAGCCAAAATCAATATCTTTAAAAGGGGTCTCTTGGAGAGGATAGACAAAATAGATAAATCATGGTCCAGACTTATCAAGAGAAAAAGAGACAAACACTTAAATCAATCAAATTTGACATGACAAAGGATGATATTATAACGGATACCACAGAAATAACAAAGAATCGTAAGAGACTACAGCAAACACCTGTAAGTCAATAAAATTCAGGGTCTTGAATCCATGGATAAATGCTCAGAAATCCAACGAAGAAGAAACAGAGAATATTAACCAAACAATGGTAAGCACTAATATTGAAACTGTGATAAAAATTTTCCAATTGATAAAATTAAGGCAGATGGCTTCACATGGAAATTTTACACACCAGTCAGAAAACTGCCAACACATGGACTTCTGAAACACTTCTAAAATTCTAGAGTGGAAGAAACCCCCACAAACTCTCCTACAAGGTCACCATCACTCCAATGCCAACACCAACATAACAGAGAAAAGGAAAGTTAGACCTATATCACATAGATGAACAGAGGCAAATATCCTTAGAAAAATACAAGCAAAAAAATCCACCAATACCTTAAAAAGACTGAACAGAATTACTAAGTGAGGGTATATGACAGATACAGAAACATCTTCAGAAGCTTCATATCAATGGGTCAGTTCAGTTCACTTCAGTCTCTCAGTCATATCCGACTCGTTGCGATGCTATGAATGAGAGCCCACTAGGCTACCCTGTTCATCACAATGCTCGGAGTTCACCCAACTCATGTCCATGGAGTTGATGATGCCATCCAGCCGTCTCATTCTCTGTCTCCCCTTATCCCCTGGACCCCAATCCCTCACAGTATCAGGGTATTTTTCTAAGAGTCAACTCTTCCCAGCAGGTGGCCAAAATATTGGAGTTTCAGCTTCAGCATTAGTCCTTCAAATGAACATCCAGTACTGATCTTTAGAATGGACTGGATGGATCTCCTTGCACTCCAAGGGACTCTCAGGAGGTGTCTCCAACACCACAGTTCAAAATCATCAATTCTTCGGTGATCAGTTTTCTTCACAGTCCAACTCTCACATCCATACATGACCACGGGAAAAAGCATAGCCTTGACTAGACGGACCTTGGCTGGCAAAGTAATGTCTCTGCTTTTTAATATGATATCTACGTTGGTTAAAATTTCCCTTCCAAGAAGTAAGCGTCTTTTAATTTCATGACTGCAATCACAATCTTCAGTGATTATGGAGCCCCAAAAAATAAAGCCTGACACAGTTTCCACTATTTCCCCATCTATTTCCCACGGAGTGATGGGACCAGATACTGTGATATTTTCTTTCTGAATGTTGAGCTTTAAGCCAACATTTTCATTCTCCTCTTTCACTTGCATCAAGAGGCTTTTTAGTTCTTCTTCACATTCTGCCATAAGGGTGCTGTCATCTGCATATCTGAGATTATTGATATTTCTCCTGGCAATCTTGATTCCAGCTTGTGCTTCTTACAGCCCGGCATTTCTCATACGTGTTCATCATATAAGTTAAATAAGCAGGGTGACAATATACAGCCTTGACATACTCCTTTTCTGATTTGGAGCCAGTGTATTCTTCCATGTCCAGTTCTGACTGTTTCTTCTTGACTTGCATATAGATTTTTCAAGAGACAGGTCTGGTATTCCAATTTCTTTCAGAATGTTCCACAGTATATTGTGATCCACACAGTCAAAGGCTTTGGCATAGTCAATAAATCAGAGACAGATATTTTTCTGGAACTCCCTTGCTCCTTTGATGATCCAGCTGATGTTGGAAATTTGATCTCTGGTTCCTCTGCCTTTTTATAAGCAGCTTGCGCATCTGGAAGTTCACAGTTTACATTTTGCTGAAGCCTGGCTTGGAGAATTTTGAGGATTACTTTACTAGCGTGGGAGTTTCGTACAATTGTGAGGTTGTTTGAGCATTCTTTGGCATTGCTTTTCTTTGGGATTGGGATGAAAACTGACTTTTTCCAGTCCTGTGGCCTCTGCTGAGTTTTCCAAGTTTCCTGGCATATGGAGTGCAGCACTTTTAAAACATCAAATTGCATTATTTGCAATAGCTTAACTGGAATTCATCACCTCAGCTAGCTTTGTTCATAGTGATCCTTTCTAAGACCCACTTGACTTCACATTCCAGGATGTCTGGCTCTAAGTGAGTGATCACACCATCGTAATTATCGGGGTCATAAAGACTTTTTTCGTACAGTTTTGTGTATTCTTGCCACCTCTTCATAATATCTTCTGCTTCTGTTAGGACCATACAATTTCTGTCCATTATTGACCCCATCTTTGCATGAAATCTTCCCATGGGTTATCTAATTTGCTTGAAAAGATTTCTAGACTTTCCCATTCTATTGCTTTCCTCTCTTTCTTTACATTGGTCGCTGAGGAAGGCTTTCTTATCTCTCCTTGCTATTGTCTGGAACTGTGTATTCAGATGCTTATATCTTTCATTTTCTGTTTTGCTTTTTGCTTCTCTTCTTTTCACAGCTATTTGTAAGGCCTCATCAGACAACCATTTTGCTTTCTTTGCATTTCTTTTCCATGGGGATAGTTCATCCGACATTCTATCAGATCTAGTCCCTTAAATCTATTTCTCAATTCCACTGTATAAACATAACGGAGGTGATTTAGGTCATACCTGAATCGCCGAGAGGTTTTCCCTACTTTCTTCAATTTAAGTCTGAATTTGTCAATAAGTATTTCAAGATCTGAGCCACAGTCAGCTCCTGGTCTTGTTTATGCTGACTGTATAGACCTTCTCCATCATTGGCTGCAAAGAATATAATCAATCTGATTTCAGTGCTGACTGTCTGGTGATGTCCATGTGTAGAGTCTTCTCTTGTGATGTTGGAAGAAGCTGTTTGCCTGTTTGCTATGACCAATGCATTCTCTTGGCCAAACTCTATTGGCCATTGCCCTGTTTCATTCTTTATTCCAAAGCCAAATATATCTGTTACTCCAAATGTATCTTGACTTCCTACTTTTGCATTCCAATCCCCTATTGAAGGATTGAAACCATATGATCACCTCAATAGATGCTGAAAAATCTTTCATATATTCCAACAATCATTTGTGATAGAAACTCTCCAAACAATGAACATAGTAAAAACTACCGCAATTAACAAAACCACACAAATCAAAACTACAACGATGTATCACCTTGCACCATTCCAAATGGCCACCATTAAAAAAAAAAAAAAAAATCTGTAACAGCCCTGCTAGTCTAGGGGCTAAGACACCATGATCCCAATGCAGAGGTCCCAGGTTTGATCCTTGGTCCTGGAATTAGACTCCACATGCAGCGATTGAAATTTGTTGCAACCAAATAAAGAAGTAAATATATACGTGTATATATATATTTATATGATTGTATACGAATATATGAAGGAGAAGGTGTGGAGAAAGGAGAAACCCCCTGCCTATAACCCAATAATCACACTGTTTTCCATACACAAAAAGAAAACCTTAAACAAAAAATACATGTGTATGCCAGTAACCATTGTAAAACCATTTAGAGTAGCCAATAAAGGGAAGCAACCTCAGTGTATATCAAACGAAGAATGGATAAAAAAGCTATAGTCCATATATAGGATGGAAAATTACTCACCCATAAAAAGGGAGAAAGTTGGATTATTTGCAGGGTTGCAGATGAATCTAGAGCCTATTACACAGTGAAGGAATTAAAAAACAGAAAGACCAATATTGCATATTAATATATATATAAGTGGAATTTAGAAAACAGGTACTGAAGAACCCATTTGAAGGGTAGGAAGAGATGCAGTCCTAGAAAACAGACTTGTGGACACAGTGTGGGAAGGAGAGAATGGAATGCATTGAAAAATTGCACAGACATATGTAAAATACCAAGTACGTAGTAGATAACTAGTGCTATGGAGAGTTCTAGTGGAGTGGGTTGTGGGGTAGGAG
Organism: Moschus berezovskii; assembly: GCF_049115385.1. Lineage (NCBI taxonomy): Eukaryota > Metazoa > Chordata > Mammalia > Artiodactyla > Moschidae > Moschus > Moschus berezovskii. Next base: position 24,945,797 of record NC_142489.1, read on the forward strand.
AGAAGGTAAAAGAGGGAGATGGGAGGACCGCTCAAAAGGGAGGCTCAGCTATATTTACTAATAACTGATTTATTTCGCTGGGCCGCAGAAATTAACACAACATTGTAAGTTAATTATGCTCCAAATTTTAATCAGTTTGTTTCAATTGAAGAAAGAAAATCAGTCCTTGGCCAACTTGTGAAAGTGACAAATAAAATATCCAGGGCATGTCAAGTAAAATATGTACCCAAGACTGCTTTAGTATGTATAGACTTAGCAAAAACAAACAAACAAACTTAAAATGCAGAACTAAGTTAACCAAGGTCTGTCTAGTCAAGGCTATGGTTTTTCCCGTGGTCATGTATGGATGTGAAAGTTGGACTGTGAAGAAGGCTGATTGCCGAAGAATCGATGCTTTTGAACTGTGGTGTTGGAGAAGACTCTTGAGAGTCCCTTATACTACAAGGAGATCCAACCAGTCCATTCTAAAGGAGATCAATCCTGGATGTTCATTGGAGGGACTGATGCTAAAGCTGAAACTCCAATACTTTGGCCACCTCATGGGACGAGTTGACTCACTGGAAAAGACTCTGATGCTGGGAAAGGTTGGGGGCGGGAGGAGAAGGGGACGACAGAGAATGAGATGGCTGGATGGCATCACCAACTCTGTGGACATGAGTTTGAGTGTACTCCGGGAGTTGGTGATGGACAGGGAGGCCTGGCGTGCTGTGATTCATGGGGTCGCGGAGAGTCAGACACAACTGAACGACTGAACTGAACTGAACTGAACTGAAGTTAGCCAGAATAAGTTCAGACTCTACACTTAAGTGTCCCTTCACTTCACTATTTTGTCATAAACGTAAAGAAAATTAAATAAAGCAAACAAATGTGATTTGTTTTCATAAAATGATGTCACCATTTTATGAATCCATGAATCCCCTCAAGTTTTAATAAGTAATAGCAGACCTTTGACTTTCAGAACTATGGTAAGTAGGAATTAGTAAGCATAGGTTAAAACTGAGGTGCTGCACAAGAATCCCTTATATCGCAATACTAGAATGTGTGCTTCTGCTGCTGCTAAGTCAATTCAGTCGTGTCCGACTCTGTGTGACCCCATAGACAGAAGCCGACCAGGCTCCCCTGTCCCTGGGATTCTCCAGGCAAGAACACTGGAGTGGGTTGTCATTTCCTTCTCCAATGTGTGAAAGTGAAAAGTGAAAGGGAAGTTGTTCAGTCGTATCTGACCCTTAGCGACCCCATGGGCTGCGGCCTACCAGGCTTCTCCATCCATGGGATCTTCTAGGCAAGAATGCTGGAGTGGCTTGTGTGTGCTCCGAGATTGTGTGCTACTGACTGGGAAAAATGCATAGCCTAAAAGTGGAGAATTATGTTTTCTTCAGCAGGACATTCATCCTAAGAAGGATTTCATCATGAGGAGTAACTTCTCAAGTATTGCAAAAAGGCTATGAACAAGGATAGATGGAGCCAGGTTTTACAAAAGTTTTGGTACAATGATCAGGTATGGAGAATGTCCAAATATTATGGTTAATGAAGAAACACTGGACACCACAAGTGAATGGATTGAGATATTTTTTACTTATGCAAATATGCAAAAATCTGGGCTCCTTGAAATAATTCCTTTGATAAACACCTTAACTAGGGCTAGTATCTATTCTTTCAGTCTGGAATCAGTCCTTCAGGCAACACTGGTGGCAGCTGCAGTAACTAAGGACTTGATCATTTCAGTACAGTTCAGTTCAATTCAGTCCCTCACTCGTGTCCAACTCTTTGCGACAACATGAATCACAGCATGCCAGGCCTCCGTGTTCATCACCAACTCCCGGAGTTCACTCAAACTCATGTCCATCGAGTTGGTGAGGCCATCCAGCCATCTCATTCTCTGTCGCCCTCGTTTCCTCCTGCCCCCAATCTCTCCCAGCATCAGAGTCTTTTCCAGTGAGTCAACTCGTTGCATGAGGTGACCAAAATATTAGAGTTTCAGCTTTAGCATCAGTCCTTCCTATGAATACCCAGGATTGATCTCCTTTAGAATGGACTGGTTGGATCTCCTAGCAGTCCAAGGGGCTCTCAAGTGTCTTCTCCATCACCACAATTCAAAAGCATCAATTCTTCGGCGATCAGCATTCTTCACAATCCAACTCTCTTGATACAAGTCTTCAATTGCAAGGACATACCGGAAATTGTATACCTCCTGCAAAATCCATCAGTTTAGTTCTGTTCATTCGCTCAGTCGTGTCCGACTCTTTTCGACCCCATGAATCACAGCATGCCAGGTCTCCTTGTCCATCACCAACTGCCGGAGTTCCCTCAAACTCATGTCCATCGAGTCAGTGATGCCATCCTGCCATCTCATTCTCTGTCGTCCCCGTCTCCTCCCACCCCCAATCCCTCCTAACATCAAACTCTTTTCCAGTGAGTCAGCTCATCGCATGAGGTGGCCAAAGTATTGGAGTTTCAGTTTTAGCATCAGTCCTTCCAATGAACACCCAGGATTGATCTCCTTTAGAATATACACTGCTACCTATATACAGCAAGATAATATACGTAAACTTTCCACATATACATATGCATATATATGTTTAGCTATATATATATGGCTATCTAGGTTGCACTAGTAGTAAGTATCCTGCCTTCTAACGCAGAAGTCATAAGAGATGCAGGTTCGATCAAAGTGTTGGGAGGATCTCCTGGAACTAAGCGTGAAAACCATGTCCTATTTCCTCACCTTGAGAATTCAGTGGATTGAGAAAACATGATGGGAAACAGTCTGTGTGATGCAGAGTGTCAGACAGGAGTGTAGTGACTTAACACATGAAATATCACTAAATAAGGGTTGCTTAAATATATATATATATATATGTACACACATTACAATACAATATGCACTATAATATATGTAAACAATTATGCTAATAATGTATAATAGTATATATTATATAGCATTAATATATATTATATATGATATCATAGTATAATATAATATATATGTGTGTGTGTACATGTATTGTACACCTGCTTCTTTCATTTACAACGAATGATATGCTCAGCAAAAAATCAGTATCAGTTCAGTTCATTTCAGTCGCTCAGTCGCGTCCTACTCTCCGCGACCCCATGAATCACAGCACGCCAGGCCTCCCTGTCCATCACCAACTCCCGGAGTACACTCAAACTCATGTCCACAGAGTCGGTGATGTATCCAGCCATCTCATTCTCCGTCGTCCCCTTCTCCTCCCGCCCCCAAACTTGCCCAGCATCAGAGTCTTTTGCAGTGAGTCAACTAGTCGCATGAGGTGGGCAAAGTATTGGAGTTTCAGCTTTAGTATCAGTCCCTCCAATGAACATCCAGGATTGATCTCCTTCAGAATGGACTGGTTGGATCTCCTTGCAGTATAAGGGACTCTCAAGAGTCTTCTCCAACACCACAGTTCAAAGGCATCGATTCTTCGGCGATCAGCTTTCTACACAGTCCAACTCTCACATCCATACATGACCACGGGAAAAACCATTGCCTTGACTAGACGGACCTTGGTTGGCAAAGTAATGTCTCTGATTTTTAAGATACTATCAAGGTTGGTCATAATTTCCTTCCAAGGAGCAAGCATCTTTTAATTTAATGGCTACAATCAGCATCTGCAGTGATTTTGGAGCCCAAGACAATAAAGTCTGACAGTGTTTCCACTGTTTTTCCATCTATTTCCCATGAAGTGATGGGACCAGATACCATGATCTTTGTTTTCTGAATGTTGAGCTTCAAGCCAACATTTTCACTCTCCTGTTTCACTTTCATCAAGAGGATTTTGAGTTCCTCTTCACTTTCTGCCATAAGGGTAGTGTCATTTTCATATCTGAGGTTATTGATATTTCTCCCGGCAATCTTGATTCCAGCTTGTGCTTCTTCAGGCCAGCGTTCCTCATGATGTATTCTGCATATAATTTAAATAAGCAAGGTGACGATACACAACCTTGATGTACACCTTTTCCTCTTTGGAACCAGTCTGTTTTTCCGTGTCCAGTTCTAACTGTTGCTTCCTGACCTGCATACAGATTTCTCAAGAGGCAGGTCAGGTGGTCTGGGATTCCCATCTCTTTTAGAATGTTCCACAGTTTATTGTGATCCACACAGTCAAAGGATTTGTCATAGTCAATGAAGTAGAAATAGATGATTATCTGGAACTCTCTTGCTTTCTCCATGATCCAGCGGATGTTGGCAATCTGATCTCTGGTGCCTCTACAGTTTCTAAAACCTACCTGAACATCTGGGAGTTCACGGTTCACATATTGCTGAAGCCTGGCTTGGAGAATTTTGAGCATGACTTTACTAGCGTGTGAGATGAGTGCAATTGTGTGGTAGTTTGACCATTCTTTGGCATTCTCTTTCTTGGGGATTGGAATGAAGACTGACCTCTTCCAGTCCTGTGGCCACTGCTGAGTTTTCCATATCTGCTGGCATATTGAGTGTAGCACTTTAACAGCATCATCTTTCAAGACTTAAAATAGCTCAACTAGAATTCCATCACCTCCACTAGCTTTGTTCGTAGTGATGCTTTCTAAGGCCCACTTGACTTCACATTCCATGATGTCTGGCTCTAGGTCAATGATCACGTTATCGAGACTATCTTGGTCATGAGGATCTTTTTTGTACAGTTCTTCTGTGTATTCCTGCCACCTCTTCTTAATAACTTCTGCTTCCGTTAGGTCCATACCATTTCTGTCCTTTATCGAGCCCATCTTTGCATGAAATGTTCCCTTGGAATCTCTAATTTTCTTGAAGAGGTCTCTTGTTTTTCCTATTCTATTGTTTTTCTCTATTTCTTTGCATTGATCAGTGAGGAAGTCTTTCTTATCTCTCCTTGCTATTCTTTGGAACTCTGCGTTCAGATGCTTATATCCTTCCTTTTCTCCTTTGCTTTTCGCCTCTCTTCTTTTCACATCTATTTGTAAGGCCTCCTCAGACAGCCAATTTGCTCTTTTGCATTTCTTTTCCATGGGGATGGTCTTGGTCACTGTCTCCTGTACAATGTCACGAACCTCCGTCCAGAGTTCATCAGGCAGTCTATCAATCAGATCTAGTCCCTTAAATCTATTTCTCACTTCCACTGTATAATCATAAGGGATTTGATTGAGGTCATATCTGAATGGTCTAGTGGTTTTCCCTACTTTCTTCATTTTAAGTCTGAATTTGGCAATACGGAGTTCATGATCTGAGCCACAGTCAGCTCCTGGTCTTGTTTTCACTAACTGTATACAGCTTCTCCATCTTTGATTGCAAAGAATATAATCAATCTGATTTCGGTGTTGACCATCTGGTGATGTCCATGTGTAGAGTCTTGTGCTGTGTTGTTGGAAGAGGGTGTTTGCTGTGACCAGTGCACTCTCTTGACAAAACTTTATTAGCCTTTGCCCTGCTTCATTCCGTGCTCCAAGGCCAAATTTGCCTGTTACTTCAGGTGTTTCTTGACTTCCTACTTTTGCATTCCAATCCCCTATAATGAAAAGGACATCTTTTTTGGGTGTTAGTTCTAAAAGGTGTTGTAGGTCTTCATAGAACTTTGGCTTCTTCAGCATTACTGGTTGGGGCATAGGCCTGGATTACTGTAATACTGAATGGTTTGCCTTGGAAACATACAGAAATCATTCTGTTGTTTTTAAGATTGCATTCAAGTACTTGCATTTCGGACTCTTTTGTTGACCATGATGGCTACTCCATTTCATCTAAGGGATTCCTGCCCACAGTAGTAGATATAATGGTCATCCACTTTTTAAGCCAACTTAAAGTTTAAAGCTCAACATTCAGAAAACTAAGATCAAGGAATCCAGTTCCATCACTTCAAGGCAAATAGATGGGAAAACAGTGGAAATAGTGGCTGACTTTAATTTTCTAGGCTCCAAAATCACTGCGGATGGTGATTGCAGCTGTGAAATTAAAAGACACTTACTCCTTGGAAGGATGTTATGACTAAACTACACAGCATATTAAAAAGCAGAGACATTACTTTGCTAAAAAAAAAGTCCGTTAGTCAAGGCTATGGTTTTCCAGTGATCATGTATGGATGTGAGAGTTGGATAATAAAGAAAGTTGAGTGCAGAAGAACTGATGCTTTTGAACTGTGGTGTTGGAGAAAACACTTGAGAGTCCCTTGGACTGCAAGGAGATCCAACCAGTCCTTCCTAAAGGAGATCAGTCCTGGGTGTTCATTGGAAGGACTGATGTTGAAGCTGAAACTCCAATACATTGGCCACATGATATGAAGAGCTAGCTGATTTGAAAAGACTCTGATGCTGGGAAAGATTGAGAGCAGGAGAAGTGGATGACAGAGTATAAGATGGTTGGATCGTATCATTAACTCAATGCACATGGGTTTGGGTGAACTCCGGGAGCTGGTGATGGACAAGGAGGCCTGGTGTGCTGTGGTTCATGGTGTCGCAAAGAGTCGGACATGACTGAGCGCCTGAACTGAACTGATCCAGTTTATACATATACATATATATATACATATATATATATATATATATATATATATAAATTTATGTTATATATAATATATACGCTATGAAATATAAATATATATATTATACAATATATTAAATTTTATGTTAAATAAACAGTCTATGTTATATAAAGTTATGTTATTTATAATATATGTGATAAAATATGTTATATAATCTATTAACAGTTTATATATATGTTAATAAGTGATATTTGTTTTCCTTTTTCTATTTTATTTCATTATATTGGACTCTTTTTCAATCCGTCCACCTCTCTACAAATGACCCAATTTCATTCCTTTTTTGATTGGGTAATGTTCTATTTTATATATATACCAAATTATCTTTATTCATTTCTTTGTAAATGGACATTTCTGTTGCTTCAGAGTTCTGCTGTTTTAAATCCTGGAGCCATCAATACTGTTGTTATGCATCTTTTGTAATTATGATTTTCTTTAGATAAATCCCAACAATCCCAGCAGTGGAATTGCTAGATCATATAGTTTCTTCATTCCTAGCTTTTTAAAGACTTTTCATACTGATCTGCATACATAGTGGCTGTATCAATGTATATTCCTTCTAGCAGGACTGGAAAGAAAACGAAAGTGAACGTCACAATGTCATGTCCAAATCTTTGTGACAGACTGGGATTCTCTAGTCCAGAATGCTTCTTCTGAGGAATCTGAGTTCCTGAATTCAGAATCTGAATTAAAATATTCAGGGCAATTCCCTTCTCCAAGGGAATTTTCATAACCACGGGATTGAATCCAAGTCTCCTGCATTACTGCTGGATTCGTTTCATTCAAGCCACTTGGGAGGGTTACTTTTCTCCACACCCTCTGAAAAATTTATTTATTTGTAGATTTTTGTTGCTGTTGTTGCTGATAAGGGTCACTCAGGCCAGTGTTAGGTGCTACCTCATTGAAGGTTTTGTTTCCCTTTTTCTAATAGTGATGTTGAGCATCTTCTATTATGATATTGAAAACCTGTTAGTCTTCTTGGGAGTAACGTCTATTTCCTCTCGGTCCATTTTTTTCCAATGGGGTTGTTAGTTTCTCTGCTATTCAGCCACGTGTGCTATTTGCTTATTTTGGAGTTTAATCTGTTTCCATTTCCTTCATTTGCAAATGTTTTCTCCCACAATGAAAATTGTTTTCTGTCTTGTTTATGATGTTGCTGTGTAAAAGTTATTAAGTTTAATTAAGTCCTACTTGGTTATTCTTAACTTTATCTTCATTGATTTAGGAGCTAGATTTAAAAAGAAAAAAAAAAAATCTTTCTCCATTTTATGTCAAAATATGTTCTACCTATGATTTCCTCTAATAATATAGATTTAGAGTGAGTGACCTTATATTTAGGTATTTATCCAGTCTGAGTTTATCTTCTTACATGATGTTAAGGAGTGACTAAAGGTGATCCACTGAAGAAATGAATGGCAAAACACTCCAATACAGCCATGAATTAACTCTATAAAAAGGCAAAAATATATTACCCTGAAAGGTGTCTCTCCCGGTGCAGAAGCTGTCCAAAATGCTACTGGGGAAGAGCAGAGGGCGATTTCTAATGGCTGTAGGAAACAAAAAGTGGTGAGATGAAAGAGGAAATGAAGCTCAGTTATGGATATGTTTGATGATGAAAGTAAAATCTGATGTGCAAAGAACAATAATGCATAAGAACACGGAAAGATAGGCCCATAAATCAAGGTAAATTGGATGGGGTCAAATGGGAGAAAGCAAGAGTAAACATCAACTAGGATTCATGGAACTAAAATGGAGAGGAATGGGTGAATTTAATTCAGATGACTATTTTGTCTATTACAGTGGGCAAGAGTCTCATAGGAGTAAAGGAGTAGTAATCATAATCACCAAAGAGTCTTAAATGGAGTGTTTGGGAGTAGCCTCAAAAGCGACAGAATGATCTCAGTTTGTTTCCAAGGCAAAAGATTCAACATCACTGTAATCCAAGTGTAGGTCCCAAAAGATGATCCAAAGAAATTGAAATTGATCAGTTCTATGAAGACTGCAAGAACTCTTAGAACTAAGACCGAATGAAAGATGTCCCCATCACCATAGTTCAGTTCAGTTCAGTTCTGTCGCTTAGTCGTGTCCGACTTTCCGCTACCCCATGAATCACAGCACGCCAGGCCTCCCTGTCCATCACCAACTCCCGGAGTACACTCAAACTCATGTCTACAGAGTCGGTAATGCCATCCAGCCATCTCATTCTCCGTCGTCCCCTTCTCCTCCCGCCCCCAACCTTTGCCAGCATCAGAGTCCTTTCCAGTGAGTCAACTCGTCACATGAGGTGGCCAAAGTATTGCAGCTTCAGCTTTAGCATCAGTCCCTCCAATAAACATCCAGGATTGATCTCCTCTAGAATGGACTGGTTGGATCTCCTTGCAGTATAAGGGACTCTCAAGAGTCTTCTCCAACACCACAGTTCAAAGGCATCGATTCTTCTGCGATCAGCTTTCTTCACGGTCCAACTCTCACATCCATACATGACCACGGGAAAAACCATTGCCTTGACTAGACAGACCTTGGTTGGTAAAGTAATGTCTCTGCTTTTTAAGATACTATCAAGGTTGGTCATAACTTTCCTTCCAAGGAGCAAGCGTCTTTTAATTTCATGGCTGCAATCAGCATCTGCAGTGATTTTGGAGCCCCCAAAAATAAAGTCTGACAGTGTTTCCACTGTTTTTCCATCTATTTCCCATGAAATGTTAGGACAGGTTACCATGATCTTTGTTTTTCTGAATGTGGAGCTTCAAGCCAACCTTTTCACTCTCCCCTTTCACTTTCATCAAGAGGCTTTTGAGTTCCTCTTCACTTTCTGCCTTAAGGGTAGTGTCATCTGCATATCTGAGGTTATTGATATTTCTCCCGACAATCTTGATTCCAGCTTGTGCTTCTTCCAGCCCAGCGTTCCTCATGATGTACTCTGCATATAAGTTAAATAAGCAAGGTGACAATACACAACCTTGACGTACACCTTTTCGTATTTGGAACCAGTCTGTTGTTCCATGTCCATTTCTAACTGTTGCTTCCTGACCTGCATACAGGTTTCTCAAGAGGCAGGTCAGGTGGTCTGGGATTCCCATCTCTTTCAGAATGTTCCACAGTTTATTGTGATCCACACAGTCAAAGGATTTGGCACAGTCAATGAAGCAGAAATAAATGTTTTTCTGGAACTCTCTTGCTTTCTCCATGATCCAGCGGATGTTGGCAATCTGATCTCTGGTGCCTCTGCCATTTCTAAAACCTGCTTAAACATCTGGGAGTTCACGGTTTACATACTGCTGAAGCCTGGCTTGGAGAATTTTGAGCATGACTTTACTAGTGTGTGAGATGAATGCAATTGTGCGCTAGTTGGAGCATTCTTTGGCATTGTCTTTCTTTGGGATTGGAATGAAGATTGACTTCTTCCAGTCCTGTGGCCAATGCTGAGTTTTCCAAATCTGCTGGCATATTGAGTGCAGCACTTTCACAGCATCATCTTCCAAGACTTGAAATAGCTCAACTGGAATTCCATCACCTCCACTAGCTTTGTTCGTAGTGATGCTTTCTAAGGCCCACTTGACTTCACATTCCAAGATGTCTGGCTCTAGGTCAGTGATCACGTTATCGTGACTATCCCCATCACCAAAGGGGAGTACAATTCAAACGAATGAAGTCAATAAATACCTGGACCAAACTGGAGCAACTTTGACCTTGGAGTACAAAATGAAGTAGGGCAAAGACAAATAGAATTACACCCAGAAAATGTACTGGTCAGAGCATGCATTCTTAACTACGTCACAGTAACCGACTTTACACATGAATCTCACCAAAAGGTCGGTAAGGATTATCAACTTGGTTATTCTCGGTAGCAATCAAGATGGAGAAGCTGTATAGAGTCAGCAAAAACAAGACCTGGAGTTGATTGTGGCTCAGATCATCAGATTCTCATGACAAAGTTCAGGTTTAAAATAAAGAAAGAGTTGATTGGATTGGAACCCCTAGGCTAGCCAGGTACAACAAAAATCAAATTGCCTCTGGAAAATGCAGCAGAAATCACAACCAGTATTAAGGGCTTAAATCTAGTAAACAGTTCCCCAAGAACTACAGAAGGAGCTTCAAAATGTTGCACAGGGAGCAGTGAACAAAACCATCCTAAAAAAAAAAAGAAAATCTCAAAGACAAATTGATTTTCTGAGGAAGGTTTATATATAGCTGTGGAAAGATAAGAAGCAAAAAATAACTGAAAAATATAAAGATAGCCCAACTAAATGCAGAATTCCAGAGAAATTGAAGAGACAAGAGGGTATCTTCAATAAACAACGGAGATAAATAGAAGAAAGCAAGCAGATAGGGAAATACCAGTGATCTATTCAAGAAAATTGAAAATATCAAAAGATCATTTAACTCCAAAGATGGACACAATAAAGAACAGAAACATAAAGGACTAAAGGAGTAGAAGAGATCAAGGCAGGATAGAAAGAATACAAAGAAAAACTGTAGGGAAAAAAAAAGACCATAATAACCCAGATAACCACAAGGTGTGAGCATTCACCCACAGACACTCATTCTGAAATGTAAAGCCAAGTCTTAAACAAAGCATTTCTGACCATAGAACTAGTGGAGGTGATGGATTTCCAGCAGAAGTGTTGAAATCTTAAATGCTCTCAATGTGCTACAATCAAAATGGTACAAATGTGGAAAACATAGCAGTGATCAGGTGACTGGAAAAGGTTAATCCTTATCCAAATTTCCAAGAAGGACAGTACTAAACGAAGTTCAAACCACCACTCAATTTCACACATCTCCCATGCTAGTAAAGTTATGCTCAAATTCCTTCAAGCTAGTCTTCAACATTACATGAACTGAGAACTTCCAGAAGTTTGAGCTGGGATTAGAAACATCAGAGAAACCACAGATCAAATGATCACCGATTACTGGATCATAGAAATACCAAATGAATTCCAGAAAATCTCTGCCTGTTTTTCATTGACCACTGTAAAATCAGTCTGTGCAACATATAAATTGTGGAAAACTCTTAAAGAGATGGGAATAGCAGAACATTTTACCTGTCTCCTTCATACTTGACCTGTAGGCAGGTCCCGAAGCAATAGGGTCAAGTATGCAATGACTGACGAGCTCGGGGTTGAGAAAGGAGTATGATAAGGCTGTTGATTGTCACCTCATTCATTTAACTTATATGCATAGCAAAGCATGAGAAATGCCAGGCTGGATAACTTACAAGCTGAATCAAGATTGCTGGGGACAATGTCACCAACCTCAAATATGTGTGTGACTATCACTCTGCTGCTATTGCTACTACTGCTAAGTCACTTCAGTCGTGTCCGACTTTGTGTGACCCCATAGATGGAAGCCCACCGGGCTCCCCCATCCCTGGGATTCTCCAGGCAGGAACATTGGAGTGGGTTGCCATTTCCTTCTCCAATGTGTGAAAGTGAAAAGTGAAAGTGAAGTCGCTCAGTCGTGTCCGACCCTTAGCGACCCCACGGACTGCAGCCCGCCAGGCTCCTCCATCCATGGGAGTCTCCAAGCAAGAGAATTGAGTGGCTTGCCATTGCCGTCTCCTAATGATAGAAAAAGAAGATGAACTAAAGAACCTCTTAATGAAGGTGAAGGAGTACAAAAGCTTTTTTTTTTCTTCTTTTTTTGGGCAGTGGTGACAGGGTGGTTTGCTTTATTACTCATTTCTTTATTTTCTTTTTTAAAATTTATTTATTTTAATTGGATACTAATTATTTATATTACTGTATTTCTTTTGCAAATTGACATGAATCTGCCCCAGGTGTACATGTGTTCCCCATCTTAAAACCCCCCATTGTACAGAGTGAAGTAAGCAAAAGCTTTTGAAGAGTGCAAAGTGAAAGTGAAGTAATTTAGTCGTGTCCCACTCTTTGAGATTATAGAATAACAGGTCCATGGATTATAGCCTAACAGGCTCTTCTTTCCATGGAATTTGCAAGGCAAGAGTATTGGAGTGGGTTGTCATTTTCTTCTCCAGGGAATTTTCCTAACCCACGGTCTAATTCTGCTCCCCCGCCTTGCAAGCACACGCTTTACCATTTGTCCCGCCAGAGCAGGCATAAAACTCAATGGTATAAAAACTCATATCACAACCTCCGGTCCCATCACTTCATCGCAAAGAGAAGGGGTAAAAGGAAAAAACAATGTCAGGTTTCCCCTTCTTGGGCTCTGACATCAAGGCAGAGTGTCTGCAGCTATGAAATTAGAAAATAAATGCTTCTTTACAGAAAATGTATGACAGAATTAGATAAAGTGTTACAATGAAAGAAATCACCTTGCTGGCAAAGGTCCGTTACAGTCAAAGCTATGGTCTTTCCCATAGTCATATACTGTTGTGTGAGGGACCATAAAGGAGGCAGAACAACTGAAGAACTGATACTTTTCAACCAGGGTGCTGGAGAAGACTCTTGAGAGTCTCTTGGACAGCAGAGAGAAGAAATCAGTCAATCTTAAAAAATTACCCTGAAATACCCATTGGAAGGATTGCTACTCAAGTTTATGCTCTAATAATTTGCCCACCTTATGTGAAGAGACAACTCATTGGAAAAGACCCTGATGCTGGGAAAGACTGAAGGCAAAAGGAGAAGAGGGCACGAAGGATGAGATGATTGGGTTGCATCAGTGATGCAATGGACATGAACTTGGGTAACCTTCAGGAGATGGTGTGGGACAGGGAAGCCTGGCATGCCACACTCCATGGCGTCACAACAAGCTAGTGTCCTAATTTCATTCTTTCACTTTTAGCTGTCCAGATTTTCCAACATCACTTATAAAAGAGATTATGTAGTCTCCATTGTATATTGTTGTCTCATTTGTCAGAGATTAGATGACCACTTGGGCAAGCGATGATCAGGGTTTCTATCCATACCAATGGCTTATATTTCTGCTTTGGGCCCATTCCATGCTGTACTGATTACTGTAGCTTTGTAGTATTGACTTATGTCAGGAAACTTGATTCCTTCAGCTCTGTTTTCTTTCTCAAGCTCGCATGGCTATTCAAGATCTTTCGCATTTCCATACTAGTTGCAAAAATATTTTGCTCTAGTTCTGTTAAAAATGCCATTGGTGTCTTGATAGCAACTGCATTGAAATTTTAAACTGCTTTTAATAGTGTAGCCATTTTCACAATATTGTTTCTTCCAGTGCATGTGAATGGTATATCTGTCCATCTCTTTGTGTCAGCTTTGCTTTGTTTCTTCCATGCTTTATTATTTTCTGCACACCAGTCTTTCCCCTGCCTCGGTAGGTTTATTACCAGGAATTTTACTCTTCTTGTTTCCATGGTGAATGGGATTGTTTCCTTCAATTCTATTTTTGATATTTTGTTGTGAGTGTGTAGGAATACAAGGGATTTATGAGTATTAATTTTATATCTAGCAACTCCCCTAAACTTATTGATCAGCTCTAGTAATTTTCTGGTGGCATCTTTGGATCTCCAGGCATAGTAGCATAGCACGTGTAAACAGTGGCAGTTTTACTCCTTTTCCCGTTTGTTTGAAATTGTATTTCTTCTAATCTGATTGATATAATGAGGAATCCAAAGTCTATGCTGAATACCAGTGTTGAGAGTGGGTATTTTTGTCTTATTCATGAATTAGGGGTCACATTTACAGGTTTTCACCATTGAGAATCATGTTTGCAGTGAGTTTATCCATATGTGGCCTTTATTAGTTTGCAGATGGTTCTGGCTGTTCCCACAAGTTATATACAGGGTTTATTTTGAATGGGTCTTCCATTTCATCAAAAACTTTTACTACATCTCTATCCTAAACTGCTTCAAGATCTTTCCTTTTAAAAGTTAGTTGTTTTTTAGTGTTCTTTCTTCCTTTGTCCACCTAATACAAAGAACTGACTCATTAGAAAAGGCTCAGATGGTGGAAAATATTGAAGGTAAAAGGAGAGGTGGGCAGCAGATGTTGGGACAGTTAGATAACTTCACCAACTCTATAGACATGAATCTGAACAAATTCTGGGAGATAGTGAAAGGAAGCCTGACAGGCTCTAGTCCATGGGATCACAAAGTTGGACATGATTTCCTGGAAGAGCAACAAATTCTCTCCCCTGTGATTGAGACCATTACTTATTCTCAACTGCTTCATTTTCTATCCACCTCACCCTCTCCATATCTCAGGTATCTTAATTTTACTCGTTATCATGTTTAGAATCAGTTACGTTTGTTTGACTTTATTGTCACCCACCTGGCCCCAAATTTGTGTGATATCTCAATTGCATATGACGTATATATGATAAGAGCATGGCGTTGACAAATAATGATATTGAGAGGTGCACGCAGAGTTGGGGTTTTTCCAAGTCAGCTGAGCACAAAGCCCTATGCTATTTGTCTGTGGTTTCTGGAAAGAAAGCACAGAGGATAGAATCATGCCAAAGTGAATAGCACTGTGAATCTGTCCAAGGTGATGTGAGAATACAGAACACTGTTCATTTCTCAGCTATCCATAGTGAGCACTTCCAAACCTGCCCACCTGGTTAGGAAACTTCCAGGATAATTAGCAGAGGTGGAAGAGGTGCTTGACTTGATTGAAGAGGGAGTGAAAAAAAGAAATAAAAAAGAACTGGGACAAAATAAAAAAGGGGGATATTGCTTGCATGAAATATTGAATTTTGTATGCTTCACATTTGAATGGGGGAAGATATTCTTACAATTAACGTGAAATCTCTGTATTTCACATGTGAAAATGTCAGTCAGTCAGTCAGTCAATTCAGTCGCTCAGTCGTGTCCGACTCTCCGTGACCCCATGAATCACAGCACGCCAGGCCTCCCTGTCCATCATCAACTCCCGGAGTACACTCAAACTCATGTCCACAGAGTCGGTGATGCCATCCAACCATCTCATTCTCTGTCCTCCCCGTCTCCTCCCGACCCCAAACTTTCCCAGCATCAGAGTCTTTTGCAGTGAGTCTCCTCGTGGCATGAGGTGGCCAAAGTATTGCAGTTACAACTTTAGCATTAGTCCCTCCAATGAACACCCAGGATTGATCTCCTTTAGAATGGACTGGTTGGATCTCCTTGCAGTATAAGGGACTCTCAAGAGTCTTCTCCAACACCACAGTTCAAAAGCATCGATTCTTCGGCGATCAGCTTTCTTCACAGTCCAACTCTTACATCCATACATGACCACGGGAAAAACCATAGCCTTTACTAGACGGACCTTGGTTGGCAAAGTAACGTCTCTGCTTTTTAATATACTATCAAGGTTGGTCATAACTTTCCTTCTACGGAGCAAGCGTCTTTTAATTTCATGGCTGCAATCAGCATCTGCAGTGATTTTGGAGCCCCAAAAATATGAAGTCTGACACTGTTTCCACTGTTTTTCCAGCTTTTCACACATGAGATATAGAATTTTATATGTTACCAATATAAAATCAAGTCCTAATATTTTTTCTTAAAATATGGAATTTTCTACATGAAATATAAAATCCCTGAATTTCCCATATGAAAGTATATTGGTCTTGATTTTTGTGAATACGTTTTGGAAGTTTATATGTTTCACGTAAAATGGAAATCAACCCCAGGATATTTCTATATGAAACATAGATTTCTCTTTCTAGGTGACATGAAGACCTGCACACATGTTTTCCTAAATGAAAATAAAGAATTCCTTATAGTTCCTGTGTGAAAACATTGATGGTGATTTGAAACATTAAAATTTGAAGTGAAACATGGAATTTTCCAATTTTATATTTTAAAATCTGGGTGCGTATATTTCACAGGATAATCGGAAATTTTGTAAATGTTTAATGAACTCTGCACTGATTTTCCTACATGAAGATGGAAAAATCATGTATGAAAACTTTAGATTTTCCCCCATGAAATAGGTTTTGTCATCTATTTTGCACATGAAAAGCTGAACACACCTTTTCCTAAGTGATAATTAGAAGTCTCTCTATTAGTTCATGTATGATTCTGTGTGTGCATGTTTATACATGAGTCATTTATTTCTCCAAACTTTTGTACGGTAATAAATGTGCTGGTTCTCTTCTATGAAATACGGAGTTCTCTATGAACACATATTTAATACTTGCACTGATTATTCTACAGCAGTATACGAATCTCCATATTTCACATATGAAAATTTGTACATAGATGTTCCAACAGGGCACCTTGTGTTCTCTGTAATTAACATATGAGAACTGACTTGATTTTCTGACATGAAAAATGACATTACATATAATTAATATATTCATCCTAGGTGTGTTGACATATGGATCAATCTATATTATATATATGAAATTCTGCAGATAGAATTTACTACATAAAATATATAATTGTATATATTTTACATATGAGCATATGAGTATAATTTTTCAATTTAATATATGGAATTATCTGTGTTTCATATATGGACATCTGAATAAAGATTTTTGACATGACTTTTGAAAGTTGTATATTACACATAAGATTTTCTTACATGAAATATGAGGTGTATATTTCACATATGAAAATTAGGATACAGTTTTGATAGATGAAATCTGGATTGCGTTATCATTCATAGGAAAATGTGGGTACATTTTCATAAATATATTTGGAAAGTAAAAAATTTATATGCAGTCCTAAACCCAAATTTTCATGTGTCAGATAGGAGTATTTGATATTTTAAATATAAAGAAATTACTTAGTTTTTCAAGCATGAAATATGGAATTTCCTATATTGTTAATATGGAAACCTGAGTACATATTTTCTCATATGAAACAGAATAAACTCTATTTCACATTTGAACCTCTGGACACAAATTTCTTACATGAAATTTCAGATTTTCTGTATATCATATATGAATATATGTGCTCCAGTTTTTACAGGAAAAATGGAATTCTCTCCTTTTCTTTTATGAAAACACAGATGGCAACCATCTACCTGAAATATAGGATGCTGTGTATTTCACATAAGAAATTTGGGCATATCTTATCTTACATGAAACATGAAAAGTTTTCTACTCTTCATATGAAAGCCTGGACTCTGATTTCCCTGTAAGAAATATGGAATTCTCTGTGTTTAACACAGGAATCCTGTAAACAAATTATCTTAACAGTAGGGTTCTCTATGTTTTGCCTAAGAAAATCTGCACACACCTTCTCCTTTATGAAACATGTAATTCCCTACATTCAATATATGTAAACCTGGGCACAGGTTTTTTAGCATGATATATAGAGTAAAATATGTAAATTTCCCTGTTTTTTATATGCAAACTGGGATCCCATATAAAATATTTGTCATTTTACTGAATTTATATGAAATCTACTTACGGTTTTTAGTATATGAAATATAAAAAATTCTAACATTATATATGTTAAAATAGCTTCAGACTTCCAAACATGAACCATGGAGTTTGTACATTTTGTATATGAAAATCTGGGCAACGTTTTTCTTATGTGAAGATATGAAAGCCTCTTTATGTTACATTTGGAGTTTGACATGCAGATGTTCCAAAATGAAATTTGGGATTTGTATATTTCATTTCTGAACATCTGGGTGCTGTTTTCTACATGAAATGTGGAATCCTTTAAATTTCACATGTGAAAATATCAGTGTCTATCTAAAATATGAAACACTGTCTATTTGCTATTAGCAGATTAGGGTGCAGATCATCCTAAATGACATTTGAAATTCCCTATATTTCACATAGGAAAAACCTAAGCACTGTTTTTCTTAGATGAAATGTGGTATTTTTATTATTTGTATGAAAATATTTTCACAGGACAATTTTACATATAATTCATATAAGAATGCAGGTACAGACTTTCCTCCATGTAATTAGGAATTTTTATATTTCATAAATTCAAAACATACCCAGATTTTCTGTATAACATATGGAATGATCTGTTTTACATATGAAATCTTGACTTATTTTCATGTTAAATATTTCCTATCTATATTTAATGCATGAAAATATGGGTCCAGGTTTTCCTCTTGAATTTACTATGCAATTAACTTTGCTTCATATATCAATTCTACACACCAAAATTTCTCCATGAGTTATGTGATCCTCCTTATTTTACATAGATTTATCAGATGGTAGATTTTTCTACATGAAGTATGGAATTCTCAATATGATATAAGTATGAAAACCAGAGATTTTCTTACATGAAAAATGTCACTTTCCAGATTTTGTATATGAAAACGTGTGTGGAGGTTTTTTAAATTAATTAATTTAAAATATTTCATGTGTGAATGTATGGATAGAATTTAATGGATAAAATATGGAATTTCCTGTATTTAGTGTATAAAACTATAGACAAAACTCTAGGCAAAAGTTCTATGATTACAAAGAAATTTTCTCTTCCACATGTGAAAATCTGTGCCCAGGTAATCATCCAAAAAATATGGGATTCTCAATATTTCATATCTAAACATCTAAGGACATATTTCCACTATTAAGTATATATTTTATGCAATATATCACAATAAATAACTTTAGGAAAGATGAAAATCTCATCACCAATATCCTTCATGAAATATGGAATTTTGTATGCTTCACATATTAAACCTTGGGCACTGATTTTCCATGAGGAATTTTGGAATTTTCTCTTCTTACATAGAAAAATCGAAGCACTGATTACTCCACATGAAGTATGGAATTTTCTTTCTTTCCCATATGGGTGTCTGTTTTCCCACATATAAACAGAATACTCTATATTTCAAATGTAAGCTATGATCACTGATTTTCCTACATGAAATAGAGAATTCTCTGTATTGCCCATAGGAAAATCTGGGCCCAGATATTCTTCCATAACCTGTGAAATTTTGCATACTTCAGGGTCAATTTCAGCTGAATGAGTGTATTGCCTGCATATGTGAATCTTCTTGAAGATTCTAAATATAGTACCGAAGTCGCCATTTTACATATGAAAATCTGCATGTCAATTGTCTCCCATGAATTATGGAATTCTGCAATTTATCATACAAAAATCTGGACTCTGAAATATACATTTAGAGAAAATTTCATATTCTATTTCACATGAGCAAATATGGATGTAAATTCTCCAAGAAATGTGCAAGTGGCTAAATCCAGGTGTGCAATTTCCCTGCATGACACTTGCAACCCTCTATCGGTCACTTATAAGCTATAAGGCTTTCCTGTATCATGAACTGAATTAGATATATTTCATGCATGAATATCTGGACACAGATTTTCTTAATTAAATATGGAATTCTCTGAATTTAATATACTAATCTAGTCTCTTTGCCTACATGAATTATTCATGCTCAGTTGCTGCATTCGTGTTAGACTCTTTGTGACCTTGGATTGTAGTTTTCAGGATTCTCCGTCCATAAGATTCCCATAAAACATGGAATTTTCTATTTTCAATTATGAAGTGGTAGAGATGATCTTATATAAAAAAGTGATTTCTCTATACTTTCACATCTGAACATTTTCCCACCTTTTTTCGTATATGAAATTTGGAGTTTTCCTTATTACATATATGATTGTATGGGAGCCAGTTAACCTATATATGAAATGTTTAATTCCCTACATTTCACTTGTGCACATCTCGACAGAATTTTCTCAGAAGAAATGTTGAATAGGATATTTAGCTGCAATATGAAATACTGTATATTTTCCACATGGAAGTTTGTGCAGAGTTTCCACATGCAGTTATCAGGGACCAGCCTTGATATGGCCCAGGGCATCCTTGGGATGAACGGCGTCGGCGTCAGAGAGAGAGAGAGAAAGAGAGAGAGGGGCTGATGATTCCTTGGCTTATGCTGGAAACCAATAAAACCCCAGCATGGGGTTTGCTCTGTTTACGTAGGCCGCAGGTGCCCTCTCGAATCACAGGAGGTACCCCACCAGGGCACCCCCTCGAGTGGGTCTTAGAAGCCCAGGCAGATAAGTAAACTCAGAGGGCCCAGCGCTCCAAGGATCTCAACCAGAAAAAGGAGAAGAGAGAAAAGGACAGAAAAAGAGAAAGAACGACATGGGGAGACCAAGCTTCAGTGAGCAAGGCCCAAAACTTTATTTTCCAGTGCTGCTTTTATACCCTAAGTTGTGCACATAAAAAAATAGAAAGAGAAGTATAGAGTCACGCCAAAATCACGTGGGGTCAGCAGTCTTGACCCTTATCAGATCAGGGCTCATTTTTGTATGTCTCGTGATATACAAAAGTTTTAGGTGGTTTACATCATCTTCTGGCCAGGGGGCCTGCTAACAGTTTATGGCCCTCTCTCCTAACAAAGGTTAGTTAGCTAGAAAAAGGCTTATATTCTTTTAAGTTGATTTTCCTAAAGTCAGGTGCTATACACATGACAAGGTTACATTCCTATAAGGTACATGTGTAGTGAGCTACAAGAAAGGAATTTATTAACTTAAGATCTGATGTGGTTAAATCAAAGGCTATTACTTATATTCTCTATATGTGATTAATGTATTTCCAAGGATACAATAGATAGAGGAAACTTTGCAGCAAGCATTGATTCAACAATGAAATCTTTTTTAGTACTATTCTAATGATTTTAACTTCTTCAACAGATTTCTGTATTTTAGAATATTAGGCTTTCTGTCCTTGCATGGCTGGGAGGCTAAAAACAGTCACAGTCATAGTTGTAAGAACCCGGACAAACTTGTCATGCAAGTTAGAAAGCTATCAGAGGGGCTTGGATTGGAACACTCCTATTAAGTCGAGGAGAACTTTTAAACTACAGCTCTGAATTAATGTTTTCAGAGAAAGGTGGTTGGGGGGAAGCCCCCGTAAGTATTAGAGGACTTGGTAAGAGGCATAAGATAGTAAAGTAGTCAGACTCCGGTTTTCTTTGGGGTAGATGCTCAGGTAAGTCCAGGGGGGTCCCTCGAGTCTTGATTAGCCTTTGCCGATCAGGCCTCTTCCCCAATTGACCTTTGCCACAGGTAGGATTTCCCTCGCTGGCTCCCAGCATGCAGTACAGAATTATTTGTGTTTAATGTATGATAATCCAAGAGCTTATTATCGAACATGACATATGGAATCTGTATGTCTCCTTTAAAATTCTCTGTGCAGAATTTTGTACATTCAAAATTGAATTCTCTATATTTCACATATGAAAATCTTATCAAAGATTTTCCTCCATGACTTACTGAATTCTTTAGTTTACCTATGAAAATCTGTATGTTGATTCTCCTACATGAAATTGGGAAATTTCATTATTTCAAATAGGAAAATCTGGGATAGATATTTTTTCTTAAGTGAATATGGGTTTCTCTATATTACGCAAATAAAATCCAAACATGGATTTTTAAGATTAACTTGAAATACAAACTCATATTTGAAAATATTCTTATATCCAATATGGAATCATAATTTTTCACATATGAAATTCTTGACACAGATTATTTTCATGCAGTATTCTCTAGGCTTCATGTATCAATTTAGGATGAAGATATTCCGAAGTGAAATACGCCTGTCTTTCTATTTCACATATGAGCATCAGAGGGCTGATTTTTCTATAGGCTACTTATGGTACTCTTTATTTCACATATCAACACTTGGAGTAGATATCCCTACATAAAATATAAATTTGGTATACTTTTCATATGAACATCTTATCACAGATTTTCCTACATGAAATATGGAATTCTCTATGGTTTGCATATCAAATTGTGGGTGGTAATTTTTCCATATGGAATTCTCTAGATATCATTTATGTATGTAATCTGAGTGGCAATTACCCTTATGTATTTCTCTAGATAGCACTTATGAATATTAAGATCTACTAGTGTTTACATGAAAAATGGAATTCTCTACTGTGTTTCACCTATCAAAAATCTGGTTCAGAAACATAAAATCCCCTTCACATCACATAGGAAATTTTGGGCTCATTTTTCTGATATAGGGAGTGGAATTATGATATGATACATGCATATATGATCGTATGGGTCCCTATTTATGTACATATCACATATGGAAACCTATTCACACATTTTCTCAAATGAAAGTGGGATTCCAATGTATTTAACATTGAAAATGTAGCCCCAGAATTTCCATACTGAAATATGGAATTCTCTGTATTTCACATATGAATATCTAGCTGCATATTTTCCAACAGAAAATGTGGAATTATCTATAGTTCGTGCATGAACGTCCAGGTGATATTTTCCTTGTGAAATATGGATTTCTCAATATTACACACGTATAAGTGTGAGAATACAAAATTCTCTGCATTTCATATTTGAAAAGTTGAATGCAGATTTTCTCAGAGAAACTTGGGTTTCTCTATATTTCATAGAGGGATGTATGGGTGCAAATATTCCTACTTATAATACATTTCAAGTGATCATACATGTGAAAATCCGTGAGCACTTTACTGAGATGTATTATGAAAATTTCTATTTGTCTTATTGAGAATTTGTGTTCAGTTCTTAACAGACTAAATATGGATATTTCTGTTTTGTGTATTCAAATCTGGCTGGCTATTTACATATACAATATTTGTAATTTTCCTAAATGTATATGAAAATCTACAGAAAGTTTTCATATGTGAAATATGAAAATTCTAGAATTTTATATGTGATAATGTTTTGAATTTCCAAACATGAAATATGAAATCCTTTATATATTGATAAGAAAATCTGGACAATGGTGTTTCTATGTGAAGTACATGAAAGCCTCTGTATGTTGTATTTGGAAATGGATGCGGATGTTCCAAAATGAAATGTAGAAATTGCTGTATTTCATATCTGAACATTTGAGTGCAGATTTTCTACATGAAATGTGGAATCCGCTATATTTCACACAGGAAAAATATTGCTGTCTATTTTTCTGTCTAAAATATGGAACAATCTATGTTTAACATTAGCAGATTAGAGTGCAGATGATCTTAAATGAAATATGGAATTCTCTATATATGACATATGAAAATAAATCCTGGTTTTCCTGGATGAAATATGGGATTCTCTATATCTCAATGAAAATTTGTACAGAGGAGAATTTTCTGTCTGAAATCTCTATATTTCACATAAGAATGTAGGTACAGATTTTCCCACATAAACTTGGAATTTTATATGTTTCACAATATGAAATATTGACTTTCCTATATTTCACATGTGAACATCTGGGCATAGATTCTCTCAGATGAAATGTTGAATTCTATATTTTAAATGGCAATGTCACAGTGAATACTTTTAATAAAATATGAAATACTATATTTTCCATAGGGAAAATATGTGCACAGATTTCTAAAAACAAAATGCCATTCTCTGTAATTAGCATATGAAACACCAAGAGCTTATTATTTTACACACAATATATGGAAATGAATATATACCCACACATCATATATGGAAATCTGTATTTCTCCTGTAAAATTCTGTGTGCAGAATTTTTACACACAGTATTAATTTCTCTTGATTTCACATGTGTAAGGTTGTCAAAGATTTTCCTACCCATAATACTGAATTCTTTACTTTACATATCAAAATCTGGATTTGGATTTTCCTTTATGAAATTGGGAAATCTCTGAATTTCACATATGAAAATCTCGGAACAGATTCCCCTCCATGAAATTTGATTATTTTCATTTGATAAATGAATATACATTTATTTTTCTACATTACAGGCATAAATTTTGAGCACAGGTTTTCAACATGATATATGGAATTAAAGATGAAATACACATTTTAGAATAGGTAGGACCAGAATTCAATATATGGCATTAGAGAATTCTATATATCATGTATTTAAACCAACATTCTACTATGCATATATGAAATATAGAAGCTTGATATTTCATGTTTGAATTTCTTTTTTCAGGTTACCATATATAAAATGTATAAAATTTCATATTATATTTCAGAAAATATTCATTCTGATTTTCAATGTGAGTATATAGAGAAACAGAGGTTTCAACAGAAAATTATGCAATCCTTTTTTCTTTGTGAAATATATAAAAGTCCCTATTTCTCGTAGGAAAATCTATGAGTAGAGTTTCAAATGCCTAATATTGAGCATTCCATATTTCATTTGGGAATATCTGTGCCAAGTTCTCAAATGTAAATTAGAATACTATATTATTGCACAAAAGTTTGTGTCCAGATTTTCTCAAGTATCCAGTAAAATATTTTGTGAGACATAGAATATACGTATGAAAGATTTTGAATAGAATTAAGTACATAAAAAATTAAAACATAACAAATAGACCCAAAGGTAACCTGTATCGATTATATCCAGGTTACTGATAGTAGTTCTGTTGCCACCACTTTTAAAGTAGATTTTCTTTGGGGGAAAAAAAAAAAAACTTTTAGTCTTTTAACATGCACATATACACTAATATATGTACAACACATTCAGCTTGATTTTACTATTTTC
The DNA here is from genome assembly GCF_049115385.1 of Moschus berezovskii. Lineage (NCBI taxonomy): Eukaryota > Metazoa > Chordata > Mammalia > Artiodactyla > Moschidae > Moschus > Moschus berezovskii. The sequence goes on from NC_142489.1 coordinate 24,970,616, forward strand.
TTAATAAGTGTATTATATAGTTGGATAACAATTGAAATTTTCAGTAAGATACTGATATTTAGATTTCTTATTTTGACTTCCAAATTGACGTGAGATCCACCAAGACTTATACTATTTTGGTAAAATCATTAATATACATTGAACAGTTAATTTTATTGGAGTATAACTGATTAAGAATACTTTGCTAATTTCTACTCTAAACCACAATGCTTGCATATTGCATTCAGTGGGGTAGAAAAGACTCAGAAATGCCTTAGTGATGGAACAATAACCATATATCTAAACCTTCAATTTTAGACTTCCTCCTAATTTAGGTCAACACAGTGCATTAGGTAGAGTTCCCTGTGTTGCATATAGGTATCATAAGCACATGTGTGTCAGTTATGATCTCCCAATAGCTTCCACTACAAACCGTTTCCTCCACGCATACTTCTCTATATCTGTGTCCCTATCATTGCTTCTCAAATAAGATCATCTCTATCAGTTTCTTAGAGTCCATATATGTGTTAATCTGTAATATTTGTTTTCCTTTTTGCATTTTAGTTCTTTATGATTATACAGTAGAAATGAGAAATAGATTTAAGGGGCTAGATCTAATAGACAGACTGCAGGATGAAATATGGACGGAGGTTCGTGACGTTGTATAGGAGACAGGGATCAAGACCATACCCATGGAAAATAAATGAAAAAAAGCAAAATGGCTGTCTGAGGAAGCTTTCCAAATAGCTGTGAAAAGAAGTGAAAAGCAAAGGAGAAAAGGAAAGATATTCCCATTTGAATGCAGAGTTTCAAAGAATAGCAAGGAGAGATGAGAAAGCCTTCCTCAGCCATCAATGTAAAGAAATGGTGGAAAACAACAGAATGGGAAAGATAAGCGATCTCTTCAAGAAAATTAGAGATACCAAGGGAACATTCCATGCAAGATGGGCGCAATAAAGGACAGAAATCATATGGACCTAAGAGAAGCAGAAGATATTAAGAAGAGGTGGCAAGAATACACAGAAAAACTGCACAAAAAAAAGTCTTCACAATCAAGATAATCACGATGGTGTGATCACTGACCTAGAGTCAGACATCCTGGAATGTGAAGTCAACTGGGCCTTAGAAAGCATCACAACGAACAAAGCTAGTGGAAGTGATAGAAATCCAACTGAGCTATTTCTAATCCTGAAAGATGATGCTGTGAAAGTGCTGCACTCAACCTGTCACAAAATATGGACAACTTTGCAATGGATACAGGACTGGAAAATGTCAGTTTTCATTCCAATGCCAAAGAATGCTCAAACTACCACACAATTGCACTCATCTCACATGCTAGTAATGAAATTCTCCAAGCCAGGCTGCAGCCATATGGGAACCGTGACCATCCAGATGTCCAAGTTAGTTTTAGAAAAGGCAGAGGAAGCAGAGATCAAATTACCAACGTCTGATGGATCATTGAAAAAGCAAGAGAGTTCCAGAAAAACGTCTATTTCTGCCTTATTGACTCTGCATAAGCCTTTGGCTATGTGGATCACTATAAACTGTGGAAAATTCTGAAAGAAATGGGAATACCAGGCCACCTGACCTGCCTTTTGAGAAACCTATATGCAGGTCAGGAAGCAACAGTTAGAACCGGGCATGGAACAACAGACTAGTACCCAATAAGAAAAGGAGTACATCAAGGCTGTATATTCTCACCCTGATTATTTAACTTATATGCAGAGTGCATCATGAGAAACGCTGGCCAGAAAAAGCCCAACCTGGTATCAAAATTGCTGGGAGAAATATCAATAACCTCAGGTATGCAGATGACACCAGCCTTATGGCAGAAATTGAAGAGGAACTCAAAAGCCTCTTGGTGAAAGTGAAAGAGGAGGGTGAAAATGTTGGCTTAAAGCTCAACATTCAGAAAACAAAGATCATGACACCTGGTCCCATCACTTCATAGCAAATAGATGGAGGAAATGTAGAAACAGTGTCAGACTTTATTTTGGGGAGATGCTCCAAAATCACTGCAGATAGTGATTGCAGCCATGAAATTAAAAGACACTTACTCCTTGGAAGGAAATCCATCACCAACCTAGATAACACATTAAAAAAACAAAGACATTACTTTGCCAACAAATGCCCATCTAGTCAAGACAATAGTTTTCCAGTAGTCATGTATGCCTGTGAGAGTTGGACTGTGAACAAAGCTGAGCACAGAAGAAGTGATACTTTTGAACTATGGTGTTTGAGAAGACTCTTGTGAGTCCCTTGGACTGCCAGGAGATCCAGCCTGTCTATCGTAAATGAGATCAGTCTGGGTATTCATTGGAAGGACTGATGTTGAAGCTGAAACTCCAATACTTTGGCTACCTCATGCGAAGAGTTGAATCACTGGAAAAGACCCTGATTCTAGGAAGGTTGGAGACAGGAGGAGAAGGGGATGACAGATGATGAGATGGCTGGATGGCATCACCGACTCGATGGAGATGAGTTTTCATAAATTCCAGGAGTTGATGATGGACAGGGAGGCCTGGTGTGCTGTGGTTCTTGGGGTCGCAAAGAGTCAGACACGACTGAGAGACTGAACTGAACTGAACTGATATGACCTTTTCTGAATCCAGACACATTTCTACATTGACCTGAATTCTTTCCTCTTTAAGATTGGACTCTGTGGTAGAGGGTGAGGGTGGGATGTTTTGGGAGAATAGCATTGAAACATGTATATTATCATACGTGAAACGAATCACCAGTCTAGGTTCGACACATGATACAGGATGCTCGAGACTGGTGCATTGGGATGATCCGGAGGGAGGATAAGGAGAGGAGGGAGCGGGGGTTCAAAAAAGGGAACACATGTACACCAGGGACGGATTTATGTCAATGTATGGCAAAACCAACATTGTTAAGTAATTAGCCTCCAATAAAAATAAATAAGTGAATAAAATAAAAAATAAAAGACTGAGTGATAGTCTAATATATCAGTTCAGTTCAGTCGCTCAGTCGTGTCTGACTCTTTCCGATCCCATGAATCACAGAACGACAGGCCTCCCTGTCCATCACCAACTCCCAGAGTTCACTCAAACTCATGTCCATCGAGTTGGTGATGCCATTCATCCATCTCATTCTCTGTCGTCCCCGTCTCCTCCCACCCCCCAATCCCTCCTAGCTTCAGACTCTTTTCCAGTGAGTCAACTCGTCGCATGAGGTGGCCAAAGTATCAGAGTTTCAGCTTTAGCATCAGCCCTTTCAATGAACACCGAGGATTGATCTCCTTTAGAATGGACTGGTTGGATCTCCTTGCAGTCCCAGGGACTCTCAAGAGTCTTCTCCAGCACCACGGTTCAGACGCTTCAATTCTTCGGTGATCGTGTGCCAAATTGTCTTTATATATTTCTCCGTAGGTGGACACTTGTTTTTTCCAGGTGCTAGCTATTGTAATTATTGCCATCATCAGTTTGGGGATATGTATCTTTTGTAGTTTAGATTTTCTTCAGGTATATGACCAGTAGTGGGATTGTGGATCATAAAGTAGTTGCATTATTATTTTTTAAAGGACCCACCATATTGTTCTCCATAGTGACTCCTTCAACGTATATACCAAGTAGGAGGACAGAAGGATTCTCTTTTCTTCACACCTTGTCTAGGATTTATTTTTTTGGTAGATTTTTAGATACTTGCCGTTAGGGCCAATGAGAGTTGATATCTCATTGAAGTTTTTATTTTCTTGTCTCTAACAGTTAGTGATTTTGAGCATCTCCTCATATATATTGGCCATCTCTTTATCTTCTTGAGAGAAATGTGTATTTCGTTTTCTGTCCATTTCTTTTCAATTTCGTTGTTTGTTTCTCTGTTATTGGGCAACATGAGCTGCTTCATATTTTGGAATTTAACCTCTTGTAATTTCCTTCCTTGCAAGATATTTTCTCCCATAGTGTGAATCATTTTCTGTCTTATTTGTCGTTTTGCTGTGCAAGCCATTTAAGTTTAATTAGGTTGCATTTGTTTGGTTGATTTTTGTTTTATTTTCATTAAAATAGGAGGTAGGTCAAAGATAAAAAATAAAGATATGTTGATATAATTTATGTCAAAGAGGGTACTTATACTTTCTTCTAATGTTATAGATTTAAACTGGCTGGGATTATATTTGGGTCTTTCATCCATCTTGAGGTTATCTTTTACTGCAATACTCTGGCCACCTCATGCGACGAGTTGACTCACTGCAAAATACTCTGATGCTGGGAAAGGTTGGGGCGGGAGGAGAAGGGGACGACGGAGAATGAGATGGCTGGATGGCATCACCGACTCCGTGGACATGAGTTTGAGTGAACTCCGGGAGTTGGTGATGGAATGGGAGGCCTGGCGTGCTGTGATTCATGGGGTCGCGGAGAGTCGGACACGACTGAGCGACTGAACTGAACTGAACTGAACTGAAGGAGTGACTCCAGCTATCCGGTGATGAATGACATGGCAAACCACTCCAGTGCACTTGCCCTAATTCCCTCATAAATGTGTAAAAATGCAAAAAAAAACAAAAAACAAAAAACACCAATGACACTGAAATTTGAGTCCTTCAGTTCAGAATATGTTCAGTATGCTACTAAGGAAGAGCAGAGGAAAATTATTAATAGCTGTAGAAAGCATGACGTGGTTTGACAAAAGCTGAAATCAAGCTCATTTATGGATTTGTCTGCTGAGGAGTGTAAACTGTTTTTTTTTTTTTTTTTTCTACTTTTGTGAAAGGTGCTATTAGTAATTGCATAGGAATTACATTGAACCTGTAAACTCCTTTTTGTAGTGTAGGCATTCCCCAATATTGATTATTCCACTGCAAGAGAACAGTATATCTCTCCATTTATTTGTGTTATTTTGATTCATTTCATTTTTGCCTTATTCTTTGCTGCACACCAATATTATCCCTACCTAAGCAATACTTTGGCCACCTCATGCGACGAGTTGACTCACTGCAAAAGGCTCCGATGCTGGGAAAGGTTGGGGACGGGAGGAGAAGGGGACCACCGAGAATGAGATGGCTGGATGTCATCACCAACTCTGTGGAGGTGGGTTTGAGTGTACTCCGGGAGTTGGTGATGGACAGGGAGGCCTGGCGTGCTGTGATTCATGGGGTCGCGGAGAGTCGGACACGACTGAGCGACTGAACTGAATTGAACTGAACTGAACTGATCTTTCACCATAATCGATCATCTCAAACAGGATCTTCAGGATCTTCAGTAACATTCCAGAGCTCTAGCCTTTCTGCTTTCACAATATACATGTTTTCTGCTTTACTTTTCTAACTCTTCAGTGTGATTGAGTGAATGAATGACAACTTGCAGAAATGAACATTGAGCCCTGCTCTGTGGTTTCTCAGTGCCTCATAATGACTGAAAGTAGTCCGCAAAAGGGGTGCCTTCTCAGGAGTTTGTACAAAACTGCCAATACCAAGAGACACACAACATCCCTGTGAAGGGAGTGGCCAGAAATTGGTGAAGTGTGTGGACTGAACATTTCTTTCTAGGTCAGCTTTTCATGATCTCTTTGACCATTTCATAATCGCATCAGGATGTATAACTACTAAGTTAATCTGTCAGATTATCCACTTTTAAGGGACTTGAGAGCCATGCTGTTGCTGTGTACTTTTATTGAGCCCCCATGTATGTAAACACCTAGCCTTGTTAGGGCCCAAAAGTTACAGAAACACATTTGGAAATGATTTGGAAATCTAGCTTCAGCACCAACCCACTTCGCTGCCTGGCTCAGGGCTAGAGACCTGGAAATGACGCTTTCATGCTGTGCCTCTGATTGATAGATCTATGTGCATTGGAAGGGCAATGGACTTCTTCCTTTGGTAGTGCTAGCTCTTAACAAACCAGACAAAGCTCCTCAGTGGCTTCAGTTTCTATTATATAGATAGTTGTTTTGTAGAATCTGTGGAAATGTACTGGAAGTGTTGGCCTAGTAACTGGAGGAGAAAATTCACTTTTTCCTTGCTGGCCAACCCTCTACCACCTCTTTTGATTTCAAACATACTAGCGTGGTGAAACTCAGATGGGACATCTTGGTTCTTGATCATTCCTTTATGACTCACTGCTTCTATTGTGGTCACGACTACTCAGGAATGTGCACAGGTACACATTAGATGGATGCCTCCCCTAGTAGTCCTAGTTTGAGAAACATTCTGAAAGCTACTCTGTTACAGTCTGGGTGGTATCTGACTAAAGTGAAAATCAAACAAAGGTCTTGGTGATAAGTAACTAGAAAATAGTCTGGGATGCCATCAGGTCTACCCCTGGTGTATCTCCACCCTGCCTCAGTGGTATAACCGGGAGGGACCAGTAACACGCCTTTGTTGGTAAGGAACAGACTAAGTCCGAAAAGGAAAGGAAAGCTTTGGTGGAAAATCTGTCTCCACCCACTTCTAGAGTATGGAGGGACACCTCCTGGTGAAAGGAGCCATGACTGTGGATGCTGCTTTTTTCTCTTTTAAAGATGAGAGATTGACGTTCCAGAACCACTCCTTTAAAATGTGTTAAAACAGCAGAGGGAGGAAGATGGCAGAGGAATAGGATGGAGAGACCACTCCCCCAATGCCCCGCAATTCATCAAAAGAACATTTGGAGGCTGAGTAAATTCCACAAGACAACTTCTAAATGCTGGCAGAGACATCAGGAACCCAGAAAAGCAGCTCATTGTCTTCAAAAGGAAGTAGGAATAAAATAAAATATAAAAAGAGAGACAAAAGAGGTAGGGATGGAGATCAGTCCGGGGAACGTAGGCTTAAAAAAAAAAAAAAAAAGGAGAGAGAGAGAAGTTTCCATACACCAGGAAACACTCACTGTCAAGTCTGTGGCAAGGCTTGGAAGCTCAGAGGGCAACATAACTGGGAGGAAAAATAAATAAATAATTTAAACCTACAGATTATGTTTCCAATGGTAACTCCCAGTGGAGAATCAGCGCAGACGCCGGCATCCCCACTAGAAAAGAGGGGCTGGGCAGGGTGGCACAGGCTGCATTGCTTAGGGTAAAGATTGGGCCTGAATGCCCCGAAGGCAATCTCAGGAAACTAACTTTAAATACCAAAGCAGACTGTGGGATAGCTACCCCGTGAAAAGGCGAAAAGCCGTAACTTAAGACACTGCTAGACATGCTCACTGAACAAAGGACTGAGCAGAGCTAGCCAGCTGTGGATGGTCTATCCCTGCCAAGACAGGCAGGGTAGGGCAGCCAGAGCCAGAAGGGGGCAATCGCGCCCTCAGAGAGGCATCTGATACCAAACTGCAGGCAGGCTTCATTGCTAACCAAGACTTCCTGGGATTCAGGCCAGTCGACATCCACCTGAGAAGGTACGCTGGTTTTACACTCAGAAAACACAGGGGCAGGACTGGGGAGGAGATAAGTCACAGTGACCACGCTCGCCAAATATCTGGTCACCTGAGCTGCTCAGAGAAGGGCACAAAACGCAGGCCCAACCAAGTCTGAGCCTTTGAGAAGTGCCCGAGTACCTGAACCTGAGGGGCTTAGACCTGGGAAATGCATACAACCCAGGAAAGTTTTCAGACTCTTCCTGGCAGAGCAACCTAGAGCCTAAGCAGTATAAACAGGGAAAGCACACACACTGTGAGTGGGGACAAACACAGTGTGGCTGAGACACTGCAAGCACTCCCCACAGACGTCAGTGATATTTGTTTGCAGCATTCCTCCCTCCCCACAGCATGACTGAACAAGTGAGCCAAAAATGTGTCCACCACCGCCCCCTTGTGTCATATCAGAAATCAGACATTGAAGAGACCAGCAAACTGAAGAAGCTAAAACAAATGGAACTGTCTTGGAAGTGACAGATGGAGAAGTCCTGAGGCTACTGCAAGAATAAGAATGAAAACTAGAGGCAGGAGGTTTAAATCCAAATCCTGAGAACAGCAGAGAACTCCTGACTTTAGGGAATATTAATCCATAGGAGCTCTTTGAACGCCTCCATACCTACATTGAAACCAAGCACTACCCAAGGGTCAACAAGTTCCAGAGCAAGAGATACCACAAAAATTCTCCAGCAACACAGGAAAATAGCCCTGAGTTCAATGTACAGGTTGCTGAAAGTGACTTCAAACCCATTGACATATAATAAATCATTACTGGACACTTCATTGCACTCCAGAGAGAAGAAATACAGTTTCACCCACCAGAACACCAACGTAAACGTTGCTAAGCAGGGAACCTTGAAAAGCCACCAGTCCAATGCCACCCACAGCGAGGAAACTCCACAATAAAGAGAAATCCACAAACTACCAGAAGACGGAAAAGCTACCCCAAACACAGCAGTATAAGCACCATGAAGAGGCAGAGAAATGCCCAGCAAGTAAAGGAACAGGATAAATGCTCACCAACTCAAATAAAAGAGGAAGAGACTGGGAATCTACCGGATAAAGAATTACCAATAATGATAGTGAAAATGATCCAAAATCTTGAAAACAAATTGGACTTACAGATAAAAAACCTGGAGACAAGAATCGAGAAGATGGAAGAAAGGTTTAACAAGGATCTAGAAGAAATAAAAAGAGTCAATATACAATGAATAATGAGATATATGAGACCAAAAAAAAAAAAAGAAAAACACCTCTTGAGGGAACCACAATAGAATAACAAAGGCAGAAGAGAGGAAAAGTGAGATAGAAGATAGAGTGGTAGAAATAAATTAAACAGAGGAATAAAGAAAAGTAAATTAAAAGAAATGAGTACAATCTCAGAGACCTCTGGGACAATGTTAAACGCCCGAACATTCGAATCATATGACTCTTAGAAGAAGAAGACAAAAAGAAAGACCATAAGGAGATACTTGAGGAGATAATAGTTGAAAACTTCCCTAAAATGGGGAAGGAAATAATCACCCAAGTTCAAGAAACCCAGAGAGGATAAACCCAAGGCGAAATATGCCAAGGCATATATTAATCTAATTAACAAAGATCAATGCAAAGATCGAATATTAAAAGCAGCAAGGAAAAAACAACAAATAACACTCAAGGGAATTCCCATAAAGATAACAGATGATCTTTCAGCAGAAACTCTTCAGGCCAGGAAGGAATGGCAAGACATACTTAAAGTGATGAAAGAAAGTAACCTACAGCCCAGATTACTATACCCAGGAAGGATCTCATTCAAATATGAAGGAGAGATCGAAAGCTTTACAGACAATCAAAAGCTGAGATAATTCAGCATCACCAAACCAGCTCTCCAACAAATACTAAAGGATCTTCTCTAGGCAAGAAACACAGAAAGGGTATATAAACTTGAACCCAAAACAATAAAGAAAATGGCAACGGGATCATACTTATCAATAATCACCTTAAATGTAAATCGGTTGAATACCCCAACCAAAAGACAAAGTCTGGCTGAATGGATACAAAGACAAGACCCCCATATATGTTGTCTACAAGAGACCCACCTCAAATTGAGGGACACAAACAGACTGAAAGTGAAGGGCTGGGAAAAGGTATTCCAGGCAAATAGAGACCAAAAGAAAGCAGGAGTAGCAATACTCATATCAGATAAAATAGATTTTAAAACAAAGGCTGTGAAAAGAGACAAAGAAGGAAACTACATACGGATCAAAGGATCAATCCAAGAAGAAGATATAACAATTAAAAATATTTATGCACCCAACATAGGAGCACTGCAATATGTAAGACAATTACCAACAAGTATGAAAGGGGAAATTAACAATAACACAATAATAGTGGGACACTTTAATACCCTACTTACACCTATGAATAGATCAACTAAACAGAAAATTAACAAGGATACACAAACTTTAAATGATACAATAGGCCAGTTAGTCCTAATAGATCTCTATAGGACATTTTACCCCAAAACAATGAATTTCACCTTTTTCTCAAGCGCACATGGAACTTTTTCCAGGATAGATCACATCCTGGGCCATAACTCTAGCCTGGGTAAATTCAAAAAAATTGAAATCATTCCAAGCATCTTTTCTGACCACAATGCAGTAAGATTAGATCTCAATTACAGGAGAAAAACTATTAAAAATGCCAACATATGGATGCTGAACAACACGCTGCTGAATAATGAACAAATCATAGAAGAAATCAAAAGAGAAATCAAAATATGCATAGAAATGAAGGAAAATGAAAACACAACAACCCAAAACCTCTGGGACAATTTAAAAGCAGTGCTCAGGGGGAAGTTCATAGAAATACAGGCACACCTCAAGAAACAAGAAGAAAGTCAATTAAATAACCTAACTCTACATCTAAAGAAACTAGAAAAGGAAGAATTTAAGAACCCCAGCGTTAATAGAAGGAAAGAAATCGTAAAAATTAGGGCAGAGATAAATGCAAAAGAAACAAAAGAGACCATAGCCAAAATAAACAAAGCCAAAAGCTGGTTCTTTGAGAAGGTAAATAAAATTGACAAACCACTAGCCAGACTCATCAAGAAACAAAGGAAGAAGAACCAAATCAATAAAATTAGAAATGAAAATGGAGAGATCACAACCGACAACACAGAAATACAAAGAATTATTAGAGAATACTATCAGCAATTATATAGCAATAAAATGAATAACTTGGAAGAAATGGACACATTCCTAGAAATGTACACCTTGTCAAAACTGAATCGGGGAGAAATAGAAAATCTGAATAGACTCATCACAAGCACTGAACTAGAGGAAGTAATCAGAAATCTTCCAGCAAATAAAAGCCCAGGTCCAGACAGCTTCACAGCTGAATTCTACCAAAATGTTAGAGAAGAGCTAACACCTATTCTACTCAAACTCTTTCAGAAAATTGTTGAGGAAGGGAAACTTCCAAACTCATTCTATGAGGCCACCATAACCCTAATCCAAAACCTGGTAAAGATCCCACAGAAAAGAAAACTACAGGCCAATATCACTGATGAACATAGATGCAAACATCCTTAACAAAATTCTAGCAATCAGAATACAACAAAATATTAAGATCATACATCATGACCAAGTGGGCTTTATCCCAGGAATGCAAGGATTCTTCAATATTCAACGTAATACACCACATTAACAAACTGAAAAATAAAAAACATATAATTATCTCAATAGATGCAGAGAAAGCCTTTGAGAAAATACAAAAAACATAATGTTTTTTTTGGGAATAGAAGGGCCATATCTCAACATAATAAAAGCTATATATGACAAACCCAGAGCAAACATTATCCTCAATTGTGAAAAGCTGAAAGCATTTCCCCTAAAGTCAGGAACAAGACAGAGTGCCCACTCTCACCACTACTGTTCAACATAGTTCTGGAAGTTTTGGCTACAGCATTCAGAGCAGAAAAAGACATAAAAGAATATAAATTGGAAAAGAAGAAGTAAAACTTTCACTGTTCGCTTATGACATGATCCGCTACACAGAAAAACCCTAAAGACTCTACCAGAAAATTGCTCTAGCTAATCAATGAATACAGTAAAGTTGCATGGTATAAAATCAACACACAGAAATCCCTTGCATTCCTATACACTAATAATGAGAAAATAGAAAGAGAAATTAAGAAAACTATTCCATTCACTGTTGCAATGAAAACAATTAAATACTTAGGAATATATCTACCTAAGGAAACAAAAGACTTGTACATAGAATGCTATAAAACGCTACTGAAAGTAATCAAAGAGGACACTAATAGAGAAATATACCCGTGTTTATGGATTGGAAGAATAAATATTTTGAAAATGAGTATACTACCCAAAGTAATTTATACATTCAATGCAATCCTTATCAAGCTACCAACGATATTTTTCACAGAACTAGAACAAATAATCTCACAATTTGTATGGAAATACAAAAAACCTCGAATAGCCAAAGCAATCTTGAAGAAGAAGAATGGAACTGGAAGAATTAACCTGCTGGATTTCAGGCTCTACTACAAAGCCACAGTCATCAAGACAGTATGGTACTGGCATAAAGACAGAAATATACATCAATGGAACAAAATAGAAAGCCCATAGATAAATCCACACACCTATGGACACCTTATCTTCGACAAAGGAGGCAAGAATATAAAATGGAGAAAAGACAGTCTCTTTAACAAGTGGTGCTGGGAAAACTGGTCAGCCACTTGTAAAAGAATGTAACTAGAACACTCCCTAACACCATAAACTAAAATAAACTCAAAATGGATTAGAGAGCTAATTGTAAGACCAGATTCTATAAAACTCCTAGAGGAGAATGTAGGCAAAACACTCTCCTACATACATCACAGCAGGATCCTCCAAGACCCACCTCCCAGAATATTGGAAATAAAAGCAAAAATAAGCAAATAGGACCTAATTAAATTCAAAAGCTTCTGCACAGCAAAGGAAATTATAAGCAAGGTGAAAAGACAGCCTTCAGAATGGGAGAAAATAATCAAAATGAAGCAACTGATAAAGGATTAATCTCCAAAATATACAAGCAGCTCCTGCAGCTCAGTTCCAGAAAAATAAATGACCCAATCAAGAAATGGGCCAGAGAACTAAACAGACATTTCTCCAAAGAAGACATAAAGATCGCTAACAAACACATGAAAAAATGTTCATCATCCCTTATAATCAGAGAAATGCACATCAAAACCACAATGAGATACAATTTCACACCAGTCAGAATGGCTGCTATCCAAAAGTCTACAAGCAATATATGCTGGAGAGGGTGTGGAGAAAAGGGAACCCTCTTTCACTGTTGGTGGGAATGCGAACTAGTACAGCCACTATGGAGAAAGGTGTGGAGATTCCTTAAAAAATCTGGAAGTAGAACTGCTGTATGATATAGCAATCGCACTCCTGGGCATACACACTGTGGAAACCAGAATTGAAAGAGACACATGTACTCCAATGTTCATTGCAGCACTGTTTATAATAGCCAGGACATGGAAGCAACCTAGATGTCCATCTGCAGATGAATGGATAAGAAAGCTTTGGTACATATACACAATGGAATATTTTTCAGCCATCAAAAAAAATGCATTGGAATCAGTTTTAATGAGGTGGATGAAACTGGAGCCTATTATACAGAGTGAAGTAAGCCAGAAAGAAAAACATCAATACAGTATACTAACGCGTATATATGGAATTTAGAAAGATGGTAACCTTAACCCTGTATACGAGACAGCAAAAGAGACACAGATGTATAGAACTGTCTTTGGGACTCTGTGGGAGAGGGTGAAGATGGGATGATTGGGGAGAACGGCATTGTAGCATGCATATTATCATATGTGAAATGAATCACCAGTCCAGGTTCGACGCAAGATACAGTATGCTTGGGGCTGTTGCATGGGGATGACTTGGAGGGAGGATATGGGGAAGAGGGAGGTGGGAGGGGGGTTCCAGAAAGGGAAAACATGTACATCCGAGGCGTATTCGTGTCAAGGTATGGCAAAATCAACCAATATATTAATGTAAGGTAATTTGCCTCCAATAAAATAAATTAAAAAATAAATAAATAAACACAGAATGTATTAAGGCTCTACATGTAAGACGAGAAACTCCAAAACTGCTAGAGGAACACAAGGGCAAAACATTTTCTGATATAAATCACAGCAGGATAGTCTATCAACAACCTCCCAAAGTAATGTAAATAAAAGAAAAATAAATAGGAATGAAGTAAATTTAAAAGCTTTTGCACAATGAAGAAATCGAATGGGAGAAAATATAGGAAACTGAACAACTGATAAAGAATTAACTTTTAAAATATACATGCAACACATTCAGCTCAATTCTAGAAAAATAAACGACACATTCAAAAAGTGGGCCAAAGAGCTAAACAGATTGTTCTCCAAAGAAGACATTACAGACAGCTAAAAAACATATGAAAAGATACTCAGTATACCTCATTACCAGAGAAATGCAAATCTAAACCACAATGAGGTACCATCTCACACCAGTCACAATGCCTGCTATCAAAAAGTCTACAAACGATAAATGCTGGAGAGGGTACAGGGAAAAGGGAACCCTCTTACACTGTTGGAGGGAATGCAAACTAGTACAACCAGTATGGAGAATGGTGTGGTAATTCCTTAAAACCCTGTAAATAAACCTGCCATTAGACTCAGCAATCCCACCGCTGGGCATAATACACACCGAGGAAATCAGAATTGAAAGAGACATGTTCACCCCAATGTTCAATGCAGCACTGTTTACAATAGCTAGGACATGGAACCAACCTAGATGTCCATCGGTATATGAATGGGTAAGGAAACATGGTACATATATACAATGGAATATTATTCAGCTGTTAAAAACCTTTGAATCAGGTCTAATGAGGTGGATGAAACCAGAATCTATTATACAGTGAAGTAAGTCAGAATGAAAAACACCACTACAGTATTAGTTCAGTTCAGTTCAGTCGCTTAGTCGTGTCCAACGCTTTGCGACCCCATGAACCACAGCACGCCAGGCCTCCCTATCCATCACCAACTCCCGGAGTTCACTCAAACCCATGTCCATCGAGTCGGTGATGTCATCCAGCCATCTCATTCTCTGTCATCCCCGTCTCCTCCTACCCCCAATCCCTCCCAGAATCAGACTCTTTTCCAGTGCGTCAACTCGTCACATGAGGTGGCCAAAATATTGGAGTTTCAGCTTTAGCATAAGTCCTTCCAATGAATATCCAGGATTGATCTCTTTTAGAATGGACTGGTTGGATTTCCTTGCAGTCCAAGGGAGTCTCAAGAGTCTTCTCCAGTAGCACAGTTCAAAAGCATCAATTCTTCAGCGATCAGCTTTCTTCACAATCCAACTCTCACATCCATACATGACCAGGGGAAAAACCATAGCCTTGACTAGACAGACCTTGGTTGGCAAAGTAATGTCTCTGCTTTTCACTACAGTATAGTAATGCCTATAAATGGAATTTAGAAAGGTGATAACAATGACCCTCTGTGTGAGACAGCAAAAGGGACTCATAGGTAAAGGACAGACTTTTGGATTCTGAGGGAGAGAATTACCATATGTGAAACAGCTTTCCAGTCTCTGTTTGATTCATGAGACAGGGTTCCCTGCACCGGTGCACTGGGACAACGCTTGTGGGTGGAATGGGTAGGAAGGTGGGAGTGGGGTTCAGGATGTGGGACACATGTGCACCCGTGGCAGATTTACGTGAATGTATGGAAATAAGCACTACAATATTGTAGAATAATTAGCCTCCACTTAAATAAATTAATTAAAACAGAACAAAATAAAATTTAATGGTACACCAGAGAGGAACCGCTTCTGATAGCTAGGCTTTCCCAGGAGGAGGGGCAGCAGAGAAGAGCCAAGGTAATCTCAAACTCAATGAGCGGCAGGAGGCCATAGGTTGGTAGGACCTGGGGAATACTGATTCTGACAAAGGTGCTTAATTCTCCCTGCCTGCATCAGGATCACCTAGGATTCACATGTTATACCTACAGATGCTTTGAGTGAGATTTGAACACAGGAAGTCCCCAAGACCCCAACTCGGACTGTCACTATCTACCTTCATGATCCGAATCCAGGCTTGGCAGCCATCCTGCCTGAGCCTAGCTTCCCCATTTGGGAAAGGAGAGTGTCCCAGACTCTACAAGTCTGGGACTTCAGGGACCACCTCCGGTTTCCCTCTAAACCTCTTCCTATCAGGTACCATTATGGTAGGGCTTTCCTCCCAGGGGTAGTACTGCAGGGGATCGACCAACAGTCATCGGAGATATACTGCTGGCAACATAAAAAAGGTCAGAACACGTCTGAAGAGGCCCCAAACCCTCTCATGTGTAGACAAGAACTCCAATATCCATCTCCAATTCTGCAGAAGGCCCAGAGGGATACCACCTCTGCAATCCTGATCAATCCTGGTCAGTTGTGGTTTGACAACCAGTTTAGGAAGGAAAGGCTGCTGGTGTCCAGACTGAGGCTAGGAGCTCCCCATCCATAATCCCAGAAAAAGTGGACTGGAGTGAAGTGATATACCCTATACCCTGGGAGTGGACAAGTGGGACAGGGAAGGTTCACACAGGAGGAGCATCCACTCTTTCCACCACCCACCCACAATGACTGGGAGCCACATCATACCAGTGATGTCATGGTAGTACTCCTTCATGATGACTGCATTCCAGAAGTAAGGTCTGTCACAAAAGGAAAATATCAGGTTGCAGTTGGACTGGGGATGGACTAGTTCCTGCATATGCCAGGACCAGGAGGAGGGAAAAGGTGCAAGCTTCTAGGGTCCTCGGCTTGCATGCCAGGAAGGCATCAAAGCGTTCTGCTTCTCTTCTCCAAACACTCATGCTGCACATGCACAGATAATATGATACGCCCCTTCTCCCACCTTCCCTGCCCAGCACCTTCATCCACCTGTCTTCAGCCTTCCTCATTCACCTTCAAATTAAACATGTCCATAAGGAAGTCTTTATCTTGGTCACTGATCATGAAATACATCGGGGGTTGGTTCATAAACTGCTTTAGATCAAGGAGCCAGTACAAGTACAAAAGCAAGTAGATGGAACAGGCATCATCAAAGGATGTGGGCATTCCTGCTTGCTAGACCACGCTACTGACATCTCCATCCCCTGGCATACCATCAAATATGCTCATAGTTCTATGTTCCCCATGGTCCTCCAGGTCCCTTCTCTACTTCCACTGGGGGACGGTCTGTGTCCTATGGTTTCTGATCTGCCTGGTCTGTGTGTGCTGGGTAGTGGCATGTCACTACTTAAAATATCAGTGTCTGCAGTCCCTGTAGCATGCCTTGTCTGCAGGCCCGTGTATCCTCTCTTTTTGCACACGTGTGTGTGTGAGTTAGTGGGTTTGGCAAGAGATCCCTAGGACTCTCACCTTCTCCCTGTCTTCACCATACAGCATTCGGATATGTCTGGAGTGGTGTGGCCCTAACTAGGGAGGAAAAGATTGGCTCCTTTCTGCTCCACCTTAGGTGAGTGGACAATGTCCTACTTTTACACTGCACTAACTGGAACAAATACAGGGGCTCTAAATGACCAGGATGGGTTATTGGACTCCGAATGTCTCTGTTGCTTTCCCAGATAATCTACAATTACAATAATAAGGCTTTGAGAATGATGTTCTGGCACACTGTCTCTAGTCACACAGAGTTCCAGTTCCAGGGGACCACTTCCATTCAGATGCAGGCCGAAAGGAGT
This sequence comes from Moschus berezovskii, assembly GCF_049115385.1. NCBI lineage: Eukaryota > Metazoa > Chordata > Mammalia > Artiodactyla > Moschidae > Moschus > Moschus berezovskii. The sequence goes on from NC_142489.1 coordinate 24,987,704, forward strand.
CACCCAGAGTCATGGATCAGACACACACAAGTGGAGATCTGGCCTGGCTTTGCTGGCACTTGACTTTGGAGCACACCACTCCTCCCAGCCTCCACTTCCCTCCACCCCATGTGTTTCCCTGTGCCCTCACACACATTCCTCCTCTTGCTCCTGCTCCTTCTCTCCTCCTGAACAACCAACCCTAAGAAGTGGTAGTAAGGATATGACTTTGCCAAAGGAGCCAGGAATGCCCTGGATGATGCCACTTTTCCCAGACAAGCGACCCTTTTCCTCTGAAGGTTCTTAGACCTGAGCGGAAAGTAGGCCCTGCGGTAAGTTTCACCCCCACAGCTCAGCTCTACATGTGGGAAAGCCAATGCCTCCAGCACCCGAAGTGGGGGCAGAGTGGGCTAATTCCTCGGAGCTCCATGTCTTGGGTGTTCCTGGTCCTGCTCCTCTGGGTTCTCCTCACACTCTTGAAAGGACAGCAGCTCCTGTTCCTCCACAACCGACACCAGCCTCACCTCCTCCATGATGTCTTCCACCAGCGGTTGGAGGTCTTGCTGGAACCCCACCATCTCTCCATCCTGCAAAGTTTTGCCTTCCTCCATCACCTCCAACCTGAAGAGGGTGCCCTCCTTGCCTGGTGTCCCCTACCCCTGCTCCCTGTAATGTCCCTGATGGCCCCACCGAGCCAGCAGTTCCCATGGCCCATGCGGCCTGAAAACCAGTCTCACAAGTAAGAAGACTAAAGCTCTCAGGGGCACTCCAGCTTTCTTCTGGTCTTCCTCTCCTTGTGGCCCTGGCCATGTTTCAGGTTTGTGAAAGAGGTGGGCCTGGAATCAAAGCAACTGGCTGGCACAGAGGGGCCCACTGGCTTCAGTCACTCCCCATCAATTGATTACTTGCCAACACTACCAGAAGGGAAGGTGAGGCACACAGGCAGATCCTTATGTCATCACCCATGTGTAGTATGTTGGTGGGAAGGGCCTGGCTTCTACACGCTGACCTTCCAGACACTTCAAATGGAGTCTAAAGGCATTTCCTCAGGGGCACTCTGGCCACAGTGAGCCAGATGCTCATCTCTGATCAACACAAGCATACCCTACATGGAAGCTGTTTTCATGAGAAACAGTGTCAAAGTGCAAATAGGGCAGGCAGGTGTTTCAGTAGCTGAAGACCCAGCGGTTCTTATGAAATATAGAGATTTCCATATTTCTTACAGGAAAATATCATTTCTGATCTTCAACTGTGAAATATAGAGAAGCCCTACTTCCGTGAAGGAGGATTAACCAAGATTTTGACACAGGAAATACAGAGAATTCCGTATTTCAGGGTGAAAATTGGTTCTCTAGATATATGTTTGAGAAATACCAAGAATTCCATATATCTTTAAGAAAGAGTGATGGACAGATTTTCTCTGTAAAATAGAGATGATTCCAATTCCCTAACTATTCTCTGTATCTTAAGAAAACCAATGCCAAGGTTTTCATATGTGAAATATAGATAATTCCGTATTTCATTTAAGAAAATCACCAACCAGATTTTCATATATGATATATAGGGAACTCGACACTTTGGGTAAGAAAAATAGCATGATACAGGATGCTCGGGGGTGGTGCACTGGGATGACAGAGAGAGATGACTTGGGGAGGGATGTAGGAGAGGGTTCAAGATGGGGAACACATGTAGACCCAGGGCAGATTCATGTCATTGTATGGCAAAATCAATACAGTAATATAAAAGGAACTAGTGGTCATGTATGGATGTGAGAGTTGGACTGTGAAGAAAGCTGATCGTCGAAGAATTGATGCTTTTGAACTGTGGTGCTGGAGAAGACTCTTGAGAGTCCCTTATACTGCAAGGAGATCCAACCAGTCCATTCTAAAGAAGATCAATCCTGGGTGTTCATTGGAAGGACTGAGGCTAAAGCTGAAACTGCAATACTTTGGCCACCTCATGCGATGAGTTGACTCACTGGAAAAGACTCTGATGCTGGGAGGCACTGGGGGCAGAAGGAGACAGGGACGACAGAGAATGAGATGGCTCGATAGCATCATCGACTTGATGGACGTGAGTTTGTGTGAATTCCGGGAATTGGTGATGGACAGTGAGGCCTGGTGTGCTGTGATTCATCGGGTTGCAGGGTGGGACATGACTGAACGACTGAACTGAACTGACTAAAATTAAAAATGAAAATAAAAAATAAAGAATATGATAAAACATGTATAAAAAAGAGAGAGAATCAAAGCCAAGTTTTTCATACGTGAAATATAATTAACGCCATGTTTCATCTAAGAAAATTACCACCCAGATTTTCATATGTGATATATAGAGAAATCCACGTTTCGGGTAAGAAAAGTAGCATCCGGATGCTTATAATGAGAAATGCTAGAAAATTCACTGTATTGTATACTAAAATCAACATCAAGATTTTCATATGAAACATATACAGTTTGATATTTAATTGAGTAAAATTGTCACCATAATTTTTTCAGATGTGAAATATACAGAATTCCATATTTTATGTAGGACTATGCCTGAACTGATTTTGGTGTCTGAAATGTACAGAATCCTACATTTCATGTGGAAATGGTTTTTCATATGTGATGTACATAAATGTCAGTTTTGATCTAGGAAAATTTCAGCAGATATTTTGTATGTGATATAGAGAGTATGTTATATATCATGTAGATAATGTGTGGACAGATTTCAAATGTGAAATATTGAGTATTCCATATTGCACGCAGGTAAATCTGCTTGCAGATCTAAATTGTGGGATATAGAGAATTCCATATATCAGCTAGAGATATTTCATAAATGGTGAAATATGAAATATAAATAACACCATATTTCATGTAGGAAAGTATGTGCCTTGATTTTATATGTGAGATTTAGAGGATTCCAAAATGCACATGAGACTATCTGCACCCGTATTTTCCTGAATGAATTACAGAGATTCCTTATTCCATGTGAGAAATCTTTGGCTCAAATTTTCAAATGAGAAATAGGGATGATTCCATATTTCATGCAGGGAAAATGACATCCACTTTTTCATATGTGAAATATACAGATTTCCATAGTGCATGTGGGAAAGCCAAAATCTAGAAATCCAATGGTTATTATAGAAATGTACATATTTTCATGTAGAAATATGGCACCCAGATTTTCAGGTGTGAAACATAGTTGATTACATATTTCTTTTTTTTACTGCTTTATGTATTTTTCTTAATATAAAGTAATCAGGCTCTAATTAAATTAAGTGAAATAAAAATAAATAAATATTACGTATTTCATGTTGTGAAATCTTCACATGGACTTTTATAAAAGTAATCCAGAGAAATGTAAATTTCAATAGGGAAATCAGGGACCAGACAGTGAAACAAGAAATAAATTGATCCTATATTTGATTGCTTGTCCCAGATCTTAATTTCTGAATCACAGACAATTCCAGTTTTATGTGTGAAAATTCTGACACACGTTTTCAAATATTAATAACAGAGGCTCTGTATTCATATGAGCATATCTATCCTCATATTTTCAAAGAGAAATATACTGAATTCCATATTTCATGTTGGAAGAACTTTACGGTGGAATATAGGCAATTTTATAGCTCAGCGTGAAAATCATATTTTCTCAAATCAGATAGAAATTTCTGTATTTCTTATAGCAAAGTGAATGTCGTTTTTCAAATATGAAATCCGCAGCATTCTGTATTCATGAATGAAAGCCACACATAGATTTTCAAATGAGAAATATGAAAATTACATTATAATTACATTTTGTAATTGAACTCTGGGAGGTGGTGATGGACAGGGAAGCCTGGCCTGCTCTGATTCATGTGTCGCAAAGAGTCGGACATGACTGAGAGACTGAACTGAATCTAACTGAACTGAAATACATTAAGATAATTGTATGTCAATATTTTCATATTTCATGCCAAATGTTCTGTGTGCATACTTTCATATGATATACAGATATCCCCAGATTTTCATATGTGAAATATGGAATTTCATATTTCATGTAATAAAATCTGCATGTAGAGTTTCATATGTGTAACTGAGAATTTCGTCTTTCATGTAATCCTAGATTTCAATATATGAAACATAAAATCGATAGCGCAGGCAGACGCGGGAGATGCCCGGCTCCGGCGCAACCGACCAGGTGCAGAATCGTGGCTGAGATGAGCTACCCCGCGCCCAGGGTTAGGGCGGTGGCCGAGAGGAGCTGTACCACGTCCAGGAGGCGGTGGCTGCTTGGGCACCGGAGGGCTGAGAGGAGCTGATCCACATTCAAAGCAGGAGGGGCGGCCTTGAGGAGATACCCCTCGTCCAAGGTAAGGTACAGCGGCTGCACCTTGCTGGAGCAGCTGGGAAGAGATACTCCACGACCAAGTAGAATATAAGAATCCAGTGTTCTGGGGAGGAAGGAACAAGATGGCGGAGGGATAAGACAGCGAGACCACTTTCTCCCCAACAAATTCATCAAAAGAACATTTGAACGTGGAGTAAATTCCACAAAACAACTTCTGAATACTGGCAGAGGACATCAGGCTCCCAGAAAAGCAGCCCTTGTCTTCTAAAGGAGAGAGAAGAAATCCAGCTCCACCCACCAGAACACCAACACATGCTTCCCTAACCAGGGAACCCGGACAAGTCACCCATCCAACCCCACACACAGTGAAGAAACTACATAATAAAGAGAACTCCACAAACTGCAAGAAGAGGGAAAGGCCACCCCAAGCAAAGCAATATAAGCAAGATGAAGAGGCAGAGAAATACCCAGCAAGTAAAGGAACAAGATAATTGCCCACCAACACAAACAAAAGAAGAAGATATAGGGAATTTACCTGATAAAGAATTTCAAATTTTGATGGTGAAAATGATTCAAAATCTTGAAAGCAAAATGGAGTTATAGATAAATAAGCTGGAGAAAAGGATTGAGAAGATGGAAGAAAGATTTAATAAGGACTTAAAAGAAATAAAAAAGAGTCAATATACAATGAATAATGCAATAGATGAGATCAGAAACACTCTGGAGGGAACAAACAGTAGAATAACAGAGGCAGAAGACAGGATAAGCGAACTAGAAGATAGAATTGTAGAAATAAATGAAACAGAGAGGAAAAAAGAAAAACGAATTAAAAGAAATGAGGACAGTATTAGAGACCTCTGGGACAATGTTAAATGCTCCAACATTCGAATCATAGGAGTCCCAGAAGAAGAAGACAAAAAGAAAGACCATGAGAGAATACTTGAGGAGATAATAGTTGAAAACTTCCCTAAAATGGGGAAAGAAATAATCACCCAAGTCCAAGAAACCCAGAGAGTTCCCAACAGGATAAACCCAAGGCGAAATACTCCAAGACACATATTAATCAAATTAACAAACATCAAACACAAAGAACAAATATTAAAAGCAGCAAGGGAAAAGCAGCAAATAACACATAAGGGGATTCCCATAAGGATAACAGCTGATCTTTCAACAGAAACTCTTCAGGCCAGAAGGGAGTGGCAAGACATACTTAAAGTGATGAAAGAAAATACCCTACAGCCCAGATTACTATACCCAGCAAGGATCTCATTCAAATATGAAGGAGAAATCAAAAGCTTTACATACAAGCAAAAGCTGAGGGAATTCAGCATCACCAAACCAGCTCTCCAACAAATGCTAAAGGATCTTCTATAGACAGGAAACACAGAAAGAGTGTATAAACTTAAACCCAAAGCAATAAAGAAAATGGCTACAGGACCGTACTTATCAATAATTTCCTTAAACGTAAATGGGTTGAAATTTTCAAAAAGGCTAGGAAACAATTCTCATAGCCATCAATAGTTCAGTGTTGAATTCATGAATAGTTTTTAAAGTTTGGGACAAACTGTAGTATTTGCTATTTGAAGTACTATTTGTAATTGGCATATTACGATGTAACATTGGTCTTCATTTCCAACTTAAAACGCCTAAAAATGCCTAACAGGATTTTAGATTTGTGAACTTTAGTTGAAATGTATTTTACGATGTTACTAAACCTGCAGAAATATTGAAATATTTCAGAGAACTCATTCACTGTACATTTAATTTATTTTATTTATAAAAGTTATGAACTGTAGAAAGTTTTACTTGTTGGGTCAAATGCTTGTTGCATTTGAAGTGCTAGTTACAAGAAAATCAAATACCTTCAATGTATAAATGCTATTAAGTTTTTAAAGGACTCTGGAGTATAAGTAAGTTTGTTTAAAGAAATTTAGTCTGTTCTACTTGAAAAAAAATAAATAAAATTGGAAAAAAAAATAAATAAATAAAAGAAGAATAAAAAAAAAATCGATAGTGCATCCATCAGTTCAGTTCAATTGTTCAGTCGTGTCCGACTCTTTGTGACCCCATGAATCACAGCACACCAGGCCTCCCTGTCCATCACCAACTCCCGGAGTTCACTCAAACTCATGTCCATCAAGTCGATGATACCATCCAGCCATCTCACACTCTGTCGTCCCTTTCTTCTCCTGCGCCTAATATCTCCCAGCATCAGAGTCTTTTCCAGTGAGTCAACACTTCGCATGAGGTGGCCAAAGTATTGGAATTTCAGCTTTAGCATCAGTCCCTACAATGAAAACTTAGGATTGATCTCCTTTAGAAAGGACTGGTTGGATCTCCTTGCTGTCCAAGGGACTCACAAGAGTCTTCTCCAACACCACAGTTCAAAAGCATCAATTCTTCGGCGATCAGCTTTCTTCATAGTCCAACTCTCACATCCATACATGAACACTGGAAAAAACATAGCCTTGACTAGATGGACTTTGGTTGGCAAAGTAATGTCTCTGCTTTTTACTAGGCTATCGAGGTTGGTCATAAATTTCCTTCCAAGGAGTAAGTGTCTCTTAATTTCATGGCTGCAATCAGCTTCTACAGCGATTTTGGAGCCCCAAAAAATAAAGTCTGACACTGATTCCACTGTTTTCCCATCTATTTCACATGAAGTGATGGGACCAGTTGCCATGATCTTTGTTTTCTGAATGTTGAGCTTCAAGCCAACCTTTTCACTCTCCTCTTTCACTTTCATCAAGAGGCTTTTGAGTTCCTCTTCACTTTCTGCCATAAGGGTGGTGTCATCTGCATATCTGAGTTTATTGATATTTCTCCCGGAAATCTTGATTGCAGCTTGTGCTTCTTCTAGCCCAGCGTTCCTCATGATGCACTCTGCATATAAGTTAAATAAGCAGGGTGACGATATAGAACTTTGATATACTCCTTTTCCTATTTAGAACCAGTCTGTTGTTCCATGTCCAGTTCTAATAGTTGCTTCCTGACCTGCATACAGGTTTCTCAAGAGGCAGGTCAGGTGTTCTGATATTAGAAAATGTACCCCTAGATTTTCATATTTAAAATGTAAAATATTTCAAGTCATTTTTCCTATCCATATTTCTTGTCAGTGTATTTTTATTCTGATTTTGATGCATGAAATATTGAAACTCTTATAGTTTCAGAGGGAAGTTCTGCATGCAGATTTCATTAATGAAACAGAGAAAATTCCTTATTTCATGTAGGAATATTTAATTTTTCTGTGGACATATAGAAAATTCCAAGTTCCACATTGAAAAATATCATCTTGATTGATATATGTGAAATAAAGTTGTTGACATTCAGTCACTCAGTCATGTCCAATTCTTTGCAACACTGTGGACTGTATCACTCCAGGCCTCGCTATCCTTTACTGCCTCCAACACTTTGCTGAGACTCATGTTCATTGAGTCAAGTGATGCTGTCCAACCATCTCACCCTCTTTCGCCCCAAACTTCTCCTGCCCTCCATCTACCCACATCGAGCCAATGATTTTCTTTTTCTTTTTTTAAAGACAAGGCAGAACCTCATGTTTTTTTTTCCCATGAATCACTTCTTCACACCAGGTAGCCAAAGTATTAGAACTTCAGCTTCAGCATCAGTCCTTCCAATGAATATTTAGGGTTAGTTTCTTTTAGAATTGAGGGGGTTGGTCTCCTTCCTGCCCAAGGTTCTCTCAAGAGCCATTTTCATCACCACAGTTGCAATGCCTCAATTCTTTGGCACTCAGCCTTCTTTCTAGTGATACTAGCACATCTGTACATGTGTACTGGTAAAACCATCTTCCTGACTATGTGGATCTTTGTTGGCAAAGAGATATCTCTTCTTTTCAGTACCTGTGTCTAGGTTTCTCCGAACATTGCTTCCCAGAAGAAGGTGTCTTTTATATTCATGGCTGTAATCACTGTTCCCAGTCATATTAGAGCCCTAGAAAACTGTCACTCTTTCCATTTTTACCCTTTCTATTTGCCAAAGCATTGCTGTTGTTTGCCCCACCTCTTTTTGAACACCACAGCCAAATATGCCTGTTACTCCATGTATCTTTGACTTCCTGCTTTTACGTTCCAGAACCATATGATGAAATGGACATCTTTTTTTTTTTTTTTCCTCATTATTAATTCTAGAAAGCTCTGAGGTCTTCCTACAACTGGTCAAGTTCCCTGGTAGCTCATGGTAAAGAAGTGAAACCCAGAGACTGCCATTGTTCATGTAGGAAAATCCGCAACCAGATAGCCATGTTCAAGAGAAAGAACTCCACATTCCTTGTAGGAAAAAAAAATCCTGAATATCAGCTGTGAAATACAGATAATTCTATATGTCATGAAGGAAAATCTTCAGCAATATTCATACGTGAAGTGTAGAGAATTAATATTTCAAATATCAATATTGACACTGCTTTGCCTATGTGAAAAATAGGAATTCCATATTTCTAGTAGTCAATTTGGAAAATGGATAGGTAATGTGACATACAGAGAACTCCATTTTTAGAGATGAAATTCTCTCGATATAAAGAGATTTACAGATAAAGCATCTCTAAATAAGAGATGCTATGGTCAGCATCCGCCTAAGGAACCTGACTCATCATTGTCAGGGGAATTGAAGTCTGTTCATTTCCTGTACAGAGGCCATTTAAAAGTGATTCTGTTCTCATCCTGCTTCCTGGTGAGAACACATGCCACCCTACCCCGTCACCCCAGGGCTTCAGGGCTGCGAGTAGCCAGAGGATCATCCTAAGCCATGCTTTGCAGAGTCCTGATAATTCAGGCGTTCTGCCAAGACCTTAAAGAAGGATGTTTCAAAGCGGCATACTCTGCAGGTAGCAGCTGCTTATGCTATAGTGCCGTCAGTCTCTAAAACCTTACAAAAACGGCAAGATGTGCTCATGTGCCTGGTCCTGTGGGAGAAAGAATACTGCTGTACTGGAGAAGGACAGAAAACTCTTTGTAGGGGCTGTGCATACCCCATCTCTGAGCCTGGTAATCTTGCCCATTCTGTTTCTTGCTCCTTTTCATCTCCCTGTATGGCCCTGAATGTTTTCTTCCTGCTGTTACTTTCTGCTTAGTGATCCAGGGTCCAGCAGCATGTCATCCTTTCTCGATGACATCCCTGGGCTTGATTCCCTGGCGCCAGTGTTTTGGCTGCCCCACAGTTAATGTAGTTTACATAAGTTTATTCATTTTTTAGGTATTCATTTTCCTTCTCTCAGTCAGGCCAGTCCTGACAGCTCATATGCACATTTCTGCTGGTGGGCACACACACATACATACATACAACCGTAAAAGGAAATTTTCAAATTTGCATATGATAATTTGCAAACTGTCATAGCTTTGTTTTCCAGGGTAATGGACTTTGGTAAGTACCTCTATATATTCTGGTTGTTTTCTTTCACTAACTTGTCATTCGAGTTAGTGTCCTGTTCTATCTCTACACTTTATTCTGGAAGATTATAAATTTGGGGGTTTACTCGTGAGAAGGACTGACTTGGAAAGATGTTCTGTGGGCTTGAAGTGCCCGTGGTGAACAGCTGATTGATGGGTGCTCAAGTCATATATTCTCTCATCACATTGACTGTTTCACAGTGCCAATCATTTTGCATGATTCCATTTCACGTGTTTTCCTTCAAGGAATGACACAAGAAATAGCAAGTGGATTGGGACTGCACTGACTTGAAACTACCAATCTCAGCCTACACCTCTCAAAACCATTCCTAGTCAATGCTGGGCTCTTGAGGCAGACCCAAGACCTTCTAATCAAGGTGATCCTGCTCCTCCCAACTGTGTAATAGGCTGTTTGCAACTGTTTCCATTTTTCCCCTAAAGGTTGTCTCCCTGTAGCTTGGAAAGACCAATCTGATGACTGGGCCTCCAAAAGGGCAAAGAAAATGTGTCATGCCTGTGTCTGAAACAATATCATGAAGAAGGTGCATGCAGATCCAAAGGACCTCTGCTGAAACAAGGCACTGAATGTGAGGTCAAAAAGGTCCAGTGGCCTCCCTTTTTTTCACCAATACACTTTATTTCTGCTAACTCATACCCATAGCTCCCGCATGGATTACACCCTGAGGAGTCTGCCTTCCCTGGACCCACAGCTCATACCTCCATTGTGCAAAAAGCAGAATTCCTCTCCCAAATGCTCCAAGAGGGCTTGATTCCAGGCCAGGCCTCACTAACTTGTTAAATGTCAACACTCTCTTTCAGCTTCCCTCATCAGAATGTGGTAGATCTGCCTATAGTTCAAGATCCCTTCTAACCTGAGAAGTTGGCATACCACAAATGCGGCTAAAGGTTGGATTTGGGAACATCCATGGTTGCCCACTTCAAATCAAGGGTACCTATGAATGTCTCATGGTGCATATCTCCTTAAAGATTACCATGACAATATCAAATATTCTACTCCAAGGAGATTATGAGAACCATCACTCATGTGCAGACAGACCCACATTGTTCCTTTGCTATCCACAACCAAGGATAATACAAAAAGTAAGGAAAGAATTCATGTCAGGATTTTGGGCATCAGCAATGGGACGTCTTCATCAGGACGGCTATTCCCTAGTCCCTAAGCCTGAACTGCTGCCATGGGCATCAATACTCCCGCTGGCCCAGGGTTACTTCATACAAACAGCCCACCACAAATCAGTTCACTTCACTTCCGTCCCTCATTTATCTGACACTTTGTGACCCCATGAACTACAGCATGCCAGTCTTCACTGGTCATCTAAAACTCCCAGAGCTTGCTCAAGCACATGTCCATCAAGTGGTGATTCAATATCTCTCTTGCTATTCTTTGGAAAATTATGATGCCGTCCAACCATCTGATTCTCTGTCATCCAGTTCTCCTGTCTTCAATCTTTCCCAGGATCAGAGTCTTTTACAGTGTCAGTTGTTCACAAAACAGTACAAAATATTGAGTTTTCAGTTTCAGCATCCGTCCTTGCATTGAATACTCATGACCAATTTCCTTTAGGATTGACTGGTTTAATCTCCATGCAGTGCAGGACTCTAATGAGTCTTCTTAAATACTATAGTTCAAAAATATCAGTTTTTCCAGTGTTCAGCTTTATGGTCCAAAATTCACAGCCATATACATGACTCCTGGAAACACCAGAGATTTGACTAGATGGCCATTTGATAGCAAAATATTTTCTGTGGACTTTCAATAAAGTCTATATTTGTCACAGATTTTCTTCCAAGGAGCAAGTGTCTTTTAATTTCAGCGCTGCAGTCACCATCTACAGTGATTTTGGAGCCCAAGGAAATAAAACCTCTCACTGTTTCCACTGTTTCCCCATCTATTTGCCACAAAGTGGTGGGACCAGATGCCATGATCTTCATTTATTGAATGGTCAGTTTTAAGCCACCTATTCAAATCTTCTCTTTCACTTTCATCAAGAGGCTTTTTACTTTCTCTTCACTTTCTGCCATGAGAGTGGTATCATCTGCATATCTGGGATTATTGACAATTCTTCCAGCAAACTTGATTCCAGCTTGTGCTTCATCCTGCCTGGCATTTCACATGATGTAGTCTGCATTTGAATAAACTGGTGACAATATAGAGCCTTGAGGTACCACTTTCCCCAACTCTGGAACCATTTTATTTTTCCAAGTCCATGGTACTGTTGCTCCTTGACCTGCATACAGATTTCTCAGGAAGCAGGTCAGGTGGCCTAGGATTCCCATCTCTTGAAGAATGTTCCAGTTTTTCATGTTCCACAAATCAGACTTTGGCATAGTCATTAAAGCAAAAATAGATGTTTTTCTGGAACTATCTTGCTTTTCAATCAAACAATGGGTGTTGGCAATTTAGTCTCTGGTTGTTCTGCCTTACCTAATCCAGGTTGAACCTCTGGAAATCCTTCATTTGTTGAAACCTTCCTTGGAGAATTCAGGCATTATTTTCTGACTGTGTGAGATGAGTGCTATTGTGCATTAGTTCAAACAGTCTTTGGCATTGGCTTTTTTGGGATTGCAATGAACTGATCTTTTCCAGTTCTTTGGCCACTGCTGAGTTTTCCAAGTTTGCCTGCAAATTGCAGCATTTTCACAGCATCATCTGTTAGAATTACACATAACTCAACTGGATATTCACTACTTCCAACAGCTTTTTCTTGCTCATGTTTCCTAAGGCCTACTTGATTTTGCATTCCAGGATGTCTGGGTCTGTCAGGATGCATTCACTTTTAAGGGATCCAATATGTTGTCTTCTTTGTGTGCTGTTTCTCAAGGACTCTCTGTTCCTAATCAGTTCCTGCAAAACAGGAACGATCAGAGCTGCACACAATTCTCAGGACTGAGATCATGGGAAAAGTCACCTACTTGGATTCACTTCAGTGACTCCCTTCGGTGACTCTCTTCAGTGACTGTACGGAAAGGACTATCCATTTTGTTGCAACTGGTGAAATTTCATTGTTTTTAATGGCTGAGTAATCATTTTACTGAAGATATATATGCATGTGTTTCTTCAAATAAAGTACCCTGTTTCACTCAACACTTGGGTCCCCTGCTTCCTTCTCATCAACTCCAGTCCCCACATCCCAGTCTACGCTGACCGTGACAACTGGTGCCCGAACAGGGACATGGTGAACACACTTGGCAAGCAGACGGAGTGACTGTTAGGTCCTGAGGAGGTCAGTAAGTGCGGGGTTATGAGAGAAACGGCTGGAAATCCCCACCACCTTTCTACTTTACTTCATCATTTATTTAAGGTTCAACGACATTTGGTTTCACATCAGCAGATAAAGGCTCATCTCCAAACAGTGGCTGAATAGAATCCCTGGTTCCCTGGTGAAGGCAGTTTGGATTTAGAAATTTGAAACCGGTTTAAAGGAAATGTTGAACGAGCCACAAGATGGGGAGTAAATAGTCCAACAAATTTCTGACCCTTTTGGACCCTCATTAAAGCCGTGACAGTTTCATTTCAAGGCAATTCTAACTGCAACCTCCATATTCGTCAACAAGCTAGTGCTCATTATACGAATAAAAACTAGATGATGAGACTTTACATAAAGCCCAATTAGAGCAACATATAATCTTCCAAAACGTTCCCAACATCCCTGTTCTGGCTGTCCCAAGCGCTCCTCCTCCTCTTGTAATGGACACGAAACCGAAGGTCCCCCAATTCGAGGACAAGATGAATCTGATGTTGATACTTCTGATGCTCTCTTTGACACTAAAGCCAACTATATATATATATATATATATAGATAGATAGATAGATAGATAGATAGATGACAATGATAAGCTCCTAAAATGCACTTATATTTATGAAAACAGACTCTCCACTCATTCTCTTTTACGACAAAGGCTTTCTGATTTACTGGATTTGCAAACTCGAGTCTCTGAGGCTGATGATCTTTTTCTCTATTCTATGTTAAGAAATGGTAATGCTCAAGGGTAACTAATGCCTCAATACAAAGGCGTTGATTTTTCTCACATACAACAAATGAAAAAGGCTGTAACTATGTACAGCCCTCCCTCTCCGTTTGCTAACGAACTTCTAAACATTATGGCATCTTATATGGGAACTTTTATTTTATTCTTTAGATAGACTGGGAGTTGTTCTCTCCTGTGGTGCTGTCGAAAAGGAGGCCAAAATGCAATTTGAAAATCTGTTTGTATATGGAGAATGAAAATCAGGAATGTCAGAGAACCATCACTCTCATTTGTGAGATTAGGTATTCTCCTGTTGTGACTTAGGGTCAGAAACTCAGAAAATGAAAACGTTATCTGACGCAATGTTTACGTCCTTTAAAAAGGGGAATGAAGGGTGTCTTGTTTGTGGGGATAAGCGCTATTGAAAAAAAAAAAACCAAAAACTGATTGTCCTAAAAAACACACAGAAAAAAATACAACTACTAAAAAGCCTCCAGGAGTCTGCCTTCGATGTTGTAAAGGGGTACACTGGTTCACTCAAACCCATGTCCATTGAGTTTGTGATGCCATCCAGCCATCTCATTCTCTGTCATCCCCTTCTCCTCCTGCCTACAATCCCTCCCAGCACCAGAGTCTTTTCCAGTGAATCAACTCTTCGCATGAGGTGGCCAAATATTGTAGTTTCAGCTTCAGCATCAGTCCTTCCAATGAACACCCAGGACTGATCTCCTTTAGGATGGACTGCTTGGATCTCCTTGCCATCCAAAAGACTCTCAAGCCTTTTCTCCAACATCACAGTTCAAAAGCATCAATTCTTCAGCTATCAGCTTTCTTCACAGTCCAACTCTCACACCCATACATGACCACTGAAAAAAACACAGCTTTGATTTGACGGACCTTTGTTGGCAAAGTAATGTCTATGCTTTTTAATATGCTATCTAGATTCCAATGCAATGTATTCTCTAATCGTATAACTATCACTAATACAGCTGTTTGTTTTAAATGTTTTAAACTTACCGCAAGGAGATATTACGACAAAAGCAGGAAACCATTTCTAGGAACTGAAGGACACTTTTCTTCCTCTGTCTGTTTTGTATCAAGACGGATGACTAAACCACGGATGTGGAAAATTAATATTAGCGAGAAAGGGACATGATTGTATTTCCCAGATGGACCAACGAAGTTATTTGGCTCCCGCTTCAAAAGATCCACTCCAAAGGAGCTAAGATAGAGAGGAAAAGGTGAAATCCCCAGGAGGAGGACATTCCAGTATAAGCAATGGCGGCTTTAAAAATTTCCAAGAAATGCCACACTTCACGTCATTGACCTAATGATCTCCATACTCGGAGACAGATAAAAACTCTTAATAATCACGCTGAAAATCTAGCTTTTGAACAGGAAATGCCCTGGAATTCTGAGAATATTTTTGTCGCTACGCTTGCTTTGCTTGCTTTGGCTTTGCCCGCTGAAGCTGACTTGATTAATCACACTTATTAGGCCCCATGAACAGTATCAAATGGCAAAATGATACGATACTGAATGAGGAATTCCCCAGGTCCGTAGGTGCCCAGTATGTTACTTGAGATCAGTGCAGAAATAACTCTAGAAGGAAAGAAGGGGTGGAGCAAAAGCAAAACCAATACCCAGTTGTGAATGTGACTGGTGATAGAAGCAAGGTCCGGTGCTGTAAAGAGCAGTATTGCATAGGAATCTGGAATGTTAGGCCCATGAATCAAGGCAAATTGGAAGTGGTCAAACAGGAGATGGCAAGAGTGAACATAGACAATCTAGGAATCAGTGAACTAAAAAGGACTGGAATGGGTGAATTTAATTCAGATGACCATTATATTTACCACTATGGGCAGCAATCCCTTAGAAGAAATGGAGTAGCCATCATAGTCAACAAAAGAGTCTGAAATGCAGTTCTTGGATGCAATCTTAAAAACGACAGAATGATTTCTGTTCGTTTCCAAGGCAAACCATTCAATATCACAGTAATCCATGCCTATGCCCCAACCAGTAACGCTGAAGAAGCCGAAGTTGAACAGTTCTATGAAGACCTACAAGACCTTTTAGAACTAACACCCGAAAAAGATGTCCTTTTCATCATAGGGGACTGGAATGGAAAAGGAGGAAGTCAGGAAACAACTGGAATAACAGGCAAATTTGGCCTTGGAGCACGGAATGAAGCAGGGCAAAGGATAATAGAGTTTTGTCAAAAGAATGCACTGGTCATAGCAAACACCCTCTTCCAACAACACAACACAAGACTCTACACATGGCCATCACCAGATGGTCAACACCGAAATCAGATTGATTATATTCTCTGCAGCGAAATATGGAGAAGGTCTATACAGTTAGCAAAAACAAGACCAGGAGCTGACTGAGGCTCAGATCCTGAACTCCTTATTGCCAAATTCAGACTTAAAATGAAGAAAATAGGGAAAACCACTAGACCATTCAGATATAACCTAAATCAAATCCCGTATGGTTATACAGTGGAAGTGAGAAATAGATGTAAGGGACTAGATCTGATAGATAGAGTGCCTGATGAACTCTGGATGGAGGTTCGTGACATTGTACAGGAGACAGGGACCGAAACCATCCTCATGGAAAAGAAATGGAAAAAAGCGAAATGGCTGTGTGAGGAAGCCTTACAAAAGCTGTGAACAGAAGAGAAGCGAAAAACAAAGGAGAAAAGGAAAGATATAAGCATCTGAATGCAGACGTCCAAAGAATAGCAAGGAGGGATAAGAAAGCCTTCCTCAGTGATCAATGCAAAGAAATAGAGAAAAACAACAGAATAGGAAAAACAAGAGAGTTCTTCAAGAAAATTAGATTCCAAGGGAATATTTCATGCAAAGATGGGCGCGATAAAGGACAGAAATGGTACGGACCGAACAGATGCAGAAGATATTAAGAAGAGGTGGCAAGAATACACAGAACAATTGTACAAAAAAGATCTTCATGACCAAGATAGTAATGAAAACATGATCACTGACCTAGAGCCAGACAACATAGAATGTGAAGTCAAGTGGGCCTTAGGAAACATCACTACGAACAAAACTAGTGGAGGTGATGGAATTCCACTTGAGCTCCTTCAAATCTTGAAAGACGATTTTGTGAAAGAGCTGCACTAAATATGCCAGCAATTTTGGAAAACTCAGCAGTGGCCACAGGGCTGGAAAAGGTTAGTATCCATTCCAATCCCAAAGAAAGGGAATGCCAAAGAATGCTCAAAATACCGCACAATTGCACTCATCTCACACGCTAGTAAAGTCATGCTCAAAATTTTCCAAGCCAGGCTTCAGCAATATGTGAACCGTAAACTCACAGATGTTCAGGCAGGTTTTAGAAAAGGCAGAGGCACAAGAAATCAAATTGCCAACATCCGCTGGATCATGGAGAAAGCAAGAGAGTTCCAGAAAAACATCTATTTCTGCTTCATTGACAATGCCACAGCCTTTGACTGTGTGGATCACAATAAACTGTGGAACATTCTGAAAGAGATGGGAATACCAGATCACCTGACCTGCCTCTTGAGAAACCTGTAGGTAGGTCAGGAAGCAACAGTCAGAACTGTACATGGAACAACAGACTGGTTCCAAATAGGAAAAGGAGTACGTCAAGGCTGTATATTGTCACCTTGCTTATTTAACTTATATTCAGAGTACATCATGAGGAACGCTGGCCTGAAGAAGCACAAGCTGGAATCAAGATTGCTGGGAGAAATATCGATAACCTCTAATATGCAGATGACACCACCCTTATGACAGAAAATGAAGAGGAACTAAAAAGCCTCTTGTGAAAGTGAAAAAGGAGAGTGAAAATGTTGGCTTGAAGCTCAACATTCAGAAAACAAAGATCATGGCATCTGGTCCCATCACTTCATGGGAAATAGATGGGGAAACAGTGGAAATAGTGTCAGACTTTATTTTGGGGGGCTCCAAAATCACTGCGGATGCTGATTGCAGACATGAAATTAAAAGACGCTTACTCCTTGGAAGAAAAGTTATGACCAACATAGATAGTATATTAAAAAACAGAGACATTACTTTGCCAACCAAAGTCCGTCTATTCAAGGCTATGGTTTTTCCCGTGGTAATGTACGGATGTGTGTGTTGGAATGTGAAGAAAGCTATCACCAAGGAATTGATGTTTTTGAACTGTGGTGTTGGAGAAGACTCTTGTGAGTCCCTTGGACTGAAAGGAGATCAAACCAGTCCATTCTAAAGGAGATCAATCCTGAGTGTTCACTGGAAGGACTGATGCTAAAGCTATAACTGCAATACTTTGGCCACCTCATGTGACGAGTTGACTCACTGGAAAAGACTCTGTTGCTGGGAAAGGTTGAGGGTGCCAGGAGAAAGGGACAACAGAGAATGAGTTGGCTGGATGGCATCACCGACTCTGTGGACTGAGTTTGAGTGAACTCCGGGAGTTGGTGATGGACAGGGAGGCCTGGCGTGCTGTGGTTTATGGGGTCGCATAGAGTCGGCCACAACTGAGCGACTGAACTGAACTGAACTGATTAGACTTATTTACCTAGGGCTCCTTTATTGCAAGTTGTAGAATGGACAGATACAGAACCAATCATATCCACTAATGACACAGTACATATGCATTCTCCTTGGAGATTTGAGGTGCCCTCTCTCAAGATAGAAGACGAATAAGCATTTCTCTAGGCTATGAAATCCTTCCTTTATGCATGGTCCCAGCAGAATTCTGTATTAATGTTAATCAACAAAAGTGGGCTTACATCCTGCCTCCAAAAAAGAATTTCCTTTAATTGCTTGGACTGTTTCCTGCCCTGTCCTTTTATGAAAACCATGTGAATACTACCCAAACTTTCAGAAAAGGACAAAAATTGAAATGTAAAGGGTTTACGTATAAGGACTCTACATATATTCCTGTTTACTGGGGTAGATATCAAGCTAAATCATGGAAATTAATTTTTCTGGCCATTTACACCATTGTTGATTGGGGAACCCATAGAATGTGGCTATCTAACTGCTCAGATGATCTTAATAATATAATGTGTGATTATGTTACTCAAGTAGAATGGAAGATTACCAACATTTCAATGGAAAACTTCCATGTCATAGGATTCTTTGCCTGGCTTGACAGCAAAATGGCAACTCCTCGCTCTTAAATCATCCTCAATAAATGAATTGGACCTGAACAATGGGACATCTGGAAACTTGATGTACGTACTTAAATACTTGGAACATGGACTTGATATCTCACAGGGACCAGTCGTTGTCATAGTAACTCTTCCGTTATAATCATTCATATTTTATACAAGCTTGCATCCCCCTTCCTTTTGTTATAGCCGTAGGGAACTCACAATTGAATAAAACTTTATGTTCTGTAACTTGTATAGATTGTAAATTGTATACTTGTCTAAATTCCTATATTTCTCTCTAAAAAAATGAATCCCTTTTGATTCTTCGTTCTCGGTACAGTCTGTGGTTGCCAAGTAGATCTCCAACGGCCCTGGGAAGAAGGTCCCATGGTAGGACTTGTCTCCTGGTTACTCTCTAAATTACTCCAATGACCTAAGTGATTTATTGAGTGGCTAATTCTTGGCATTTTGGGACTAATAGCCATTTGCATCAGTGCCAGAGTTGCAGGCATTGCTTTACAAAACTCAGTTCACACCCAAAACTTTATTCAAATTTGTACTAAAGATGTTGATACTGTGTGGGCCACCCAGCCTCAGCCGGATGAGGACGTTCAGGATAAAATACAAGAATTAAAAGCAGGCATCCAATTGGTCAGAGAACAATTAATAGATTTAAAAATGCAAAGATTATTAAAATGTAATTGGATTTCTACACAGTTTTGCGTTACTCCTGTTTGGTTCAACAATAGTGCTTACAACTGCGAACAAAGCAAATTTCATTTACAAGATATTCATAAAAATCCTTCCTTAAATGTACAATTGTTCCAAAAGAAAATCTTTGAAATCTCCTCTAAGAGTTCATCCTTTTCCAAAAATTTAGAAACCTTAGCTGAACAGCTAGCTGATCAATTATTTGGGCTGCTCACTTGAGGATGACATCAAAGCATTACACATCGTATTGGATCTGGAGCCATAATGCTGGTAATTATCATGGTGATTATATTTGTAGTATACTAATGCCTTTCAACTAAAATATTCAGACTAAGCAGGCAAACTCAATTGGTCAGTGCCTTTTTCACAGAAGCATATGCAGTCACCCCCAATTATGAAAAAATAAAACAGGGAGAATAGTCAGGGGACGTTCAACTTTAAGGGATCCAATATGTTTTCTTCCCTTGTGTACCATTTCTCAAGGACTCTCTGTTCATTCTTAGTTCCTGCAAAACAGGGATGAGCAGATCTGAACGCAGTTCTCACGACTGGGATCATGGGAGAGGACACCTGACTGGATTCCCTTCAGTGTCCAAAGGATTAAACATCTTGTTGTAACTGGTGGAATTTCATTATTTTTGGTGGCAGAATAATAATTTTATTGACGATACATAAGCATGTATTTCTGCAAAAAAAAAAAAAAAAAGTACCCTTGTTTCACTTGAGACTTCTGTCCCCTGCATCCTTTTCTGTTAACTCCATTCACCAGGTCCGGGTCTACGAAGATCGTGACATGGATCTAGTTGAGTGATGACACCATCTTGGTTAACTGGTCATGAAGAGTTTCTTTGTAGAGTTCTCTGTATTCTTGACACATTTTAATAGTTCCTGCTTCTGTTAGGTCCCTAATATTTCTGACCTTTATTGTGCACTTTTTTGCATGAAATCTTCCCATGGTATCTTTAAATTTCTTGAAGCGACCTCTAGTCTATCTGATTATATTTTTAACCTCTATTTCTTGGCATTGATCAATAAGTAAGGTTTTCTTATCTGCCCTAGCTATTCTTCAAAATTCTACATTCAAATAGGTATATCTTTGCCATTCTCGTTTCACTTCCACTTCTCTCTCTCTCCTTTTTCTTTTTTTCTTCTTCTCAGCTAGTGTAAGGTGTCTTCAGAAAACCGTTTTGCCTTTGTGCAATTCTTTGTCTTGGGGATAGTCTTCATTGCTGCTCGTGTATAATATCACGAACCTCTGCCCCTAGTTCTCCAGGAACTCTATTAGATTTCCAATGATAATCAAAAGGGTTTTTACTTAGGTCAACCTGAAAGATCTAGGGATTTTCCTACTTTTGTTGAAATAAGTCTAAATATTTCAGTATGAGCTGATGATCTCAGCCACAGTCAGATCCTAGTTTTGTTTTGGGTGGCTGCATCGAGCTTCTCCATCTTCAGCTGTAAAGCATATAATTAGTTTGATTTCGGTATTAACCATCTTCTTAAAAGACTCTGATGCTGGGAAAGGTTGGGGGCGGGAAGAGAAGGGGACGACCAAGAATGAGATGGCTGGATGACATCACTGACTCTGTGGACATGAGTTTGAGTGAACTCCGGGAGCTGGTGATGGACAGGGAGGCCTGGCGTGCTGTGATTCATGGGGTCGCGGAGAATCGGACACGGCTGAGCGACTGAACTGAACTGAACTGTGTGCATGTGTAAAGTCGTCTCATTTGTTGTTGGAAAAAAGTTTCCTATGACAGTGCTTTGTCTTGGCAAAACTGTGTTAGACATTGTCCTGGTTCAATTTGTACCTAAAGGCCAAAATTGTCTGTGAATCTAGGTATCTCTTGATGTCCTCCTTTTGCATTCCAGTCCCCTATGATGCAAATTATACCTTTATGTGTGTGTTTGTCTGTTAATTCTAGAAGATCCTGTTGGTAAAAATAGAACCACTCAACTTCAGCTGCTCACTGACCTTCAGCTCAATTTCTACTTGAACATTGCTGGTCAGGACCTATATTTGGATTACTATGCTGTTGCATAGTGTGCCTTGAGAATCAGCAGAGATCTTTCTGCTATTCTTAAGAATGCACCCAAGAACTGTATTTCACACACTTTTGTTGACTATGAGTGCTACACCATTTCTTCTCTAGGAATTCTTGCCCACCGTAGTAGATAAAATGGTCATCTCAATTAAATTTGCCCATTCCAGTCAATTTTAATTCACTGATTCCTGAAAGGTTGATGTTCACCATTGATATATCCTGTTTGACGAATTCCAAGTTTACTTGAGTCATGGACCTAACTTTCTAAGTTCCTGTGCACTATTGTTCTGTACAGAGTGAGGCTTTACTTCCATCACCAGTCACTACCACAGCTGGGTATTGTTTTTGCTCTGACTTCATCTCTTCTTTATTTTTGGAGTTACTTCTCCACTGATTTCCAGAAGCACATTGGCACATACCACCCTGGGGAGTACATCTTTCAGTGTCCCATCTGTTTGCCTTTCCATACTGTTCGTGGGGTTTCAAGGCAAAATACTGAAGCTATTTGCAATTCACTTCTCTACTGGCTCACGTTTTGTCAGAACCCTCCATCATGACCCATCCATCCTGGATGGTCCTACACAGCATAACTCATAGTTTCATTGCATTAGACAAAACTGTGATCCACTTCATCAGTTTGGTTAGTTTTCTGTGATTGTGGTTTCCATTCTGTCTGCCCTCTCATGTATAAGCATAAAAGGCTTATAGAAGCTTTCTGATGGGAGGGACAGACTGTGAGTGAACCTGAGTCGTTTTTATATAGGTGGGGCCATGTTCAGTAAATCTTTAATCCGATTTTCTGTTTGCAGTGGCAGGGGGGTGGGGTGCGGGTTGTTGTGTTCCAGCCCTGTTGTTTGAACTGAGGATAAACTCCGGTATGAGTAATGAAAGTAATTGTGATCTTCTTCAAAAGGGCTTATGCAAGCACTGTTGTATTCAGTGCCCCTCATCCTGCTGCAGCCCACTCTTTGCCCACGCCTCCGCTGGAGACTCCTTGACACTCACAGGCAAATCTGGCTCAGTCTATTGTGGGGACACTTTTCCTTATTCTTTTCTCCTGGTTCACACAAAGTTTTGTTTGTGCCCTCCATCAGTCTGCTTCAGTTCTGTGGAAGTTCTGTAATCAAATCCCACTGACCTCCAAAGTCAAATTTCCTCTGGGGTTCTCAATCCCTTTGCCAGACCCCCAGGTGAGAAACTGTGCAGTGCTCCTAGAACTTCCTTAACAGTACGAGACTTTCTTCGGAATAATTATTTTTCAATTTGTGGATGTCTGGTAGCTGGCTTTATTGTGGATTGAATGGCAAACTCCTCCAAGAGTGCATATGCCATAAACTGCATGACCCAGGTCTGTAGCAGCCAGAGACCCTCTCCCGTGTCAGGCCACTGCTGACCCATGCCTCTGCAGGAGACACTCAATCACTGAAAGACAGGTCTGACTCTGGGTCTTGTCCTTCATCATTCAGTAGCAAGCTGCAAATTTGGAGCTCTCTCAGGAAAAGATAAGTGAACACCCTTCTACTTGGCCATCTTTTCTCCCTCACAGGCACACACTAGCAAAGGGCAAAAATCATATACCCCATAGCTGTACTTTCTTCACATTTCTACACTGCCAGTTATGCAAGAAGCACCTGGATGGATTGCATGCTCACACACTGTATCCGAGGATGCCTGTGGTTTCACGATGAAGGAGTCTACATGATCATGTCATTTGTCTCACATGATGCTATCATTGGCCACATCAGAGAGGGCGTATGCTGCCTGATGGACGGGTCTGAAACAGCAGTAGGCCAGGGCCTTCCTCTAATGTGTAAAAATTCTCCAGTGCAGTAGGCCATCTTTCTGTTCCTCCTCCTTCCAGTCTCTGTTCGTTTCGGAAGGACCTTGACCTCTTTAAAGTCTTGGAACCTGTTACAGCCATGCTCACCATTTCCACAGGATACCCCACTTCCCATAGACTAAAGGGTCCAAAGGCTATACTTTAAAATACCCACACCATTGAATTTACACTGGGTGAGTTCTCAAAGCGTCCCATCTGCTTCTTGGTAGAAATACACACATCAACGTGGCACAAACTGTGAGTTTCTTTATGTCTTTTGAGGTAAACCCAGATTTGTGGACCCACTTTCCTGAATTTTCACTGGTTGTCCTTTCCTCATTCCTGTGCTGAACAGGAGCACCTCAGAGATGCATGGGCCAGTCTTCCCCACTCTGTGGACACCTCATGCCTCCTTCTGCCTGCTGCATGTCTCGTGATCTCTCACCTTCATTTCTACTTCGGCTGTAGTTGGACACACAGCCACATACAGAAACACATACAAACACAGCCATGTCTACCACCGCATGTACACACAAATGTTCAGAGGCACAGGGAAACACAGCAAACAGGGAACAAAAGTGGTTCTGCAGCTGAAAAACTAGTTCTTCGTATCAAATTTAGAGATTTTCATATTTCTTCACGGGAAGTCTTCATTCTCATCTCCAATATGAAATATAGAGGTGTGCAACTTCCAAAGTGGAGAATTGTCACCTAGGATCGAATAGAGTCAATAAGGAGCATTGCACATTTCATGGACAAAATTCTGTTTTGATATATATTTGAGAAATACAACAAACTCTAAACTTGATGAAGAAACAGTGGGGCCTAATTTCATTTGTGCAAGAGAGATCATTCCAAATCCATACTGGTTCTCCATATCTTCAGAGAACCAGTGCCAAGATTTCCATATGGGAAATATACAGAATTCCACATTAAACGCCAGAAAACCACCATGCAGATTTTCATACATGAGTAATAGAGAATTCCACATTTCACATAAGAAAAATAGAACCCAGATTTTCACAGAGTGAAATAAAAAATACAAGTATCATGGAGTAATACTGGTATCACTGTATTTGCATGTAAAAGTATGCTACTGCTGCTAAGTCGCTTCAGTCGTGTCCGAGTCTGTGCGACCCCATAGAAGGCAGTCCACCAGGCTCCGCCATCCCTGGAATTCTCCATGCAAGAATACTGGAGTGGGCTGCCATTTTCTTCTCCAATGTAAAAATATCAGTTCAGTTCAGTCTCTCAGTCGTGTCTGACATTTGCGACCCCATGAATCACAGGACGCCAATACTCTCTGTCCAACTCCTGGAGTTCATTCAAACTCATGTCCATCGAGTCGGTGATGCCATCCAGCCATCTCATTCTCTGTTGTCCTCGTCTCTTCCTGCCCCAATCCCTCCCAGTATCCATGTCTTTTCCAGTGAGTCAAGTCGTCGCATGAGATGGCCAAAGTATTGCAGTTTCAGCTTTAGCATCAGCCCTTCCAATGAACACCCAGGATTGATCTCCTTTAGAATGGACTGGTTGGATCTCCTTACAGTCCAAGGGACTCACAAGAGTCTTCTCCAACACCACAGTTCAAAAACATCAATTCTTTGGAGATCAGCTTTCTTCACAGTCCAACTCTCACATCCATACATGACCACTGTAAAAACCATAGCCTTGATTAGACGAACCTTTGATGGCAAAGTAATGTCTCTGCTTTTTAATATACTATCTAGGTTGGTCATAACTTTCCTTCCCAGGAGTAAGTGTCTTTTAATTTCATGGCTGCAATCAGCATCCACAGTGATTTTGGAGTGCAAGAAATAAAGTCTGACACTGTTTCCACTCTTTCCCCATCTATTTCCCAGTGGGAACAGTTTGTGGAATTGCCTTTCTTTGGAATGGAATAAAAACTGAATGTTTCCTGTCCTGTGGCCACGGCTTAGTTTTCCAAATTCCTTTCATACTGAGTGCAACACTTAGAGATGATCATTTTTCAGGCTATGAAATAGCTGAACTGGAATTTCATCAGTTCCACTAGTTTTGTTCATAGTGAAGTTTCATAAGGATGGCTTGACTTCACGTTCCAAGAGGACTGGCTATAGGTGAGTGATCACATCATCGAGGTTATCTGGGTCATGAAGATTCTGTTAATATAGTTCTTCTGTGTAACTTTGTCAACTCTTCTTACTATCTTCCGCTTCATTGAGGTCCATGCAATTTCTGTTCTTTATGTTGAACATCTCTGCATGAAATGCTTCCTTGGTATTTCTAAGTTTCTTGAAGAGGTCTCTAGTCTTTCCCATTCCATTATTGTCCTCTATTTCTTACCATTAATCACTGAAGAAGGCTTTCTTATAACTCCTTCCAATTCCTTGCATCTTTGCATTCAGATTGTTATATCTTTAATTTTTTCCTTTGATTTAGCTTATTTTCTCATCTATTTGTAAGGCATCTTCAGCAAACCAGTTTGCCTTTACGCATTTTTCTTGAGGAGGGTCTTGATCACTGCCTATTGTACAATGTCACAATCCTCTCTCGATAGTTCATCAGGCATTCTTTGTATCAGATCTAATCCCTTGAATCTATTTGTCAGTTTCACCGTGTAATCATAAGGGATTTCATGTAGGACATACCTGAATGATCTAGTGGTTTTCCCTACTTTCTTCAATTTAACTCTTGCTTTGGCAATAAGGAATGCATATCCTGAGCCACTGTCCACTCCTAGTCTTTCTTTGCTGACTCTACAAATCTTCTGCATCTTTGGCTGTGAAGAAAAAGTCAATGTGACTTCAGTATTAACCATATGATGAGGTATGTTTGTAGTATTCTCTCATGTGCCCAGAGGAGGGTGCTTGCCATTAGCAGTGTGTTCTCTTGGCAAATCTTTGTTAACATTTGGAAGACTTCATTTTGTAATCTAAGGCCAAATTTGCCTGTTAACCCTGGTATCTCTTGACTTCCTACTTTTGCATTCCTTTCCCTGTGATGGAAAAGTCATTTTTCTTGTCTGTTACTTCTAGAAAGTCTTGTATGTCTTCATAGAATCGTTCTAATTCAGCTACTTCAGCATGACTGATCAGGGCAGGCTTGGATTACTGTGCTATTGAATGGATTCCCTTGGAAAGAAACAGAGATCATTCTGTCGGTTTTCAGATTGCCACCAAATACTACATTCCAGACTCTTTTGTTTACTATAATGGCTACTCCGTTTCTTCTGAGGGTTTCTTTCCCACTGTAGTAGACATAATGGTAATCTGAGTTAAATTCATCCATTCCTGTCCATTTTAGTTCACTGATCCCTAAAATGTCAATGTTCACTCTTGACGTTGCCGTTTTCACCCCTTCCTATTTTCCTTGATTCATGGACCTAACTTTTAACGTTCCTATGCAATCTTGCTCTTTACAGCATCGGGGTGATCTTCCATCACTAGTCACAACTGCAACTGGGTACTGTTTTGGCTTTGGCTCCATCGCGTCATTCTTTTTAGAGTTTCCTCTGCACTGATCTCCCATATCATATTGGGCAGCTACCAACCTTGGAGTTTGTGTTTCAGTATGCTATATTTTGCCTTTACATGCTGCTCATGGAGTTCTTCAGGCAGGAATACTGACGAGGTTTTCCATTCCCTTCTCCAAGGACCACTATTTGTCAGAAACCACTACCATCACCCGTCCATCTTGGGTGTCCCTACAAGCATGGCACATAGTTTCATTGAGTGAGTTAGATAAGGTTGTATCCCATGTGATCAATTTGGCAAGCATTCTGAGATTATGGTTTTCATTCGCTCTAACTTCTGATGGATAACGTCAAGAGTTTATGGAAGCTTCCTGATGGGAACGACAGACTAAGGGAAACTGGTTCTTGTTCTGATGGGTAGAGCCACGCTCAGTTCAGTGCAGCTCAGTTGCTCAGTCATTGACAAACCTTTGTGACCCTATGCACTGCAGCATGTCAGTCCTCCCTGACCATCACCAACTCATCGAGTTTACTCAAACTCATGTTCATTAAGTCGGTGATGCTCTCCAATCTTCTCATCTTCTGTCTACTGTTATCCTCCCACCTTAAACTTTTCACAGCATCAAGATCTTTTAAAAATGAATCAGTTCTTCACACCATGTGGCCAAAATATTGGGTCTTAGCTGCAACATCAGGTCTTCCAATGAATGTTCTGGACTGATTTCCTTTAGGATGGTCTCCTTGGATCTCGTTACCATCCAAAAGACTCTTAAACCACTTCATCATCACAATTCAAAAGCATCAATTCTTTGGCTTTCTGTATAGTCCAAATCTCCCATCCATACATGACTACTGGCAAAGCCATAACTTTGACTAGACAGAAATATTTTGGAAAGTAATCTCTATGATGTTAGGTATTCTGTCTAGTTTGGTCATATTTTTCTTCCAAAGAGAAAGCATCTTTTAATGTTACGTCTGCATTCCCAATCTGCTGTGATTTTGAATACACCTCCACTCCCCAAACCCCACCCCTGGCCAAAAAAAAAAAAAACCACCTCTCATTCTTTCCATTGTTTCCCCTTCTATTTGCCATGAAGTGATGGGACCGGTGGCCATGATCATTGTTTTCTGAATTTTGAGTTTTATGTCATGTATTTCACTCTCCACTTTCACTTTCATCAAGGGGCTCTTTAGTTCGTCTTCCCTTTCTACCATAAACTTGGTTCCATCTTCAGATAAGAGATTATTGATATTTCACCTGGCTATCTTGATTCCAGGGTGTGTTTATGCAACCTGGCATTTCTCATGATGTAATCTGCATATAATTTACATAAGCAGCATATCCGTATACAGCCTTGACGTACTCCTTTCCCTTTGGATTCAGATTGTCTTTCCATTTCCAGTTCTAACTTGCGTCTTGATCTGCATACAGATTTTTCAGGAGGCAGGTCAGGTGGTCTGGTATTATCATCTCTTGAGGAATTTTCCATAGTTTGTTGTGACCCGTAGTAAAAAGTTTGGTGTAGTCAACGATGCAGAAGTAGAATTTTTTCTTCTGGAACTCTCTTCCTGTGTTGCTGATCCAAAAGCTGTTAAATTGATTTCTGGTTCCTCTGCCTTTCAAAAATCAAACTTGAACACTTGGAAATTCATGGTTGATGTACAGTTGAAGCCTGGTGTGGAGAATTTCGATCATTATTTTGATAATGTGTAAGATGATTGCAATTGTGTGGTGGTGTGAACATTCTTTGGCACTGGCTTTCTTTAATGCTAATTGACCTTCTCCTTGTATAATTATGGGTCATTAGTATGTGTATATTACAAAAACCATCCCAATATTCGATTATGATTATCGTCCACTTAATTTTTTAAACTAAATTATGAAAAGGGAGTAAAGAAAATAAAAGAATTCTACTTGGTTCTCTCTGATGACCTAAATGTGAAGGAAGTCTAAAAATTCAGGGATTTATGTACACATAAATGTCATTCATTTTGATATATTACAAAAAATAAGAGAAGATTGTATAATTTTTATAAAATAAAATTTCTTAAAGCAATATTACAAGTCAACTGTACCTCTAGCAGTGAACAAATAAATTGTTTCACCATTTGCAATATTTTGGTCGTTGAGAACATGATGGTAAGTGAAATATTTCAGTTACAAGGTAACAGAAACTTTAATCACCTGATGGTTTTAGTTAAAACATGTGAATTTAGGAAAAGTGAGTTGAAAATTGTTATCTGAGCTTATTCAAAATTGAGCACGATTGTTCAAGTTACCAACTTGTATCATAGGTCAAATATTTCTTCAAGGAAGATGTTCTAATAGAGACAGGATAGACATAGATCTGCAGATCTTAGCTCAAGATTATTAGAGAAGTTAGAAATACAACTCCAACCATAGTCACACTCTCAGTGGTGTGTAGTAGAATATAGATTGCTCCCATTGCTCAGGACCTTCTAGGCCTTCTACCCTAGGGCCTGGTAGTGAAAGGCAGAACTTCAGGAAAGGCAAAAGGCTATGTATTTCAGAGGCCCAGATCCCTTGATGGAGCCATTCACTGGCCTTCACCAGGGTTCGAAGAAGTAGCCAACATATCTGATGCTCACCTCCATGACCTAATGGTTGTGGCAAACCGTAGGGGTAACAGTCTATGACACCCAGCCCCCTTTTGGATAGTATGAGAATACCGAGGGCCCACTGTGTTTCGGGCACTTGACTCCCTCATAAAATGACTGGACAATGTATGAGAACCTTGGAAAGAGAAGGAAACGGAGAACAGACAGCTTCCCCTTCAGCTGGGACTGAGCACTGATTGGAGAACCAAGACCAGACGTTGAGATCGAGCCTGCGCCCAGACAGGATAACCAGCCTTCAGAGGGAAACCCTCCTCGTAACCAGGATGTTGGATGATGAAAGTCATTTTAGGATATTTCCTTTTAGGTTACGGATTGATATTTGCTTCAGTACAGGTTTACAGAAACAGTATTACCTGACCGTGACCTTACCTCAATAACAGGATCTTACAGCAAGATATTTGCAACATCTAATCACAACCCTCACTTACCTTTCCTCTAAGTGAGCTGTGTTGAAAGCTGAGGAGTTTGCTGTAATTAAAGGCATAAGCCACACATCTTGCATTGCTCTGCAATGAAAACCTCTAGTATT
Source organism: Moschus berezovskii (assembly GCF_049115385.1). Classification (NCBI taxonomy): domain Eukaryota; kingdom Metazoa; phylum Chordata; class Mammalia; order Artiodactyla; family Moschidae; genus Moschus; species Moschus berezovskii. Next base: position 25,017,712 of record NC_142489.1, read on the forward strand.
TAAACCCCAATCTTTGGAAATAACAGTCTAATAATAGGTATTTATTAGCAATAGCATCTTATGTCTCAGTTCGGTGGATGAGAGAGTGCCTCATTTCAAAACCACTTTCTCTCATGTGTACATGAGAAGTTTATCATTTTCCAGTATAAAACAAATTAGCTGGTGCACTGGGATGAACCAGAGGGATGGGATCGGGAGCGAGGTGGGTTTGGGATCAAGATGGGGAACATATGTATACCCGAGGCGCGTTCATGTCAGTGTATGGCAAAACCAATATAATATTGTAAAGTAATCAGCCTCCAATTAAAATAAATACATTTAAAATAATGATACTAATAAAAAAAAAATTAGCAAAACCTGATGGCTACCCCGATTATCAAGCTAATTAAGGACCAAATTACTGTGACAGATGTAATCAGGTCTATTTGAAGAATACTTATAACTTTGAAAATACTGTAATGAACTGATTTGCTAGTATACATATATTATATTTTGCTAATATACATATATAAAATATAGTATTTTGACTTTACATCAATTTTGTAGTTTGTATACGTGCATCACAGTTTAGTTTAATACTTATACAAAATAAATTTTTTCTTTACCTAATGCCTTTATGGAGAGGATATGGAGGTTGGCAAGAAACTCTGAGTCTTGTTTATAATTGTATTAGTCCCAAAGAACCCATTTTTCTTAAGAATCTGCATTCTCAATTGGGTAGATCTGATTAGTGGGGTGAACACTCAGAGACAGATTAGTATAGACCAGTAACAAGTGAAAAGAAGAAAATCAATATTGTAGAATAATGTTGTCCTCTCAAAATGTGTATTTTGAAGCCGATGGCATCACCGACTCGATGGACATGAGTTTGAGTGAACTCCAGGAGTTGGTGATGGACAGGGAGGCCTGGCATGCTGTGATTCACGGGGTCAAAGAAAGTCGGACATGACTGAGTGACTGAACTGAACTTACTGTACTTTGTACAGAGTCAAAATTGTGAGCAATGTGTAATTTCTTTCTGAACCTTTTTGAAAATGGGTTTTTAGGTAGATATTTTGATATACAGGACAAGGTTTTTATCAGGAAAGGAGTGCAGACACAAAAAACACAGAGACATTTATATGTGAAGACAAAGCCATGTGATGATGTGTCACCATCCAAAAGAGGCCTCAGAAGAAAGCAAATCTGGTAACCCTTTGATTACTGGCTAGATCCTGCAAGTATAAAAAAACATTTACTAAAGCTACTTGCTTTATGGCATGCTGTTACAGCAAACCTGGAAAAGACATATACCATTGCCCCTTGAAAATAAGCTTTCAAGTTCAAAAGAAGCCTACTGTTCATACCCAGGTTCTCAGGGAAAGGAAACTGTTAAAGAACTCTCTGACGCATTAACTGATAATTCTTCAGATTTTTAATGGGAAAAATCCCATTCTCCATTGCAAAGAGAAGTATAAAGTACTTAGGAATAAATCTACCTAAAGAAACAAAAGACCTGAATCTATATATTGAAACCTAAAACACTGCAGAAATAAAGATAATAGAAACAGACAGAGAAATATGTCAGATTCTTAGATCAGAAGAATCAATACGTGAAAATGAGTAAACTAGCCAAAACACAATAGGTTCACCGCTATCTACCAGTGTTATTGCTGTTGTTGTTGTCGTTTCCACAGAACAAGAACAAACAATTTCAACCTTTAATAGCCAAAACAATCTTGAAAAAGAAGAATGGATATAGTGGGATCAACCTGCCTGACTTCAGGTTATACTACAGAGCTACAATCATCGAGAAAGAAAGGTACCTGCACAAGACAAAAATAGAGATCAATGGAACAATATAGAAAGCCCAGAGATATATCCCCACACATATGGACACTTTATCTTTGACAAATGAGGCAAAAATATATAATGGAGGAGAGACAACCCCTTTAAAAAGCACTGCTGGGGAAAATTGTCAACAACTGTAAAAGAATGGTGCTAAAAAACATTCTACCACCCTATACAACAATGCACTTAAAATGGATTAAACATATAAACATAAGTCTAGAAACTATACAACTCTCAGAGGGAAACATAGGCAGAACAGACTCTAACACAAATCACAGTATCATTCTCTGTGACCCTCCTGAGTGACAGAAATAAAAACAAAAACAAACATGGGACATCATTAAACTTAAAAGTTTTACACAATGAAGGAAACAATAAGCAAGGTGAAATGGCAGCCTTCCAAATGGGAGAAAATAATAGTAAAAAAATTAACTGACATCAAATTAGTCTCCAAAATATACAAGCAGCTCATGCAGTTCAATACCAGAAATACAAGCAATCCAATCAAAAAGTGGGACAAAGATCTAAAGAGATTTCTCCAAAGGATACATACCGATGTCTAACAAACACCTGAAAATCTGCTCCACACCACTCATTATCAGAGAAACTCAAATCAATACTACAGTGAGGTACCATTTCACACTGGTCAAAAAACTACCATCAAAAACTACCATCAAAAAACTCTACAATCCAGCAATGCTGAAAAAGGAGCGGAGAAAGGGAACCTTCTAACGTTGTTGGTGGGAAGGCACACTAGTGTGGGCACTATGGAGGACAGTGTGGAGATTCCTTACAAAAAATAATAATAATAAACGGAAATAGAATTACCATATGACCCAGTGATTCCACTCCTGGGCATACAGAACAAGACAACTAGAATTCAATGAAACATATGTACTCCAATGTTCATTGCAGCACTCTTTACTATAGCTTGGAAATTGAAACAACCTTGATGTCCAGTTCGAAGATCAATGGTTAAGGATGATGCTGTCATATACACAATTGAATATTCAGCTATTAAAAAAGGGACATGTTTGAGTCAGTGCTATGAGGTGGATGAAACTGCAGCCTATTATACAGAGGGAAGCAAGCCAGAAAGAGAAACACCAGCACAGTATATGAAACCTTATATATGAAATTTAGAAAGAAGTAACAACGATGCCATAAGCGAGACAATAAAAGTAATACTTATTTAAAGAAAAGAATTTGGGACTATGTGGGATATGGCGAGGGTGGGATACTAGGAAAGAATAGCATTGAAGCATGAAACACTGAAACATGTATATTATCATATGGACGAGTCCATGAGATGGCTGACTGATATAGTAGTGTGGAGGAAGCTCTGATGAGAATTCAGTAACCACGAAAGTAGTTCACTTGTATTACAGTAAAAAAAATTATATATATATATATATATATATATATATTTTTTTTTTTTTTTCCTCTCAGCTATCTCTCATTGACTCTATCCACTCATCGATACCCAGCCTAGTGGGGATGAATCAGCTTGATCTCAAATCTAAATGGGACATTCAAACTTCTGCCTTAGGCTCATGAGATGAATACTTACAACTTCCTTGCCATCCACTTTTCTTTTTTTACTGTAGCAATGAGTAGTCTAACTCACTGTGACTGAGGCCTTCAAATATGTCACTGTGGAACCCATCCTTTCTTCTTGCTAACGTCATCTCCATGTTCCCCTGAGCATCAGGTACCTCCATAAGTACTTATCTGTTGCTCATGAAAGCAACTGAACAACCCTCATGACCTCTTATCAATCTCATTAAAGTGTGAAATAGACAAATATGCTAAAAAGGCCTGGAAAACTTCACTAACACTGAGAACGCCATCAGAAAAGGGAGTCTCAGCCTTCCTGATAAATGCTTGGTAAAGGTCATGTAACTCGTGGGAAAGAATATAAGGAATATGCTCACTCTTGCTATGGAAAGAAGTGGGTAATACGATGGAAATAATAAGCCCTTTCACATATGACTTTAAAAATGATGAGACAGCATGGGAAAGATAGCACACAAAGCCACACATATGTGAGGTGCAAAGTTCTTGGGGTTCTTTTGTTCTACGACAGACCTGTTCCATGTCTAAAGCAGCCTGTTTCTAGAAAGGAAGAGATATATATGGGTATCAAGATTATCATTTCCTTTCAGTGCCAGATCTTTCCGTTGTGCTCCTTACTGGTCTAGACAAGGGAAAACTTAAATTAGAGTTTATCATTCCCAAATAGGAAAGAAACGTCCCAGTAGACCAATTTCTATCAAGTCAAAACAGTGTCTTTATTTCATATACTAGGAAAGAAGTTTCAAATCTTGGATGGAGAAAAAGAAGCATAAGACTCTCCACATAGGATACATTTTCATTTATTTCTTCTTCTTTTTCTCTTTTTTTGAAGGTAAAGAAACAGCCAGTGGACTTTAATAAAGTCACAGAGATAATTTAGAAAAATGTTAAGCACTTCAGTGTGAGTGACCCAAAGTCTTATGAGATAATATATAGAACAAAATTGCATCTGACTCTAAGTTACATGTTTGTTTGTATGTTCAGTCTTGTCCAACTCTGCAATGAAATGGAATGTAGAACACCAGGCTCCTCTGCTCATGGGATTTACCAGACAAGATAGTTGCTTTCTGTGGCCATTTCCTACTCCACTGTTAGATGTATACAATGAATAAAAATATTATCCATGATTTTCTTGCATCTCTTTCAACACAAAATAAATTATAAAGGCTCTTTGCTCCAGTGAATCTTTCTGAAATTCCAAAGATACCATTGTGATTGAGAAATGGTTAAAATATTTTGGACTCTCATGATCACAGCAAGGCAGATACAAATTAAAGGAAAAGGTAAACCTCGAAACCTGACCTACCTTATAATTCAGTGAAGCTCATTTTTTGTTAAACAAATAACAGAATTTCTCTTCTTTATTTCCTTTTAACAGCTAAAGATGGAGAAATAGGTAGATAGACAAAGTAGAGCTCAGAGAAGTGGGACAGAAATCTCTGTATATGACCCAGTCAGTTTTCAAGGGTTTCACCTTTGTTTTCTTGCCTGTTTGCTTGTTTGTTTTTAAAGAACTCATTTCCCAGAACTTCATAGAAATGTTAATGATGCTGAATTTCTTGTGTCACCTTAGTGTTGGTGGGAAATATGACCATGAGCAAGTGGCACTGATTTTCCCTCAAGGCTCCAGGTATAAATCAGTATGTCCAGTGTTTATGTTATCAGTAAGAGGAACCACAAATCAAATATCCAAAATCTGTGGGATCATGAAGATAACACGACAGTTCCAGGAACAAACAAACAAATAAACATATTCTTCTACTTCATTGTTTATAACAAAGGTTTTGACTGTGTGGATCACAACAAACGGTGGAAAATTCTGAAAGTGATAGCAACAGCAGATCGCCCGACCTCCCTCCTAGGAAATCTGTATGCAGATCAAGAAGCACCAGTGAGAACCGGATGGAAAACAACAGACTGCTTCCAATTAGGGAAAGGATTATGATAAGGCTGCATATTGTCACTCTGTTTATTTAAATTATATGTAATGCTCACTTCAATCACTCTGTCATATCCGACTCTTTGTGACCCATTAACCACAGCACACCAGGCCTCCTTGTCCATTACCAACTCCTTGAGTTTATGCAAACTCATGTCCATTGAGTTGGTGATGCTATCCAATTATCTCATCCTCTGTCGTCACTTTCTCTTCCTGCCCTCAATATTTCACAGCCTCAGGAAATTCCCCAGTGAGTCACTTAATCGCATCAGGTGGCCAAAGTATTGCAATTTTATCTTCAACATCAATCACTCCAATGAACACCCAGGACTGATCTCCATTAGGATGGACTGGTAGATCTCCCTGCAGTCCAAGGAACTCTCAAGAGTCTTCACCTACACCACAGTTCAAAAGCATCAATTCTTCAGCACTCAGATTTCTTTATAGTACAACTCTCATATCCATACATGCCCAATGGAGAAACCATATGGACCTTTGTTGGCAAAGTAATGCCTCTGCTTTTTGATATGCTGACTAGGCTGGTCATAACTTTCCTTCCAAGGAGTAAGCGTCTTTTAGTTTTATGGCGGCAATCACCATCTGCAGCAATCTTGGAGCCTAAGAAACAGTGAGTAACGGTTTCCACTGTTTCCCCACCTATTTGCCATGAAGCAATGGGACTGGATACCATGACCTTTGTTTTCTGAATGTTGAGATTTAAGCGAATTTTTCCCTATCCTCTTTCAATGTCATCATGCGGTTCTTTAGTTATTTTTCATTTTCTGCTGAAAGGGAGGTATCATCGGCATATCTGAGGTTATTGATATTTCACCGAGAAAACTTGATTCCAGCTTGTGCTTACTCCAGCCCACCACTTCTCATGATGTCCTCTGCATATAAGTTAAATAAGGAGAGTGATACTATACATCCTTGACCTACTCCTTTTCCTATTTGGAACCAGTCTGTTGTTCCATATCCAGTTCTGTTGCTTCGTGACCTGTATATAGGTTTCTTAAGAGGCAGGTCAGGTGGTCCGGTATTCCCATCTCTTTCCAATTTTCCACATTTTATACTGATACACGCAGTCAGGGGCTTGGCATAGTCAGTAAAGAAGACATAGATGCTTTTCTGGAGCTCTCTTCCTTTTTCGATGATCCATCAGATGTTGGCAATTTGATCTCTGGTTCCTCTGTTGTTTTTAAAACCAGGTTGAAAATCTGGATGTTCACAGTTCACGTATTGCTGAAGCTTGGCTTGGAGAATATAGAGCATTATTTTACTATTACTAGTGTGTGAGATGAGGGAAATTGTGCGGTAGGTTGCACATTCTATGGCATTGCCTTTCTTTGGGATTGAAAACATATTGCCCTTTTCCAGTGTTGTGGCCACTGCTGAATTTTCCATATAGCTGTCATATTGAGTGCAGCACTTTTAAAGCATCATCTTTCAGGATTTGAAGAAGCTCAACTGAAATTCCAACATCTACACTAGCTTAGTTCGTAGTGATGCTTCCTAAGACCCACTTGACTTCACATTCCAAGATGTGTGGCTCTAAATGAATGATCACTCCAATGTGATTATCTGGGTCGTGAAGAACTTTTTTGTAAAGTTCTGTGTATTCTTACCACCGCTTCTTAATAGTTTCTGCTTCAGTTATTTCCCTACCGTTTCTGTGCTTTATTGAGCCCTTCTTTGCATGAGATGTTCTCTTGGGATCTCCAATGTTCTTGAAGAGATCTCCCGTCTTTACCATTATATTGTTTCCCTTCTTTTTTTGCTCTGATTCCTGAGAAAGGCTTTCTTTTCTCTTCTTGATTTTCTTTAGAAATTTGAATTCAAATGAATATATCTTTCCTTTTCTCTTTTGCTTTTTGTTTCCCTTGTTTTCACAGCTATTTATAAGGCCTCCTCAGAAAGCCATTCTTTTTTTTTTTTTTTTTGCATTTCTTTACCTGGGGATGGTCATGATCCCTGTCTCCTGTACACTGTCAGGTACCTTCAGCCATAGTTCATCAGGCACTCTGTCAATCAAATCTAGTCCCTTAAATCTAATTTGCACTTCCAGTGTAGTGTCATAAGGGATTTGATTTAGGTCATACTTGAATGGTCTAGTGGTTTCCTCCAGTTTCTTCAACTTCTGTCTGAATTTGGCAATAAGGAGTTCAGGATCTGAGCCACAGTCTGCTTCCTGTCTTGTTTTTGCTGACTGTATAGAGCTTCTTTATTTTGGCTTCAAAAACATAATCAATCTGATTTCAGTGTCGACCATCTGGTGATATCCATGTGTAGAGTCTTCTCTTGTGTTGTTGGAAGAGAGTGTTCGCTTGAACCGTGTGTTCTCTTGGCAGAACTCTATTTGCTTTTGTCCTGTTTCATTCTGTAGTCCACAGCCAATTTGCCTGGTACTCTAGGTGTTTCTTGACTTCCTACTTCTGCTTTCCAGTCCCCTATACTGAAAAGGACATCTTCTTATTTGTTAGTTTTAGAAGGTCTTGTAGGTCTTCACAGAACTTTCAACTTCAGCTTCTTCAATGTTACTGATCAGAGCATAGATTTTGATTACCATGATATTGAATGGTTTGCCTTGGAAAAGAACAGAGTTCATTGTGTCGTTTTTGAGATTGCTCCCAAGTACTGCATTTTGGACTCTTTTGTTGACTATGATGGCTACTCCATTTCTTCAAAGGAATTCCTGCCCACAGTAATAGATATAATGGTCATGTGAGTTAAATTCTCCCATTCCAGTCCATCTTAGTTCACTGATTCCTAGGATGTCAGTGTTAACTCTTGCCATCTCCTGTTTGACCACTTCCAATTTGCCTTGATTCATGAACCTAACATTCCTTTTGCATTATTGCTCTTTACAGCATCAAACCCTGCTTCCATCACCAGTCCCGTTCACAACTGGTTGTAGATTTTGTTTTCACTCTATTGCTTCATTATTTCTGGAGTTATTTATCCACTGACCTCTAGAAGCATAGTGGGCAGCTACCGATGATTCATCTTTCAGTGTCCTTTCTATTTGTTTTCATGGTTTCCATTGGGTTCTCAAGGCAAGAATACTGAAGTGGTTTGCCATTGCCTTCTCCATTGGACCACATTCTTTCCACTTTAGTGAAGGTCTGTCATCAAAGTAAAAGACAATTTCTTCTTGGAGAAAACTCTATGCAAACCTAAACATTGTATTTGGAAGAGACATTCACCTTGGTAACAAAGGCTTCCACTTCACAAACCCCTGTTGTTTATCCAGTAGTCATGTGCAGATGTGGGAGCTGGGATATAAAGAAGACTGAGAGAAGGACATTCTATGGCTTTCAACTGTGCTGCTGCAGAAGATACTTCAGTTCAGTTCAGTCACTCAGTCGTGTCCAACTCTTTTTGACCCCACAAACCGCAGCACAACAGGCCTACCTGTCCAACACTAACTCCCAGAGATCACCCCAAATCATGTCCATTGATAGGCAATGCCATCCACACATCTCATCCTCTCCCATCCCCTTCTCCTCCTGCCCTCAACCTTACCCAGCATCAGGGTCTTTTCCAATGAGTCAGATCTTAGCATCAGCAGTCTAAACTATTGGAGTTTCAGCTTCACCATGAGACATTCCAATGCACACCCAGGGCTCATCTCCTTTAGGTTGGATCTTCTTGCGGTCCAAGGCACGCTCAAGAGTCTTCTCCAACACCACAGTTAGAAAGCATCAATTTTTCGTCTCTCAGCTTTTCTTACAGTGCAACTCTCACATTCATACATGACCACTGAGTAAACCACAGCCTTGCCTAGATGGACCTTTGTTGACAAAGGAATGCCCCTGCTTTTTAATATGATATCTAGGTTGGTTGTAACTTTCCTTCCAAGGAGAAAGTGTCTTTTAATTTCATGGCTGTAATCACCATCTGCAGTGATATTGAATCCCCAAGAAATAGACTCTTAGTGGTCCCTTGGACTGCAAGGAGATTAAACCAATTCATCTTAAAGGAAATCAACCTTAAGTATTCATTCGAAGGCCTAATGATGAAGTTGAAACTTCAGTTTTGGCCAGCTGATGCAAAGTGTCCCTTCACTGGAAAAGTCTATGATGCTTTTTAAGATTGATGACAGGAGAAGAAGGGAGTAATAGAGGATGAGATGGTTGGACTGTATCAGAAATACAATGGGTATGCATTTGAACAAACTCTGGAAGATAATGAAAGATAGAGAGGCCTGTTGTGTAACAGTCCATGGTGTCAAAAAACAGTTGAAGACAACTTGTTGACTGAAAAATGACACTCAATATCTCTAGAGTTACTTCTACAAATCACTCTAAATATACTTAAAGAAAGTAGTAACAAATAACAACTAAGGTGGTATAATAGAAGATGGTTTAATGATTTTTTTAAAAATATGGGAAGTGTAGACTCTGAAAGAAACAAAGCTTAGAATTGAATAAATTTTAAATATTAGTGTGAGGGAGGAAACAGGAAGATGGAGGAGGAATATGATGGGGAGACAATTTTCTCAGTCACAAATTCATCCAAATGACATTTGAACGCTGAGTAAATCCCACAAAGCAACTTCTGAATGCTGGTAGAGGACATCAGGCACCCAGAAAAGCAGCCCATTGTCTTGGAAAAGAGGTAAGAAATAACATAAAAGCTAAAAAGAGAGGCAAAAGAGGGAGGGATGGAGGTACATCAAGGGATGGGAGGCTTAAAAAAACAGAGAAGTTTCCAAACACCTGGAAACACTCACTAGTGAATCTGTGGCAATCCTTGGAACCTCAGAGGTCAACATCACGTGGAGGAAAAATAAATAAGTAATTAAAATCTACAGACTACATGCTCAACAGTAACTCCAGGGGAGAAGCAGCGCAGCCGCCCACACACACAACTAGCAAGCGGGGGCTGGGAAGGTAGGCACGGGCTGGGTCCCTTAGAGTAAGGACTGGTCCTGAAAGCACTGAGGGCAATCTGTAGGAGCTAACTTAAGATAGCTAAGCAGACTGAGGGATAGCTACCCCGTGAAAGGCAAAATGCCCCAAGCTAAGACAATGCCAGACCTACTCATAGAACAAAGGACTGAACAGAGCTAGCCAGCTGAGGTCAGCCCATCCACCACCCCACGCTTAGACAGGCAGGGAAGGGCAGCCAGAGCTGGAAGCAAGCAATCTAGGCCCCAGAGAGGCATCCAATATCAAGCTGTAAGCAGGCTTCTTTGCTAACCAAGACTTCTTGGGTTCTGGCCGGTCGATATCCGCCTGAGAAGGTGCACCGATTGTATGCCAGGAAAACCAAGCAACAGTGACGGGGGAGGCAATAAGTCACAGCGACTGTGCTGGCCAAACACCTGGTCACCTGAGCTGCTCAGACCGGGCAAGGGCACAAAACGCAGGCCCAACCAAGTCTGCACCTTTGTGGAGTATCTGAGAACCAGAACCTGAGCGACTTAGATCAGGGATGTGCCTCCAAGCCAGTGCCGGTCTCAGACGCTTCCTGGCAGAGTAACCTAAAGCCTGTGCAGTGTAGACTGGGACAGCAAACACGCCGTGAGCGGGGGCAAACCCAGTGTATCCAAGACACTTCAAGCACTCCCCACTGATGCCACTGATATTTGTCTGCAGCTTACCTCCCTCCCCACAGTACTACCGAACAGGTGAGCTTAAAAAGTGTCTACCACCACCCTTGTGTCAGAACAGGAAATAGACACCGAAGAAATCATCAGACAGAAGAAGCTTAAACATAAGGAACTGAATTGGAAGAGACTGATGGAGAAGTCTTGAGCTTACTACAAGAATAAGACTGAAAACCAGAGGCAGAGGCTTAAGTCCAAATCCTGAGAACACCAGAGAACTGCTGTTCTAGGTAACATTGATTGCCAAGAGCTCATCAAATGCCTCCACACCTTCACTGAAACCAGGCACCACCCAAGGGTCAACAAGTTCCAGAGAAAGACATACCAAGCTAATTCTCCAGCAACACAGGAGAATAGACTTGATCTTCCATATAAAGGCTGCCCAAAGCCACTCCAACCCCAATGACATCTCATAATTCATTACTGGATACTTCATTGCGCTACAGAGAGAAGAATTCCAACTCCACCGCGCAGAACACCGACACAAGTTTCCCAAACCAGGCAACCTTGACATGGTACCCTTCCAAGGCCACACACAGCGATGAAACTACACAATAAAGAAAAATCCACACACTGCCAGAAGACGGAAATGGCACCACTAACAGAGCAATATAAGCAAGACAAAGAGGCAGATAAATGTCCAGAAAGTAAAGGAACAGGATAAATGTGCACCAAAAAAAAAAAAAAAAAAGAGAGAGAGCGAGTAAGATATAGGGAATCTACTTGATAAAGAATTTCGAATATTGATAGTGAAAATGATTTAAAATCTTGAAAACAAACTGGAGTTACAGATAAATAACCTGGAGACAAGGATCGAGAAGATGCAAGAAAGGTTTAATAAGGATCTTGAAGAAATAGAAAAGAGTCAATATACAATGAATAATGCAATAGATGAGATCAGATAGAGTCTGGAGGGAACCAACAGTAGAATAACTGAGTCAGAAAACAGTTGATAAGTGACCTAGAAGACAGAATTATAGAAATAAATGATTCAGAGAGGAAAAAAGAAAAATGATTGAAAAGAAATGAGGACCATCTCTGAGACCTCTGGGACAATGTTAAATGCCCCAATATTGGAATCATAGAAGTCCCAGAAGAAAAGACAAAAAGAAAGGCCATGAGAGAATACTTAAGGAGATAATAGTTGAAAACTTCCTTAAATGGGGAAGGAAATAATCACCCAATTCCAAGAAACACAGAGAGTTCCTAACACGATAAACCCAAGGCGAAATACTCCAAGACAAACAGTAATCAGACTAACAGAGATCAAACACAAAGAACAAATATTAAAAGCACAAGGGAAAACCAACAAATAACACACAACGGTTTCCCGTAAAAATAACAGCTTATCTTTCCACAGAAACTCTTCAGGCTAGGAGGGAATGGCAAGACATACTTAAAGTGATGATATAAAATATCCTACAGCCAAGGTTACTATACCCATCAAGGATTTCATTCAAATACGAAGGAGAAATCAAAAGCTTTACAGACAAGGAAAAACAGAGAATTCATCATCACCAAGCCAGCTCTCCAACAAATGCTAAAGGATCTTCTCTAGACAGGAAACACAGAAACGGTATATAAACTCGAACCCCAAACGTAAAGAAAATGGCAATGGGGTCACACTTATCAATTATTATCTTACATGTAAATGGGTTGAATGTCCCAACCAAAAGACAAAGGCTGGCTGAATGGATGCAAAAGCAAGACCCCTATATATGTTGTCTTCAAGAGACCCACCTCAAATCAAGGGACACATACAGACTGAAAGTGAAATGCTTGAAAAAGATATTCCACTCAAATAGAGACCTAAAGAAAGCAGGAGTAGCAATACTCATATCGGATAAAAATAGACTTTAAAACAAAGGCTGTGAAAAGAAACAAACAAGGACGTTACATAGTGATCAAAGGATCAATCCAAGAAGAAGATATAGCAATTATAAATATATGCACCCAACATAGGAGCACCACAATATGTAAGACAATTACTAGCAAGTATGAAAGGGGAAATTAACAACAATACAATAATAGTAGAAGACTTTAATAGCCCACTCACACCTATGGATAGATCAACTAAACAGAAAATTAACAAGGAAAGACAAACTTTATATGATACAATAGACCAGTTAGACCTAATTGATATCTATAAGACATTTCACCCCCAAACAATGAATTTCACCTTTTTCTCAAGCACACACGGAACATTTTCCAGGATAGATCACATCCTGCTCCATAAATCTAGGCTTGGTAAATAAAAAAAATAAAAAAAGAAACAAAACTGAAATCATTCCAAGCATCTTTTCTGACCACAATGCAGTAAGATTTGATCTCAATTACAGGAAAAAAATTATTAAAAATGCCAACATATGGAGGCTGAAAAACACACTGCTGAATAACCAACGAATCATAGAAGAAATCAAAAAAGAAATCAAAATGTGCATAGAAACGAATGAAAATGAAAACACAGCAACCCAAAACTTATGGAACACTGTAAAAGCGATGCTAGGCAGAGGTTCATAGCACTAAGGAATACGTCAAGAAATAAGAAAAAAGTCAACTAAATAACCTAACTCTACACCTAAAGCAAATAGAAAAGGAAGAAATGAAGAACCCCAGGGTTAGTACAGGGCAGAAATAAATGCAAAAGAAACTAAAGAGACCATAGCAAAAATCAACAAAGCCAAAAGTTGACTCTTTGAGAGGGTAAATAAAATTGACAAACCAATAGCCAGAGTCATCAAAAAACAACAAGAAAAAAAACCAAATCATTTAAATTAGAAAAGAAATGGGAGAGATCACAACAGACAACACAGAAATACAAAGGATCATAAGACACTACTATCACCAATTATATGGCAATATAATGGACAAGTTGGAAGAAATGGACAAATTCTTAGAAAAGTACAACCTTCCAAAACTGAACCAGGAAGACATAGAAAATCTTAATAGACCCATCACAAACATGGAAATAAAAGCTGTAATTAGAAATCTTCCAGCAAAAAAAAGCCCAGGGCCAGACGACTTCACAACTGAATTCTACCAAAAATTTAGAGAAGAGCTAACACCTATTCTACTCGAACTCTCCCAGAAAAATTGCTGATGAAGGTAAACTTCCAAAATCATTCTAGAGCCCACCATCACCATAATCACAAAACCTGGCAAAGATCCCACAAAAACAGAAAACTACAGGCCAATATCACTCATGAACATAGATGCAAAATTCCTTAACAAAATTCTAGCAATCTGAATCGAATAACACATTAAGATCATACATCATGACCAAGTGGGCTTTATCCCAGGAATGCAAGAATTCTTCAATATTCGCAAATCAACCAATCTAATACAGCACATTAACTAAAAGGAAAAAAAAAACCATATGATTATCTCAAAAGATGCAGAGAAAGCCTTGGACAATATTCAACACCCCTTTATGATAAAATCCCTCTAGAAGGTGGGAATAGAAGGGACATATCTTAACATAATTAAAGCTATATATGACAAACACACAGGAAACATTATCCTCAATGGTGAAAAACTGAAATCATTTCCCCTAAAGTCAAGAACAAGACCAGGGTGCCCACTCTCACCACTACTATTCAACATAGTTCTGGAAGTTTTGGCCACAGCAGTCAGAGCAGAAAAAGAATAAAAAGGAATCCAAACTGGAAAAGAAGATGTAAATCCCTCACAGTTCGCCAATGACATGACCCTCTACACAGAAATCCCTAAAGACTCTACCAGAAAAACACTAGGGTTAATCAATGAATAAAGTAAAGTTGCAAATTTTAAAATCAACACACAGAAATCCCTTGCATTCCTATTCACTAATAATGAGATAATAGAAAGATAAATTAAGAAAACTATTCCATACATTGTTGCAACATAAAGAATAAAATACTTTGGGATCAGTTCAGTTCAGTCGCTCAGTCGTGTCTGACTCTTTGCGACCCCATGAACCACAGCACTCCAGGCCTCCCTGTCCATCACCAACTCCCAGAGTTCACTCAAACTCATGTCCATCGAGTCGGTGATGCCATCCATCCATCTCATTCTCTGTTGTCCCCGTCTTCTCCTACCCCCAATCCCTCCCAGTATCAGACTGTTTTCCAGTGAGTCAACTAATCGCGTGAGGTGGCCAAAGTATTGGAGTTTCAGCTTTAGCATCAGTCCTTCCAATGAACACCCAGGATTGATCTCCTTTAGAATGGACTCTTGGGTCTCCTTGCAGTCCAAGTGGCCCTCAAGAATCTTCTCCGGCACCACAGTTCAAAAGCATTAATTCTTTGGCGATCAGCTTTATCACAGTCCAACTCTCACATCCATACATGACAATGGGAAAAACCATAGCCTTGACTGGACGGACCTTGGTTGGCAAAGAAATGTCTCTGCTTTTTAATATTGTATCTAGGCTGGTCATAACTTTCCTTCCAAGGAGTAAGGGTCTTTTAATTTCCTGGCTGCATTCAGGATCCGCAGTGATTTTGGAGCCCCCCAAAGAATGAAGTCTGACACTGTTTCCACTGTTTCCCCATCTATTTCCCATGAAGTGATGGGACCACATGCCATGATATTCGTTTTGTGAATGTTGAGCTTGAAGCCAACATTTTCACTCTCCTCTTTCACTTTCATCAACAGGCCTTTTAGTTCCTCTTCACTTTCTGCCATAAGGGTGGTGTCATCTGCATATCTGAGGTTATTGATATTTCTCCCAGCAATTTAGATTCCAGCTTGTGCTTCTTAAAGCCTAGTGTTCCTCATGATATACTCTGCCTATAAGTTAAATAAGCAGGGTGACAATATACAGCATTGACTTACTCCTTTCCCTATTTGAAACCAGTCTGTTGTTCCATGTACAGGTCTAACTGTTTCTTCCTGACCTGCATATCCACCTAAAGAAACAGAAGACTGATATATAGAAAACTGTAAGACACTGGTGAAAAAAACAAAATAGGACACTAATAGATGGTGAAATATACTGTGTTCATGAATTAGAAGTTAAATATTGTGAAAATGTGCATACTGTTTAAAGTAATTTATACATTGAATGCAATCCGGTGAGCGTGGGATGATTTCGGAGAATGGCATTGAAACATGTATATTATCATATGTGAAACAAATCGCCAGTCCACGTTCGATGCATGATGCAGGATACTCGGGGCTGGTGTACTGGGTTTAACCAGAGGGATGTCATGACAAGAGAGGTGGGGGGGGTTTCAAGATGGGGAACACGTGTGCACCCGGGGCAGATTCATGTCAATATACGGCGAAACCAATAAAATAATGTAAAGTAATTAGCCTCCAATTAAATAAATTTTAAAAATATTAAAAAACATAAAAGAAAAAAATGGGAATCAAATGAAGTGAGGAATATTTATGTCTAGAATCTGAATTTATTCTATTTTAGCTCGGAATTTTAAGTTTTTGCTTTATGGTTTGTCTACACATACTAAAGCAGTCCTTGGTGCAGATTTTACTTGACAAATGCGCTGGTACATATTTTACTTGACATGTACACTGTGATGCATTTCTTGCCACTTGCCCAAGTTGGCCAAGGACGGACTCATTTTTCAAATAATAAACAGTTTGAAATTGGAGAATAATAGCTTTGCAATGTTTATTACTTTCTGCTGTACCGCAATGTAAATCGGCTATCAGTATATTTACATGAGACTGCCTTTTGAGCAGCCCTCCCACCTGTTCTTGAGCCTGCTCTGGTACCCCACAGTCCACTCCTCCAGGGCACCCCAGAGCCCTGAGGAGGAGCTTCTCACCAGCTAACTACTTCATACTTGGTATTGTACATATGTCAGGGCATCCTGCTCAAATTGTGCCACTCTCTACTTACACTTCTTTGTCCAAGTCTGTTCTTAAACTATGCATTTCTTTTCCCACTCTTCAGATAGATTCTTCAGAACCAGATTTCTAGATTCCACATATATACGTTAAGCTACAATATCGGACTTTCTGTTTCTAAATTACTTCACTCTATATGATAGGCTCTAGATACATCCATATCTCTAGAACTAATCCACGATTTTCCTCTATCTGGATGAGAAATGTTTCACCTTAAGGATGTGCCATAACTTCTTTATCCATTCATCAGTAGATGGACACCTAGATTGCTACATAACTTGTTTAACGTAAATGGTATTGCAGTGGATACTGGGATACACATGTTTGTTTGTTTTTTGTTTTTTCTTTTTCCAATGGTGGCTTCTTCTGTGTATATGTCAAACAGTGGGATTTTGGACATATGGTAGTTTTATTAATAATTTTCTAAAGAATATTCATACTCTGATCTATCTTGGTGGGAGTTGGTGATGGACGTGGAGGAGTGGCGTGCTGTGATTCATGGGGTCACAAAGAGTCGGACACAACTGAGCAACTGAACTGAAATGAACTGATCTGAAAAACAATGTAGAGTGTTCCCTTTCCTTCACATCATCTCCTATATTCATTGTTTTAAGATTTATGTGTGTGCGTGTGTGTGTGTGTATATATATATATATATATATATTTAATGTTTGTTAATTTATAATATAAATATTTACATGTTATATTTATAAATTTGTATATTATTTTAATTTTATTCTTGGGGTTCTCAAGGTAAGTATACTGAAGTGGTTTGCCATTCCCTTATCCAGTGTATATATATAAAATGATTGTTAATTTATAATATAAATATTTGCATTTTATATTTATATTATACATTTGTATATTATTTTAACTTTACGTATATATTTTAATTATATTTGTATTATATTTTTAAATTGTATTTTATATGTATATATAAATATACACATCACACACACACACACACACACACATTTGCTTCATTATTTTGGTTACACCAGGCCTTAAATGCTGCATATGGAGTCTAGTTCCATGACCAGGGATCAAACATGGAACCCCTGATTTGATGGTGTCTTAGCCACTGGACCATCAAGGAAGGATCCTACTGTCGATTTTATGATGATTACCATGCAGAATAGTGTATGATACCTCACAGTTGTTTGGATTTGTATGCCTTTACTATGTTGAGGTAATGTTTGCTATGCTCAGTTTCTGAAAGATTTTTTATCACACATGCTTGTTGGATTTTATTAAAGTTTTAATTTTTTCTATTGAGGTGATCATTAAAAAAAGGTGGCAAAAATATGCAGAAGATCTGTACAAAAAAGATCAAGTTAATCACGATGGTGTGATCAATCACCTAGAGCCAGATTTCTTGGAAGGTGAAGTCAAGTGGGACTTGGAAAGCATCACTATGAACAAAGCTACTGGAGGTGATGGAATTCCAGTTAAGCTATTTCAAATCCTGAACAATGATGCTTTGAAAGTGCTGCCCTCAATAGGTCAGCAAATTTGGAAAACTCAGAAGTGGACACAGGATTGGTAAAGATCACCTTTCATTCCAAACCCAAACAAAGCCAATGCCAAGGAATGCTCAAACTACCGCACAGTTGCACTCATCTCACACGATAACAATATCATACTCAAAATTCACAAGCCAGGCTTCAGCATGCATGAATGGTGAACTTCCAGATGTTCAAGCTGGTTTTAGAAAATGCAGGGGAACCAGAGATCAAATTGCCAACATCCGCTGGATCATGGAAAAAGTAATAGAATTCTAGAAAAACATTGATTTCTGCTTTACTGACTATGTCAAAGTCTTTGACTATGTGGATCACAATAAACGCCAGAAAATTCTGAAAGGGATGGAAATACCAGACCACCTGACCTGCCTCTTGAGAAACCTATATGCAGGTAAGGAAGCAACAGAACTGGACATGGAATAGACTGGTTCCAAATAGGAAAAGGAGTATGTCAAGGCTGTATATTGTCACGCTGATTATTTAAGTTATATGCAGAGTACATCATGAGGAACGCTGGGATGAAGAACCAGAAGCGGGAATCAAGATTGCTGGGAGAAATACCAATAACCGCAGATATGCAGATTACACCACCCTTATGGGAAGAAGTGAAGAGGAACTAAAACACCTCTTGAGGAAAGTGTAAGAGGAGAGGGGAAAAGTTGACTTAAAGCTCAACATTCAGAAAACTAAAATCATGGCATCTGGTCCCATCAATTCACAGCAAATTGATGGGGAAACAGTGGAAACAGTATGAGAGCTTTTTCGGGCTCCAGAATCACTGAAGATGCTGGTCGCAGCCATGAAATTTAAAGAAGTTTACTCCTTGGAAGGAAAGTTACCACCAGCGTAGATAGCATTTTAAAAGAGTAGAGACTACTTTACCAACAAAGGTCCTTCTAGTCAAGGGTATGGTTTTTCCAGTGGTCATGTCAAGATGTGAGAGGTGGACTGTGAAGAAAGCTGATCGCCAAAGAATCGATTCTTTTGAATTGTAGTGTTGGAGAAGACTCTTGAGAGTCCCTTGGACTGCAAGGTGATCCAACCAGTAAGGAGATCTGTCCTGGGTGTTAATTGGAAGGATTGATGGTAAAGTTGAAACTCCGATATTTTGACCACCTCATGCAAAGTATTGACTCACTGGAAAAGACTTTGATGCTGGGAGGGATTGGGGGCAGTAGGAGAAGGGGACGACAGAGTATGAGATGGCTGGATGGCATCACCGACTCAATGGACATGAGTGGAGTGTACTCCGGGAGTTGGTAATGGACAGGGAGGCCTGGCGTGCTGTGATTCATGGGATCACAAAGAGTCAGACAGACTGAGAAACTGAACTGAACTGAGGTGATCATATGGTTTTAATCCTGAAATTTGTTATGATGCATCTCATGGATTAACACACAGCTACCGGAGAATGTCTGCATATCTGGGGAAAAACCTCAATATTAAAGCTGTTCGATACTTTTAAAGTGTTGATGGAATCTTCTTGGGATGATTTTGTTGAGGATGTTTGCCTCTATATTTGTCTATGTGATACTGGTCTATAATTTTCCTTTTCTGTGTTAACGTTGTCTTTGCTATCAGGTGATGCTGACTCGTAGGATGAGTTTGTGGGGTTTCCTACCATTGTAGTATTTTGGAAATGTTTAAGAAGCCCATATGTTAACATTTAACTTAAAGGTTCATAAAACACCTGTGACATCATCTGGACCTTGAATGTCGTTAACTGACAAATTTTTCATAACAGTATCAATATTAGTGGTTGTAATGTTGTGTTCCAATTTACTGGTTCCTTTTAGCTGAGTTCATAAGAAGTAGTCTGTGGTTTCCAGATTCTACATTTTATTGGCTTAAAGTTCTTTGTAGTAATCTATCATGATCTTTTGGTATTTCTGTGCTGTTGGTTATAATGTGTCCTTTCTGATGTATGACTTTATTGATTTGAGTGTTCTCCCATTTTTGTTGATGGCTCTGGCTCATGTTTTATGTATTTTCTTTATTCTCTCCAAGAGCCCCCTTTTAGTATTATTGATCTTTGCTATTATTTTCATCTCTTTTTTCTCCCCCCCGCTATTCTCTGTTTTTGTTTTTTTTTTCCCAAAACCAATTTTTGGTTTTGTGTTTATTCTTCTGTCTAATTGCTTTAGTTGTACGTTTAATTAGTGTTTTATCCTATTTCATGTGTTTTATGAAATCACAATTTCATTGTCATTAGTTTATATGAATATGTACTTCATGGAAAATAGGCGGGGAAACAGTGGAAACCATGTCAGACTTATTGTTTTGGGCTCCAAAATCACTGTGGATGCTGATTGCAGCCATGAAATTAAAAGATGCTTACTCCTTGGAAGGAAAGTTATGACCAACCTAGATGGCATAATAAAAAACAGAGACATTACTTTGCCAACAAAGTTCCATCTATTGAAGCCTATGGTTTTTCCAGTGGTCATGTACAGATGTGAGAGGTGGACTGTGAAGAAAACTGATCGCCAAATAATTGATGCTTTTGAATTATGGTGTTGGAGAAGACTCTTGAGAATCCCTTGGACTGCATGGAGATCCAACCAGTCCATTCTAAAGGAAATCAGTACTGGTTATTCATTAGAAGGGCTGATGCTAAAACTGAAACTCCAACACTTTGGCCAATTCATGGGAAGTGTTGACTCACTGGAAAAGACTTTGATGCTGGGAGGGACTGGGGGCAGTAGAAGGGGACTACAGAGAATGAGATGGCTGGATGGCATCACCGACTCAATGGACATGAGTTGAGTGAACTCTGGGAGTTGGTGATTAACAGGGACGTCTGGCGTACTGCGATTCATGGGGTCATGAACAGTCAGACAGACTTAGAGACTGAACTGAACTGAACTGAGGTGATCATATGATTTTAATCCTGAAATTTGTTATGATGTATCTCATGGATTGATACGCAGCTATTGGAGAATATCTGCATATCTGGGGAAAACCTCAATATTAAAGCTTTTTGATACTGTTAATGTGTTGTTGGATTCTTCTTGGGATTATTTTGTTGAGGATGTTTGCCTCTATGTTGGTCTATGTGATACTGGTCTATAATTTTCCTTTTCTTTCTTAACTTTGTCTTTGCTATCAGGTGATGCTGTACTCATAGGACGAATTTTTGGGGTTTCCTACCGTTGTAGTATTTTGTAACTGTTTAAGAAACCCATATGTTAACATTTAACTTAAAGGTTCATAAAACACCTGTGACATCATCTGGACCTTGAATGTTGTTAGCTGACAAATTTTTCATAGCAGTATCAATATTAGTGGTTTTAATGTTGCGTTCATATTTTCTGTTTCCTCTTAGTTGAGTTCCTTAGAAGTAGTCTGTGGCTTCCAGATTCTACATTTTATTGGCTTAAAGCTCTTTGTTGTAATATATCATGATCCTTTGATATTTCTGCGCTGTTGGTTATAATGTCTCCTTTCTCATGTATAATTTTATTGATTTGAGTGTTCTCCCTTTTTTGTTGATGACTCTGGCTCATGGTTTATGTATTTTCTTTATTCTCTCCAAGAGCCCCCTTTCAGTATTATTGATCTTTGATACAATTTTTATCTTTTTTTTTTTTTTCCAGTTCTATCCTCTATGTTTTTTATTGTTCCCAAAACCAATTTTTGGTTTTGTGTTTATTCTTCTTTCTCTAATTGGTTTAGTTGAAAGTTTAGTTAGTTTTTAACCTGCTAATTGAGTTTTATGCAATCACAATTTAATTGTCATTAGTTTGTATGAATATATACTTCATGGGAAAAAGATGGGGAAAGAGTGGAGACCGTGTCAGACTTTATTTTTGGGGTCTCCAAAATCACTGTAGATGCTGATTGCAGCTATGAAATTAAAAGACGCTTACTCCTTGGAAGGAAAGTTATGAGAAACCTAGATAGCATAATAGAATGAGAGACATTTCTTTGCGAGAAAAGGTCCGTCTAGTCAAGGCTATGGTTTTTCCAGTGGTCATGTACAGATGTGAGAGTTGGACTGTGAAGAAAGTTGATCTCCAAAGAATTGATGCTTTTGAATTGTGGTGTTGGAGAAGACTCTTGAGAATCCCTTGGACTGCATGTAGTTCCAATCAGTCCATTCTAAAGGAGATCAATCCTGGTTGTTCATTGGAAGGACTGATGCTGAAGCTAAAACTCCAATAATTTGGCCAACTCATGCAAAGAGTTGACTCACTGAAAAAGACTCTGATGCTGGGAATTGGGGACAGGAGGAGAAGGGGAAGGAAGAGAATGAGATGTCTTGATAACATCACTGACACAATGGACGTGAGTTTGAGTGAACTCTGCGAGTTGGTGATGGACAGGGAGGCCTGGCATGTTCTGATTCATGAGGTCTCAATGAACAACTGAGCTGAACTGTCACACACACACACACACACACACACACACACACACACACACATATATATTTTTCTCTCTGATTCTTCAATGATTTCTTGGCCATGAAGAGGTGTATACATCAACCTCAATGTATTCATGCTTTTCAGTTTTTCCTTTGTTATTTATGCTTTGTTTGCTTTTTTCTCGCCCACCCATGAATGACATATAAATCATAACACTGTGGTTAAAAAAAAAAAAAAAAAGTCTGATACAATTTTGATTATTTTAAATTTACCAAGTCCTGACGGGTGATCCAGGTTTTTATTTATTTAGAAATATTTCTTTTGACCTTGCGAAGAAACTGCACTCTGCGGGTTTTGGGTGAAATCTACTTCAGTATCAGCTGAATTGTCAGGTCTGCTTGTTCTTTAAATTTGTTTTCTTTTTCTACTTCATTTAAAAATTGAAAGATAATTGTTTCCCAATGTTGTTCTGGCTTCTGCTGTACAAAGGCATGGAACAGCCTACAGTAAACATATGGCAGTTATTGTGCTATCATCCATTTCTTGTTGTTTAGTTGTTCTATGACCTTCGTAAGTGTTTCTTGCATGATCTCCATTTATTTTCTGAGAGGTTTGATCATCTTTCCTATCGTTACTCTCAATGTTTTTTTCAGTGACAATATCTATTTCCTCTTTAATTATGACATATGTATTTTTACCCTGTTTCTTTGCCTGCAAAATACTTTACTGTCTTCATATTTGCTTAGCTTATTATGTAACTAGTCTTTCCTACCCGGGGTAAAGGATGGTAGTACTTGCTTCCAGTCTGAATTGTGAATGTATAAGTTTGGTCCAGTGTTTTGTGTGTCCATGGAAGGGGAGGCACTGGCAACTACATTCTTGTAGCCACAGCTGATGCTTCTCTCTCTCATGGTGGGACCGTGTCACAGGGGTCTTTTCCAGGTGTGTATGGGTTTAGTGTACTTTAGACAGTCCATCTGGGAATGATTTGGCTTGTGTTTCTGTCTTACATTTTGTGTGGTGTGAGGCAGCATCTCTGGGTAATATAGGCTTTTGGGTGGAATGGTTCTTCGTTTCAGATGGAGGCCTTCATAGAGACTCTCACCAATTAATATTCATTAGAGCTGGGAATTATCTGGTGGTCTATGATACATTGTTGAAGCCCTAGGTGATCAGGACCAACTTCCAGTCAGAGAACCAAGATCACATAGTAAAAGATTAGACAGGGGAACAAAGGAAGACAGACAAATGGTAAGAAATCAAAATCAAACCACAAGTAAAATAATAGAAGCAGTAATGACAATAGGGAAGAACACAGAATCAAGAGAACTAAGCAAATATCTTGTAAGACATAAAACAACACCAGAGCAGAGTGCCACCTGAAGAATAAAGGAAAAAAAACTCTGACAAAATGATAAGAGCTTTCCCACAGAATAAGAAAAAATCACAATTAATAAGGAAATATATGTTTATTAAAACAAAAATGAAAAGAAACATCAAACAACATCAACAAAAGGCACAGAAATCAGGAAAAGAAAATGCACAATAGATACATACCAATATAAGCAATCTTAAAACACCAAATAAGCAAGAATAATAAGAAAGCTTTTAAGTGAGACAGAGAGTGAACCACCACGCATCATAGTAAAACATCGGAAGTACAATGAATGTTACCTAGGGTCCCTGGGTTTTGGTCCTGAACATGTGCCACAGCACAAATTCACCTCTCTAGAAAACTCACCAAATGTGGGCAGAACTTAATTCTGGATATTCAGTAAGGACAGGCCAGACTCTAAACTGGGATTGCTCCTTTGTTCTGAGAGCTGCAACAGCCTGGGTATTTTCATTCGTTGGAAATCTATTGTCCTTTTTTATCCCATAGAGAAAGCATCTGCAGAGTTGATTGCATGTATTTAATCTGCGGCCTGCTCAGCTGGTGGGAAAGTTTTCAATTCTTTTCCTTCATTTCCCTGATCCTGAGTCTCAGATGTAGTTTGATAACAACCTCTCCGTGTGGTCACCAGAGAAGGCTGTCCCCAAGACCCTTGTGGAACACTTGGGTCTGCCTTGGTGAGCACAGGAGCAAGAGGTAAAGCTGCTGGGACTGTAGGAACCCTGGTGGTGTCAGTATTACAGAGGAGCCAGCAACCATGGGCAGAAAAATTGTGGCCCTCATGGGATAGTTTTCTAGCCTGTGGTGGCAGAAGCATGTGTGATAGTTCTAGTTAGTCTTTTCCTATTGCCTGATAGTAAGTCTCAGCATGTGGCACGAGGGGGAAATTCAATGCTGTCACCATATCCTCTGTGTGACTGAGTACTAAGGTCCCACTCTTTGTCAGTTGGGATTTTTCAAAGGCATTCCTTTCTACACAGTTTGTCATCCCAGTTGCATAATTCCATCTCCACATAGTCAAGCAGTTCCCTCACAAGTTGTCTTTCTAAGCCCATACTTGATCTTCCACGCCCTTGTACACTAGTTGACCTGGCCTGCCATTTGGGGCATGCAGGACCACACCACACATTCTCTGTTTGATTTTCACTATAGGCAAACTATATTTCATCAGCTTCTTCACTTTGCTTCCTTTCAGTCAAAATTAATTTAAGTTTAGTGAGGTCGCTTGCTTGAATCCTCAATCTATTCCCTGATTTTCCATCTACCACCACAAGACACAGGCTTGGTTCTATTCCTCTCGTCCTCCTCCCATCTTCCCTCCATTCTTCCCAGTTATGTCTAGTTTCCATATAGACCTCACTATTGAGCAAGATCTTCTGCTAATATCCATTTGATGATCTGGAGGAAGTGTTGTCTTGATAGAAGGATTATTTGTCATGCCTCCATTGAGAGTTGCACTCAATGTCCTCTTATTTTCTGCGAAATCAGAAATTCTGATCTTATTTCTAGGCAAGCTCTATAATTCCTTTATGCATGCCGGTGAAACAACAAACTTTAACTGACATGAATTAATCAGTTTGATGGGAGGTTACATACATATTTACGTAATTGTTAAATCATTGATTTTGAACTCGCAAATAGACACATTTATTTTTCTTGAAATTTCTGCTAATGAGGAATTGTCATCTGATTAATGGCTCAGAGGTGAAAGCATCTGCCTGCAATGAGGGAGACCTGGGTTCGATCCCTGGGTTGGGAAGATCCCCTGGAGAAGGAAATGGCAATCCACTTCAGTATTCTTGCCTGGAAAATCACATGGACAGAGGAGCCTGGTGGGCTATACTCCACGGGGTAGCAAAGAGTCAGACATGACTGAGTGACTTCACTTCACTAAGGAACTATAGCTCTTTCCAGGATGAGAGGTGGTACAGGAATTGGGCTCAAAAAGTCAGTCCCTAAAAATATCTAGCTATTTGTCAAGCTGTCCTGACATTTTCCCAGAGCACAGATTCCTTACTTCAGCTCTGGAAACTTAACTGTTTTAAGTCGATGTCAAAGGTCAGAGAGTGGCATGGGCATAGTTTAATTCTTGTATAGGAAGATGCCAAGGGACCAGGAATGTGACAATTGGTAGATGATAGCTTAAAAGAGAGAGACAGAGAAAAAAAGTGCAGAACAAAACAAAGCAAAACAGGGAGGTGTAGTTAGTCATTTAATCTTAAGGAAAACCTTAATTGGAGTTTGGATCATAGTGAAAGCAAGGGGATTTCATAAAGTTATCTACATTTTCTTTATTGTCTCTGTAACTGGCATAGACTGCGTGTGAAAATGAGGTCATTTAGGTGTGTTTAACTCTTTGTGACCCAATGGACAGTAGCGTACCATCTCCTTTGCCTGGGCATTTTCTAGACGCAGTGATGAAAACTGTGTCTGCCCCATTGCAGGCAGATGCTTTAGCATCTGAGCCACCAGGGAAGCCCTTTGACTGCGTGGGTCACAACAAATTGTGGAACATTCTTAAAGGGATAAGAATACGGGACCACCTTACCTGTATCCTGGGAAACGTGCATGCAGGTGAAGACACAACAGTTGGAATTGGACAAGGAACAATGAACTGGTACATAGTAGGGAAGGAAATACATCAAGGCTATGTATTGCCACCCAGCTCATTTGACTTCTGTGCAGAGTGCATCATGGAAAGTAACTTGCTGAAAGAATCTGAAGTTGGAAACAAAGTTACTGTGAGAAGA
The DNA here is from genome assembly GCF_049115385.1 of Moschus berezovskii. Classification (NCBI taxonomy): domain Eukaryota; kingdom Metazoa; phylum Chordata; class Mammalia; order Artiodactyla; family Moschidae; genus Moschus; species Moschus berezovskii. The sequence goes on from NC_142489.1 coordinate 25,044,550, forward strand.
TTGAATAAACTGAGTTATAAGATGACAACACACAAATGGCTGAAATATACCAGGAAGCAAAGAGCCTTCTGACGAAGGTGAAAGGGGAGAGTGGAAAAGCTGGATTAAAACTCAATATAAAAACAAACACTCACAAAAAAATAAGCTCATGTAATTTGGTCCCATCAATTTGAGATATATTGATGGGATACAATTGAATTAGTGACAGGTTTCCCTTTCTTGACACCCGATATCACTGCCGAATTGACTGCAGCCATGAAATTTAAAGGAACTTGCACTTTGATGAAAAGCTGTGACCAATCTAGACACCACGTTAAAAAGCTGAGAGATTACTGAAAAAGACCTGATTAGTCAAAGTTGATTTTCGGGCGGAACATGTGGAGGAATAAGCAGAACCACAAGAACTGAGTGCCATAATATTGATGTTTTGCAACAAAGCCTGGAGAAGATATGTGAGAGTTCCATGGTGAGCATGGAGTTCAAACTAGAAAATCGTGAAGGAAACCGTCTCTGACTGTCTCAGAAGGACTGATACTGAACATGAAGAGCCAATATATCGGCAACATGAGGCCTAGAGCAAAATCACTGGGAAGAAACCGATGCTGGGAAAGATTGGGCACAGGAGAAGAAGGGAAGGGCAGAGGCCGAGATGATCGCAAAGCATCACTGACTCAAAGGCCATGGATTTGAGAAAGCTCTGGGAGATTTGAAGGGCAGGCGATCCCCGGGTTCTTGCTGTACATGGAGTCACAAAGAATCAGACAAGAGTGAGTGACTGAGCTACATCAAAAAATTAGTCTTGGCAGTGCTGGGAGATAGTTCAGATAAAATGGTAAGCCTGTCATTGTACCTGGGATGATAAGTGATATTCAGGATAATTAGAAAGAACAAAGCTCTTGTCAGTTTCCTTCTTTTCCTCCCTCACATAGTACATCTCACAATGTTTTTGGAGAGGTTCCCAAAAAAGGAGAACTCCTGCGGAGTAATGTGGTATCCTGAGACAGAAACCTTACTGCATCAGCCACTTGGATCTACAACCTTGGTCTTAGACAGAAGCAGGTATTGTCTGTAAGTGTCTGCTAGAACTGCCCATCTTATGATGTGTTAACAGGCTGATATTTGATCTTAAGGATGAGGTGAGAGTTAAGCAAACTTATATCTTCTCAATCAAACTCTGTAATCGTGGGTGAAGCATCTTTGACTTGTGTATTCTAGTTACCCTTAGGAATGCTTACAAGGGGTTATATTACTAAGTAAGGATGTAGGTAGGAGACTGGATCCATTTAAACTTTGCTACTTGCCTTCTCTGTACATAGACCATTCCTCTTTTAGTGTCATAGTTTTTGTCTTCAGATGAGGGTTGAGAATTGTGGAACTGTGTGAATGTATCTGAAGTCCCATGAAACAGAAGACAGGGAGCACACAGTTTTCCTCTTTGAATCAGATCTCAAGATTTTTGCCTTAATCGATTTTCACTATCAGTGCATCTCAAATATTCATACATTCTTTTCATTTATTTATTTATTTTAATTGGAGGCTAATTAAATTGCATTATTGTATTGGTTTTGGCATACATTGACATGAATCTGCCCCAGGTGCACATGTGTTCCGCATCTTGAACCCCACTCCCACCTGCCTCCCCAACCAAATCCTCTGGTTTATCCCAGTACACCAGCCCTGAGCATCCTGTATCATGCATCGAACCTGGACTGGAAATTCGTTGTATATATGATCATATACATGTTTCAGTGCCATTATATGATGATTGCCACACAGAGCTGAAACCAGAATTCATATATAGTAATTATCTTATCAGTGTGGTAGGGCTTGGATATTGAAGATTTTATCTACGAAGTATGTGGGCCATGTTTTCACTTCCTTCTAGTTAATTGTCTAT